>NC_080422.1:96924803-98124803 GCF_029873635.1 Malania oleifera | reverse complement strand
CTAGGGTCTATTCAAGTATGCCCAAAAAGCTGGTCAGTCTATGACATTTTTGAGCTTACAAACCTACATGCATGACATGCAGAGATTATTACAGACCATATCCCTAGTTACTATTACAGACCCATATTACATTAATTGACTTTACAATATGAAATAGAATCTTCAGGGTCTTCAGGCTTTACTTTAGGTTGCCGCATGCCATTATATGAGTATTTTCCAAAAAGAACCTGCACACAAACTTGACAATCATTAAATGTCTGAATATTTACCATAATCAAAACAGGGTATGATCCATGGGGTCAACAGAAATATTTTCAAAAATTCTACAGCAAGATATATCTAATTTATTGCAGCATACTTATTTCTGATTCTGACTTTGTGACAGTGTAGGATGACCATATTGTTTTAATTAGTAATACTTCATTATAACTCCAAAACGTATACATAATTTTTTTTAGAGAGAATGATGAGTTTAGTTTTATATAAAATAATATTATAAATTTTGGACTCTCGTAGAATAAAATATAGAATTATTTTCAAAAATAGTATAGAATTATAGTTTAACTTTTTTCTTTAAGACATAGGGTGCACTTGTACAAAAACACCCATTTTCGCTCTAAATATATGAGTAAAATTGAATGTTCTTGAAAAGATATATGAGTTAATTTTTAAATATAAAGGGTTTTGTCACATTTGGAGCTTTCAATAAAAATGTATAGTCACTTTACTATATGATACTCAAGTTGATATATTTGCTTTCTAACTAGGTATTAACATACCTAACCTTAAATACCAGTAATGATTTCCATATATAAACATAAAAGAAAACAACTATCACATAATATTCAGAGCACAAATTTATATAACACATGCATTAATTCTTAATTTTTTTTGTCATCATCAAAATCAAGATGAAAACCTAGCGGACTAACAAGTTTTGCCAAAAGATGGTAATAGTAGTAGTAGTAGTAATAATAATAATAATAATAAGCCCTAAGACAATATAGTGGAAGATGAGGTGTTTGCTATTATGGTATCCGAGGTAAATCTATGGAAAATCTACGTAACTAGGTAGTGGATACCGGAGCCACCAAACATATATGCAGCGATCGTAATCTTTTTAACATATATGAAAAGGTTGGTGGGGAATCATTATTATGTCCAATTCTCACCTATCCTAGAAAAAGGTATTATGAACCTTAAGCTCACCTCAAGAAAACCCTTAAGATTGATTGATGTACAACGTGTACCAGATATTGGAGAAACTTTATTTTTGTATCCATCCTCAATAAGATTGGTATCAAACTAGTTTTTGAGTGAAGCATATTGATCTTGACTCGTAATGGTGTTTTCCTAGGTAAATGTTATTGTAATAATGGATTGTTTGCATTGGTGGCATGACAGATTAGGACATATAAACTTTTCTACTATTAAAACAAATAGAAATCTAGGGCTAATAACAAGTCTAGCTGACTCTAATAAAGAAAAATAAGATATAAAAGCTAAATTTCCTAGAAAACCTTTAAAATTTGTGACAACTAGAAGCACACAAATTTGAAAACTCATTCATAGTGATTTAGGAGATTTTAAAAGTTAGATGAGTAGAGGACGTAAAAAATATTACATAACCTTTGTTGATGATTTCTTAAGATATACAATAGTTTATTTTTTAAAATCAAGGATGAAGCTAAAGGTGCTTTTATTAAGTTTAAAACAGAAGTTGAAAATCAAAAGGATAGGAAAATCAAAAGATTAAGAATTGATTGAGGAGGATAATATGAATCAAGATGTTTAAGTGAATTTTGTGAACAAAATGAAATTATACATGAAATAGTGACTCCTTATACACTTGACAAAATGTTATATATAGTTGAAAGGAAAAATAGAACATTAAAAGATATATAATGAATGTAATATTAGTAATTCAAGTTTGCCTTAATGTGTTGGGGCGTGGGGGGTGGGGAAGCTCTTCTATCTACTAATTACATGCTTCATAGAATACAACCACAGAAAAGTGATAAAATACCGTACGAATTATGGAATGACTATAAACTCAATCTAAGATATTACTAAAGTAGGTTCGTAAAATGTAAAGAAAAGGAAATTGGTCCTAAAACTAGTGATAATGTATTTATAATATGTGCTTAAAATGGTGCTACATATAGATTCTTAATTATTAGTGTTGACTTTTTGAGTCCGGTCTCTGTTTTAATACTGAAAAAATACCAGCATCTTATGTGTTTAAGTATGTGAACATGTCTAAATTTCAGCACTACATAAGATCAAGGGACTTGGAATCCAGAAGAAACTCCAAGATCGTATGCATCTGATGCATTCCATGAAGGCACACGAGTAAGAAGATTGAAGACATTTGTTTTTATTGTAATTGCATTTGGTTTTTGGGTCTGTAATTATAATATGGTCTGTAATATTTGCATCATATGCATGATAGAGATAAATGCTCAATGACCATAGATTGACCATTAGGTTCCAAAACCTTTCAAGGTAAAATGCTATAACTTATTCATATAGGGTTGAAAATGTTTAAGGAACAAAATAGGGCTAGAAAATTAATTTTACAAAGGTTGACCGATGCCAGATTTTTGAGCTTAATAAATAAGTCTAGGCCCTAGAATGACCATATGACCAATACTATTGAATTTAAAAGACATATGCTTATTAACATAAGGTTGTTAAAGCACAAAGGACCAAAGAGGACCAAAATTTAAGTTTTTGGTTAGCTCGGTCAAACGACCCCATCATGCACAAACTGGCTCGGTTGACCGAACAGGTCAGAAGTCAACATGTTGACTTCGCTCGGTCGACCATATTGAATTGAGCACACCATCCTCGGTCGACCAAACCATTAACCTCTGATGCCCCAACTACTTGATCGACCAAACCTTGTAGTTCAAATTAGCCTTGGTCGACCTAATCTATATGAATGGTCAATCAACCTTTGCCGAACCCATGAAGGGTTCAAAAACACCTTGATATGGTTCACCAAACCTGCAGTTCAAATTTGCCTTAATCGACCGAACTTATAAAAGTGGTCGACCGAACCTTGTCCTTGGTCGATTGAACCTTTCAGGTTGGTCAATTTTTTGTTGCAGGTAAACGAGATTATTTTAAACTAAACATGATTAAACTTTTTCCAAAATACCTCCTATATCCCCAATGGTTATAATTTTAGCAATATATATATATACCCCTTTATTTGTCTAGATTAGTAAGAGATTAACACTTTAATTAGCAAATATTTTCTCTCAAAATCTTTGAACTCCCATTGCTTATACTTCATACTCTCAAGCACACTTTTAATACTCTCTCTCTCTTATTCTTGCTTGAGAAAATCATTTTAAAGTAGAGAGTCTTAGTTTCATATACTCCTCATTTGCAAATCAATTGGAAGTTGAAGGGAGTTTGAATCTTGTTATTGTGTACATTTATATACATCATTTTTGAAGTTTACTACTCTCACTTATTTGCATTGATTGATATAGATTTTTGAGAGTAAGCTAAGTTATTCCCGTTGTATTTTATTGATAAATATCATTTGGGAAGAACTCTTATTTGCTTCAGAGTCTTGGCATCCTTGTTGCCAAATTTGAAAGCTTGCTTGTGCTTTTAATATAAAACGTTTTTGCAAGCTTACATCCTAATATCTATTGTGCTAAATACTTGAAAAATGTTTGTTGAGATATTTGATTAGGATTTTTGAAGCTCCTTAGATTATTGCTCTATTGATTATATTATCTTGAAACAAAGGTACCACTCTCACATACTCATATACACATCTCTGAGAGTTGATATATGTCACGACGTCCCGGAACGTATGTGTCCTGGGGTCGGCAAAATAAAAATGTTATTTAAGTTTTCAGGAAAAAGAAGGAACATTGGAGTTGTTACGAACCTTTTAGTGTGGTTAGAACACTTAACTGATACTCGGTTAAGGGTAGAATGGGTCTACGTTACCAGAGTTGGAGTCGGGAGTTCAGTTATGCGAGGGAAAGGTACGAACACCCCCTACCCGCCCGTTTTTATAAACGATATCTAATTAATTTGGAATTATCCCCAAGTTAATTTAAAAAGTCTTTAGAATTAATCCCCATTAGTGAATTTTTAAAATACACACAAAAATATGTATATACTATATACTCCCTCAAAACCAGGGTACGTAAAGTCCGAAAGCTCATACCCTTGCATTAAAATCATAGGGACAAAATTGAAAATACTTAATAACAAAAATATAATAATACTAAAATAATAACAAGCTAATATAAATACTAAAAATAACACAATCGAATATACGTACACTCTAAAATAGAATAATGATTGTAATAATAATAATAATAATGATGATGATGATGATGATGATGATGATGATGATGACAATTACAATAATAATAATAATAATAATAATAATAATAATGATAGTGATGGTACGCACACCAAATATTATATATAAATATGACAATACAAATGTTTAAATAATTAAACCCCATAAATTGTATATACAATATATCAACATGGAAACAAAATTATGTAAACAATTCAAACTACCAATCTATTATGCAAATATATACATGTACAATATGGAAACATGTGATAACTAGGAAACATAGCAAAACCTAAAATTGAAATGCAATAATAATGTGAAAATAAATGAGCTAATATACAATAGAATGTGCCATGAATATGCAAATAATTATATAAGGCAATCGCAATAATAATACAAATATGCAATCTATACAATAAAATGTGCTTTCAATAATAATAATATAAATATACAAATAAACATATAAGGCAATAACAATAACAAATATGCAAACTAAATATAGAATAACAAGTACAATCAATAATACTACGAATACGCAAATAAATATATAATGCAATAATAATATAACTATGTAAATAAATATATAAGGCAATGACAATAGTAAATATGCAACTAAATGCACAATGAACTATACAATCAATAATATATAACGCCCCGTGGCACTGGCCCCACAACACCATGAGGAGGTAAATCAGGAGCCCAGGGGAAGAATTGAACCGAGAAGCGCAATTGCTGACCTCGTGAGAGGCATTCCCAGTATCCGACCTTACCACCTGAACCATGCCTTGGGGTTTGCATTATTGTTCTGTTCATTTCCCTGCGTTTCATTCTCTCGAACGCCCTCTCTTTCTCTCTTCTCTCTTCTCTCTTCTTTCACCCTCTATGTTCTTCTCTTTCAATCTCTGTGCTCTGCTCTTATTTGCTGCAAACCTGAAACCTTAGCCCCTCTGTAATTTCTTTCCCACTCTTGCCTACCTCCAAACTCTCTCTCTCTCTCTCTCTCTCTCTCTCTCTCTCTCTCTCTCTCTCTCTCTCTCTCTCTCTCTCTCTATACCGTTCTTTAGAGACCTTAGATCTTGGCAAACTTAAGATCCCAAACATCTTTAGAGGTGATCCAGCTCTGATCGGCCTCCTATTCTGTCTTCGCAGTCAGATCTGGAGAGATCTGGTGAAGCCCAGACAAATGATGATCACCGGGAGTGCCCCGGTAGGGAAGATCCGCATAGATGCAAGGGGAGTTCTTTCGAACTCCCAAAGGAGATAAGCTCTTTCTTTCTTCTCTTTATATATATATATATATATATATATATATATATATATATATATATATTCAATGTTGTGTATGCTTGATTACTGGTTGTTATTTGTGTGGAAATTTAGGGCTTGAGGTATTTAAGGTTTCTAGTTTGGAAGTTAGGGTTAGGGTTTCATTAGGGTTTCAGTTGGGGTGGTGAGGTCGAGGATGAGTCAACTCGTCTTCGGGGGATCACGAGCGAGCCACATGGGCTCTATTATGTATTTAGGTCACGTGTGGTCTTTGGGACGGGCTTGAGTGAATTGGGCCCGAGTTTGCTTTCGAAAAATGGGCTTTGATTTTTAAAACAGGCCGGCCCAATTCAAAAAGAAGTAGGGCCCAAGTTATTTTAAAACAGGCCGGCCCACTTTTCCTTTTAAAAAATAATGCCCGTGTCTAATTAAACGGTTGGGCTTGGATGGAGTTTTAAAACTGGGTTGGCCCAATTTAGAAAGAAATAGAGCCCATGTCATTTAAAACAGGCCAGCCCACTTTCCCCGTAAAAAAAATAAAGCCCGGGTTTATTTTAAATGGTTGGGCTTGGATTGAGTTTTAAAACGAGCCGACCCAATTCAGAAAGAAACAGGGTCCAAGTCATTTTTAAAATAGGCCGGCCCCCTTTCCCTTTTAAAAAATAAAGTTCGTGTCTATTTAAATGGTTGGGCTTGGATAGAGTTTTAAAACTGGGTTGGCCCAATTCAGAAAGAAACAGGGCCCAAGTCATTTTTAAAATAGGCCGGCCCAGTTTCCCTTTTGAAAAATAAAGCCTGTGTCTATTTAAATGGTTGGGCTTGGATGGAGTTTTAAAAATGAGCCGACCCAATTTAGAAAGAAACAGGGCCCAAGTCATTTTTAAAATAGGCCGGCACACTTTCCCCTTTAAAAATAATGAAGCCCGTGTCTATTTAAATAGTTGGGTTTTGTGCAAAACAAACTGGCTTCAAGTTCTAAAAAGAAAAACAGTCCTCAGGAATAAATGCGCCCCCTCCCCTTTTTCTTTTTCTTTTTCTTTTTCCTCGAGTTTAGATATTATGACTGCTCCATGTCCCTCAAAATCTGTCTCGGGATTTTTTCCACCGCCATGTGAACATAATCCTCCACTGAGGGGACTGCACAACTCCTACAGCTTACCTCGCTCACAATCTTTGGGGGCTTCTCGATGCACATCGCCTCTCTCGTCCTCCTGTCAGACACACACTCAGCATGACAATCCTTTTTTATTCTATTTAAGCGGACTTCCTCTCACACTTAAACACCACAGGCAAACTCCAAGCGTGACTGTAACCTATCTTTGGCCATCCTCTGTTACGAGAAACCACACATTGACTATCTCTAATCTTTCAAAACTCTAAACTGTTTCTCATGGCGGGGGCCTCATCTTCTAAGCAGGTTCCAGATTTGAATGTGGCACCCGAGGTGCCATCTTGTTCTACTATTCTCAGTTCCTTCTAGCTCTCGCCTCAGTTCCAAAAAGAAATGCTGAGGAATGAGGCAGTACTGGCCACGATGTCCGATATAGGCATAGTCAATCAGGCACTCTATCACAATGCCCAGGCAATGTCTTCGACATCTCACCTTGTCCGTCGCTTGCAAATACAGAACGAGATCGTGACCCTCCTTGGGAATGAAACCTACGCCTTATGGACAAAATACCAAGAGGAATAGCAGAAATCGAGAAACTTAAGGCAAGAAAATATGATGTTAAAACGGGAGATCGATGATTTGAGAAAAATGGTAGCAGTTTACTCTGACGACCTTAGGCCTAGAATAGCTAAGTTAGAGAAAAGACGGGAGGACATCCAGTGGGAGCAAAAGTAGCTTAAAACCATGGTGCATGGAAAAGATCAAACTTCTCGTTCTTCAACCAGAAATGAAAATCCGTGTGTATGTGACTTGGAAAAGGTTAGACTTTTTTTTTTTTTTTTTTTGGGTTTTGGGAGAGTTTTGGTTGTAATCTCCCAGGACTGTGACTGTAACCACGGTATTCCTCCGCCATAAGCGAGGGCAATTAATAAAATTTGGGTGTTTCTCTTTCCTTCCCCCCCCCCCTTTTTTTTAGGACAATAGTATTGCTGGTACACCGAACCGGGTTATAATATTCTCCGAATGGCTTGTTATGGATGTAAAAATTTGGGCCATGGGGGTACAATGACCAAAACCCCTATGATGGTTGGCTATGGATGTGAAAAGATTAATCAAAAATTTATTCAACCAGGCAAGTACGAATGAATGGTGCTCTACTGCTATATGTATTCATGTTACTAAATTGTGATGCTTGAATGCAGGGGCATGTTGTTATATATACATGATGCCCGTTACATGATATGTCTGTATGTTGCTACCTATAATGGGAATGTCTTGCATGAAATGCATGAGGATGCGTGAAGTGCATGCATGAAATGTATGAGGATGCATGGCCTTTCTTCTCGATCCCGGATCTTGGCCAGACTTTTAAGTTCTAGTCTGGCACGATGGTACTCGACTTCGCCTTAATGGAACTCAACAACTACCTCGATTTCGTTCATTGGCTATTAGTCTTTACTGCGTTTTAGATCCCAAAAGGGTCTCGAAAACTGCCCCAGTGTTTTCTTATCACAGCTCTGTGACTATTTTCAAATTTTTATAGGAACTCAAAATCTACCCCAGTGTCTGACTATCGGTATTTTTTAGAAGATACTCAACATTTGTTATAGTGTCTGGCTGTCAGTACTTTCCTCCAAATCCGAAAGATGCTCAATTTCTACTCCCATGTCTGGCTGTCGACACTTCAGATTCCAAAAGATACTCAAAATCGCCCCAGTGTCTGGTTGTCAGTACTTTCCATGATCTTCAAAACTCAGGGATTGTTCAAGACCTATCCTGGTAGTTAATCACTAACGCTTCCAGTGATTCCCAAAACTCGAAGGAGTACTCTGAATTCGACCCAGCATTCCTTTTTTACCAATGTTTGACATGCTTCAGGCTCCCCATTGGTGCCTGAACACCCTCCTGGTGTATTGGGTTCTCGATTTTTGAACTCATTAAACGGGGGAATCTTAATAATGAGAATAATCATGCATTTATGTCATTAATGTGCTGAATCAAGACGTCAATCTGTTCGAAATAGTTTTTCTGTTACATGCAAAATTTATTCAGGAAAAAGATAAGTTTTACAACAACATCCCCTGTTCTAAAAGGTATCGACATTAATTTGTGAAAACTAAAATCTCTTGTTCTTACGACAACTGCCCCGGTTTCAACTAGAAGGAGACTGACCCTTTTGGTACTGTAAGGTTGAATAGTGCCCTTAGGTCCGTTGTTTGCTTAAGGCTTATTTTGGTGCTTTGCCTCACATTTCGATCTCTGGATGGTCTTTAAGACTTGAGACGAAATGTGGGTTCAGGGATTTAGGTTTTCAGAAGAACAAGGAAACCAAAGCTCAAAAACCCATCCCATGGCAACAAATCCTGCCCCAGTTTGGGGCAACAACATATGCCAATTTGATCAGGTCTTTTCATTCGGGTTGTAATGTTGGTTGTGGCTATAGGTTAAAGAAGAAAGGGTGCATGAGGCTTGAACTTATAAATTTTACCAAAGGGTGAATTGGCCAAAGATCACAGACAACGCATATCTCCTGCCTTCCTGTGCTTTGATTTTCCCCTTGTTCTTTTGCATCATTTCCTTTTTTTTTTTTACGGGGAATCATGCTTCCATTTATTTATTTAGGCTTCATTCGAGATCGGTCTTTCCAAAACTGCCCCAGTGTGGGGTGTGATCCTTTGGCGGGTTTTAAACGAAAGATTAAACTTTTTTAGGCACAATAGGGGGTATCAAGGGGTGTTTTCTTTCTTTAACTTTTGGGTAGCAGAAAAATGGCTTGGCGTCATTTTGGTACTGCATTATTGCCTCGCATGATTTGCCTGACCTTTGAAAATCCAAACCCGGTTTAAATTTTGGGAAATGACTTTTTCGAAGAAGATGGTTTCGATTTTAAAGCTCAAAAAGGTTCATCAAGTGATTAAAAACATTGGGTTCTTTAAGGGAACTGGTGGTCCAAAAATGGCCATCCGTCATTTAATCGAAACAATGAGCAAAGAGGGAACACATGAAATAACACTGTGATCCTTTCATTAATTTCTTTTGGAGATGTATACAACCATCAGGCATAATATTTCTTTACAGTATCAAAGTTAACGGGGTGCAATAGGTTGGTTTCGTCCATATTTGCTAACAGCAGGGCGCCTCCTGAGAATGCCTTCTTTACCATGTAAAGCCCTTCATAGTTTGGTGTCCACTTGCCATGAGGGTCCATATGAATCGGTAAAATCTTTTTCAGTACTAGGTTCCCCTCCTGAAACTGTCGGGGCCACACTCTTCTGTTGAACCTCTTATCATCCTTTTTTGGTACAATTGTCCATGGGCCATAGCGGTCATTTTTTTCTCCTCAATCAATTTTAACTGGTTCTTTTCCTCTTCATTTAGTAGTGCCCCAATTTTCATCTGCTTGGGTTCTTCCTCAGTTCCCAGTTTAATCATAATGGTGGATTGCTAATAGTCAAGGTTGGGTTTTCATCAGATTTTCACATTCTTTCCATTTCAGGGGACAAGTTTAGTTCTTGATCTTTAACTTCGGTTTCATGGATTAGATTTTCAAAGTTAATGTCAATTACTTGGCGAGGGATTCTGGTGTTGATATTTTCTTTATTCCTGCATGAAATTAACAAACAAATTTTGACAGTTGATTTCCAAAATGCACATAAATGACAAGGAATGCATGATTCATTTTCATTAAGGAGCTTCCCCGATTTTTCAGTGGTTGGGGGAATACAAAAGAAAAGCAGAACTAAACAAATCCTGTAAAAAAAGATCATTACATGATGATATTTGGTAAATCAAAAGAACTTCAGTTCTAAAGCTGTACTCTTGGTTAGAGATGACAGATCCACTTTGTAGAAGTGTTCGAGGGGATTTCAGCATCCAAAGCCAAACGATCTAGGTTGGCTTCTTGTGCCTTTCTAAGTTCTACCCCGACCATACCAATCTGGTCTCCCTCATGATTGGGTAAAGGGTTTCCCTGAATTCCCATCGGCTTGTCATCAAAGGCCAGCCACCCTGCATCCTTTAAAGACTGAACTTTATATTTGAATGCCCAGCATTGGTCAATGGAGTGGCCCGGAGAGTTTGCGTGGTATGCACAGTGGGCATTGGGATCAAACCATCGTGGTGGGGGGTCAATGACGGGAATGGCTGGTATGGTCGTCACCATTCCTCTCTCACATAGTTGAGGAAACAAGTCGACATAGGGCATTGGGATTGGGTCAATCCTTCTAGCATTCCTCAGTACATCCCTTTCTCGAACTTGATTGTTTGTTGGTGCTGGTCTTAGTTGGGGGGTTACAAACTGGGGCCTCGCGCCCATATGTAGTGTTTGGTTTACTACTGGTTCCATGTAGAAATTTTCCCTTGGTTGTTGACTTTGGCTTCTCTGCCTTAGGCTCCTGATAGACCCCTGTATCATTTGGGTCTCTTTTTCCTTTTTACCTTTGACCCACTTCTTACTTGGGCCGTTATCAATAGTGCCAGTCTTTATCTGTCCAGCTTTGATGTTGGCTTCCACTCTGGTCCCTACTGCCACAATGTCCATGAAGTTATGAGGGGTTAACCCTACTAGATGTGAACGGTAGGGATCTTTTAACGTCCCTATGAACATCAATATTGCCTCACGGTCGCTGGCCGGAGGGTCCACTTGAGTGACTGCGTCTCTCCAACAGTGTGCATACTCCCTGAAAGTTTCTGTTGACTTTTTCTCCATTTCAAAAAAAGACATCCTGTCCGGAGCCATTTCCAAGATATGACGATATTGTGCTTCGAAGGCATCGGCCAAGTCACCCCACGTACGGATCTGGGCCTTATTCTGCTAGACATACCATCTAGTCACTGTCCCGGTAAGACTGCTTCGGAAGCAATGCATCATCAACTTCTCATTATCGGTATAGGCATCCATCGACTGACAATACATCCGAAGGTGGGTCTGAGGGCATGTGGTCCTGTCAAACTTATCAAAGTCTGGCATCTTAAACTTTGGAGAAAGGACTACATTAGGCATTAGGCAGTAATCTGAGGGTCTGGTGGTACAGGCGGTTCGAGTCCCCTCTATGGCCCTTAGCCGTTCTTCCAGCTTGTCACAACGATATTCCGTCGCGGTCTTGCTTGTCCCTACACCCACAATAGCTGATGAGGGCATCCCCATTCCTGTCACTGCCAGGATAAAAGATGGCGTGCCATGCGGTGGTTTCTCCGAGGTGAATGGGGGCGGACCAGAAGATTGCCCATGAATTGGCGTAAAACCGAGTGGGTGGATAGGGTCATTTTCTTCTTCATGATCCTGATCTTGGATTGTCTTCCCTTTGTTCAGCAGTAGGTCCAATATCTTCTTCAGTTGATTGCTCAGCTCTTCCTGCCCCTGCTTGATCCCCAGAACACGGCTTTCCAACTATTTTGCCATAGCTTTTGCTTTTCTGCGAGTGTTGTAAGGGTGTGTAGTAGTGGGCTCAATGTTGGGATTCTGGATTTAACTTGGCCTGATAGGAAGTCAGAGAGTGATTACCGGCCCCTTGGAGAAGAACATGTATGCATGTATGCATGGAATGCAACCTAATTAATCATTTGGCCAAGGTTCCGGGAAAAACCTCAATGATCTCAAGGATGATCAATTTTCCCCTGGGTAGGGTACTTTAAGAGATAAAGTTTGACTTTTAAGTGAATCGGACTTTTTTCGAAACATTGGCCAAGTGATATGGATGTCTGACATGGAGGCAGGATGTACAAAACACAAGGCATTTCATATATACAACGGACATGGATTACAACATGTGGAGAAGGATGTGGCTTCTATCCCGACCCCGAGGAAGGTATGTACATAGGGTCCTCTAAGGCTCTACCCTAGGCTAGGGATTATGGATGACCACGTGTGGTTAAGCTCTATCCTTATAGAAAAAAGGTTCCCAGATTGAAATTCCATCCTCCCTCATAGAGGTTCGGATAGAGCTCGCACTAAGCGGAGTGGTTTGCGGGTCCCCATAGGCCATGCCACATGGGAACTTGCACTATTACACTCCTTTCTAATCCTAGTTGGGAAAGCCCGGGTGCAGAGCTGTGAGAGTGTGTGAGTTTTAACCATTTCAACCTACACCCCCTACCCCACATCCATCCATTATTCAGAACACATGCTTAATAAAATAGCAAGGGAAACAAAACATCATGCTTATCCAAGGTACTGCTAATCACATGCTTAGCAAAAACAAACAGAACCAAACACATGCTTATTCACGAATCAAAGCAAGCAAGGCATTCACAATTATTCATGTATATGTAACCAAATTTGTACAAAAATGAAAGGGAGTAATCAAAAAGGCTTATTTAGATATGAGATCGGGATAATTTTTAATTAATCACTGGCTCAACTCTCAATGTCCCCAGCAGAGTCGCCAAGCTGTCGCGACGTCCCAGACCCGGCCCAGAGAACCAATCTCTACTTTAAAAATGGGTTCGGCTTGCGAACTGGGAAGAATGGATGGAAATGTGTGATTTTAAAAAATGTGATTTTTGTGGAAAACGATGTGTGGTGGAGTCGCCACTAACCTTTGGAAGTACGGTTAGAACACTTGATTGCTACCCCATTAAGGGTAGAATTGGCCTGCGTTACCAGTGTCAAGCTCGGGAGTACGGTTACGCGAGGGGAAGGTATTAGCACCCCCTACACGCCCATTCTTACGAACGGTATCAGATTAATAAAGAATTATCCCGAAATAAATGTAAGAAGTCTTTAAAGATTACTCCCTTTCAAAAATCAAAAGAATGAAAATACTATATAGGTATTCCCTCACAACCGGGGCAATCAAATATTCCGAAGAGTCAATGTTCTTGTTTGCAATCATCGGGAAAGAAAATCGAAGATAGGATACAAAATACGCTCCTAGGGGTTTTGAAATCTATAGGTTTTTTAGTATCAAAAATAATATTCCAGGAGGTTTTTGAAATTTGTTTGGGATTGGAATAATTTTTGTGCCTAAAAAGATATTTTTGTGAATTTTCTTAAGTGTGAAAATGATTTTTGTGATTTTTCCCGAACTTTCCAAATAACACAAATAAAATCAGTTGAAATCAAAATGTGAAAATATTTTTGGAATTTCTGAAAATTTTGTGATTTTTGTGGATATAATAATAGTATATAAGCGAAATGGAGAAAACCGGGGTGAACCGGTCAAACGTTGACAAGTTTGGGGGAAAAACCAGTTTAAGGTCTTGGTCGAGACCAATAATCTTTCGGTATTTTCCAATGTTCTTCCGAATACAACCGAATTTTAGACAACAATCATGAAAGTCATAGTTTTAAAGATATGACTTTAGAATGTATTTTTTGAAAATTTTGAATGTAAGGAAACAGATCTAACTTTTTCCAGTCATGTTGGAAACTTTCTTGGATTTTCTTCAAAAATTTTCAAATGTAAATAAATTTCAAAGCCTTAAAAATTTTTGAATTTTCTTTGACAATTTTTCTGAATTTTTGTATCTTTTATGAAATTTATTTTTTTATTTTTTATGGGTTAAAAAGAAACTATTTAAAATAAAATAAGAAATGAAATAGAATCAAATAAACCAGCAGAGGCCAGCTCGGGAAAGGGGGGCGGAGATATAACATAGGAAGAGAACGTTCATTGGTTTTACCTATCGTCTTTTTCTCCTCCGGTCTTCCTTCCCTGTCTGTGAATCTGCAGGGGTTGGTCTAAAGCGTCTTCCCGCGGGTTGTTCTTGAGCTCTTACTCTAGGCACTACGGAGTACCTTCTTCCGATGGGGTGACTTGGCACCGGTAGGGAAAGGGATCAATCGATTGCTTGATCTTCTTTTGTTTTCCTCTGCTCCAGTCTTCTTTTCCTATTGGTGAGTCTACTAGGGCCGCTCTATAACGTCTTCGCGAGAGTTGTTCTTGAGCTCTGATTCGAGGCACTATGGGGTGCCTTCTTCAAATGGGGTGACTCAGCACCGATAGGAAACGGGATTAGTCGACCTCTTGATCTTCACTAAAAAAAAAAAAAACTAGCTTCATAAACTAATAATAGAAAACTTCAATGTTTGAAATCTTCTCCTTACCAACACTAAGAGCTCTCCTCCATTTGTGCTTGAAATGAAAGGGCTATTTATAAACTTAGCTTGGGGCAAGCATCGGAAAGAAGACATAAGGGAGTGATGATGGGGGGAACCAAGTATGGGGGGAAGAATGATGAAGGGAAATTAGCATGGGAAGAATGGTAAAAGGAGATAACATGACATGTGGTGAGTGATGATAGGGGGAACAAAGTATGGGATGAAGAATGATGAGGGGAATATAATATGGGAAGAATGATAAAGGGAGGAAACATAACATGTGGTGAGTGATGATGGGGGGACAAAGTATGGGATGAAGAATGATGAAGGGAATATAGTATGGGAAGAATGATAAAGGGAGGAAACATGACATGTGGTGAGTGATGATGGGGGGACAAAGTATGGAATGAAGAATGATGAAGGGAATATAGTATGGGAAGAATGATAAAGGAGGGAAACATGACATGTGGTGAGTGATGATGGGGGGACAATGTTGACCTTATTAGTCACGCCCGGTTTTGATTATGACAAATACTCATTGTATCTAATGAGCGTTTGAGTTTTTGTGCAGGAATCAAGAATGATAAGATCAAGATGTGCACAAAAGCAAGAAAGGCTTGAAGACAATTTCATAACTCTTAATTGTAATAATTTTCAGTAAAATTGTCTGTAATAGTAATTAGGGTTCTTCGGTTTGTAATAAGCACACACATCACATGCATGATTTAATTTGTAAGCTCAAACCGAACCATAGAAAGACTTTAGGGTGAACCATCGGTCGACCGACACCGGACTTTTTCGGTGATCTCAAATTGGACCCCAAGTGACCTTAGGACACTCACCTTTGCACTTGTATATAATAGGCACTTGAATAGGGTTTATATGTTGCAAGAAGGGACCGAAATGCACACTTGGTGCACTTTCGATCGACCGGCCAACTCATTTCAATTTGGCCCGGTCGATCGAAACCGGTCCGGGTCAACAGTTTAACCCAGGCCTGGTCGACCAAGACCTTGTAGGTCATTTGACCTCGGTCGACCGAACCACTTGGGAGTCAACAGTGTGACCTCCCGGTCGACCGACCAGATTTGAACTCCAACTACCTGGTCGACCGAAGGGTCTTGGGAGAATTCCCAACGGTCTGGTCGACCGAGCCCAGTAGTTCAAAAAGGTCCCGGTCGACCGAACCTCAGTGTTTTTTGAAAATCGCCCTTGCCCGGTCGACCGATCACTCAGTTCAAAATTCCCCCGGTCAACTGAGCTACTTGAGTCCTGGTCGACCGAACCACTTCTGGTCGACCGGACCTCTCGAGTTGTTTCCATTTTTACCGTGGTTAATATTTTTTTAAACAGGGTTAAATGCCTTAAACATCATTAAACTTTTCTAAAAATACCCTATAGGTCCCCAACGGTCATATTTTCTCCCTTGCCTATATATACAAGTTCATTTGAGAAAATTAGTGTGAGATTAGCCACCTTGATTAGGGAAGAATTCTCTGAAAAATAAAAACCCTATACTACTCATTTTATTACTTAAACCACTCATACTTGCCTTCTAGCATTGCCTACATATTTTGTAAGTTGATTGAGTGTTTTGTTTAATAGGTTTGCTCTCCTTATGCTATTTGTTTGATGTGATTTTCTTGAGAGCCAAACCTTAGGATTCTTAGGAGGCTTTTGCTAATAAGCATTTCCTAAGAAAACCTTGTTAGATCTTCTAAGCTTGCATCTTCATTGCAAGATCTTAAGAAGAGGGTAGTTTCATTTTGGTTGCAAAAACATTTTCAAATATCTACTGTGTTTTTATCTTGAAAATATTTGATGAGATATTTGTTAGTGTGATAAAATCTTTGTTGCAATATTCTTTCACTCATATATTATTTGCTGAATACAAAGATTACACGTCTTTTGCAAACCAAGCATATACATCGTTTAATACATACATGCTTGATATATCTTAATGATTGAAATATATAAGACTTGATATTCTTGTTTGACACTCTCATGTATGCTTTACACGGATAGAAAATACCTTTGAGAGTTCAATCATCTAGACCACATTGAGTTTACATATTATTTCATATTTGTGGTGTATATTATTGCGCGCATCCAGGTACATATCTACTTTACACGAAAGCACAATCACTGTACCATTTGATTGTAATACACTTTGGTTGTATTTCCAGGCACGGGCCTAAAGAGGGAGACTAGCCTTGGAATAGTCCCGGATTGGCTTAGACCCGGTTAGGAAAGCTAGGTGCATCGTCCTGTTAAGGCGTGTAGGTTGAGGTCAGCCCCGCTAATTGACCTGGTTAAAGTTGAGGTCAGCCCTGTGTTAATTTGACCTGGTTGTATACGGTGTCGCTCCACCCTTAAGTGAGCTATTAATGGAATCCTCCTACTTGCGAGCTTGAGGCGGGGACGTAGGCACAGTTGGCCGAACCCCGATAACATATCGTGTGTTTGCTTACATTTCCGCACTTTACATTTACCGCACATGTATGTTATGGGTGAATGATGCGTATGACTTAATTTTCATATTATATTTATCTACGCATTCGAAAATTGCATAGATTAACCTAGGAGAAAAAGTTTAAAATTCCAATTCACCCCCCCCCTCTTGGGAATACACAAATTCTAACAGACAAAGTATGGGATGAAGAATGATGAAGGGAATATAGCATGAGAAGAATGATAAAAGGAGAAAACATGACATGTGGTGAATGATTATGGGGGGACAAAGTATGCTTGTATTTGACAAATTAAAATAAATAATAATAATAATAATAATAATAATAATAATATGAGGGTTCTAGAAGCTGTGCAGAGCCCATCGGAGATATGTGGGGCCCACACGCCTTGTGGGGTCCACAAGCCGTTTGAGGGTTACAGGAACCCGAGCTAGCAAGACACCGGATATGTGGATCTGAGCTAGCATACCAAAGGGGGTAATGTGCATCGGATGTAGGAATCCGAGCTACCGTACCAAGAGAGGTGGGGCCCACAAAAAATGTGAGACCCCATGAAGAAATGTGGGGGGCCCACAACCCATGTGGCATCCACGAGCAATTTGAGGGTTATAGGAACCCGAGCTAGTAGGTGCAAGCATGCCAAAAGAGGTAACGTGCATCGGACGTAGGGATCCGAGCTAGTGTACCAGAGGGGGTAACGTGCATCGGATGTAGAAATCCGAGCTAGCGTACTAAAGGGGGTAATGCGCATCGGATGTAGGAATCCGAGCTATCGTACCAAAGAGGGTAACGTGCATTGGATGTAGGAATCCGAGTTAGTGTACCAGAGGGGGTAACGTGCACCGGATGTTGGAATCCGAGCTAGCGTACCAGGAGAAGTGGGGCCCAAAAATCATGTGGGGCCCAATGGAGATATGTGGGACCCACAAGTAATGTGGGTCCACGAGCCATTTAAGGGTTATAAGAACCCAAGCCAGCAAGCACAAGCATGCCAAAGAGGGTAACGTGCATCGGATGTAGGAATCCGAACTAGCGTACCAGATCTGGTAACATGCACCGGATGTAGGAACCCAAGCTAGCGTACCAAAGGGGGTAACGTGCATCGGGTGTAGGAATCCGAGCTAGCGTACCAGGGAGTAACGTGCATCGGATGTAGGAATCCGAGCTAGCGTACCAGATGGGGTAACGTGTATCGGATGTAGGAATCCGAGCTAGCGTACCAAGGGGTAACGTGCATCGGATGTAGGAATCCGAGCTAGCGTACCAAGGGGTAACGTGCATCGGATGTAGGAACCCAAGCTAGCGTACCAAATGGGGTAACGTGTATCGGATGTAGGAATCCGAGCTAGCGTACTAAGACATGTGGGGCCAACAACACATGTGAGGCCCAATGGAGATATGTGGGGCTCACAAGCAATGTGGGACTTACAAAGATGTGTGGGGTCCACAAGCAGTGTGGGACCTACAAGGATGTGCGGGGTCCACAACCAGTGTGGGACCTACAAGGATATGCGGGGTCCACAACCAGTGTGGGACCTACAAAGATGTGTGGGGTCCACAACCGTGTGGGAAGGTTTTGACATGAGGTCTCCTCGGAAAGGCCTGGTTAAAATTGGGGTGTCTACATGAGTTTTGATGAAAAGCGGTAAAAACAGTTAAAAATGGAGTCACCACCTTTTTTTTTTTTTTTTAAATATAGGGGAAAAAAAGAAAACCCCTATAAATGATTTGCAAAAACTAGAAAAAGAGTTGGGGAGTACAGTTTTGCATAAGGAAGGTGATCAGCCAATCATCTGAGCGATGTTCAATCTCTCAGTATCTCTAATGACACCTGTTCGAACAATGGTTACTGGATCCACAAATGTTGTGTTCAAAAAGAAAATAAACAAAAAATGAAAGAAAAAAGACCCCCTTTTTTATATCAAGTTATTAGTCACCGTCGAGCACTCCAACATGGTTTCGAGGAGCTCTAAGTATTGCTCTAAAAGGGATTGACCTCAAAACCCTAAGTTTTTTATGAAAAGATAATGATGGTGATGGTGATGGGTGAAAAACTGTTGGATTGAGAAATGCCGAGTTTGTATTAATTACTAGTCTAGAAAACCAAAATGTCTCAGTATAGGGGATTGGGCTTGTATTACCAGTATTTGAAAAGATGAATGAAAAAAAAAAGAGTTTGAAAATGAGAGAATTTGAGTTGAAATGTGTAGTGATATTCATGAGTTTTAGAAATTCTTGTGTTTCATCATCGACCTATTTAAAAATCGGGAAAAATGTTGAAAAATACATATATTTTTGAATTTTTTTGAAAATATATTTAAGAAAGGAAACTGTGACATTAAATGAACTAAACATGATTTTTTTTAGTCTAATTCTTTTGATTGGAGACCTAATCCTTCTCAAATCATATAATTCTCGAAGGTTTAAACCCCTGTCATGCTTAGGGTAGAGCAGAAGAAAGCACTATACAGTAGAATTCTTCCTTTTATCCCATCATCAATCAGAAATAGACTGTTGCAACTCAGTAACAAAAATTCATATTTTTGGGATTTTCAACATTTTCTAATTTATTTGGATTTTTAACAAAGACAAGATAAAGTACACATTACTAAAACACACAACATATACACAACACATACATATTTATATGTACTTATATTTATACAACATTCATATACATAACCTGTACATATATGCATACATACATACTATTATATGTATCCCACATATATCACACACATATATAATACCTATTTACCACACACGTATATACATATACATAAATATGCATATATAGACATATATATACTACCCATATACATAAATAAATATACATACATTGTATCTATATATATATATATATATATATTCATATATACATATATTATATACATAAATACACCTATATACACACACATGCACGAACACACACACATAAATAATACATACTTACATGTGTATATATATTAATATACATACATAAATATCTATATATACATATGCACACACTACAAAAAAAGGGTTTTAGGTCACGAAATTATTAGTGATGGAGCTAAATTTGTCACTAATAATGAGTCATTAGTAATGAAAATCACATTCGACACTAATAATCTAAGTATTAGTGAGAGGTTTTGCTAACCGTCACTAATAATGCTCTTTTAATGACGAAACTAAAATCGTCACTAATACTTTTATCAATAAAAAACCCTTTAAATTTCCCGCTCAAACTAATGCGAAAGAAATATTAGTGACGATTTCTTGGATATTAGTGACGAAATTTTCGTCATTAATAGTCTACTATTAGTGACGGTTGTGATCCGTCACTAATAGTGTGCTATTAGTGACAGTTGTTAAAAATTGTTATTATTATTATTATTATTATTATTATTATTATTATTATTATTATTAGTTAATTAAATTTGTGTTTGTGAGCCTAGGGACTTTATAATAATTTTTATTTTAAAATTGAACCGATTGAATTAAAGTATTTGACAACTGGATTATTGTAGTAGATTTTCTATATGATTTGACCGGTTAAAATTATTGGTTTGATTTATTATACGTATTTTGTAAAGAATTAAAGTGAATATGGTTAGTTATCTCCATTTTTCTTTTAAATACATATTTTGAGTTAAATAAATGGTGGAGATAATTAAACCGGTATTTTCGATAAAACATATATTGGGTATAAAATGACCTGTTTTCCAGCAGTTTATATAATTATGAGAAACACTCAAATCGTGTGGCATGAGAAAAAAATATTATTGTTTAATTAAAATTATGAGTTTATAATATGATATATTGATATACTGAAATGTGTGGGTATTATACTATTTTTGGAACTATGGAAAAGAAAGTAAAATATAGAGTATTATTATTGTTAAATTGTAATATATGGTTTAAGACCTCTGATGAACCATAGCACGCTCGGTACCGTTGCTACAATAATGAAGAGTAGAGTGCAACCACACGTCTCGAGGAAAGTGTTGGTATTGAATAGTTGATTGGGCTAGTGAAGTGTAGAGTTCCCCCTAGAGTCTATACCAACATAGGAAGGTCAGTCGTACTAATAGATATGGAGTATAGTTGACTTAACCTAGTGGTAGGTTGACTAGTTTTAAGTCTAGCCTACGGACCACCCAACCCATCATGGGGGGAAGCATGTCGTTTATCCATTGAAGAGTGAGTTCTTATATTCATATTTGTAGATTTAACCGGTGTATAATAGAGTAGAGTATATGAAAGCAGAGCATATGAAAACAAAGTATAACAGAGCAGAGTATTCCAAAGGTTACAATTCACAGAGTATAGTTGCAAAGTATTTACAGTACATAGCTTATAGTTGTAGGAACAACTTACAGTTTGTAATATTTATATCGGTGTGAGTTATAGTTTGCATGTGAAAGTTATTTATAACAAAGTATTAAATGTAATTTATAATGTGGTACTACGTGTGGTTGGGGCAAAGTAAACTCTCCGCCCGAGGGCTTGCTAAGTAAGGCGAGTGTCCTGATAGGTATCAGTTGTAACCACACCCTAACTAAATGTGCAAGGCTACATAAGGTATCAAAGCAAATGAGCGTTACATGTATGGACGTGTAATCTTCCCAATTCTTGGGAACTCTCGCTTATAAAAAATAATGTACGTGTGAGTATAGTTTATAAATGTATTAACAATTGTTGTTGTTGATTAACAAATTGTTATATTTTGTATTCACTAAACTCATTGACTACACACTGATGATAATTTATTCTATCATTATTGAGAGGTGTCTCACCCCATCATACAACTTCTTTTTCAGGACTGTCTCGTGATCCAGGCTAGCGAGCTCCAAAGTGGGGTGATAGTATAGCTTAGAGTGAGTGGTTGTAGAACTCAAATGTATTTTGTTTATTTTATTTTCTGGTTATGTAATATGGATAGAAGGATACATCTTTTTGGGTTGTATAAATTAGTACTTTGGTATTTTATTTGAGGATGTTTAATTATATTCTACTTCTTGGATGATATTTATGGTATGAGAGATAAGTGAATGGAACACATAACACCCTCGGCTCACTTGGCTGGTTCGGAGCGTTACATAGCTTATGCCTAATGTGGTAAACCTAGTCTACCTAATGTCGATGGTCATTTCACTGAATGACCAAAACGGAGATTGACAAATCTTATTTACCTTCCTCTAGCTTTTACTTGTTATCTCTGACTTTTCTACTTCTTTTTTGCCATTTTTGACTATATTTGGTGATTCAATATAGTTTAAAATAGTAAGGTGGGGTCCAAAACTGTTTTTAGTCTCATGCATGCAAATCGAGGTAAAACTCAACGTTTCAGACTATTCTACCTTTTTTTTTTTTTTTTTTTTTTTCCAATTTTGAATGAACCAAATGATATGGATTAGATCAAAATGGTAAAAAGAGGTCTGACAATGATTTTAAATTTAGATACACTAATCAATGTAAAGCTCCCATCATTCCAGGCTTTTCTGCTCTCTTTTTGCTAATTCTATCTGCATTAATAATTTTGAGTAGTCTGAAATGATAAGGAGAGGTTTGATAATGATTTGACCTTAATGTAAGTCTCCTGTCTTTCTAGGATTTTATACTCCTGTCATTCCAGGCTTTTATATCGCGACTAATCCTCATTCCTAGGATTTGTTAGGTTAAGCCTAAGTCTTTCATCTCAAATGACTTAGACCACTTCATCTTCAACTTGTTGATCTTGCTTGCACTCTAAAAAACTATCAACATATCATTAACATAAAGCAGTATGAGAAGACTACCAACAAGGAATATCTAAACATATGCACATTGATTTGTTGCAGTCCTCTTGTATCCATGACTCACCATGAAATAGTCAAACTTCTTGTACCATTATCTCGGTGCTTGCTTGAGGCCGTAGAGACTTTTCTTCAACCTACAGAATTGGTGCTCCTTCCCTCAAAGTTCAAATCCTTCTGGTTGCTCTATATAGATGTCTTCTTTCAAGACTTCATGTAGGAAAGTTGTCTTCACATCCATTTGTTTAAGCTATAGATTTAACATCACTACTAATCTGAGTGTAGACACCCCAATTTTAATCAGATAGTTATGAGGAAACCCTGCATAATAATAAGTCAACTTTGTATCCCGAGAGTGGGAGGATCCTTTTTGAAAAATCTGATTGAGCACCGAGTCTTCAAAATGAGCCCCAATTATTTCAAAATTGAGTTCTTTAAATTGAGTCTGGATATTTTAAAATTAAATCTTGTTTATTTTAAAATTTGAGTCCTGGGTGTCTTAAAATTAAGTTCTTTAATTTTTCGAGTCCCGATTATTTTTTAAAAATTAAATTCTTTTAATTGAATTTCTTTTATCTAAAAATTGAGTCTGGGTCCTTCGTTTCCGGAATATAAGTAGCGAGATTTGCCACGTGTCATTACCATAAAAAATATTATTTAATATATATATTTTTAAAAATGATAAATCAGGAAATAAATTATTCTGCGTAATAAATCGGGAAATAAATTCTTTTAATATATATATATTTTTAAATGATAAATCGGGAAATAAACTCTTATACGTAATAAATCGATTTATTATTATTACAATAATAAATGATAAATTTATTTCCCGATTTATCATTTTTTAAAAAATATATATATTAAAAAAATTTATTGCATAATAAATTGAAAATTTGAACTTTATTTAAATTACCAATTTTAATTGTACCTGAAATTAATATATATATATATATATATTGACACAACAAAAAAATTACTTTAATATTTACTTCAATACCAGATATTTTTGTGATAAACTGCTTATTCACCGTACAAAAATGAATATAAAAAAATAAAAATGATACCATACTTTAAATTCTAATCATTGAGATTAATTAGGTGGTTTGGCGTCACTTGAGATGTTCCAAAAGACCCATACATATTAAAATTATGAATAATAAAAAATAAAAAAATAAAAAAAATTAGGGGATATTTTAATTCAATTAAATTTTCAATTTTTGGGAATTTTTTTTTAAAAAAATTAAAGAACCAAAGCAATGCATACAAGGTAAGAATTACAGATAATTATATGGATATTTTAGAAAATTTTAAAATAGTGTAATATATATATATATATATATATATAGTACATAATAATTTTATAAATAATTTTGTATTTTAAAATTTGAATAAATCTTCATAACTTTTTATTATTATTTTTTAAAATAATAAATATAAAAAGGGGAGAGATGAAAATGTTTTCTTAAAATAAATATTAAAGTATTCTTTTAATATATATTTTTTAAAACTGATAAATCGGGAAATAAATTTATCATTTATTATTATAAAAACAAACGTATAAGAATTTATTTCCCGATTTATCATTTTTTTAAAAAATATATTAAAAAAATTATTTTCTGATTTATTGAGCAGAAGAATTTATTACCTGATTTATCATTTTTTAAAAAATATATTAAATAATATTTTTTTAATGAGAATGACACGTGACACATCTCGTTACTTGGAGTAGCGAGATTTACTTAAATCTTCCTACTTCAAGTAGCGAGATTACGTCAGGGTTATTTTAGAAAATATTTTCTCTGAAAAGGTATTATTTAATATATTTAAAAAAAAGGGATGAAACCGGGAAAAAACTCGGGAGGACTCCATGTTGTAGGGTTTCCTTTTAGGGCAGAATTTAGGAGCGCATAGCAGCTATAAAGCTGTTGTGCACACACGAAAAGAATAGGCCCCTAGGGGGTTTCAATCGCACACACTGCTCTTTCTCCCTCACGGCACACACAGCTATCTCTCCCTCACGGCCACTGGGAGCCTCCAAGAGCAGCCATGAGCAATCTCTCTCTCTCTCTCTCTCTCTCTCTCTCTCTCTCTCTCTCTCTCACACACACACACACACACACACACACACCCCTTCATGCATTACTGCAACTATCTCTTCTTCTCCCTCATCCTTATATAGCCCCACCGCCGCAAGAGGCACAACACACACACAGTCGTCACCCATTCACCCTCTATCTCTCCTCTCACGCCATCTCTCTCCTCCCACGCCAAACCCAGCATGACCACCCGCACTCACCACAGCCACATCCACCTCCACTTGCACTCACCATAGCCTCGGCCACCTTACTCCCAGCTGAACAAACACCACCATCTCCGGCCACCTTACTCCCAGTCATACAACCGCCACCCTCTCCAACCTCCTGGCCACACGGCCACCTGCGCAACGATCTCTCTCTCTCGTTCCCTCCCTACCTCTCTCGCTAAATCCTGCCACCGGTTCGGCGAGCGTCCCTGTTGACTCCACCGGCGAGTATATCCCTCGACACTATAGACAACAATCTGCAGTAGCAACTCCTCAGGCAGCGGCCAGGACACACGCAGCGAGACATTTTGTTTTATGGCTAGCTCCAACGGGCCAAAGACGGATCTGAAGGGAACCTTTCTCAAGCTACAAGCATCTCAGAAAAGGAAAGGAACTAACTGAAGATGAAATCTTCCTTGCAAGTGTGCTGGGTTGGTGTATTGAATGGCTTCAATTAAGCATATTTTCTTGTTCTTGATGATATTATGGATTGCTCTCACACACGGCAGGGTCATCAGATTCATCACAAACGAAAGCACTTTTAGGTATCTTTTTTTTTTATTTTATATTGTGTTGTTTTTGTTATGTAAATAACAAGTTTATATCTTGTTTTTATTATTAGGTTATTCTTCTTATTTATTATGTTTAGTACATAAGTTAGTTTACTTTATATTTATGTCTATTATTATTTTTATTATCATGTTTAGGATATTATCGTGCTTATCTTTATTATTATGTGTAGTTTCTGATGTTTATGTTTATTATTATGTTCTTATCATTATTATGTTTATTATTATATTATTATGCTTATCTTTAGGATTATGTGTATTTTATTTTGTTTATTTATATGTTTAAGTCTTGTGATATTTTAGTATTTTAGTTTATCATTGTGTTTATTGTCATGTATTGTGTTTATCTATATTATCATGTTTAATTTATCATGAGGGTTATTTTTATTATCGTGTATTTTGATAGTTTATTATCTTAGTGTATCATTATATATTGCGTTATAATGTTTAGTATATGTATTATGGTAGTTTAATATTTTAGTTTATTATTATATTGCTATTATCTTTATTATCATGTATTGTGTTTATATTTATTATCATGTTTAGCTTATTGTTTATTATTAGTTTGTATTGTGGTATTTTAATATTTTAGCTTATTATTATTTTTATCCTTATTATTATGTTTATATCATTATGTTTATTTTTATTATCTTGAAAAATCCCGGAAGTTTGTTTTGAAAAATGTTAAAATGGACCGAAAAACTCTACAAAGATTTTGATAATTTTGGGAATGTTTTAAAAAAAAAATACTTTTAATAATTTTCTTGATTTTTGTGTGGGTGTGTCCCTATGATTTCAAAAAGGGTAATGGGCTTTTTCAAGCCTTATCTGTCTAAAATATGAGGGGCACCCTATTTTTAATATACTCTATAAAAATGTGCATGTTTGTTTGCTTACTTAATTGAATATAATTTAGGCAATTTTTTCATTTAAAAAGGAGTAAAAGAAAAAGTTATTAAAATTTAATTTGAGATAATTTTTAATTAATTAGGTATCGTTCGTAGAACGAGTGTGTGAGGGGTGCTAGTACATTCCCCTCGCATAACCAAACTCCCGATCTCAATCTTGGTATATGCAGACTGATACTACTCTTAATTAAGTAATAATCAGGTGTTTTAACCACACCCAAATAGGTTAGTGGCGACTCCAACTTCCGATTTTTCTCAAAAATCAAATTTATCATTTTTATTCTCCTCCCTGGGGCACCCTCGCTCTCGGGATGTCGCGATACCGAGTATGACTTGAATTTTCGTCATTTCCGCCATTGCTGAAAATATATCATCAAGGTCAACTCCTTTCTTCTATTCAAAATCTTTGATGACCAATCTAGCTTTATGTGTCACTATCTATCCACTACCATGTTTCTTTAGCATGAACACCCACTTGTTCCTCAATGCTCTCTCCTCTTTGTGAAGTCTCACTAACTCATACGTCTGATTCTTATGTAAGGAATTCATCTCTGCTTCCATAGCTTCCATCCCTTTGGTTTTGTCAATATGAGACTGAACCTCCTAGAAACTTTCTAGCTCCCCCTCCTCGGTGAGTAAAAGATACTATGATTTCAAATATCTCCTCGATGAAATTAGAACACGACTTCTTCCAGATCTTCTAGGCTCAACAACTTCTGGAGGAGGAGGAGCTTCATCATCTAATTGATGTGATGAATCTGCAATTTCTTGTGAAAGGGGTTGTTATTCCCCCTGCTCAATAGCCTCTAGATATGTTTCTAAAGGATCATCTTGCAGCTTTCTATTGTATGTTGGAGAATGTACTAGTGCAGGATCTGATACAATGTCTGAAGCACTAGCATTAGGCTACTTGGACTTTGTGAGGTTTTCAAAGTCCTCGAATAACTCATGCTCATGGAATACCACGTCTTTGGATCGTATGACCCTCTTTATCTCTGGATCCCATAGTATTTAGCCAAATTCATCACCACCATAGACAATGAAAATGCATGGAGTGGACTTAATGTCGAGCTTTTGTTTTTCGCTCATTAGATATATATATATATATATATATATATATATATATATATATATATATATATATATGCAAAGGCTCTACACTCAAACACTCTTAGATGAGTGTAAGAAACTTTTCTTCTAATCCATACTTTTTCTAGAATTCCAAAATTTATTGGTGCTGATGGGGGTCTGTTGATAAGGTAACATGCGGTATGAATAGCTTCACCCAAGAATGGCTTAGGTAACTTAGCCATACTGAACATACTTTTGACTCTCTCCATAAAGGTTCGATTCATTTGCTTAGTGACACCATTATGTCGTGGGGTATGTGGGATCGTCTTCTCATGTCTGATACCGCGATCAACACAATAAGCTTTGAACTCCTTGGAAGTGTATTCGCTTCTATTGTCTGATTGGAGGCACTTCAATCTTTTCCCTGTCTGTCTTTCCACCATGGCGTGGAAACATCTTAAATGGTCAAATACTTGGTCCTTGGTCTTGAGAAAGTATTTCCACACTAAGAAGTAAGGTGTACTCCCAAGTTTTCATAACGTTGAGATTTGAAAACTTAATTTAAAAAAATTTCCGCAGATCATTCGACTGAGTCTATTCTGTTTGGGGTCAGTCGAATGGGTAAGTCGACTGGGCCTATTCTATTTCAACAAAAATTTAGAATAGAAATATGTTAGTTGACTAGGGTTTTTGGGTCAGTCGGCTGAGCTGTCATTTTTCCACAATTTTTTATGTTCAAGACTTTGATCCTTTAATTTTTGAAAAACTTAAATGTAACTTAAAAACTGTGGTTTTCAAAAATTGGTCTCTAAGTTTATAATGAAACCTAAAGAGCTTCATATATCCATATTGATATAGCATAAAGTACTTACATGAGACTTCTTAAACTTAAACACTCTAAGCACTAAATTTCCATGCTTTTCCATTTCTTTGAGTCCATCTTGACTTCATGTTTCAATATGCTTCAAGCTTCATTAGATTTGTCTATTTTTGAAACCAAGCTTCAATATTCATTTGAGCTTTCACCTCTCTTTAAATCCAAGCTTCAATACCCGTTAAGCTTTCATTTGATTTTCTTTTAAGTATAAGCTTTCTCTTTTAATAAGGCTTGTGAGCATTTTGAGCACTCGGTCTTGAACTTATATGCTTGTTTCCTGAAACTTTATCACTTAACCAAAACATGTTAAATTCTCTTGATTTGTTATCATCAAAATAAGATTTGAAAGCCTTGTTAGGCCAACAATCTCCCCCTTTTTGATAATGACAAATAAGGAACAAAAGTAAGTGAACCTTGATAAGGCTCCACCTTTCCAACAAGCATATATACTTTTAACAATGTTTGAAAAACTAAAATATTAGATGTTTTTAGAGTCAATTTTTAAGTTCATATTTTCATATATCAAGATCAAATATATATATATATATATATATATATATATATCAATGTTTATGTCTCATATTATATCTTATATTATTATATCTCATATCAACATATCAGCATATCTAAGATCTATCTTTTTCAAAGTTATAGCCCAATGTTGCATCATTCATTTTTGCTCAAGGCTTTTCTCCCCCTTTTGACATCAATCAAAAAGTATCAAAAAATATAAATATCAAGCAATGAGCAACCATAAGAAAAATTATATATCCAATGAAGGCACAAAATAGAAATTTTGCATTCATCATACATAAAAAGATAGACACTAAGTCCCAAAATAACATGAGAAAATACAAAAATTGTATATCAGAATTTTCAATAATTTCCAATAATCATGATATATATCATTACTTAATAAGTATAACTCCCCCTGAATGAAATATATTTCATATTTAATAAATTCAGAATTTCATTCTTAAAGTATAAACTATGTATCCATGTACAGTATGAGCATAAATATCATGTAAAGCTATCATCATTATCAGTCATCATTAGCAATCATCAATATCAATCATGCTGTGAAGCCTTGATTTTTCATACAAATTTATATATATATATATATATATATATATATATATATATATATATATACACACACAATAATCAATAAATCAATCATCTGCCACGTCACAAACTCTAATACCAAATCAACATAACCTGACTTGAAACATGGTATTGGGTAATTAGTTCATCATATACACACATTCCTAACAACGGAAGTCAATATTAACATACTATCCAGAATACAAATAACCAGAGTTCTATACATCCATACACAACCCAAAAATTCATAACATTCTATAGAGGATTACACAAATAAATCCTCAACACAAAACACTTACCCTGACTATCAGTTCCACTCTATCATAGAATTCTATCTCCTGGTCTATTACAGTTCCCTGAAATATTTAAATATTTGGGTGTGACACCTCTCAGTAAGAAAGAATACATTATTTATAGTGTGTGGCACATGAGTTTAGTTATATCATAATACACTCATTTTAATGATTATATCTTTTGAGAAAATATACAAATATGTACTCATCATCATATAATTATAAAAAATAATTTAATAAGCTCTGAAAGCACTTCTCATACTCACATATATGTAACCAATATTATCAGTGAAGTTCCTGAGGATAGGAGAGATTACACGCTTATACATGTAATGTCCCTCTAATCTAATATCATTTATAAAATTACCCAATTAACTCGAGTGCGGTTACAACTGAAACTTATTAGGGCACTCACCTTACTCAGTAAGCCCTCAGGTGGAGAGTTTTACTTTGCCCTAATTATTTATGCAATTACACTCACACTCTTTCATTCATCATCATCAGTACAAACTTCATAACATAATTTACGCATTGAGCATACCACCCCTGCCGGCATTTGTAAGAACTTCATAAGATAATTTTCGTATTGAGCATACCACCCCCATTGGTATCAGTAGGAACTTCGTAACATAAATTTCCATATTGATCATACCATTCCCACCGGCATCAGTTGGAACTTTGTAATATAAATTTTCATACTGAGCATACCACCCCCATCAACATTAGTAGGAATTTCATAACATAATTTCCGTACTGAGCATTCCACCCCCACCGACATCAGTAGGAACTTCATAACATAATTTTCGTATTGAGCATACCTCCCCCACCGGCATTAGTACAAACTTCATAACATAAATTTCCTTATTCAAATATTAATATCAATTCAGTACTTACAATTCATATTCATAATTCAGTATTCACAATTCAGTATTCACATTTCAGTATATTCGTTCGTCTCATCACATCAGTAATAGTCTCATCATTTTATGCATTCTCATAATAGTATATATCTCATTTCACGTATTTCAACATTTCTCAATAAAAAAAATTATTTTTCTTATTTCCTCATTTATCATAGAAAATATTTCTATACATACATACCATATTCCAACCCTTTCCAGTAAAATACACTGTGGTATATCATAATTCATCATTTTCATTATTTCAAATCTCATATCATCCCAATTCAATATATAAACATAACTGGGTTTCCTTTATCTTTATTTCTGCATGAAACATTTCAATATATATATATTCTATTTTGTCACAATCCCAGTATAAAATATTATTCACATTTTACATGCCACACAATTTCGTTTGATATTCACAGGGAAAATATCCTAATTTCATTTTCACATATTTACTCAACCAGTATTTTCAAAAATAACTGTTATAATTTATTCCCCTTACCTGGTTTACTGAGAGGCCCACTAAAGACCCTAAATGCACACCCATGGTGTTTGGAATTCAACATCCTAAAATCATATTTTCCCCAATTCAATTAACTCAACCCTGGAATTACAATTATTTTTAACATTTCCTAGGCTCACACACTCCCATTAACCGGTTAAATTCTAAAAGCGTGGGTTTGATCCACTTCCCATATTTAAATTTAATTTTTAATGTATTTAAAAATACCAGCATGATCAAATCCCCACAGTTTAATCTAATTCCAAAATATTCCCCCAATTCCATTTAATCAATTCCCTACAATTTAACTTAATCCCAAAACATTCCCAAAAATCTGATCCAATACTCCAATTTAATAATCACCTATTATAATTTAGCCAGTTGAATTTCTAAAATAACTGACATAATTTGTACTCCTCACCTTAGCCTTGGAGTGGTGCCTAGGATCCCCAAGTCAAAAATCTGCTCCAACTAACATGACGAGAATCGAACCTAGGACCCTGTGGTGGTGTCCGATCGTTAATTTGGCTAAAAATTTAAAGAAAATTGAGGAGAGAGAGAGAGAGAGAGAGAGAGAGAGAGAGAGAGAGAGAGAGATTACCTTATCCCAGGAGTGGTGCCTACGATGCTCCTATGACAAATCCACTCTGGTTAAAATGTCGGTAGTGGAGAATAAAACCCAGGGGTATTTTTTGTTCTTTGATTGGCACATGTTTGGCCGAGGAAATCGAGAAGAGAGAGAGAGAGAGATGTGAGGAGAGAGAGAGAGAGCACAGAGAAAGCTGAGAGATGAAAGGCGCAACTTATTGGGGGACAACTGGAAATGAAACTTCAACATTAAGCTTTTAACATTTGTATGTAATTATATATATCTTTTATATAATATTTATTTAATTAATTCAGTTTAATAATAATAATAATTAATTAATTAATTAATAATTAATAATTTTTTTATTTCGGATTACTACATTCTCCCTCCTTAAAAAAATTTCGTTCTTGAAATTTGTAATCAATCCTTTTACCTAACCATCTTCATACCACAAATTCAATATACTCACAATCAAATTTTCAATTAAAAACATCAAACATCCAACTTGACCACAAATCGTCAAATCACAACACCTACATTACCAAGATTCTCCTTCAAAGATTATTCCTCACAATCAACTAACCTAGTTTTCGAGTTCAAATTTCAAGTTCTCGTCTCTCTGCTCAAAAACATCACCAAAATGTTTACCCAACTCTATGAAGAGCCAGCAGCCACCCTCATAGTGGCCCCATCCCAAATTTATTAATAACCCCGACTTGTTGTAGAGGAATATCGTGGTTACAATAGGGATCCTGAGAGATTACAATCAATCACTTAAAAGAAAACTCTCTCAAACCATTCATAACCAAAACTAAAAACACCAACTACTCTACCATGTACAAGTCAATAAACATACATTGTCATTTACTTTTACTCTTACTAGCTCAACTCTGAGCTCTACTGAAGAAGTGTGGATATTTTTGGCACATCTTATCTTCTAATTCCCATAAAACTTTTTCAATTGCATGGTTGCGCCATAACGCTTTTACCAATGGAATCCATTTTGTGCGTAGTTCCTGTTCCTTTCGATCTAAAATCTACACTAGAACCTCTTCATATGACATAGTATCCTTAAGCTCCAGTGCCTCACAACTAATCACATAAGGGGATCTAGGACATATTTCCTCAACATAGAAACGTGAAATACGTCGTGGATTCTAAATAAGACCTGTGGTAAGGCTAACCTGTAGGCAATTGGACCCACTCTCTAAAAAATCTCAAATGGTCCAATATACCTAGGGCTCAACTTACCCTTTCTCCCAAATCTTATAACCCATTTCATTGGTGCCACCTTCAGAAATACATGATCTCCTACACCAAACTTTAGCTTTCGTCAGTGAGTATCTGCATAGCTCTTCTTCCGACTCTATCCTGCCCTGATTTTATCTCTAATAAGTTTGACTTTATCATGAGTCTGCTGTATCAGCTCTGACTCCAAAATCTGTCTTTCTCCAATCTTATCCCAGTATAACGGGGATCGGAACCTTATACCATGTAACGCCTCATATGGTGTCATCCCAATGCTAGCATGATAGCTGTTATTATAAGCAAACTCGACCAGTGCCATAAACTGTATCCAACTACCCCTGAAGTCTAACACACATGCTCATAGCATATCCTCTAGAACTTGTAAAGTTCTCTTCATCTGCTCATCTATTTGAGGATGAAATGTTGTGCTGAACGTCAACTAAGAACCCATGGCCTTCTGCAAACTCCTCCAAAACTGAGATGTAAACCGTGGGTCTCGGTCTAAAATTATGGCCACTAACACACCATAGAGTCTAACTATCTCCTGTATATACAACTATGCTAGTCTGCTTATGGAGTAGTTAACTCTGGTAGGAAGGAAATGAGCAATCTTCATCAAATGGTCTACGACTACCCAGATGGCATCCTATCCATGTAATGTTGGCGATAATCCTGTGACAGAATCCATTGATATATGCTCCTGCTTCCACTCAAGGATGTGGAGTGGCTGCAATGATCCAGCCAGTTTCTGATGCTCAGCTTTCACCTATGGGTAAGTCAAACACTGCTCTACTTACTCAACTATCTCTTTCTTTATGTTGCTCTACCAAAATGACTCCTAAAGATCTCTATACATTTTAGTGCTTCTTGAGTGCATTGTATAAAGGGACCGGTGAGCTTCCTCCAAAATAATCCTCTTTATCTTAGGGTCGGCAGGTATACACAGTCTGGTACGGAATCTCAAGGCCCCATCATCTGAAATACTGAACTCTGCCCCCTGTCTATTCTGCCCTTGATCTATAAGTTTTACTAACTCTGCATCACTCCTCTTAGAAACTTTAATTCTTTCCTGTAGGGTGGGCTGTAATACTAAATTGGCAATAAATGCATTGTGATCACCTTCCACTAGCTCCACACTTAACCTTTCTAAGTCCATCTGAATCGAATGCTGAATCATCCCTACTGACATTGATGAACCCACTGATTTTTGACTCAAAGCATTAGCTACCACATTAGCTCTTCTTGAGTGGTAATTGATGGTGCAGTCTTAATCTTTAATTAACTCTAACCACTTCCTTTGCCTCATATTTGACTCCTGAAAACTCTGTTCACACTCATCTATCCATTCAAACTTCATACTCTTCCTAGTCAAATTTTGTCAAAGGAGCTGACAATTTAGAGATTCCCTTTACAAACCAGCGGTAGTATCCTACCAATTCCAAGAAACTCCTGACCTCCTACACATTTTTCGATGGTGCCCAGTCCACTATCGCCTCAATATTGCTCGGATCCACAGAGATACCATCCCTATATACCACGTATCTGAGGAAAATGATTTGCTCCAACCAGAACTCACACTTCTTGAATTTCACATATAGTTTTTTTTCTTTGAGCACCTGAAGCACTATCCTCAGATGTTCCTTATACTCCTTAGGGCTATTTAAATACATCATTATGTCATCAATAAACACCACTACGAACTGGTCCTAATACTGGTGAAAGACCCTAGTCATCATATCCATAAACACTAGAGGAGCATTTGTTAATCCAAACGACATAACCAGAAATTCATAATGGCCATACAGAGTCTTGAACACCGTCTTCAGAACATCCTCCACCCTAACCTTTACCTGATGGTACCCAGACCATATATCTATCTTTGAGAAAGTATGTGTCCCCTGTAACTGGTCAAACAAATTGTTGATGCGGGGAAGCAGGTGTTTATTTTTGATAGTCACTTTATTAATTTCTCTATAGTCGATGCACATTCTCATCGACCCATCTTTCTTCCTCAGAAAAAAAATAGGTGCTCCCCAGGGTGACACGCTGGGCCAAATAAACCTTTTATCTAACAGTTCCTATAGTTGTTCCTTCAATTCTTTGAATTTCGCCGGTGTCATTCTGTATAGAGCTTTTGAATTCGGCATTGTTTCCAGAGCTAGGTCAATAGCAAACTCTACGTCATGATCAAGGGGTAGTCCCGACAAATCCTTAGGGAATACATCAGAAAAATCCCTCACTGCCAAGATATCCTATAATCTCAACTCTCCTTCTAATACTTTCTTCACACCAACCAAATATCCCTTGCAGCCCTCTAGCAACAACATTCTCGCCTAAATGGTGGACAACAACTGTAGTGGGGTGTGCACACATAACCCCACAAATTGGTACTCTTGTCCTCCTAGAGGTTTGAATACTACCTCTCTCTGATAATAGTCTATATTGGCGTAGTTAGCAGCTGGCTAGTTCCTAAGTACCTTTCTACACAACACTACAGCCCTAATTGGCATAGACACTAACAAACTGATATCTAACGGCTAAGTTTCTATCCCACAAAATTTAACAAATTCCCGGGGTGATAAAAGAATGAGTCGCCCTTGAATCAAACAAGGCAGTAGCTTTATATGACACAATTAAAACAGTGCATATCACCACATCTCCACATCTCCTACCGCCTCAGCGTCTCCTGGCATCAAAGCATAGACTCGTGCTAGGGCGGTATTCCTCTGTTGTCTGCCTCAGGGTGTCTGGTGACCTCCTCTATATGGTCTAAGAGCAGGTGCAATTGCTGGTGGTGCTCAAAAATCTCTTGCTATATGGCCAAGTTGATAGCACTGGTAGCATATCACCTCCTTGACCCGACACTCTCATGGGTGTCTCCTATAGCATCTAGGACAAAAAGGGGGCATCGGTCTACCTTGTACTACTTGGTCTCCCATCCCCTATCTCCGACCACCTCTACTATGTTGCCTCCTCCAAGGTCTTTGGCTGAAATCTACCTAAAAATCAGAAGGCGTGGGCCTTTTACTTTGTCTCTGCACTGGGGCACTTCTCTATAAGCTAGTCTCGATCACTGTGGCCTTATCTACCAGCTCTGAGAAGGTATGGACCTAAAAATCCACTACATGCTCGTAAAAACCCTGTTTCAAGCCCTCCTCAAATTTTCTCGCCTTTTTTTCCTCATCTGGCACCATATATGGGGCAAATCGGGATAGTTTGATGAATCTGGCAACATATTGTTGTACCATCATCTGCCCCTGTGTCAAGTGCAAAAACTCTGCTGCCTTCACGCTTCTAATGGTAGTAGGGAAGTATCACTTGAAAAATAACTCCCTGAAGCAGCTCCAAGTCACTGCTATAGGCTCAGGTCTCTACTCCTTTAACAGTATCATGATCTCCACCAACATTTTGTCTCCCTTATCAACTGGAATACAGCAAGGGATACTTTTTGCTCCTCAGTAAAAGGGAGCACTGCCAACAAGTCCTCAATATCCTAGATCCAATTCTCAGCCACTAAAGGGTAAGCTCCTCCGGAGAACAACAAGGGTCTCATGCACATGAACTGCTCAATCATGTAGCTCCACTCCTTTGAGCTCCTAGCCATCTCTGCCATCACCTGCTGGGTGACTCTACGTAGCATTGCTTCGGGGTCTCCCCCACATATATTGGAAGGCCTTGCCTTATCACCTCCAGCATATGCACTGCTACTCTCAGGCTCCATCCCAAAAATAATACAAAATAGTCTTAGAATTCTATCATCATAACACCACTAATACACTCAACAACTGAAACCCATAAAATAATTTTCTATAACCATTCATCTTAACGTCCTCAATTCCAATTCAAGATTTAGTCCTACCACTCAAAAACAAGAACTGACGATAGTTTACTATGGTTTTGCTGAAGTCATAATCCCAGGACAATCACAAAAATAACCATGGAACTCTTGCTTCCAGGTCGCAAGATAGAACCCTAAATTCCCAATCTCCTCCTCTAACAATAACTGACTCATATCTCAACCTACCCATCTCCTATTCTCTTCAAAAATCATTCCTACACTCTAGGATTGTATTCTGTTGTTTACTAAACTCTACAAAACCTAGCAACCTAGGCTCTGATACCAAATAGTGACACCCTGATTTTTCATACAAATTATATATAGACACACACACACAATAATCAATAAATAAATCATCTATCACATCACAAACTCTGATACTATATCAACATAACACGACCCGAAATAGGGTACCAGGTAATCAATTCATCATATACACATATTTCTAGCAGCGGAAGTCAATATTTACATACTATACAAAATACAAATAATCAGAGTTCTATACATCCAGACATAACCCAAAAGTCCATAACATTCTTTAGGGGATTACACAAACAGAACCCCAACACAAAACACTTACCTTGACTATCAGGGTACTTGCTTCCCTCTATCACGGAGCTCTATCTCCTAGTTTGTTACGACTCCTTGAAATATTTAAATATTTGGGCGAGACACCTCTTAGTAAGATGGAATAAATTATTTACAGTGTGTGGTGTCGCAATGTCCTGGACCCAGCCCAGAGAACCAATCTTTGGTTAAAAATGGGTTTGGCTTGCGAACTGGGAAAAATGAATGTGTATTTTGAAAATGTGATTTTCTATGGAAAACATGTGTGAAGGAGTCGCCACTAACCTTTTGAAGTGTGGTTAGAACACTTGATTGCTACCCCGTTAGGTGTAGAATCGGTCTGCATCACCAGAGTCGGGCTCGGGAGTACGGTTAGACAAGGGGAAGGTATTAGCACCCCCTACGCTCTCGTTCTGACAAACGGTACCAGATTAATAAAAAATTATCCTTCAAATAAACTTGATAAGCCATTCAAAATTACTCCCTTTCAAAAATCAAAAGAATGAAAATACCTCACAGGTATTCCCTCAAAACCGGGGCAATCCAATACTCCGAAGAGTTAATGCCCTTGGTTGTAATTGACTCACTCGAAAAATGAGCAGCTCGGAAGCTATCCCAAGTACAGGAGTTACGTCGTGTAATATTAAGTCAAGGGCTAGATCGTCTCCTTAGGGATTGCGTTTTAATCTCAAAATTTACGTTCTTCCAATCAAAATTAAAAAGGTATTGAACTCAGTTCAGATTCGGGATTTTTAAAATTGTGGAGACCTAATTTAACAAATTAAATACACACGCAAATTAAAGTCCTAAAACTAGCACGCACTAAATTAAATAATAATAACGGAAATCCTAGTCTACTTAAGGAAACACTGAAACACGCTTAATTAAAGATGACAACTTTGAATAAGGAATTATAACACGCAGGAATGGAAATTCAATCAAACACACACACGCGCGGAATAAAAATCAAATCTTTAACATGAACTAAAAATTACAAACCAAAATCATAATTTAAATGCAGACTAAAAACTGAACTTTTAATACGAGCCAAGAACTCGAACTGAAGGAACAAAACACGAACAAAGATCTAAGTTTAACGAATCACAATAACACTTTTCTCCTTTTTATTTATTTATTATTATTTAAGAACTATAATGGACATCACCAAATTAAGGTACTAAATCGAGCACTACCGATCCTAACACATACTCAATTAAAAGAAAAAGAAAATAAGTAAATAGATAAATAAATACTGTAAGAAGAATAAAAAGCCTAAACAAATATCCCAATGAAAATTCGTACTTTAATAAAATGTCTAAACAACAATCAAAGTCTAAAATAAAATTCAAACCAATTTAATTCAATGCTCAAACAATTAATACTAATAAAATAATCATAAAGAAAAGTTGAGAGAGAGAGAGAGAGAGAGAGAGAGAGAGAGAGAGAGAGAGAGAGAGAGAGAAGAGCTGTGCAGGGGCTGCTGTGCCGTGAAGCTGCTGCAAGCTGCGGGTATTGCTGCTGTGCCGTGAGGGTCTGCTGTGTTGCTGGTGTTGCAGCTATGCTGTGTGTGGGTGCTGTGCTGAAGAAGGACTGGAACAAAGGCAAGGAAGAGAATAGGGAAAGGCAGAGCTAAGGAAGAACAGGGGAAGAAAGAAAGGGAAACAGAGAAGGAACAAAGTAGAAAAAAAAAAAAAAACAAACTAGAGAAGAAGAAGAAGAAGAAGAAGAGGGAAGAGAGGAGAATGGGGAGCCACGGGGGCTGCCTACGCAGGAAGAGGAAGAGAAGGGTTAAATAGGATAGTGGGGAAAGCCCTAGACCCAGATAGGAGACCCCACCCGGCAACTTGACCCAATTGGAGTTGACCCGAATTGCTATATTTTTTTTCATTTTTTTTCATTCTCTGTTCATCCCAAATCTAACTCTTTTGGAGCCCGTATCTCACAAAACTCAAAACACAAAAGTTGTAGATAGTCCTTTCCTTTTTCTTTAAAAATTTGAATCGTCTCAATCAGAGCTCAGAAGGAAAAGTTATGCACGAAATACAAACAGGTGTCGGTTTTGGTTCCCGGGAATTTTCCTGCGACAAAAAATTATCAAAACTTCATAAATAGTGCAATAGAATTTAAGAATGATGATTTTGGAACTTTATTAAAATATTGGATAATTTTGGACATTTAATTAAAAATATAAACTGTAAAGCCCGGGTTAAGATGCCCAATTACGCAGTTTCGGCGCGTAATCAGTAATCATCGGGAAGGAAAATTGAAAATAGGATACAAAATACACTCCTGGGGGTTTTGAAATCCATAGGTTTTTCTAAATAGGAAAAATACTACTTCGGGAGGTTTTTGGATTTTGTTCGGGATTGAAATGATTTTCTGTGCCTAAAAAGATATTTTTTGTGATTTTACCTAAGTGTGAAAATGATTTGTGTGATTTTTCTCGAACTTTCAAAATAACACAAATAATATCAGTTGAAATCAAAATGTGAAAATATTTTTCGGATTTTTGAAAATTTTGTGATTTTTTTGAATTTTCTGGATATAATAATAGCATACAAGCGAAATGGAGAAAATCGGGGTGAACCGGTCAGGGAATGGTGAATCGGTCAAACTTTGACCGGTTTGATGGAAAACCAGTTTAAGGTCTTAGTTGAGACCATTGATTTTTCAGAGTTTTCCAATGTTCTTTTGAATACAACAAAATTTGAGGCAACAACCATGAAAGTCATAGTTTTAAAAGATATGATTTTAAAACGTATTTTTGAAAATTTTGAATGTAAGGAAACAAATCTAACCTTTGCAAAACACGTTGGAAACTTTCTTGGATTTTCTTCAAAAATTTTCAAATGTAAACAAGTTTCAAAGCCTTAAAATTTTTTGATTTTTTTTTTTAGAATTTTTGTGTCTTTTATGAATTTTTTTTTTATGTTTTTATAGATTAAAAGGAAGTTATTTAAAATAAAAACTGAAAAAAAAAATCAAATAAACCAGCAGAAATCGGTTTGGGAAAGGGGGTAGAGATGTAACATAAGAAAAGAAAGTGCATTAGTTTTACCTCTCGTCTTCCTCTCCTCCGGTCTTCCTTTCCTATTTGTGAATCTGTAGGGAGTAGTCTACAGTGTCTTCCCGAGGGTGGTTCATGAGTTCTAACTCGAGGCACTACGGAGCGCTTTCTTCAGATAGGGTGACCCGACCTGGTAGGAAACAGGATCGGTTGTCTACTTGATCTTCAAAGAAAATGAAACGTAACCTCACTCCTTATCCACAAAAAAAGAAAAAAAAAAAAAAAACAAAACAAAACAAAACTTCACAAACTCACAATATAAGACTTCAATATTCAAAATCTTCCCCTATCATCTATCATCCAGAAAAACCTCTCCCCCTTGTGCTTAGAATGAGAAGACTATTTATAAACTTAGTTTGAGGCAAGCATGGGAAAGAAGACATAAGAGAGTAAAAATGGGGGAAATAAAGCATGTGGTGAAAAATGATGGAGGCAGTATAGCATGGGATGAGTGATAAAGAGGGGGAACAAAGCATGGGGTGAGTGATGATGGGGGAACAAAACATGCGGTGATGAATGATGAAGGGAATATAGCATGGGATGAATGGTAAAGAAGGGAACAAAGCATGTGGTGAGTGATGATGGGAGGAATATAGCATGGGATGAAATGATAAAGAGGGGAACAAAACATAGGGTGAGTGATGATGTGGGAACAAAGCATGGGATGAAGAATGATGATGGGAATATAATATGTGATGAATGAGGGGGAACAAATCATGCTTGCATTTGACAAATTAGATAAATAATAATAATAATAATAATAATAATAATAATAATAATAATAATAACAATAAAATAATAATACGGGGGTCTTAGAAGTCGTACAGAGGCCAACGGAGATGCGTGGGGCCCACACACCAATTGGGGTCCATAAGCAGTGTGGGATCCACTAGCCGTGTGAGGGTTATGGGAACTCGAGCCAGCATGCACCGGATGTAGGAATCCGAGCTAGCGTACCAAGAGATGTGGGGCCCACAAAGTATGTAGGACCCACAAGCCATGTGGGGCCCAATGGAGATATATGGGGCCCACAAGCCATGTGGGTTCTATGAGCCATATGAGGGTTATAGGAACCAGAGCTAGCGTGCCAAAGGGGTAACGTGCACCGGATGTAGGAATCCGAGCTAGCGTTCCAAGAGATGTGGGACCTATAAATCATGTAGGACCTACAAAGATGTGTGGGGTCCACAAGCAATGTGGGACCAATAAGGATGTGTGACGGTCCACAAGCAGCGTGGGTCCTACAAAGATGTGTGGGGTCCACAAGCAGTGTGGGACCTAGAAGGATATTTGAAGGTCCACAAGCAGCGTGGGTCCTACAAAGATGTGTGGGGTCCACAAGTAGTGTGGGACCTACAAAAGATGGGTGGGGTCCACAAGTAGTGTGGGACCTACAAAGATGTGTGGGGTCCACAAGCAGTGTGAGACCTACAAAGATGTGTGGGGTCCAGAAGTAATGTGGGATCTACAAAGATGTGTGGGGTCCACAAACAGTGTGGGAAGGTTTGACATGAGGTCTTCTTGGAAAGGCCTGGTTAAAATATATGTGTCTACTCTTTATAGGTCTTGTTGCTTTGGGGTAATAGTAGGAACTCTCCAATGTTATCTATAGCAACAGGCCTATAAAGATAAAAGACACCTATTTTAGTCAGGCCATACAACTGACCACGTGTCGCCTTCTGAGTAAGATTATGTGCCTACCAGAAAAAGGGGAGATGAAGGGTGACCCGGATCGAAGACGTGGCATGATTTGGTTCGTCTTGGGGAACATAGATCGAATGGCTCACAAAAGATTACGTAGCACATGACCGTGTGTACGAGGGCATGCCACATGTCGGTGGCTGAGTGGCTGGTCAAATGTGACTCGAATCTAGGGGTGGCACAATCATGACCGTCCTCAGAGAACAAAAATCCAACGGTGATCAAGGTGGCCACGCAGGACTCTTCGTGTGTTGGGGAAAATGAGCCACGTGTCGTTGGCCTAATTGGTGGGTGTATGCGGGTGTGGATCGATGACGTGGCTCGATCCAAGCTGTCCTTGGAAAAGTAGGATTCAATAGTGGGGGTGAGGCATGCTTGGATTGCTAACATGGAGAGATTCTCACCGTCCCGAGAAAACACACATCGAATGGTGAGCAGCACGTGGTACTCAGACTACCAACGTGCAGCGATCCGAGCCATCCCTAGGAAACACAGATCGTGCGGTTGAGGAGGGGGCACAAACTCTTGATGCTGACGTGCTGATGTGGAGTGATTTGGACCATTGGTGCACTGTTGGGATTTGTAGGGATTTGACCTACACAGATCTCCTGTCGTGGCATGATCTGATCCGTCTAATGAAGGGACGATCCGATGTCTTGTGGAGAGGGCTCGCGGGCTTCTATGTGCATGAATGACGATGGCCACACACTTGCCATGTGTCACCTGGCGTGCAGACACTCATAATGGCTTCTTCTTGAATGAGGCGATCTTGACCGTTGCTGATCTGCAAGGATTAGATGGTTATCGAGAGTACTAACATGGTGAGATCCAAACCATTGATGGGGAATAGAAACGGATGGATGTAAGGGAGCCACATGTTTTCTTCGATCGAACAGATGATAGAATGCCACGTGGTTGAATCTTGTGGTTCTGGGGCTTTAGATACTTAAACCCAATTTTTACATTCTATTCATTTTTCCATGTTTCATTTTCTCAAATGCCCTCTCTCTCTTCTCTCACCCTCTCTGTTCTTCTCTTTCAGTCTCTCTTCTCTCACCCTATCTGTTCTTCTCCTGGTCTCTTTTGTTCTTCTCTTTCAGTCTTTGTATCCTCATCTCTCAAATGGACCTCCTTCGAAACCCGACTCTCAAATCACCTATTTTTCCTTCTTGTATTAGTAAAGCTCCCATCCTCCTCATTCCTCAGCTGTCAACGGGCCACCGAACACACGTGTTTGTTTGAAACTGCACAAGGTTTGCTTGGACGATGATGAAAAATTGGTTGGCTAAAGGCATTTCGATGAGTCCCCCAAGAAGATCCAGGAAGTCAAAAAAAAGCTAAGTACCCCATGTTACCCCTTTATTTGATTTTTTTATTTTTTTGTCAATTTTCTCCTTTTAGATCTGGTATGTGTGTGATTCGAATGGGGGTGCGTGCGATATTTGTGATGATCTGAAGGGTGTTGATGTCAAGCTCTGGTTTCAGAGATTAGGGTTTCAAGTTGGTTGGTGAAGTTGAGGATGAGTCAACTTGTCTTCGACTTGAGTGAGTTGAGTGAATTCAGTGGACCCTGAGTGAGCCACATGGGCTCTATCACGGGTCTAGGTCACGAGTGGACCTTGGGACTTATGAGAATGGGCTTGAGTGAATCGGGTCTGAGTTTGTTTTCGAAAAATGGGCTTTGATTGAGTTTTAAAACGTGCCAGCCCACTTCAGGAAAAATAGGGTCCGGATCATTTTTAAAACAGGCCGACCCACTTTCCCTTTAAAAAATAAGTACCGAGTTTATTTAAATGGTTGGGCTTGGATTGAGTTTTAAAACGGGTCGGCCCACTTCAAGAAAAAATAGGGCCCAAGTCATTTTTAAAATAGGCCGGCTCACTTTACCTTTAAAAAAATAAATAAATAAAAATAAAAATAAAATAAGGCTCGGGTTTATTTAAATAGTTGGGCTTTGTGCAAAACAATTGGTCTCAGGTTCTTTTCAAACGGGCCCTAGGAATAAATGGGCCTTTTTTTTCTTCTTGGGTTTAGATATTATGACGGCTCCGTGTCTTTCAAAATCTGTCTCAGAATTTTTTTGTCGCCTTGTGAGCATAATCCTCCACTAATAGCTGAGGGGACTTCACGACTCTCACAGCTTATCTTTGCTCACAATCCTTGGGGGCTTCTCGATGCACGTCAACTCTCTCTTCTTTCTGTCAATCACACACTTTAAGACATATACAGTAGGGCAATCCTTTTTGTTCTATTTAAACACACTTCCTCTCACACTTAAACACTACAAGCAAACTCCATGTGTGATTGCAGCCCATTTTTGGCCACCCTCTGTTACGGCAACTGCGTCTTAACCTTTTCAAATTTCTTAAAACCCTCAATAATTTCTTATGACAGGGGTTTCATCTTCCAAACAGGTTCCTAATTTGAACGTGGCATTGGAGGTTCCATCTCGTCCTAGTGTCCTTGGCTCCTTCCAGCTCTCTTTTTAGTTTCAAAATGAAATGCTGAAGAATAAGACAGTGTTGGCCACGATGTCTGATGCTGTTGTAGCTACCCAGGAACTCTATTATAGTACCCAAGCAATGACCTCGACATCTCACCTAGCCCGTCGTTTGCAGAAATAGAACAAAATCATGACCCTCCTCAAAAATGAAGTCTACCTCTTACAGCGGAAATACCAAGAGGAACAATAGAAAATAATTGACTTAAGGCAAGAAAATAAGATGCTGAAACGGGAGGTCGAGGATTTGAGAAGAATGGTGGTCGTTTACTCCAACGACCTCGGGCCTAAATTAGCCGAGTTGGAGAAAAGTCGGGAGGACATCCAGCAGAAGCATTAACGGCTCAAAACCATAGTGCATGAAAAAAGCCAGACTTCTCGTTTCTCAACCTGAAAAGGGAAGTGGAGAGGCATGAAGAGCCGTGATGTTATGTGTTTATGTTGCCATACGAGGCATGTAAATGTACACCTCGCCCCCTTTTTTTTTTTTTTATCTCTGGTTTTGTTTTAGGATAGTTTTGGTTTAGTTTTTTTAATCTCCCAGAACCATAAATGTAATCACAGTATTCATCCGCCATAAGTGAGGGTGATTAATAAAATTTAAGTGGTTTTCTTTTAAATGACGACTGATTACGCGCCGAAACTGCGTAATTGAACGTTTAACCCGGGCTTTACCGTTTATATTTTTAATTAAATATCCAAAATTGTCTCATATTTTAATAAAGTACCAAAATCATCATTCTTGAACTTTATTGCACTATTTATGAAGTTTTGGTAATTTTTTGTCGCAGGAAAATTCCCGGGAATCAAAACCGACACCTATTCGTATTTCGTACATAACTTCTTCGTCCGAGCTCCGATCGAGACAATTCAAATTTATAGAGAAAGAGGAAAGGATCATATACAACTTTTATGTTTTGAGTTTTGTGAGATACGGGTTATAGAAGAGCAAAATTTGTGACAAACAGAGAACAAATAAAATGATAAAAAATATATATATAAATGGGTATTTGATGTGACCCAGCCATGCATGGCTGGGTCGGGTTTGGTAATCCGGGTCATAGGCCTTTTTCCCATCCCCTTTAAATCTTCTCTTTCTCCTTCTTCTTTTGGGAGGTAGCCCGTGAGGGCTCTGTTCCTCTATTCTTCTTCTTCTTCTTCTTCTTCTCCTTACTTTTCCTTGCTGTTTCCTGTCTTCTCTTTTGGTATTTCTTTTAGCTTTTCTATCTTTCAGTATTTCTCTTCTTCTTTTTCGTTTTTCTTCTTCTCCTTTCCCTTCTTTTTCCTCCTTTGTTTTCTTGCTGAAACTCCCTCTGCCAAACCAAGAGACACACACCACAGCCAGCAACTCCACACGGCAGCGCCACCTTGCAGAATCATCAGCAACTTCTCCTTCGGCCACAACACTGTCTCGGCCAGCAACACAGCAACAGCAAGCCCCTCTGCTCCAGCCTTCATCACAGCCACCCGAGACCACAGCCACCTGAGCACAGGAACAGCAGTCCCGCGCCCTTCTCCAGCAAGCACCCGAGCACAGGAGCCTCTGCAATATCCCTCTATTGCACAGCAGCTGCTAAACCTCCACAGCCATGGCTGAGAGCTATATATCTCTCTCTTTCCTTTTCTTTTCTCTGCTTTTCTAGTTGCAATGAATGATGTGTCTTTTATTTGTTTAAGTTTATTTGGAATTTGGGTTTTGAGTATGTGTTAAAGGATTTTAGTTTTTTTTTATTGAAGTTTAAATTTTTTTTATTTACTCTTATTGTTCTAAATTAAAGTTAGTCTTAGGTTTAAAACATTAAAATTAGTCCTGTTTTATTTATCTTCGCTTAATTTAAATTTTGATTTTGTTTTAAAAAAATAATAAAATAAAATAAAATACGAAAAAAAGAGGAAGTGTTTTGTTTTTTTTACGAAATTAGAATAGTTATCTTTTCAAGATTTAATTTTTATTTTTCGAAACTTGATTTAGTTTAGGGTCGGTTTTTATTAAAGTTTGTGTTTTTATCATGTCTTGTTTTCGTTTAATTCATTAATAATTTAGTTTTAATTCGAGGTTCTTCTTGTTAAAGGTTCGTTTTTTATCGTGTGTATTCATATCTAGTTAAGTTTCCTTGCGTGTTTTAATTTCATATTCAAAGTTTCCTTCTTTAATTGACATGTGCTTTAATGTTTCCTTAAGTAGGATAGGGTTTCTATTCTTGTTTTCTTTTATTTAGTGCATGTTAGTTTAGAGTTTTAAATTACATGTCATTTAATTCATCGAAAGTGAAATTGAACAATCTTGAAAAACCCCGAATCTGAACCAAGTTCAGTGCATTTTTGTTTTCGATTGGACGAACGTAAACTTTGAGACTAAAACGTATTCTCTGAGGAGACGATCTAGTCCTTGGGCTTAATATTACACGACAGAACTCCTATACTTGGGATAGCTTCCGAGCTGCTCATTTTTCGAGTGAGTCAATGACAAGATATTGCTGATACACCAACCCAAGCTATAATTTCCTTCGAATGGCTTGCTGTGGATGTAGAAATTTGGGCCATGGGGGTACAATGAGCCAAAACCTCTATGATGGTTGGGTGTGGATGTGATAATCCGAGCCAAGGCGAGTTTGATGACCCAAGCCAAAACTTTTAGGTAGGAAATCTTGTGTTGGAAAAATGACTACTTTGAGATTTTTTTTTTTTTTGAAGCATAGTTATCCTACTGGGGATGATCAATCAGGAAAGAAATACTGAGATTCCTTTATAAAGAATAAGCTCATGTGTAGGTTTCTAAGTCCTAAAAAAATTGCTCCAATGGGGATGATCAATCGGGCGCCAGGTCCAGAGATTTTTTGGAAGGTCAGTATTTTGGAAAGTGGTTACCCTACTGGGGGTGATTAATTGGGTGCAAGGCCCTGAGATTCTTCTGGAAAATGTCCTCAGGTGTAGAGCTTAGAGTTACTCCATTGGGGATGATCAATTGGGAACTAAATCCCAAGATCTCTTGGGCCAAGAGCATTTAAGTGCGGGGTTCTAGGTCCTAAAAAGGTTGCTCCACTAGGGATGATCGGTAGGGTCCCGAGATCTTTTGGAAAAGCGAGCATTCAGGTGTAGGGTCCCAAATTCCTAAAAAATGGTTGTTCCACTGAGGATGATCGATCGGGTGTACAATCTCGAGACCTTTTGGGAGACGAGTGTTCAGGCATAAGATCTTGAGAGTTTTTTGGAAGATGATTGTTTGGCTAAGGAAAGTTAGGTAAGACACTATTTTAAAGATGAATGCTCAGGTGTAGGATTATAGAAGTCGGAAGATAATTCGAGTGTAGGAATCCAAAGACTACTCAAGTGTAAAATCTTGAGAGTTTGATGAAAATTCGGGTGTATGATCTTGAAAACTACTCAAGTAGGATTCTGAAAGTTTGCTGATTGCTTGAGTCTAAGGTCTCGAGAACTCCTCAGATGTTGGTTTCTAAGAGTATGCTGACTGCTCGAGTGTAGGATCTCGAGAACTTCTTAGATGTGGGATTCTAAGAGTCGATTGCTTGAGTGTAGGATCTTGATGGCTTCTTAGATGTAGGATTTCTAAGAGTCTGTTGAGTGCTCGAGTGTAGGATCTTAAGAGCTTCTCAGATGTAGGATTCCGAGAGTCGATTACTTAAGTGTAGGATGTCGAGGACTTCTTAGATGTAGGATTCTAAGAGTCTGTTGAGTGCTCGAGTGTAAGATCTTGAGGACTTCTCAAATGTAGGATTCTAAGACTCTATTAATTGTTGGATCTCGAGGACTCCTCAGATTTAGGATTCTAAGGGTCTATTGATTGCTCGAGTGTAGGATTCTGTAAGTCAAAATGATCATTCGAGTGTAGGATCTCGAAAATCTCAAGCATTGCTCAGGTGTTAAAACAAATGAGTTAATCTTCTTCTGGGTCAACTGTCTTGGTTTCAAAGCATATCAATATGTGCCTGGGGTCAGTTGCCCCAGTTTCAAAGTATGCCAATCTGTGCTCCATCAATTGCCTTGGTTTCAAGAATAACTTAGTTAAGGATGCAATAAGGATATTCAAAAGCTTATACGACAAGTACGAATGAATGATGCTCTATTGCTATATGTATGCATGTTGCTACTTTTGATTCTTGAATGTAGGGATATGTCTCTATATGTATGCACATCGCTACCTATGACGCAAAATCATGCGTGCATTTTCCTTTTCTGTGTAATGAAATGCATGATGATATGAAGTTTCTTTTTCCAATGCACCTGTAATTAGCAACTCAATTTTTGAGTTTGGCCATGTGTTCAGACTCCAATCTAATGTGAGCACCTTTGAATCTGGCTCAAATGAGACTCAACCCAAGATCTGCCCCGGTTACTTGTCATTGATCTTGGCATTGCTTTCAAATTCTATTTTGATATGAAAAGCACAGGAGCTGACTCACAACAGCTCAACATGAAATCTGCCCCAGTTACATTTTTTTGCAACTATTCTTGGCCACTGCTTCCAACTAGGAGTTCAACACGGAGTTTGCCCCAATCACATTCATTTGTGGTTGATTCTGTTCACTTGGCATTCTTTCAATAGGGACCTTCTTGGTGATTCCTTGCAGGATACCTTCTTTGACTATCCATTCCACATTTTTGAGCTTTTAAAGAGTGAGAAAGGGAGTCTCTTTTCAAAGGATGAAGGTTCATGCATTTAGGACATCAATTTGCTAAATCAATAGATTAGATGCACAAAATAGGTGTTTTATCATGTTCATGCTTTTTGAAAAGAAAAATTTTTATGCCAGCATTCAAAAGTCATGTGATACTGATGCCAGTCTATCAGAATGAATAACTGATTCTCTCCCTTTGTCGATTACCCCTGTTTTATTGAGGGAAAATTCTGCTCTTTTGTCTCCTTTTTCTGCTGACCAAAAACAAAAATTTTGTTTGACAGCTATTCCTAGTTTAGCCAGTCTGATCCATGTTTTGATCTCGAGATGGTTTTTAAGACTCGAGACCAAATGTAGGCTTAGGGATTTAGGCTCTCAGAAGAAAATGGAAACTAAAGCTCAAAAATCTCATTCCCTAAATGATATTTTCTGCCCCAGTTTATGGCAAGATATTTTTGCAAGAATTTGACCGAACTTGTCCTTTTGAAAAGGCTACCTACGTACCTTTTCAGGATCAGGTCATTACGTAGTTCAGATTCAACATTGAGTCTGAAAAATCATTTTGAGACAACGTGTGTACCAATCTGGTCAGGTCTTTCCTTTGGACTGTAATGTAGGCTCAGGGTATTGGTTAAAGAAGAAAAAGGGGATAATACGGCTTAAAGTTTTTTTATTTAAAAGGGTAATATTTGGTCAAAGATCACATCTTAAGCATGCCCTTTTTCATTTCCTTTCTTTTTCTGCATTTTATTCTTTTTTTTCTTTTCCTTTTATGGAGTACTTTTGAACATCATATTCATTGGAGGCTCAATTGGGACTAATTTTTTTCAAACTGTCCCGGTGTGGGGTGAGATCTTTTTTAGACTGCCCCAGTGTGGGGTGTGATCTTTTGACAGTTTGATCAAGAATTGAACTCTTTTAGGCTTAGGAGGGCTTGCAAGGGGTTTTTCTCTTTTCTCTTTTTGGTAGCCAAAAAATGGCCTGCCGTCACTTTGGATAACCCATTGCTATCTCATATGATCTGTCAGACCTTTGAAACCCCGAACCCAGTTAAGTTTTTGGAAAATGACTTTTGAAGAGAATGGCTTAACATTTGAGCTCAAACAGGTTAGCAAATAATAAATCCACATTTGGGTTTATTTTAGGAGGACTATTCGGCTAAAGATGGCCATCTATCATTTGATCAAAGCAAGAGTAATGAACTGACATGAAATTTTTGGGAACAACAAAGTCCTTTTGTCAAGTTCCTTCGAGAGTAAAATACTCCTTCATAACATTCGAATTAAATGGGGTAAGGGTAATTATTCCACCCTCCTCCTCTTCTGCCTTCGAGCTAGATTTTCAAATTCAAAATCTTTTCTTGGCTCATGAATGCTGCCAATGTTACTTTCCCTATTCCGCATAAAAACATGAGCAAACAAAATTTTGCAATTGAACTCATGATGCAAATGATATACGAAAAGGCATAGCTTCATTTCATTAATGGACATGAAATTCTCTGAGAAAAAAATGTCACAGAATTATAAAAAGAAAATGGAAATAGAGAAATAAAGAAGACAAAAGCACCATATGAAATGGATTGGATAGTCAGCAATCTGTCAATTCTATGTTTTCACTACTATAAAATGGTAAACCCCTTCACTCAAGCTAGACCTGTGTCTATGGTTGATATTCCTGCTTCGATTACTTATGGCATGCTAATCATTTCCTTTCCCGACTATTTATCATCAAAAATCAAAGAACCGGCGTCCCTCAGTGATTGTACCTTGTGCTTGAATGTCCAACATCGGTCAATGGTGTGGCCCGGTGAATTGGAATGATATGTGTAGCGAGTGTCTGGATCATACCACTGTGGTAGGGGATGTCATACAGCTATTCCAGGGATGACCGAGATGAGCCCCCTCTTAAGCAATTGGGGGAACAATTCCGAATAGGACATGGGAATTGGCTCGATCCTATTAGGACCCCTTCCCTGCATTTGAACATTTTGCTGAGCGAGCGTAGGTCTTGTGCCTACATGTGCCACCTGATTATTAGTGGGCTTGGCAACAAAATTTCTCCTCACCCCCCTATTTCAGTTGCCTTGGTCATAATGCCCCTGAATCATGTGGGCTTCTTCGCCTTTCTTGTTAATCCACTTCTTGCCTGGATCAGTCTCATTGTCTTTGACCAAGCTTGCCCTGATGTCGGCTTCAAACCTACTTCCCGCGGCCACGATGTCCATGAAGTCATGGGGAGTTGCTCCCCAAAGATGCCCACGATAGGGGTCTTTCAATGTATTTATGAGCATCATGATAGCTTCTCGGTCTCCTACCGAGGGGTCCACTTGGATTAACGCATCCCTCCATCTATAGGCGAGGTCTCTGTGGGTTTCTTTTCCATTTCGAAGAGACTCATCCTATCAGGAGCCATTTCTGGAACATGGCGGTATTGTGTCTCAAAAGCATCCGTCAAATCTCCCCATGTGCAGACTCGAGCCCTATCTTGTTGGACATACCACCTAGCCAATGCTTCCGTAAGACTCCTCCGAAAACAATGCGTCATCAATTTCTCATTGTCAACATAAGTGGCCATTGATTGGCAAAATAGACGCATGTGGGTCTGAGGGCATGTAGTCCCATAAAAATTCTCAAAGTCTAGCATTTTAAACTTTGGAGGGAGTACAACATTGGGCACCAAGCAATAATCTAAGTGTTTGGTGATATTGGAGGTTTGGGTCCTTTCTATAGCCCTTAACCGCTCTTCAAGCTCATCACAACGGTATTCTGTGGTAGTCTTGATTGTTCCCATAACTACTGAAACAAAGGGGGGCACCCTAGGCGGTGCTCTCTCCGAGGTAAATGGTGGCGATCCTGATGACTACCCATGAATCGGCTTGAAGCCTGGCAGATGGATAGGATCTATTTCTTCTTCACTTAGCCAATCGGAACGTGATTATCGGCTCATCGAAGGAGAACATGCATGCATGTATGCATGTAATGCAACCTAAACAAACATTTGGCCAAGGTTTCAGGAAAACCCACACTTATTAATGATCTCAGGAATAATCTGTTTTCCCCTTGGCAAGGTATTTTGGAAATAAACTTTGACTTTCCAAAAATGAATCGAGCTTTTTCCAAGAGATTGGCTAGGTGATACGAATGCCTAAAATGGATGCGGGATGTACACAACACAATTTAAAAGATATGTACAAAAGATATGGGTTACAACATGTGGAGAAGGATGTAACTCATGTCCCAACCCCGGGGTAAGTATGTACACAGGGTTTTCTATAGCTCTATCTTAGGCAAGGGATTATGCTCAATCAAGTGTGGTTAAGCTCTAATCCCTATTGAAAAAGGTCCCCAGATTGAAACTCTATCCTCCCTCACAGAGGTCCGAACAAAGCTTGCATTGAGCGAAGTGGTTCACAGGTCTCCATAGGCCATGCCACATGGGAACTAGCACTATTACACTCCTTTCTAATCCTAGCAAGGGAAAGCCCGAGTATAGAGCTGTGAAGGTGTGTGAGTTTAACCATTTCAACCTACACCTTCTACCCCTCATCCATCCATTATTCAAAATTAAACACATGCTTAAAAAAACAACGAAGGAAAGAAAGCAACATGCTTATTCAAAATACAACTGATCTTAGCCAAAATAAAAGGAACTAATCACATGCTTATTCAAGTACCAAAGCAAGCAAGGCATTCACAATTATTCATGCATATGCAACCGAGTTATCAATTTGTACAAAAATGAAAAGGGAGTAATCAGCGAGGCTTATTTAAATTTGAGATCGGGATAATTATCAATTAATCACTGGCTCGACTCTCAATTCATATCCCCAGTGGAGGCACCAAGCTGTCGCGATGTCCCAGACCCAGCCTAGAGAACCAATGTCTGGTTAAAAATGGGTACAGCTTGCGAAATGGGAAAAATGAATGTGTATTTTGAAAATGTGATTTTTTGTGGAAAACATGTGTGAAGGAGTCACCACTAACCTTTTGAAGTGTGGTTAGAACACTTGATTGCTACCTCGTTAGGGGTAGAATTGGTCTACGTCACTAGAGTCAGGCTTGGGAGTACCGTTATGCAAGGGGAAGGTATTAACACCCCCTACACGTCCTTTCTTACAAATGGTACCAGATTAATCAAAAAGTATCCCTGAAATAAACTTGATAAGCCTTTCAAAACTACTCCATTTCAAAAATCAAAAGAATGAAAATACCTTATAAGTATTCCCTCATAATCGGGGCAATCCAATATTCTGAAGAGTCAATGCCCTTGGTTGTAATCATCGGGAAGGAAAATCAAAAATAGGATACAAAATATGCTCCTGGGGGTTTTGAAATCTATAGATTTTTCTAAGTAGGAAAAATACTATTCAGGGAGGTTTTTGAAATTTGTTCGGGATTGAAATGATTTTCTGTGCCTAAAAAAAAATTTTTTGTGATTTTTCCTAAGTGTGAAAATGATTTTTGTGATTTTTCCCGAACTTTCAAAATAACATAAATAAAATCAGTTGAAATCAAAATGTGAAAATATTTTTGAGATTTTGAAAATTTTGTGATTTTTGTGAATTTTTTGGATATAATAATAGTATACAAGCGAAATGGAGAAAACCGGGGTGAACCGGTCCGGGAATAATGAACCGGTCAAACGTTGACCGGTTTGGGGGAAAACCAGTTTAAGGTCTTGGTCGAGACCATTGATTTTTCAGGGTTTTCTAATGTTCTTTCAAATACAACAAAATTTGAGGCAACAACCATGAAAGTCATAATTTTAAAAGATATGACTTTAAAACGTATGTTTAAAATTTTTCAATGTAAAGAAACAAATCTAACCTTTGCAAAACACGTTCAAAACTTTCTTGGATTTTCTTCAAAAATTTTCAAATGTAAACAAGTTTCAAAGCCTTAAAAATTTTTGATTTTTTTTAGAATTTTTCTGAATTTTTGTGTCTTTTATGAATTTTTTTTTTTATATTTTTTATGGATTAAAAGGAAGTTATTTAAAATAAAAATTGAAATAAAATCAAATCAACTGGCAGAAGCTGGTTTGAGAAAGGGGGCGAAGATGTAACATAGGAAGAGAAAGTCCCTTAGTTTTACCTTTCGTCTTCCTCTCCTCCGGTCTTCCTTTCCTGTCTGTGAATCTGCAGGGGTTAGTCTACAGCGTCTTCCCGAGGGTGGTTCATGAGTTCTAACTCAAGGCACTACGGAGCGCTTTCTTCAGATAGGGTGACCCGACCCGGTAGGAAACAGGATCGGTTGTCCATTTGATCTTCTAAGAGAATGAAACGTAACCTCACTCCTTATCCACAAAGAAAAAAAAAAAAAAAAATTTCACAAACTCACAATATAAGACTTCAATATTCAAAATCTTCTCCTATCATCTAGAAAAATCTCTCCCCATTGTGCTTAAAATGAGAAGGCTATTTATAGACTTAGTTTGGGGCAAGCATGGGAAAGAAGATATAGGAGAGTAATTATGGCAGAAACAAAGCATGTGGTGAAAAATGATGGAGGGAATATAGCATGGGATGAGTGATAAAGAGGGGGGAGCAAAGCATGGGATGAGTGATGATGGGGGAACAAAACATGATGTGAAGAATGATGAAGGGAATATAGAATGGGATGAATGATAAAAAAGGAAACAAAGCATGTTATGAGTGATGATGGGAGGAATATAGCATGTGATGAAATGATAAAGAGGAGAATAAAACATGGGGTGAGTGATGATAGGGGAACAAAGCATGGGGTGAAGAATGATGAATGGAATATAGTATGTGATGAATGATAAAGAGGGGAACAAAGCATGTGGTGAGTGATGATGAAGGGAATATAACATGAGATGAAATGATAAAGAGGGGAACAAAGTATGTGGTGAGTGATGATGGGGGGAACAAAACATGCTTGCATTTGACAAATTAGATAAATAATAATAATAATAATAATAATAATAATAATAATAATAATAATAATAATAATAATAATACGAGGTTTTTAGAAGTCGTATGGAGCCCAACGAAGATTAGTGGGGCCCAAGCACCATGTGAGGGTTATGGGAACTTAAGCTAGCATGCACCGGATGTAGGAATCCGAACTAGCATACCAAAAGTGGTAACGTGCACCGGATGTAGGAATTCGAACTAGCGTACCAGGAGATGTGGGGCCCACAAGCCATATGGGGTCCATGAGTCATGTGAGGGTTATAGGAACCAGAGTTAGCATGCACCGGATATAGGGATCCGAGCCAGCGTACCAAAAGAGGTAACGTGCACCGGATGTAGGAATCTGAACTAGCGTACCAAGAGATGTGGGGCCCACAAGCCATGTGAGGCCCAATGGAGATATGTGGAGCCCACAAGCCATGTGGGTTCCATGAGCCATGTGAGGGTTATAGGAACGAGAGCTAGGATGCACCGGATATAAGGATCTGAGCTAGCGTACCAAAGGGGTATCGTGCATTGAATGTAGGAATCCGAGCTAGCGTACTAGGAGATGTGAGGCCCACAAACCATGTGGGACCTACAAAGATGTGTGGGGTCCACAAGCAGTGTGGGACCTACAAGGATGTGTGGGGGTCCACAAGCAGCGTGGGACCTACAAAGATGTGTGGGGTCCACAAGCAGCATGGGACCTACAAAGATGTGTGGGGTCGACAAGCAGCGTGGGACCTGAAATTAGGAATAGCTCCCAAGTGGGGGGGGTGAATTGGACTTTTAACCAATTTGTGACTCGTTTGTTTAATTTGTTAAGTACTCAAGAACTTAGTTTCTTTATTTAATCCTTAATCATACAAACATCCAATCATTCAACTAAACCAATCAACTATAATTAGAAAGCAAACAACCAAGCCAATACACAGCACTTATCTAATATAAAAACTCAAGATGGTTATTTGTTTATATTAGCCAAATTTGAACCAAGCTTTGTATAAATGAATTTGCTTCTTCAATATGATGTGCAATATAAAATCCAATCACTCTTTCCAAACATTTAGAATTCAGATAAACTCTTAGTTAATTTCTCTTTGGGATGTTTAACCAAGTAACGTACTCCCGTATGGTTTCCGTAAGATATGGTTTAACCAACGTACTCCCTTTCGGTTTCCACAACCCAAATCAAAATAAAACTTTAAGTTTACTTGATTCCCAAATATACGTAATATATATGATTTTCAATTTAAACCATCCACGCAATATAAATATGTACTGAAAATAAAGAGTAGGGAAAGAAAGAGTGAGATAGAGATTTTTACGAGGTTCGATTTATACCCAACCTACGTCCTCGCCTTTGGCAAACCACCAAAGGATTCACTAAACCTATTCCTTTAACGGGTGGAACAAACCTTTACAACACTCCTTGGTTAAGGCTAGAGCCTGCCTTCTCCAAATGATATCCCCTTATCTGGTCACTCCTTAACTAGGCTAGAGCCCGCCTCTCTAAGCAATATCCCCTTACTTAGCCAACGATCCAAACAACCCTTGGAATCGTCAATATACAAGATAAAAATCAAATAGATGCGTACAAAGAACTTGCTCCTCAAAGAGCTGGTTAGCACAACAATTACAGCACAACTAATATACTTCAAAGTAAATCACAATATGGCATATAACTTGAAGCTTAATGAAGTATATCACTGATTAATTCTTTCAATGATTGAAATATTTAGAATTTGTAGAAAAATTCCGGTGGAAGAAGATCAACAAAATCTCAGTTGAATTCGTGCACAATATGTAAGCTTGAGAGCAGGAGAGAGCCTTAAGAATTTGAGAGAGACTTTGAATTTTTTTAGAATTTGAATTCTTGGTTGTGTTGATTTAATGATCTTTGAGGCTTATTTATAGACTTTAAAAAGTGTATAACTTGATCCTCAAGTGTGTTGAAGTATCCCCCAAGTTTCCATAAATTTTGAGCCCCAAGCAACCTCATTTAAAAATTTAGTCGTACGAGAAAATTCAAAACAGTCGCGTGGCAGTAGAATGTCCATTTTGGACAGTTGTCTATCCAGTTAAATTAAAGGGGCAATAGGGTGTCAGTCATCTATCCAAACACACATAGACGTCTCATTTTGCTCTAACAATCGTATGTCAAGTTCTTGACAGTCATCTGTCATGCTATCAATTTTAAGCACCCTTCAGTTTTGTGATCATAACTTTTTCTGTGTAACTCAAAATTTGATGCTATTGGTGTCTAATGAAATCTAAGAGAAAATACTAAAACTTTGATGTTAAAAACATTTTAAAATAAATTTTTTTTTTATGGAGAAAATCGTACATCAATTCCGATGTAGAAAAATTGACAGCATTTGAGAAATCCTCTTTTTGGTGTTTTTCATTCCAAAACTGATTCTATCCTTTTTAAAACAATTTTTGACCTTATAAAAATATTTTCCAAGTATGTTCAAAGGTATCTTGGTCCAATAAATTTACCTAAGAGCTTCATGCATCCATATTGAAATTCTTTGAAGGGCCTTTATACTTGCTTCATCTTTCTTTGAGCTTTCCATGTTGATCACTTAGGCTTTCATTCTTTGAAACTATTTCTATAATATCAATGCTCTCATGATCTTTAGGCTTTAAACTTTAAATTCATGCTTCAAACTTGATATAATCATCCTTATCTGAGGTACAAGCTCTCATGAACTCTTTAACCTTGCATTCTTCATTTAGTCCTGAAAATACATTACTTAACATAGCATGTTAAGATCCACTTGTTTGTTAGCATCAAAATAGGATATTAAGCCTTGTAAGGCCAACATGACCTACAAAGATGTGTGGGGTCCACAAGCACTGTGGGACCTACAAAGATGTGTGGGGTTTATAAGTAGTGTGGGACCTTCAAAGATGTGTGGGGTCAACAAACAATGAGGGAAGGTTTCACATGAGGTCTCCTCGGAAAGGCTTGGTTAAAATTAGGGTGTCTACATGTGGCATATGAGTTTAGTTATATCATAATAGACTCATTTTAATGATTATATCTTTAGAGAAAATATACTGATATGTACTCATAATCATATAATTATAAAACATAATTTATAAAGCTTTGACACCACTTCTCATACTCACACATATGTAATCAATATTTATCAGCGAAGTTCCCGAGGATAAGGGAGATTACATGTCCATACATGTAACGCCCCTCTATTCTGATATCGTTTATAACCTTACTCGATTAACTCAGGTGCAATTACAACCGATACTTATCAGGGCACTTACCTTACTCAATAAGCCCTCAAGCGGAGAGTTTTACTTCACCCTAATTATTTATGTAATTACACTCACACTCTTCCATTCCTCATCATCAGTACAAACTTCATAACATAATTTCCGTACTAAGCATACCACCCGTACAGGCATCAGTAGGAACTTCATAACATAATTTTTGTACTAAACATACCACCCCCACCAGCATCAGTAGGAATTTCGTAACATAAATTTCCGTACTTAGCATACCACCCCCACGAGCATCAGTAGGAATTTCATAACATAAATTTCCATACTGAGCATACTACTCCCACTGCATTAGTAGGAACTTCATAACATAAACTTCTGTACTATGCATACCACCCCCACCGGCATCACTAGGAATTTTGTAACATAATTTCCATACTGAGCATACCTCCCCCACCGACATCAGTACAAACTTCATAACATAAATTTCCACATTGAAATTTCAATATTCACAATTCAGTATTCACATTTCAGTATATTCGTTCATCTCATCACATCAGTAATATTCTCATCATTTTCTGTTTCATTCTCATCATTTCAATACACATTACATTCTCATAATAGTATATATCTCATTTCACGTATTTCAACATTTTGCAATAAACATATCAATTTTTCTTATTTCCTCGTTTATCATAGAAAACATTTCTATACATAAATATCATATTCCAACCCTTTCCAATATAATACACTTTGGTATATCTCAATTCATCATTTTCATTATTTCAAATCTCATATCATCACAATTTAGTATATAAACATAACTAGCTTTCCCTTATCATTATTTCTACATAAAACATTTCAATATATATACCATTTTTTCACAATCCCAATATAAAATATTATTCACATTCCACATGCCACACAATTTCATTTGATATTCACAATACAATATTCACATGGAAAAAATCATAATTTCATTTTCACATATTTACTCAACCAGTAATTTCAAAAATAACTGTTATAATTTATTCCCCTTACCTAACTTACTGAGAGACCCGCTAACAACCCTAATTCCACGCTCATGGCATTCGGAACTCAAAATTTTGAAATCACATGTTCCACAATTCAATTAACTTAACCCCGGAATTACAATTATTTTTAACATTTCCTAGGCTCACATGCTCCCATTAACCGGTTAAATTCTGAAAATGCGAGTTTGATCCACTTTCCATATTTAAATTTAATTTCTAACATATTTAAAAATACAAGTATGATCAAATCCCCGCAATTTAATCTAATTTCAAAATATTCCCCCAAATTCCAATTAATCAATTCCCTAAAATATAACTTAATCCCATAACATTCCCAAAAATCTAATATAATCCAATACTCCAATTTAATAATCACCTATTTAAATAGTTGAATTTTTAAAATAACTAACATAATTTATACTCCTCACCTTAGCCTTGGAGTTGTGCTTAAGATCCCCAAATCAAAAATCTGCTCCGACTAACATGACAAGAATCGAACCTAGGACCCTATGGTGGTGTCTGATCGTCAATTTGGCTAAAGATTTAAGGAAAATTGAGGAGGGAGAGAGAGAGATTACCTTATCTCAGGAGTAGTGCCTATGACGCTTCTACGACAAATCCACTCTAGTTAAAATATCAGTGGAGGAGAATGGAATACTAGGGCATTTTCCGTTCTCCAATCGACGCACGTTTGACCGAGAAAATCAAGGAGAGAGAGAAGGAGAGACATGAGGAGAGAGACAGAGCATAGAGAAAGCTGAGAGATGAGAGGCGCAGCTTACTAAGGGGGCAATTGGAAATGAAGCTATAATATTATAACCTTACTTTATTATATTCTACTAATATCATATATATATATATATATATATATATATACATATATCATCACACACACACACATATATATATATATATCTTATTATATTATTTATTCATTTAATTCACTTTAATAATATTTAATGAATTAATAATTAATAATATTTTTTCCCCGGATTACTACACATGCTTTTAAATTTATTATGGAATGCTCATGCTCAGTTTGCTAAATTTTCTCCCCCTTTTTTTATTAACAAAAGGATAAACCGAAAGAAATATTATGCAAAGGTACTAAGGACCAAAAAAATTTTCACATTTAGATTGCAATAATAAAGCCTATAATCGAGTATATATTTTAATCATAACACGGTCATCCATTATTTAACATGCCAAGAAATATATAACATAATCCAACATCAGAAATGTGAACTAAGATGGTCAAGAGAAAACAAATAAAAGAACTAAGCAAAAAAAAAAAATAGTAGTGTCAAACATTTCAACCCAGCTTAGTGTTTGGTTTCAGAAAATTCTTTTGTATATGAATACCAAAATTCATAGGGCTTTCCAAATCTCAATACTTTCTAAGTTAAGCCTTGTACAATCCAAGTTTTTTTTATTTGTGGCCAACTATACCATTTTTGTATTCATTTGTTTCAATATTATAGTCATTAATAAGCTCAAAAACTCTTCTTTAAGTTTATCATACCTCATTTCAGTTTATGAATTATATTCTCAAGGTCTCTAGTAGACATATTTGTTAATAATTTACATTTTAAGCATTTATCTATTATTAAAGCACACTTATAGTCATCACTAAATCTCTTTTTGAATTGGCTACCTTAAATCATGTAGGATATGGAGGCATCCCTTTTTATTTTAGTATAGATTTAGCTTTCTTGATTCCTAAAAAGAATGACTATTCCTAAGATCTATGGAGTCCTTGGTTTGTGAACTAGGCTTTCATCTTGGTACCCATACTTTCTTAGGTCTTGATGGTTTAACAAGAGATGTTTCTTTTACTTTTCAAACTTGCTTAGTTTTCACACCCTTTCTCTTTAATGGACATTCAAACTTAATGTGTCATTTATTCTTACATAGAAAGCATGTGGTGTGAGTGTAAGCATTTGAAGAGGATCTAACATAATCTTTAGAGGCTCTTAGAAAGTACCCCGTGTAGAGATTCTTTTCCCTTGTGTTCTCGACTCCATTGAATCCTATGCCTTCTTTATCCAAAGAAATTCTTTGTATTTCATTCATTTTATCAAGGTTTTCTTTTCCTCTAGTAAAATTGTAGATGATTTTGGCTTGATCCTCAATTTTACTCTTAAGATCACAGATTTCTGAGTCTTGTATATTTTTACCCTTTACTTGCAACATTATTGGATCTTGAGACATTTTATTTATTTTTCTTTCTAGTTCAGATATATACAGCTCTTTCTCATGTTCCATAGAAGATTGGGATCTTAGATCTTACAATTCTTTCATCACCTTTTTATTCTTGCTTTCTAATCTCTTGATTTTTAAATCCTTTTCTCTTTTAGCAAGATTTTTAGATTCTAATTCTTTCATTACAGCTTCATTATTATTTTTCAATGAAGTGTATCGTTTAGTCATATTAACTAGAATCTCATGAACCTTGAATAATTCACTTTGTAGTTCTTCATAAGATGGTCTACTTTCATCATTGGATTCATCAAATGAACTAGATTCATTGTATGAATCATCACAAGATTTGGATAAAGAGTTTTGTTCCTCATGATCGTCTCATGCCATAAGACAACCATTTTCAATCTCTTGATCGCTTGATTCACTTTCTAAGCTACTAGAACTTATATTGTTCCATGTAGTTGCCTTCATTGCCTTTTTTCCTTTTTTTTTTAGAATCCTTCTTGAGTTGTGGACAATTTGATTTTATGTGTCCAACTTTCTTGCAATTATAGCATGTAGGAGGTTCTTTCTTTGTTTTCTTTTCATTAGTTTCTTCTTGTTAGCTTTAGCGTGATCCCAAGAGTGGGGGTGAATTGGTATTTTTAAAATTTAAGCCCTAGGTCAATCTCCTAATACCAATATATTCATAACCTTATCGTCAATCTAGTGCAAGTAATGTAAATGTTTACCAGAAAGTAAATAAAGCAATTTAATCAAACACACATGCACCAAAAAGTAGTAAAGTAAGGGTGACACATAGAAATGTTAACGAGGTTCGGCCAATTGCCTACGTCCCCGCCTTAGCTAACAAGCACAAGGATTACCACTCTAACTTGCTCACTTCAATGGGTGGAGCGGCACCTAAACAGACTAGGTCAATTAGTATAGGACTTACCTCAACCTTTACAACAATCCTTACCGGGCTGCATTACCACCCCCTCAGGCCACGCCTGGAAACACTCAGATTTTACAATCAAATAGTGGTACAGTGATTGTGCCTTCATGTAAGGCAGATATGTACCTAATGCGTTCAGTCACAAACACCACAAAATGATTTAATACGTAAGCTCAGTGTGGTCTAATATTTCAACAATATAAATCACACAAGATATTTGAGTAAGTTTTGAAAACGTTTTGCAACCCAAAAACCAAATACAAGTTTCCTAAGATATTGTAACACAAATGCAATACTCAGAAGCTTAGGCAAGTCTTCTTAGGATAGACTAATGAGCAAAGCCCCCTAATAGCACTTTGGTTTAGCTCTCGTAGAAAATCGATTTAATTACACAACAATGAGAGAGCAAACCTAGTTGCACAAACACTCAAGACACTTATAGAGGATTTGGAAACTTGAAGAAGGTAAGTTTGAGTGATTTTTGTTAGAGTATAAGCAATAGGGAGTTTTTGGCTTGAGAGAGATTTTTCACTTTGTTTTGCTAATCATCTTCCTAATTTTCACAAATGAAGGAGTATTTATAGACACCCCAAGAATTTTTACGATTGGGGACAAGTCTGGTATTATTAGAAAAGATTAATGATGTTTTAGAAAAATTAACCTTGTTAAAAAATATTTAACCACGGTAAAAAAATACACCAACCCAAAAGCACCGGTCGACTAGAAGACTTTCAGTCGACCGAAGTTCATATGGCTCAGTCGACTGGGTCAATTTTGAACTTCAGGGTCGATCGATCGGGAAAGGCAATTTTTCCAAGTAGAGCGGTTCGGTCGGCCAGGGTAAAAGTGAATTGACTGCTCGGTTGACTAGATCGTTGAGTTCCCACACGTGAGAACTCGGTCAACCAGGTTGGTGTAGTTCAAAATCCTATCGGTCTACCAGGAAGTCAAACTATTGACTTCAAGGGGTTTCGATCAACCAGGGTCAAATGAACTATTTCATCTCTGTCGACCGGACTGTGGTCAACTGGTTGACCCAAACCAGATTTGGTCGATCAGGGGCAAAATGACCTATATAGGTCGGTCGACCAAAAGTGCATAACTTGTGTATTTCAGTCCTATTTTAATTCATATTCACCCTATTCAAGTGTCTAACACATACAAGTGCAATGGTAAATGTCCTAGGGTCATTTTTATGTCTTTTTGAAGACACAAAAAAAATTCGACTTCGGTCGACCTAATCCCTAAGGTATTTTTAAGGTCATTTTCATTTTGAGCTTACGTATTAGACCATGCATGTGATGTGTGTGATGATTATTTGATATAAAGTCCTAATTACTATTACAGATCAATTACACAAATGAATTATATATTACAATCATGAAGTGATTTGGTCTTTAATATTCACTTTGTCTATGTGCATCTTGATTTGACAGTTTAGGTTCCTGCACACAACCTTAAGCACTCATTAGATATAATGAGTATTTGTCATAATCAAAATCGGGCATGACCTATAAGGTCAACACTTCTTTTTTTGATTTGGAGTCTTGATATTTTCTTTAATTTTTCTTTCTAAGGATTTTTGTAAGTCTCTTGTTTATAAGGGCTACGTCATTCACATTCATTGTCTCTTCATCTTCATCACTAGTACTTTCATTTGAGGCCTTAAATGCAATGGATTCCTTGGTTTTATATTTTCCACTTATTTTGTTTATTGTCATCTCATATGTGAAGAGAGAACCTATTAATTCATCTAGGGACGTGTTTTTCAAATTTCTTCCTTCAGTTATTGTAGTGGCCTTAGGTTCCCAAATCGGTGGAATTCCTCTAAGGATATTCTGGATCATTTCATATGTAGAGTAGTTTTTCCCTAAGGTATTGAGGGAGTTTATTATATGGTTGAACCAAGTGTACATACTAGTGATGGTTTCATCCGGGTTCATCCTAAAGGCCTCATACTCGCTTGTGAGCATGTCGATTCTATTATCTCTTACATCAACCATTCCTTCATAGGTTACCTCTAGTTTATCCCATATTTATTTAGCTAATTTACATGCCATGACCCTATTGAATTCATTTAAATCAAGAGCACAATATAATGCATTCATATCACTTGAATTTACTTGCAACATCTTATGGTCATTGTCGGTCATCTCTTTTTCTTCTTTAGGTATTTCTTTACCATCCACGATTTTAGTAGGGATAAGGTCACCTTGTGTAACAACTTTCCATGCTTTCCAATCCATAGTTTGTAAATAAATTCTTATTCTTTGTTTCCAAAAGGTGTAGTTTACACCGCAGAAGAGAGGTGGTCTATAAGAGGATTGACCCTAGGCAAAGGGAGATACACCTAGGTGTGCCATAAGGATCTTTGTGTAGCTTTTAGTTTAAGATTTACTATAACTCCACTTTGATACCAATTGAGAAGTAAGGTGTACTCCCAAGTTTCATAACGTTTGGATTTGAAAAACTTAATTTTGGAAATTTCCCGTTACGTTTTAAAATTTGAATTTTTCGCATGTTAGTTGACTGGGTCATTCAACTGGGCCTATTTTGTTTAGGGTCAGTTGACTGGGCCTATTCTATTTTAGCAAAAATTTAGAATAAAAATATGTCAGTCGATTGGGCTTTTTAGGTCAGTCGGCTGAGCTGTCGTTTTTCCATAATTTTTTATTTTCAAGACTTTGATCCTTTAATTTTTGAAAAACTTAAATGTAGCTTAAAATCTTTTTTTGGGGTTTTCAAAAATTGGTCTCTAAGTCTATAATGAAACCTAAAGAGTTTTATATATCCATATTGATATCGAATGAAGTACTTACATGAGACTTCTTAAACTTAAACACTCTAAGCACTAAGCCTTCTTGCTTTTCCATTTGTTTGAGTCCATCTTAACTTCATGTTTCAATATGCTTCAAATTTCATTAGATTTGTCTATCTTTGAAACCAAGCTTCAATATTCATTTGAGCTTTCATCTCTCTTTAAATCCAAGCTTCAATACTCGTTAAGCTTTCATTTGATTGTCTTTGAAGTATAAGTTTTCTCTTTTAATAAGGCTTGTGAGCATTTTGAGCACTTGGTCTTGAACTTATATGTTTGTTTCTTGAAACTTTATCACTTAACCAAAACATGTTAAATTCCCTTTATTTGTTATCATCAAAATAAGATTCGAAAGCCTTGTTACACCTTCCGTGAAACATCGTCAATAAAGGTGACAAAATACCTATTGCCGCCTGGTGATTCTTCCTCTATGGGTTCGCATACATTAGAATATACCAAACTTAATAACTTTGATATTCTCTTTGTGGATAAACTGAATGAAACCCCATGTTGCTTGCCAAATAAGCATTGACCACATGGATTCAGTGGAACACCTAGGGCAATTTTGATGAATGACTTCTTTACTAATGTGAACAACCTCTTCTCTCTTATGTGTTTCTTGTACCACAAATTTGGTGATGCCTTATTTTCTACAGAGTTGAGGCTATTATTGCAAATATCCACCTAAGTTTTGTATAGTGTGTTGCATATACGTCCTCAGGCGATAGTCATGGCACCTTTTTTCAATTTCTAGGTACGTTTTTCGAAGTAGCTGTCAAAGCCTTGTCTAGTAAGTTAGAGTTTTTAATATGTTTGTAAGTTGTGTTTGCATTTAATTTTCTTGTCTCCCATGCTTGTATGGGAATTTTTAGTATTTATTGTTAGTGTCCCCCATGCTAGCTAATCTCATTTCCCCATGCTAGCTTATATATACCCCTTTATTGTAATGAACAAAAGGCAGCAGATATTGATACTGAATCAAAGGGTATTTCATGTGTTGAAGCTTGTTAAGTTTTGTCCAATCCTTGTGATTGTGTAGTGAGAGGCTACATTGTTCTCCTTGGAGATCAGGTGGTGAGAGACCACTATTCTATCCAGCGACTCCATCCCTATCCCACTTTCACGACTTCCCTCCATCACCCACACGGCCACCACCAAGTTACACCCCCACGACCACTAATCCATCATTTCATTTGCTGCATACATATCCATATTTCAATGTTTGCACGGAGAACTTTAGGTGAGTTCTAATTTGTGTAGAATATCATCAAGGCATCCATCATTTTGACTGGTAAAATCAGCATTTGATTGGAATATTACACTCCTACAACAATTTACTACTTTCATTGTGCTACAACTTGATTAAGGAATTTTTTGGTGTGTTCTGAGTTCGTGGTGAATCAAACTGAATCATCCAACAATTTCCTTTGGTAAGATCATTATTTTTAACCCTTAAACTGATTGTGAACCTTCACTTGAAACTCCTAAGCCTTAGTTGAAAAATAGACTCGGAATTCTAACCATTTCTTCATTAACCCTAGAAGGTCAGGCGACTAATCCTGATAGTCAGTCGACTGACTTTCTACTGCCACTCCAAAGTTCAATTTAAAAATTCGTCAGGCGACTAACTCTAAAGGCCAGGTGACTAAAGTCACCCAGAACCCGTAGTTTTTACTATTAATTCACATTGTTTGAATCCTTTTTTTAATCTTGAGTAAGTCTTTGCTTGAAATTTGAATTTCCATGTTTAAATAGCATATTTGAACTAATTTATTTCAATATTGATACTTGGTAGCTTTAAATCAATTCATAGAACTTTATTCTTGAAATATTAAAATAACATCTTTTCCATGTTTAACTTTATTCTTTTGTGAAAGAATCAATTAGGACTTATTTCTGAACAGCATCATACACCTTTTCAAAATCCTTGAACATATGAATATAACATGATCTATTGTGTTTATAATTGGATAACTGAAATCTTATTTTAAAGTGTATTAAGTGTATGTGTTGTTTGAGGGTTGAAACCGTAGGACATAGGTCGACCAACCCCATCCGACATCACTTTACCTCTGCTACCTCTTTGAAGTCGTCCTTTGGTTTTGGTAACAAAGGCTTGTGATTGGTCTATGCCTGCTTCCTTTCTTCTAATATCCACATTGAATAGGGCATCCTTCACCATCACCGTGGTAAGTGTTTCATCTGGAGCCGAATTGCTGAGAGTGACAACAAGTGTCTCCCAACTGTCTGGCAAGGAACTAAGAAGAAGTAGAGCCTCTACTTCGTCGCCAATAGCCAACTTGATAATGCAAGCTAGTTCACCAAGTTTTGGAATTTGCTGGTGTGTTCTATTACAAAGGTCCCGCTCTTAAATTTCATATTAACAAGTCGCCTCATTAGGAGGGCTTTGTTTCAAGCGGTCTTGGCTTAGTACGTGTTCTCCACTTTCTCCAAGAGTTTGTAGGCATCAGTCTCTTGAGCAACGTGATGAAATACACTATGGTTGATCCATTGTATGATTTGATCAATAGTCTTCTTGTGCATCTTTTTCCAATCAGCGTCTGTCATTAACAGTGTTGGTTTCTCACCTTTGTTCTCCAAAGGATCCGCAAATCTTTACAATTCAGGAGATCAAGCATCCAAGATCTCCATAAAGTGTCGTTAGAGGCAATGAGCTTCATCATAGCTCCTAATGTTGAGTCCTCTATTGATTTCAGATATTTCTTTACTTTAAATGGCAATTACATGATGTTTGGGGCAGAATTTTGCAAAAATGAAGCCATGGTTGGAAAGGCCAAAAAATTGTAAGTACCTTTCTGACTCGGTGATGAATGGGTTAAAAATGGACTAAGTTAGCCAAAAAACCAATTCTAAACTGAGTTAACTCACTAGGTTGACTTCCTTGAGAAAGCATTAGTAAAGGGTTCTGAAAGCACTGGTTAATACAATGTAATAACCCAAGGAAATTATTCGGGGCCTCGTCGACGAACACAGGAGATTCATCGATGAGGGTACATGAGGATCTCGTCGATGAGGGCACGTTTCGTCGACAAGAAGATACCAAGAGATAGTTTTTCCAAGTTCTGAATTTCGTTAACGAGGAAATAGCATTCATTAATGAACCTCCTTCTTGACCTCGTCAACGAGATGACGTGGCTTATCAATGAAGCCTTAGTATAAATAGCCCTAAACTCAAAATTTTATGCAAACTATCAGCAAAATCCTCATTTTCTCTCTCCTCTACGGTTTTTCCCTCTTCTCTCTTCAATTTCGGCCCCGTTAGTTGCCGGATTGACGATTTGAGGCCACCACGACGCTCCTAGGAAAGTTGTTTCCAAATCTGCCAGAGCGGATTGTTGGTGGGATGAAGTTGAATTTCATCCCATATTTAGGGTAGGATCTTTTATGCAATATTTGAATTTCCAGAAGTTGTAGGAAATGGAATAGTCGAAGAAATAGTGATATTTTGTTCTGAAAAATGTTGTTTTCAGGGTGTTGAGTAGGGAACCTTGCGGGTGTAGGACCCGTCAAAGTAGGGGACTTTAGTAGGAATCAGGTAAGAGAAATATGCTATGCTAGGCAATTTTGTTATGATTTAGTACCAAACATATGTTTTTAGTAAATTATTATTCAAACTATACATATACAGTTTTTAGAGCTTGATAATGTTGATACTTTGTTGTGTGGCATGAGTTTAATATTAGATCAGCACAGAGTTTACATAGTTTTCAGAATACCATGATTTACAGTATACGTACAAAAACTTGCATTTTACACCATTTTCAGAAAATTATGATATACCAATTTTAGAACCATAACATTCAGTTATTACAGTTGATCAGAAATTTCGGTTATTTAGCTATGTAGATATTTCAGATATTCAATTATTACAAGTTATTTAGATCGGTTTATATAATATTATGGTTATTTCTGTTGTTACACAATCATGGTAAAAACAATGTTTAGAAATATCAGTTACTTATATAGTCTTAGACCCTGATGGACCATATTTAGCCAGTAGAGCACGGTACTGTAGCTATATTCAGTTTAGAGTGCAACCACTACTCAGATAGTACGCGGTATTCAGAAGTCGATTGTGCCTATGTTGTGGACTAGCTCCCCATTAGATATGGTTTGAGAGGGCTGATTTGTCTGTCGGAGTACGGTTGACTTACCCTGGTCGGCCAGCCAGGTTAGGTCCTACCTTCAGGCTGCACAACCCAATTATGGGGTTAAATCATGACTTTTAGCTATCCATCCAAGGAATCCTTTCAGTTATTATATATGTGTATAATCGGATTTTCATAAAATAGTCATACCTATAAATATTAGCAGTATTATGTATAAATATCTAGGAAAGTTAGGTTTTGTTAAGTAACATAAGTATGACTTATATTGCAACAGGTTTATAGATTTGACTTAGCTTTGTTATTTATGGTATTTTCTAAGTCAGATTTTACTAGCATGTAGCTCACTTGCCACACACTAGCAATAGCATGTTTTTTCTTACTAAGCGTCGTCTCATCCCATTGAATTAATATTTTTCAGGTGATCCAGCTAAGCGAGCAGATCAGGCTCGCAGATAGAGGGAGCTACGGTGCTGCCGCCCTATCAGTAGGGTGAGTGTTTTGAGGAAATGAGTATTTTTGTGTAGCTCTAGTTCAGTTTTATATGTGTATTTTGGGAATATTCTAGTTCTTTGGTATTGTACATATATATATATATATATATATATATATGGTTGTGGTTATATGATTTTAGCTTCATGGGTTCACGTGTACATGCTCCGTCGCAACTAGTGTCAGCCATGCAGGCGAGCAGATTGCTCTTGGACGGAGGTCAGGGGTTTGTGGCTTTTGTAAAGGAAAAGTCAGAAAATGAATTGAATCTTGATAGTACACCAGTAGTACGAGAATTTCTAGATGTTTTTTCAAAAGAGCTACCAGGGTTGCCTCCCGAACGCGAGGTTGATTTTTCTATAGATTTACCTCCAGGGATGGCATTGATCTCCAAGATTCCTTACCGAATGGCTCCAGCTAAATTGGGAGAATTAAAATATCAGTTGCAATACTTGCTAAATAAGGGATTTATACAACCCAATGTATCATCGTGGGGAGCTCTAGTGTTGTTTGTAAAGAAGAAAGACGGGTCTATGAGGATGTGTATTAATTAAAGGGAAATAAACAAAGTTACTATCAAGAATAAATATCTTCTACCCCGTATAGATGATTTGTTTGATCAGCTCCTTGGTACATGGGTGTATTCCAAGATCGACCTCTGATTAGGTTATCATCAAGTGAGGGTAAAAGTAGAGGATGTTGCGAAGATAGCCTTTAAAACCAGGTATGGGCATTATGAATTTCTCGTTATGTCATTTGGTCTGACGAATGCCCCAGCTATGTGCATGGACTTGATGAATAGAGTTTTTCACCAGTATCTAGATCAGTTTGTAGTGGTTTTTATTGATGACTTACTAGTCGACTCGAGGAGTTTTGAGGATCATGGGATGCTTTTAAGGCAGGTAGTGCAGACGCTTAGAGAGAGAAAGCTTTATGCCAAGTTTAGCAAGTGTGAGTTCTGGCTTGAGAAGGTTGTGTTTTTGGGCTATGTGATCTCAAGAGATGGTATTTTAGTGGATCCTATCAAGATTGATGTCGTAGTGAAGTGGGTCAGGCCAAGGAACATGCAAGAAGTCAGAAGTTTCTTGGGACTGACAGGTTATTATCATCGATTCATTGAGGGGTTTTCAGCTTTATTAAGACCTCTCACACGTTTGACCAGGAAGAATGTCTGATTTTTGTGGGATGAAGAATGCAAGTAGAGTTTTCAAGAATTAAAGCAGCGGCTCGCTGCAGCACCAGTACTGACGATTCCATCAAGAGGTGATGGTTATGTAATTTACAGTGACGCGTATTTGAAGAGGCTTGGTTGTGTACTGATGCAGCATGATAGGATGGTAGCGTATACGTCCAGGAAGATGAAAGAATATGAAAAGAACTACGCTACTCACGATCTAGAATTGGTTGTAGTTGTGCATGCATTGAAGATCTAGAGGCATTATTTATATGGTAAGAGATGTGAGTTATTTTCAGATCATAAGAGCCTAAAGTACTTCTTTTCGCAAAAAGAGTTGAATATGCGGCAAAGGAGATGGTTAGAACTCATTAAAGACTATGATTGTACCATCAGTTACCACCCAGGTAAAGCAAATGTGGTGGCTGATGCATTGAGTCGTAAATCAGAAGATACAACACAATTAGCAGTAGCAATTTGGCATCCAATTTAGATGGACTTGGAAAGGCTCGGTGTGGAGTTAGTGGAAGATGATCCTCAGGCGTTTATTGCAAGCCTGGTTGTACAGCCTACATTATATGAAAGGATTAAAGATGCTCAGGGAGAAGATCCAGAATTAGTGGAAGATGATCCTCAGGCGTTTATTGTCAGTCTGGTTGTACAGCCTGCATTATATGAAAGGATTAAAGCTGCTCAGGGAGATGATCCAGAATTAGTGGAAGTAATAGCCAGAGTATAGGATGGTCAATGAGAGGAATTCAGCATTTCAAATGATGGGGCTCTTAGATTTTGCACCAGATTGTGCGTACTTGCGAATGATAGCATTAGAAGAATAATTCTAAAAGAGGCTCACAGATCTCTATACACTGTTCATCCTGGTAGTATGAAAATGTATAGGGATCTGCGGGAGTATTTCTGGTGGAGTGGCATGAAGAGGGAGATTGTAAAATTTGTACAGCAGTGCTTGACGTGCCAATATGTTAAGGTTGAGCACCAGAGGCCGGCAGAATAGTTGCAACCACTTTTCATTCTTGAATGGAAGTGGGACCACGTATCTATGGATTTTGTTACTGGGCTACCGCCGACACCGCGTGGTCAAAATGCCATTTGGGTAATTGTTGATAGGCTGACAAAGATGGCTCATTTCCTACCCATTAAAGTTAGCTACCGTATGAACAGACTAGCAGGGATTTATATATAGGAGATTGTTCGACCCCATGAAGTGTCAGTATCTATAGTCTCAGACCGTGATCCATGTTTTACATCACAATTCTGGACAAGCTTGTAGGAGGCTTTGAGAACTCAGTTGGCATTCAGCACCGCTTTCCATCATCAGACAGATGGTCAGACAGAGAGAATGATCCAGGTACAGGTTCTTAAGGATATGTTGTGATCGTGTGTGTTAGATTTTAGGGTTAGCTAGACCCAGTATTTGTCACTGGTAGAGTTTGCCTACAACAATAGCTATCAGGCTAGTATAGGCATAGCACCTTATGAAGCACTTTATGGTAGAAAGTGTCGTTCTCCTTTATAATAGAGTGAGTTGGGAGAGAGGCAGATTTTGGGGCCATAAATAGTACAACAGGCATATGATAAAGTCCAACTTATTCGAGATAGAATTAGTGCAGCACAGAGTCATCAGAAAAGCTACGCGGATACTCGCTATCGGGAATTGAAATTTGAAGTGGGTGACCATGTATTTCTAAAGATAGCACCATTGAAGGGAATCATGAGGTTTGGGAAGAAGGGTAAGTTGAGCCCTAAGTTTATTGGCCCATTTGAGATACTCGAGAAGATTGGGTCAGTTGCCTATCGGTTAGCTTTACCACCATCTCTATTCAGGATTCATGATGTATTTCATGTCTCTATGTTAAGGAAATACGTCCTAAATCCTTCTTATATCATCAGCTACACAGAATTGGAACTTAGTGATGCTCTAGCATATGAGGAAACTCCGATACAGATTTTGGATAGGAAAGAATAGGAATTGCACAGTAAAAAGATACCATTAATGAAAGTTCAGTGGAGGAATCACGAGATAGAAGAATCTTCTTGGGAGCTTGAAGATGAGATCAAAGAAAAATACCCCCATTTATTCAATAAGTTTTAGCAGTGATGGGTAAGTTAAAATAGTGATAATTTTATTTTGTTTAGTATAGTATAATTGTAATGTAGAGTATATGATAGGTAGTATTTTGATTTTGGGAGAATTTTCTTTTATAGTTGTAATCTCCCAGAACTACCCATGTAACTATGGTATTCCTCCGCCATAAATTAAGGCAAGTAATAAAATAAGTAGACCATTTATCTTAAAGGACGAGAAATCATATGGAATAGTAAATTTCGAGGAAGAAATTTTTTAAGGAGGGGAGAATATAATAACCCAAGGAAATTATTCAAGGCCTTGTCTACAAACAAAAAGGATTCATCCACGAGGGTACATGAGGATCTCGTCAACAAGGACACGTTTCGTCAATGAGAAGATACCGAGAGATTGTTTTTCCAAGTTCTGAATTTCATCGACGAGGAAATAGCACTTGTCGACGAACCTCCTTCTTGACCTCGTCGACGAGATGACGTGGCTCGTCGACGAAGCCCATAGTATAAATAGTTCCAAACTTTTATTTTTATGCAAATTATTAGCAAAATCCTCATTTTCTCTCTCCTTTACGGTTCTTCCCTCTTCTCTCTTAGATTTCGGCCCCATTAGTTGTCCGATCGATGATCTAAGGCCACCACTACACTCCTGCGAAAGTTCTCTCCAAGTATTCTAGAATGGATCGTTGGTGGGACGAAGTTGAATTTTATCTCAGATTCAGGGAAAGATCTTTTATGCAATATTCGGCTTTTCAGCAATTGTAGGAAATGTAGTAGTCAAAGAAATAGTGATATTTTGTTCTGAAAAATGTTATTTTTAGGGTGTTGAGTAGGGAACCTTGCGGGTGTAGGACCCGTCAAAGTAGGGGACTTTAGTAGGAATCAGGTAAGAGAAATATGCTATGCTAGGCAATTTTGTTATGATTTAGTACCAAACATATGTTTTTAGTAAATTATTATTCAAACTATACATATACAGTTTTTAGAGCTTGATAATGTTGATACTTTGTTGTGTGGCATGAGTTTAATATTAGATCAGCACAGAGTTTACACAATTTTCAGAATACCATGATTTACAGCATACGTACAGAAACTTGTATTTTACACCATTTTCAGAATATTATGATATACCAATTTCAGAACCATAACATTCAGTTATTACAGTTGATCAGAAATTTCAGTTATTCAGTTATGTAAATATTTCAGATATTCAGTTATTACAGTTTATTCAGATCAGTTTATATAATGTTATGGTTATTTCAGTTGTTACACATTCATGGTAAAAACTATATTTAGAAATATCAGTTACTTATATAGTATTAGACCCTGATGGACCATATTCAGCCAGTAGAGCACGGTACCGTAACTATATTCAGTTCAGAGTGCAATCACTACTCAGACAGTATGCGGTATTCAGAAGTCGATCGTGCCTATGTTGTGGACAAACTCCCCATTAGATATGGGTTGAGGGGGCCGATCTGACTGTCGGAGTTCAGTTGACTTACCCTAGTCGGTTAGCCAGGTTAGGTCCCGCCTTCAGGCCGCACAACCCTGTCATGAGGGGTTAAATCATGGCTTTCAGCTATCCATCCAGGGAATCCTTTCCGTTATTATGTGTGTATAATTGGATTTTCATAAAATAGTCATACCTATAGATATTAGCAGTATTATGAATAAATATCTAGGAAAGTCAGTTTTTGTTTAAGTAACATAAGTATGACTTATATTGCAACAGGTTTACCGGTTTGACTCAATTTTGTTATTTATGGTATTTTCTAAGTTAGATTTTACTAGCATGTAGCTCACTTGCCACATACTAGCAATAGCATGTTTCGTCTTACTAAGCGTAGTTTCATCCCATTGAATTAATATTTTTTAGGTGATCCAATTAGGTGAGCAGATCAAGCTAGCAGATAGAGAGAGCTACGGTGCTGCCCTGTTAGTAGGGTGAGTGTTTTGAGGAAAGGAGTATTTTTGTGTAGCTCTAGCTCAGTTGTATATGTGTATTTTGGGAATATTCTAGCACTCTAGTACTGTACGTATACATATATATATATATATATATATATATATATATATATGGTTGTGGTTATATGATTTTAGCTTCCTGTTGCTTAGGTAGATGTGTAGTTTTAAATGTGAAGGTATCAGAGCAATGAAATTTCACAGTATTCATTATTATGAAAAAAAATCTCAATTAATTTAGCAGGTCGTTACAGACACTGTGTGAACTACACTCATATTCAACCTTGGGAGCGCATGGGACGATGCGCCGACTACTAGAGGCGCGTGTGCTTGCGTGGACTGCTACTGGAACTTTAGGGAGTGAGTGTAGCTCACCCTGACCTCTGATTTTACTGCCATTTTTTGTGTTGTCTTCATATCAATGAGAGGAATGCAATGGTGTGCTAAATTTCTAATTTTGAGCACTTTAAAAAAATATATATTAGTGAGTGGGCAAAGTTGGCTCTATTTTGCAATTTTGGCTCCAATAATTTCAACCAAGCTCCCATACCACTTTTTGGGATGTTAATCCCGCCCAAGATCAAACAACACACATAAAGAACATGCAAGATTTATTTGGTTCGGCCAATTTAGCCTACGTCCACGAGAGAGGAGTAACTTCACTATATATATAAAGATGAAACTATAGTGAAGGAGGAGGAGGAGGATTACAACACACTCAGCTCCATACACACTCAGAGTGTACTCACACACTGACATTCTCATACTCACACACTTGTTGTTGTGTCTTCACACTGTAACAACGAAAAAGGATGTCTTTCTTTTATAAGGGAAAGGGAGGAAATTGGGGAGTAATTCTTGGAGCCCAAATCTCCACCATCAGCCAAAGAGAGAAATATGGATAAAAATCAAGATTTAATGAAAAATCAAGATTTGTGGAGATGGAATTGATTTGCAAATATTTTGCAAATCTGTCAACACTACATTTTATCTAAATCCATGCAATTCCAAATTCAAAACTTAAAATCTAAACTTCTAAGCGCAAGGTAAAGTACACAAGAGAAGAGTAACTTCACCATATATATATAAAGATGAAAATATAGTGAAGGAGGAGGAGGAGGATTACAACACACTTAGCTCAATACACACTCAGAGTGTATTCACACACTGGCATTCTCATATTCACACACTTGTTGTTGTGTCTTCACAGTGTAATAGGCTTGGAAAAACGGGTCATGACCCGTCGGGTTATCTGGACCCGCCCGTTTAAAACGGGTTTGGGTTTAAAGAAGTCAGCCTATTTAATAATTGGGCGGGTCACGGGTTGACTCTTTTATAAACAGGTTCGAGCGGGTCACCTGCCGAGTGACCCGGTAATTCGGATCCTTTATATATATATATTTTCAGTTTAGCCTTCAATCTTCACTCTTGAGATAGAAGACTCTCGGTGATTCCATAGGACCATAGTGTCGACTCTCCACCCACACAACCACATAAAAAAACCCTAAGTGACTAAGTCCCTAACCCGCGCCGTCGGCCGCAGCTCTCCTCTCAGGCTCTCAGCTCTCACCCTCTCAATCCTCTCCTCTCCTCCGGACCTCTAGTGCACTGCTACTGTAAGAACCTGAAATATTTAAAAATGGATTTCTGTAGATTTCATCGACGAAGGCAAATTTCGTCGACGAAGGCAGAAGACTTTTCGTCGACAAAATTCAGAGGGTTCGTCGACGAAGAGAAGCTGAGAGGTCTGGAGAAATTGAAATATCAAATTTCGTCGACGAGGCAGTAACGACCCAAAATAAATAAATAAATAAATAAATTATACAAAAATTATTATTATTAATTAATTAATTATTATTAAGAAAATTAATTAAATAAGAATATGAGAATTGTGGATATATATATATATATATATATATATATATATATATATATATAAGTATATGATAAGGTTAAAGAAAGGATAAAGGAAAGAAAAAAAAAGAAAAAAGAAAAGAAAAAGAAAACTTAGTGCGTAAGTTTTCCTGTTGGAACAAAATAATAGGAAAGAAGAAAAATAAAAGTTCCTTCTCACGCGCAGATAAGAAAGGAAAGAAAGAAAGAGAAAGAAAAAATTAAATATATTCTCTCACTCTGCACTCCTCTTCTTTCTACGATTTCGCGGTTGATTCTCGTCCAATTGGAAATCCGAAGATACCACCAAACTCCATTCTTCGCCACTGACATATCTACTGAAGTGGATTTATCGTAGGAGTAACGTGGGCATATCTCGTGGGGTAAGCTAAATTCTCATTCTTATCTCAATTTTTCCTAAATTTTAAGCCAAATAGGCGATCGGACACCACCACGAGAATCTAGGGATGATTCTCTACAAGTCTAGCAGAGTGAAATTCTTGTGGGGTTATTGTAGAAATTGTCCAAAATTAGGATAAATTTGTTATTTAGAAATTAATTATTATAAATTAGGAAATGTTAAAATAATATTTTATTAGGGTTGATTTGATTGAATCAGGGTTCGGGTGAGCGTCGTGAGTATAAGTTTGGGAGCCCTGCAAACGTAATTCAGGGAATCAAGTAAGGGGGAATAAAATTATATCAGTATTTTATTAAAGTGAACTAATTATTTACGAGCATACGAAATTTATTATTTATCTATATGATTTTCAGAATAGTCTGATTACTGGAAAAAAATGATTATTTGGTTTAAGGTTATATTTGGGATAATTGTTTATGATATGAAATTCGTGTGACATGGGAGTAATTTTTCCTAATAAATTGAATATGAATTACTGTGGTATTTGGGTTTGCATGTGGGGTGATTACGGGTCAAAACTGCGTAATTGGGCATCTTAACTCGGGCTTTACGGTTTATATTTTTAATTAAATGTCCAAAATTGTTCAATATTTTAATAAAGTGCCAAAATCATCATTCTTGAACTTTATTGCACTATTTATGAAATTTTAGTATTTTTTTGTCGCAGGAAAATTTTCGGGAATCAAAACCAACACCTGTTCGTATTTCATACATAACTTTTCCGTCCGAGCTCTAATCGAGACGATTCAAATTTATAGAGAAAGAAGAAAGGATCATCTACAACTTTTGTGTTTTGAGTTTTGTGATATACAAGCTCTAGAAGAGTCAGATTTGCAACGAACAGAGAATGAAAAAAATGAAAAAAATATAGCAATTCGGGTCAACTCCAATTGGGTCAAGTTGCTGGGTCGGGTCTCCTATCCGGGTCTAGGGCTTTCTTCCCCAATCTCTATTTATTCTTCTCTTCTCCTATTTCCCAGCCGTGCCCTGCGCACCATCTCTCCCACTCTCTTCTCTTTCTTTTTTCTTTTCTTCTTCTTGTCTTTGCATTCTCTGTTTTATTTTCTCCTACGTATTCTTCCTCTCACTCTTTTTTTTTTCCGGCTAATCTCTTCTTCTCCCTCTCTCTAAGCTCTCTCTCTCCTCTGTCTCTCCCACTTCCTCTCTTAATCTTTCTGTCCAGCACTGCCTCCAGCCTGACAGCCGCTCAGCTCTTCCACAGATTTTAGCCACGGCCATCCTCCAGGTCCTGCAGCAATCGTGGAGCTCCTCTGTTCCAATTGCAACACATCAGCCCCTCTCGGCCACCACTACTACTCAGCCCCTACAGCAGATTACCAACTCTCTGAGCCCTCCATCACAGCCACTGCTAACAGCACAGCTGCTGTAGTTTCCTACTGCCATTGAAGACCACCAAAGCAGCAGACCACTCCTACAACTGCCATGGCTTCCTTTCTCTGCTCTTGCTCTCTCTCTCTCTCTCTCTCTCTCTCTCTCTCTCTCTCTCTCTCTCTCTCTCTCTCTCTCTCTCTCTCTCTCTCTTCTTTCCTTTTCTTTTTATTTAATCGTGTTTTTAATTAGTTATTGTTAAATTTTAGTAAAATTTCTATTCATGTTTTTAAGTTTTGAATCTTTGGATGATTAGTATTAAATTCTATTTACTTTCTTTCTCTTCTCAATTGATATTAGCATTAGATTTATACTTTTTTTTTTTATTTGTTTGAGTTATTTTTTTAATTTTATCATTATTATTATTATTATTAATGATTAAGGTTTAGTCCGGTTTCTTGAAAAAAAAAATTAAAATACAAAAAAAAAAAAAAAAAGAACAAGGAAAAGTTTTATTGTGTTCGTTAAATTTAGGTTTTTGTTGTGTTTTGATCTTTGGGTTCGAATTCTTGGCTCATGTTCAGCATTTTGTCCACATTTAATTTGTGATTTTGGTTCATAATTTTTGGTTAATGTAAAAGATTTGATTTTTATTGCATGCGTGTGTGTGATTGATTTTCCATTATGTGCTTTAATTCCATGATCAATGTTACCATTTTTAATTAGCGCGTGGTTTGATGTTTCCTTAGGTAGATTAGAGTTTCCACCCTTACTCTTTAAATTAAAGCATGTTAGTTTTAGGACTTTAATTTAAGTTTTTGTTTAAATCTCCAAAACTTTGAAAACCCGAATCTGAACTAAGTTCAGTACCTTTTTAATTTCGATTGGAAGAACGGAAAATCTGAGATTAAACGCATTCTCTGAGGAGACGATCTAGCCCTTGGGCTTAATATTACACGACGTAACTCCTATACTTGGGATAGCTTTCAAGCTGCTCATTTTTCGAGTGAGTCATGGGGGTGTTTGAAATGATTATGGCATGATGAATGAGTTGTTATGTTTGACTCCTGTGTGGAAATGTATTGATTTGTGGGGATACTGTGTGGGAAATGAATTGATCTGTTGAATTCCTGTGTGGAAATGCATTAATGCGTCTGTGTGAACTAACTGGTGTGGTTATTCGTATGCATCTCAATATAACATTGGCATGAGGAGGTTGTTATATTGCCTAAATGTAAATCATGATATGACGTTGGCAGGTTGAGGAGCTTGTCATATTGTCATTTATATGGAGTAGGACATTAGCAGGTCGAGGTAATGTATGACGGGTAGGTCATGGGGATTGGATACTGGTGAATAATGGCGCCTGTGTGGGTCATGTTATATACCCTGTGTGGGTAGTGGTGCCTGTGTGGGCCACGTTATATCCTGTGTGGATAATGGCGCCTGTGTGGGCCATGTTATGTACCCTATGTGGGTAGTGGTATTTGTGTGGGCCACGTTATATCCTATGTGGATAATGGCGCCTGTGTGGGCCATGTTATGTACCCTGTGTGGTTAGTGGTACTTGTGTGGGCCACGTGTAGATAAAAAGTACGTAGGTGCCTGTGTGGGCTATGTACTAACATGTACGCAGTTGCTCTTTGTGGGCCACGTACTGAGAACATTGGAAGATGAAGTGTGAGATGCATGATTCCTGTGTGGATGTGTTGTGTGCATGTGAATTTAATTATAGCATAAAAATAATGGTACAACATATTGTGAATGCATGTGTGTGCATGCAGCGTGGTAAACATACCACCGGGGGCTTGCTGAGAAAGGCAAGTGCTCTGTTAGGTAGTTTCTTGGTATCAGTGCAAAGGGATGCTACTTGTATGGGCGGGTAGACATCTCGATCCTCGGAAATCTTCGCTTTTAAAATAATAAAGATGTGTGTACTGGCGGCGAGGTAATACTTCACCTAAGGGCTTACTGAGTAAGGTGAGTGCTCTAGTAGGTAGTTTTTAATACCAGAGCAAAGGGAAGCTACTTGTATGGGCGGGTAATCTTCCTTATCCTTGGGGACTTTCGCCTGCATAAAAATTATGTACTTGTGCATATTGAATGTGTGTGTGATATTGGATGTTGGGAATGTTATTAATGGTACATTTTCTCAGTTGTTATTGATGTTATATAAGAAGCAGTTTATTTTGAGATATAAATATTAAAACTCATTTTTCACACACTGTTATAATTTATTCCACTCTTACTGAGAAGTGTCTCACCCTAGTGGATTAACAATTTTTCAGGTTCTTCTGGAGACCGGGTTTGAAGGCCTAGGCTGGGATTGTTTGTGATAGTTTCTTTTTGGGGTATTGTGAGATACTGATATATGTATAGATATATTTGTACAGAATTACGTTTTAAATGCTGGTTGTGGATACAGATATTTGGATGTTGTAGTGTTGGTTTTTGGTTGTTATATAGAACTCTGGTATTTATTTGAGGTTATTTATTCATGTGTCGCTGCGTGTATGTTAATTGTTATATCAGATACATGTGATTGGAACACGTGGCACTCGGGCCCCACTTAGTGGGTCGGGGAGTCACAAAGGCGGCCGACATCAGCGACGAAATACTCAACTTTTCGTCGACGAAGGAACTTTTTGTCGACGAAAACTAGGCGGATCAAAGGGGTATAAAAAGGAAAATTTTGTTTCTTCTTCATTAAGTTTCCTAATCTCTCTCTCTACTCTATCTCTCTAAACTCTCTCTCTCTCTCTCTCTCTCTCTCTCTAGATTTCCTCGCTGGTCATCGATAGAATCGGAAATCCGAGGTTACCACGAAGATCATGGAAGGATTCTCTACAACTTCTGTGGATCGGAATCTTGTTTCGGAGATTTTCGGGTTTCGGCATAAAATCGAGGTAAGGCTCGGTTTTCATTTCTGATCCGGTAGTTTTATAGAGGATGGTCTCGTGAGTATATTTTGTATTGGGAATTGTAGGTTTTGGAACTCAGTTCACTGTTTAGGAGCCTTAGAGATCGAGTTTTGCTTACGGGGTTAAGGTAAGGGGAAACTATGTTATGTTAGTTATTTTTGAAATCGGACTCGGTGGAACTATGGTCCCCGGTCCTACTTGTGTTTTGACTACTCATTTGGGGGGATCTAATGGGGAAAAATATGGGTTTTTCATTATTACAGTTTTTGGGAAAAGGGGGGCGACGGGCTGCATCCTTGGTTTTGATGAAAACCTATGTATATGTTGATTTATACTGCGTGATTAGGATGGTCGTGCCTTGACTTTGTATAAACTGTATTTGTTTGGGAAACCATGTTTTAGATTACCAAATGGGTGTGGTTTGTTTGGTTATATGAGCATGCATGTGTGTGTGATATGTTGAAATGTTAGTAGGAACGCGGTTTCGAAATTATTCCAAGTACTGAGAGTGTCCAGCTCTATATCCGAGGGCGTATGAAATCGCTGGCCATAGATTGGCAAGAGTGTCCGGCTCTTTATCCAAGGGCGTGAACCTATCCGGCAGATCAGGCCGCAGGGAGTGGATCCACCATTTGAGCGCCGGTATGATGCCATGGGAGTTGAGGACTAGCCATGTGCCAGTTAGCGCCGTGCTTTGTGGGTTAGCTGCGGGCAAACACCGAAATGCGAATCCGGCTTCGTGCTGAAGAGTGTGACGACACTCTGCTGATCAGGTGTTGTGTATATGATGGGACTGAGCTGATGTGATCGCCTGTCCTTGTGACTGGTGTATTGAGAGAGTTGAGCTGATGAGATCGGCAGTTCTGGTTACCGGGTTACTAATCATATGTTGTGTGTGCTTGCAAGCACTGTGTGAATTAGTACTGGATTGCATTTAACTGCGTGTATGTTTTGTCATGATAACACTCAAATGTCACACACTGATATAACCTGTGTTCTTCCTTACTGAGAGGTGTCTCACCCCTACAGTACGTACATTTTTACAGGTCCTTCGAGTAAACGGAACTAGCGTCCTAGTGTGGGGAGCATAGAGGCCAGTGTACTGTGTTAGCGCTTGGGTAAGTGCTAGGACTATAGATTTGTTGGGTTGCCATTTTGGGTTATTTTTGGGCACCCAGTTGTACTTTTTGTTAGAGCTATGTTCTGCTCTTGTATAAACTCTAGTATGGTACTACATATATGATATATATTGACAATTTTCCGCTGCGTATGTGATTGTGTTTGGATGTTGTTTAGAGTGCCTGGGAACCCCACGAGGTTGGACCCTCATCCGTTGTACTGTATCTCTTGATGATTGTATGATACAAGGATAGGATAGGTTACATTCTTATCTCCAAGTCCCACTTAGGGGTTCGGGGCGTGACAGCTACGCTGTGGCCCACGGCTCTTCTCTCAGCTCTCACTCTCTCAATCTTCTCCTCTTCGAATCTCCTCTCAACTCTCACCACCCCCTCAATCCTCTCCTCTCCTCTGGATCTCTGGCGCGCTGCTACACTACAGCCCACGACTCTCCTCTTAGCTCTCACTCTCTCAATCCTCTCCTCTTCGACTCTCCTCTTAGCTCTCACTCTCTCAATCCTCTCCTCTCTGGCTCTCCTTTGGTGCGCTGCTACGTGCTACGGTTCCGGTGCTACGAACGATCCACGCACAGTCCTGGATCAAGCCACACCTCCAGCCTCCATAATCCACACCTCTAGCCTCCAGTCCACACCTCTAACTTCCACAGTCCTACAATATAAATATAATGCAATATTTTTTTTATTAAGAAAAAGTCATTTATATGGATTTTTTTGAAAAATTTTAAAATAAATAAATTATATATTTTAAATGGGTGACCCGTTACCCACCCATTTATTAGACAGGCGAGTTAGGGTTGGCACGTGTATGACCTATTTAACATCAACCCGTTTATGACCCAGCCTTTATGAACCAACCCGTTGGTGAGTCGCCCGGACCCAGCCCGCCTGCCCGTTTTGCCACCCCTACGGTGTAACAACGAAAGAGGATGTCTTCCTTTTAGAAGGGAAAGGGGGGAAATTGGGGAGTAATTATTGCAGCCGAAATCTCCACCATAAATATGGATAAAATTCAAGATTTGTGGAGATGGAATTGATTTGCAAATATTTTGCAAATCTGTCAACACTATATTTTATCTAAATCCATGCAATTCCAAATTCAAAACTTAAAATCTAAACTTCTAAGCGCAAGGTAAAGTATACACTTTGCAAACCCCAAACTAATTTATGAGACAATTTTAGGAGTGTTCATGGGTCGGAGCAGGCCTAAAATTCCGGCCAATCTGATCTTGTCATTTTAACAAGAAGCTATATTTTAAGTCAAACCTTTGAGAATATAGTTGGGTTGGCAATTTAATTTATTTTAAGACAAAGTAAAAAATAAAATAAAAAAGAATATGTGTGAGATTTTTGCTATACATAATAACCTATATTATTTTGAAACTGACATTTAAGTTAAATATATTGATTTAATAGACTTCTTATAAAAAGTAATAGTATCCATGTAATGAGTCATGCACTAACTACTTTGTACTTTTCAATTTTACACTGATAATATGATATAAAGAAGGTTTTGAAACTAATAAAAAAAATATTATGTCTATTTTTTGGTACACATTACCATCAACAACATAAATAAAAAATGCAAAATATATCTATTGTCATGTAAAATATTAAAACAACATATCCATAAAATTACTACAATAGAAATAAAATTGAAAACGTATAAATTAAAATATCCCAAAATGCATTTGTCCATCCCATAGTCTATCTTATGCATTTTTTTCATAAGTTTTTAACAATAATAGGTATACACACACACACACACACACACACACACACACAAAGAGGTGGTTCAGGTGGATTGGTTTGGATAGATTTGACGCTAAATCCGCTAACCGAACCATACAATCGGGCAATGCAAAATGGAAAATTGTCAACTGTCTATTTTTTGGATTGGTCGGATTATTGAATATCCCTAGACACGATTCTAATATAGGTCGTACACTTATACAAACTTAGGTTAAATATTATTTTATCTCGTGTAATACATGTGCGAAAAAGTAAACATAAATTAAATTAAATTAAATTAAATCAAAACTTAATTTAAGGTTGATTTAATTGTGAAAAATACTTTTAATTTTTTTAGGTAAATATAAAATTGTCATTTTTTTTTATCAACACTTGTATATGAAACTTGGGTAACATTTATTATTATTTTTAAAAATATATAAATATTAGAAAACTAAAAATTACTTTGATTATTTTAAAATTATTTAAAAATGAAATGTCAAGGTTCAAGTTTAGAGAGTTTCAAATATAATGCATTCGTCTTTAAATGGAGAGGGCAGAAAGATGAGTCCATTATCTTACTATTTAAAAATAAATTAAAAATTTTTTTTAAAAATTTTTTTACACAACTTAAAGCTCTTAAGTTTTATACGGAAAATTTGAATAATTCAATTATCTAGTTACACACGCGACTTCAAACCTTACATTATTCGAACAATCCATAAGTGATATATATATATATATATATATATATATATATATATATATATATATATATATATGTAAGAAAAAAAAAAAAGAAAGGTAAAAAACACTCACTATTCCTGAGGTTTGAAAAAAAAAAAAAAAATACAAACCGTTTTTGAGGTTTCAAAAATGTCATATACCCTCCCACTTGAAATTTGCCTAAATGACACAGACATCTCCTAAAAAAACTTGTTTTTTTACAAAATTTAAGGGGAGGTTTGTGTCTTTTTGACAAATCTTAGATGATGTACTTAAGATTTTTGAAACTTTAGGAAATGTCTTTAAAATTTTTGAAATTTCAGGGAGGTCATTATCTTTGTCAAAAAAAAAAAAAAAAACAAAATGAAAATGAGGATATGTTCTTCCTCTTTATTGTTATTGTTCAAACTTCAAAGTCAGCAAACATGGGGATAGTTTTTATTTTTTATTTTTTAAATTGTGTGTTTACATTTGAAATTTTAGAAATCTAATAAAAATTTCATTTTCAGCCTGTTTTTTTCTCATTGTCTGTCTAGAGCTTGTTGTGGTTGAAGTTGAGTTAGAATTTTTGTCAAATTTTGAAGCAATGGATGGTACAATAGAAAAATTTGCACTTCTTGTGAAATTAATTAGTTGAAATGAGCTCATATGAATTGGAGAATGCTTCAAGCTTCAGCTGGTCTGTTTTGGAATTTCCTTGGAATTCCAAAAACAGGAGACTCGGTTTTCATACCCTGTTTTCTAAATTTTCGACACAGGTTTACAGCGTAATAGCGAATGGTCGTGAAATTAATTTATTTGAGCTGATGTGAATTGGAGAAACTCGAATTTCCTTGGAATTCCAAAAACAGGACACTCTGTTTTCATACCCTGTTTTCTAAATTTTCGACACAGGATTACAGCGTCAATGGTCGTGAAATTAATTTACTTGAGCTGATGTGAATCGGAGAAACTCTTCAGGCTTGAGCTGGTCTACTTTGGAATTTCCATGGAATTCCAAAAACAGGGGTCTCTGTTTCCCCTGCTTTCCAAATTTTTAACAGAGGATTACAACGCAATAGCATGTGGATGGCTAGGATTGTGGACTATTGAAAGCATGCCCCTGCTCCAAAATCAACTCCGATTTCTTGTGGTGACGATTGACGAAGATAGAAGCGAGGAATTTGAGTCAACAAATCAACAATTTGTGCTGCTGGCATAGGCAGCACAAATTTCAACACTTCATATGCACATACGTTTAGTCATGGGATGAGATAACTTGGCAGAGCAACGTCACTTTCCAGAACTCAATCCCATGGTTTTTTTTTTTTTTTTTCTCCTCCTTCTTTTAGTATGCTTATACATAAACCTCTTCTATCCATAAATTCCTGCTCACAAATTTGTGAAACCGAAGTTATATTCTAACATATTGTTTGGCTTCATGGAATGGAGCAACTTGTAAGTGAAATAGAATATAAAAGTTACATGGTGACAGTATAGATTTACAAATACCAGTTTTGTTGCCATCGAGATTCATTGCACTGATGGCGGCCTCAATTTTCTAAATTTACAAAAAAGAAAATTAGAAGACTCACGGGTTATTTTGGAATTTGGATACTCAAGATTGAAGAAGTAAACAATTAAATAAAGATACATTTCTCTCCTTAACTCTTCGAAGAATTCATTTTAAAAGTAGGACATGCTTCTCGATGTTCATTGAAATAATAAATTAAATAGAAAACATGCAGCGAATAAGGAATAAATTTAGTCTCATTCTATCCTTACATACCAAAATGTACATCTAATGAATAATAAGTTGGAGTAGACCACATGTGTGCGTCACATTTTTTTAAGTATATTATGTTTCAAGGTATATTGGAGAATTAAAAAAATAATAGAAAGTAGTAAAAAAAATATTTGAATTTTGTAATAAAAAAATGTAGTAACTTGCAAATGATATTTTTCTTTGCATTTGAAAATGGTATAATTTTTTTTTTTTTTTTTTTTCGTTTTATTCTATTTTAGAAACATTGAACTTGCACTGCAACATTTTATACTAATTTCAGAAGAAACATAAATTAATAATATAAATTTAAACTTTCTTATTGTTTATGAAATATAGAGTACCAAATGAGAAAGTGAAGCAGACCCTAAAGCGTCACTGTTACAAGTGTACCCAAAAAGCCGCCACTGCCCCCACTGTCATGAGATGCTTTCCCCTACGATAAGTAAAAGGGGGTTTAGGGTTTCCCCATAACAATGGCGAAAAAAAAAGATTCGTCCTGTGGAGCCAACCATTGTATTACCTATTAGTATTAGGTTCCTTCCCACTCTGTTTGATTGCTAAGCGGATGGAGAGTCCCTCTCCAGAAGAGAACCCATTCACAATCCCTACAAGGCTACACAACACCATGGCATATTGGCATGTGTTGAGAGAACAACTTTACACTTAGTTGTTCTTGTCCCATCTCCTAACATTATCTTATGTAAGTACCTTTTTAAAAATTTAAAATTAAAAAAATAGACCTACCATTCTTATTATCACATCATTTTAAATATAGAGCTTAGCAATAAAATATATTCCTCTACTTGTGTGACTACTTAACATCATCATATTCAACGTAGGATGAATATTTCGAATACGATAAACACCGGACGACTTGGCTTGATAGCATTTTATTGCTCAATAACTTTTGGCAATGTAATGTAAAGTTTGCTGGCAAAAGAGTTCACACTTATTCTAACTGAGAAAACTGATCTGTTCAGTTTTGATAATATAATGCTCCTCCCCCATTGAATGTGAGGCTTTTTATAATGACATTTTTGAGCTCTTTGATTCCTCCCCAAACACGATTCTCCTAACCAAAAAACTAAAGACTACAAAAAACTTAATTCAGGAACTTTGTCAGATCTTAAATTTAAGTTTGCCTAGATTAAATATTATGTTTAACAAATATAAAATTACACTAAATTATATTCAAATCAAATTTTAAAAACTTAAAAAGTTACACTTGGCGCCTTTAGAAGACAACCAAATTCCTCACCCAACCAACCCTGTCCCTTGATCCTGTTTCGTCAATCGATATATATATATTATATTTTTTTCCACCGCAAAAGCCACATCATTTTGAGATCTGGAATCAGTGCTCTAAGGATAATACTGCTTTTTTGAAAAACTTTTTTACCAAATTATGCCGAAAGAAACACATGACTCATGTAGAAATGAATTTGAGTAAAAGCCGTGAAGGGGGGCATCATGTCACATTGGGCAACAGGCCCAACTTTTCCAATGTCCAAATTCACCAATCACCACCATGACTTCAAAAAAGGAAGAACAAAATTAACTCCTCTCTCTCTCTCTCTCTCTCTGTGGAATCTGTCGGCATGAACAAAATAATTGAACAGTGACGAGTGACGAGACAAGTCTCGATCAATGCGGACGGTAGAAGCCCACCAACACCAATCCATAAAAATAAAATAAATAAGAGAGGTGCATAAAGTGCCAACTCACTTGAGTCTTCATAGTTCATACCTGAAGATTTTAAAAAGTTACACCAACCATTTTCCCTACCAGTAGTCACACAATTTCTGTGACTATTCAGCGTCCCTCAACTCGCCCGCCAGTTCTTCCCCAACATCATCATTATTCATAACATGCATATCAAATGATTGAGCATTGCCACCCACCGTCATTTTTTAAATATAATTTACACAGAACGATAGGAACATTTGCTCCTTGCAGTTTTTTCCTTCTCCCATAACTATAGCTCGCCTAGATGATTTTTTCCCCAAAAGTTATACAAAATTACCACTTCAATAGATATTAAATTCTCCCCCAAAATAAAATTGCAAGAGCTTTTTTACAAACAGTAGCCACGTCGCTGCCCAACTACAATTACAACTATCAGCTTTGGACTTTAAATTGTATGAATTTCAACTAAATGCAATACAAATTTATGTAAAATTTTGTTCAATTCTATACAAATTTGAATATAAGGTTCAAACTCAATGCTCCTGCAGCACTAATACATGGCGGTTATAACATTGATTAGGGTTAAGATGATGAAGCCTCTAACATTGTCTATAAAATTATACATCATCATTAATAAAAAAGAAAGTTGAAGCTGTATAGCTACAAAATTACCTAATAAGGGAAAAAATGGCGCTGTGAGTCATCTCTTTGGACCTCTTTGGACGCAACCTGAAGCAAAGTAGACAACATAAAAGGCCCTGCCGGGTAAAAAAGAAACACAATAAAAGAAGCAATGCAATCAAAATCATCACGGGTTCCATGTACAACACTACTTCCTGTATTTTACTTTTTAGACTGAAGCCCTTCTGCCTCTGTAAATTGTCACGAGAATAGCTCACCATGTTTACAATAGTGAGTCTTTTAGGAGATGAAGAAGGATAGGATAGAGCCATAGCCCCTATCACTAATTTGGCTTATGGGTCACTTTTAAAACCAAGGCCTAAGTTCAGAAATTAAATTTCATGATCCAAACCAAAAGATTGAATGACATATAATTTTCTGGCGGAACATGTAAATGCATTTGTGTGTGCAAACGAGGGAAGAATGGTTTCTTCTGTTGCTTGTGTTGTCAAAAGTCCCAATGAATATAAAATACAATTGAACCAGTGAAACAGAGGAGAAACACAGAAACAAAGGAGAAACACAGAAACAAAACAACATGGGAGAGAGGAGTACCAAATGAAGACACTATTCTCAAGTGAGGACGAATGTATTAGACAGCTGGAACAACTATTCGATAGGACCTATTGATGTGGCGTGAGAACTGCCGTATCAGCCAAGAATTTAAAAAAAAAAAAAAAAACAAAACAAAACAAAAAATGTCATTGAATTATCGACAAATGTTAAATTGTAGATAATGCAGATAAGGCAAAGGATGGTGCAAAATATCTAAAACAAAACCAAATCTACAGAATAATCAAAGAATAATAATAAAAATTATTTTGCATCAAACTAGCATTGACAATTATCATGAATCAAAGGGGCAGATTTATGGTTTTCATGCAACATCATGAGTGACTCAAACTACTATAGGTAAACATTCAAAGAAAATATAATCATGTTGACAAGAAATTAAAGTACTAAGTGAGGGATATTCTACGTCATCATCTCAAGAAAATATTTTCTATAAAAGTGCTAATGTATGACACGATCCAATGGATGCAGACAAAAATTAGTGATATCACTCCACACCATTTCAAAAATAGTGTATTTTTTTTCATATATATTGTTAAAACTTGATATACATTATTGGCTCACAACCTAATAGCTTAAACTTTTAGGTAAAGTGGTAATTTAACATGATATCAGAGCTGGTTACCAACAAGTCCTAGGTTCTAGTCTTGTTGCCTGCATTTATTGTGTGCGTTTAAAAATATTATTACTGTGTCCCTATCATGGGTATTATTTATTGTGTGTTTATCTCTCTACGTGCTGTCGGACTGCATGTGCAGGGGAGTGTTTAAGCTCATATACATTATTGAACCATAACCTAATAGCTTAAACTTTTAGGTAAAGTGGTAATCTAACATATATAATGCAAAAACAATATCTGCAGAATAGATTTGTTCCATCGGCATCATAAAAACACAAACGGCAATGAAGTATTTTTAGATCTGTGTTGTCATCCATGAATTGGATGAGTCAGGGAAGTAACCTTAAGAAGGGGAGCCAAGGCACAATAGTAAAAGTTGTCACCGTGTGACTTGAAAGTCACGAATTCGAGGCATGCAAACAGGCTCTTGCAAAAATGCGAGGTAAGACTGTGTACTATAGATCCATCATGATCTAACCCTTCCCTAGACCTACATACATGGGAGCTTGGTGCACCAAACTGCCCTTTTCTTTCTTCAGTGAACTAACCTTAAGTTGGATAGTGAAGTAGACAATGCTTTTATGAGACATGCAACAAACAAAGCTCAGAATGCTGTTAATGAGGATTCAGGATCTCATAGATGTGAAATATATATATATATATATATATATATGTTTTTCATAATATTCACATCAAAAACCAAAAATTAAGCAGGTTACAGCTATAAGGGTTAACAGTGTCAAGACATAACTGCATCAGATTAGGAGAGGCATTTTGGGAGGATTCAAGGAGGCATTTTAGAGCATATTAACAAATCACCAAAAATGAAATTTGAATATTAACACTGCCCAAACCATTTCATTAGGCTGATGCAGTTCCTTCATTATTCGTACCCCACTCTTCTTCACCTTCATTACCATTAACAAGTACAACACCATTCGTAGAATCGACATCCACCTCTGTGACCTCTTCCTGTTCATTATCTTCTCCATTCGCTTGAATTTCCTGCAGAGAAGAAACATATAAATACGAAGAAACCCCCTCAGTAGATCTACCATTGCTGGATTTGCAGATTAAATACACAGAAGTAAAAAACTCTTGTGATATGCACAAGTACCAAGTGAAAAACTCAACACATGACACAGTGGCAAGGGCACCCAATAAGGTGGAGCAGTAAAAGGTTTAATTCTTATTATTGACTCCTCAATAGTGACAACAGTAAAGCCTCAAGTCCCACTACATTGAGTTGGCTACATGAATATATTATGTCATTCTACTCGATCTAAGAACATTCTTCAAGAGTTGGAGTGTCAATATCTTTTCTTACTACCTCCGAGTTATTCTAGGTCTAACCTTCCCTCTCTAACCTATAATGTCAAATAAATCACTTTTTCTCACAGGCATCTAGTCTATATGTTGCAACTGCCCAAACCATCTTAAATATCCTCCCCTTAATTTATCTTTTACAAGTGCTACTTGTAGATTACTGCATATGTATTCATTCACTACTTTATCTTTCATAGATCATACTCATGGAACGAAAACATAGCAAAATGAATATGTGTGACAGAACAGATTCAGCAGCAATAATTCTTCTTGTTGTGTGCTGAAAAAAAACCACAAAACAGAACTCCTTAAATGACTCCTTTTTGTACCACAAGGACTTCCCTAAAGTATCACTTCTAATCAATTGGGACCCCTTTCCTCTTAGTTATTGAGGCATGAGTGCTGGCAATCATAAGACCATCAGAAGCACATGGATGTTACACGCATGGATCAACCTGAAGAAATCTGCACAAATAAGCATGACAATTGAGGTAGCAGGACTGTTGTAAATGGGAAGTTCAGTTAATATGTCCCATTCAATAATCCTCCACAGTACAAATGGTTGCAACTAATAACTAAAATCAGTGACTAAATTTAAACTGCCACCAGCTCCTGTGTTCAAGGGTAAGAATGATGATGCAGGTCACATAAATAACTAATGGTAGACCATCAGTACAATAACATATTAGGGGTTAAGGGAACAGAATTTTCCAAGTGCCAAATTTTCTTTTAGCAACCACCAGTATATACCTCGTGAGCTGAATCTCCATTTTCAAGGGATGCATCCTCCTCAATTTGCATGCTTCTAAAACTTTCAAGAAGATTAACACTTGATTTATCAGCATAGTTCAAGTATTGTTCTGCTGGAGGATAAGTGCCCCTGCAAAAGAAAAAAGCTCAGACAATTCTTACATCATGCACAAATAACATATTTGTTCTTCATAATTTCATTAAAACAAAACCCTGCCATCTGAATTTGATAACCAACACAATATTTTTGAATGATCTTTCCACAAAAACAAATAGAAACATTGAGGACATGCATATGAAAACAAAATGGAAGCTACCTTTTCTCCGCAACTTTAGATTCAATGGCAAGAGCAACCTGCCAGTCCTCAAACAAATTAGGGTACTCTTCAGGATCAGCCAATGATTCTGCAGCTTTTCTATTAACCTGCAAAATATTTCCAGATTACCGCATGAAATCAAGTCAATAAAACAATATATGGCAGCACGGTTTACTAAAACAATGCCTCGACTCTCAAAAGATACTACTTTTTTCTTTCTTAGTCATAAAACATAACAATTTTCTTTTGGAACAAAACAAAAATTGTGCAATAAGATTCAACTGAGCATTTTTTTTTCTATGTTTCTGTTTCATGTAATAGATATGATTTGTTAAATAAAATTTCATTAGAAATTAGTCCAATTATAATTAGAAAAGGTAAACTTATTACGTCCTTCTAAAAGTCCACAACAAAATTCAATTTAACATCCATTTTTTTCTGGTTCTGTATAAAACTATTTCCTTTCAACATTTCATCGGTAGCACAGAAGGAATGACAAAACTTAGACAATGGGATTCAATTCTACATCTTTATTTTCTTTTCCATCTCAATTTAGGAGACATGGATCACTAAAGAAAGCTTCATAATAAACGATTTTCTTTTCACTAAAGAATGCTTCATAGAATAAACAATTTTCTTTGTAAATTTTAATGGTGGAAGAGATTAAAATTTCCAAAATAAGTTTCAATTTGACATCTTCTCACTTATTCCTCTTTTTTTGCTGAGATAAGATTTCCTAAAGAAAGCTTCATAATATGTGATTAATAAAAATTAAAACAAGGGCTACCTTATTCAGATCATTTCTCCAAATAGCAACTATCTCTGAGACTTTGCTTGGAAGGTAAGAACGTGCCATCAAGGCAGCTTCGGGTATCCGGTTACTGCAAAAGGGAAATGTAATATAATCTTAAAAATAAGAAAATGGCTGCGGAATCACGAGCTACCATACTAATGTTGATGAAACTACTCACCAGTCCACCAACAGCTGGAGACAATCTTCCAATCTACCTAGTGTGAATAAACAAAGAAATGCAACATTGTTCTTCCCTTGTTCTCTCGCAAGGGAAGCAAGTTTTGATATTCCTTCAGCATCTCCAAGAGCAGAATATAGAAGCAACAAACCACTGAAATCCATTGCATGAGATAGACATTCCTCGGCCATTTCTAGCTACATTAACAAGCCCAGTCTATAAATAAATTAGCTGGAATTTTTAAAAATAAAACAGATTCCATGTGTCTTGAGAAAAAACAAATTGAAAAGTGGGAAGGAGAATCTCTCAAAATATTTCAATAGCTCAAATTCAAATTCAATTAGTTACAAATTCAAAATGTAAATCACAGATTTAACAGTGCATAAAAAATTTATTTTACTACCATCATTCAATTTGAAGTTTAACATCATCTAATAAATTATTATTAGGCTGCCTCTATTTAGATGCCATTTTTGGCAAGCATGTATCAACCCCAGGAGGGGTGGGTCGGCTGCATCAGAACAGCATTTCCCTTTTAATTAATGTTGTAAAAAATAGGTGCTAATCAATTACTTTCTCTTCACAGAACAGAAGCAGCCCTGGGTGTCTCAAACACATCAACACATTATGTAGCGACACGGCATTTTCTAGCATGATAAACGTAATTAAACTGCAATACCAGAAAATTTTTTAGATGTACACGTGCTCAAGCACATGCTGAAATTTGGTCATCCAAGAATACATTGGTACCAATTAATTCATCAAATCAATGTACCTTCCCAGTGGACATAGCTAATTCTCCCAGCTGTTTCCACTTGGTTTCACTCTGTGCTTCTGTAGCAATTGCCTGCAAGTAAAGAAGCTACTTCACAAAAGAAAAATGTGTCTCTGAAATGTTAACAAACACACAAACAATCAGAAATAGTCTGCCATTGAGGGGTGTAAATGAGTCAAGCCTACTCACGAGCTCCTCGGACTCGACTCGCAGCCTAACTCGATTCGTCTCAATTCTAATAGAGTTCAAGAGGGGTTCAAGCTACTCAAGTATTTTAACGAATTGGGATCAAGCTTGGTAATAGTACTCAAATCGAGTTTCAAGCCCAATCAAGCTTTTTAATTTTACTATTTTTATATTATAAGAGTCATATAATATATATTTTATAAACATATTTATTATTATATGTAAATCATATATGTTTATACATGTATTTAAGAACATGCAGCCAGGTCAAGTTTGAGTTTAACAATTTTTATATTGACTGAGTTTGAGTTGACTTTTGAGCTTCACTTTTTTCGAGTCAAGCCAAGTTTGAGTATCTTACAGTGTCAACTCAGCTCAACTCAAACACGCCCCTACTAGCATCAATTGCTCAAGATTGTAGCTCTCTTATGCAAAGTACCTTTACCGAAAGCAATGCCCTACCTTTGCAATCTCTAATCTACCTAGCTGTATGGATAGATCAAATCTGTAGTCAGGATCTGTAGCAACTTCCAGAGCCTCCTCTAGCATACCTCGAGATTCCAAAAATCGAGCCACACTGGCAAGTAAAATCCATTTTCCATTACAATCTAAAGTCAAGTTCCAGAACATAAGAACAAATAGAAACTGGAAGAATCTAAAACCAGGATATCAAAGAAAAGTACAGCATTTAAGAAAATTTTTAACTAGATGATATTTTATAGAAGGGGGAGAACTAGGAGTTAAAATATTCTCATACTGTTCAGGGGTTGGATTTGCATGAACTTGGACAAACTGCAGAACAAAATTCTGTGGTGTTTTGTCCAAATCCACACAAATCCAAATCCAAGACCTAAAATCCATGCCCCAAACACAACCTAAAAGAATTGATGACCACACTTTTTTTTACAACAGATGAGAGCAGACATCGCAGATATGGCTGGGCAAAGAAGATATGCAGAGGAAAAGTGCGCAAATAAAACCCAATTAAAACATCAAAACCCCCACCCTTTCCCCAGTCCGCCATTTCTCTTCTGGTCAGTTGGGTTTGAAACTTCAAATTACAAAGGCAGTTAATGCCACACAATTATAGAAGCAATAATAAAACACTGTTTGGTCGGTTGTGATAATGGCTAAAAAATGTATTTTTGTAGCTATGCACATAAGATGCAACAAATCATCTTATGCAGGCTGAGGAAAAAAATGACTTTATTCATTTTTACAAAGTTATACAGCCTGGGGAATAAAATATAGATGAAAAAGCTAAAATAGACAGATGCAACAGCTTTGGTGATCAATAAAACACCCTTTTACTATCAAGCTGATGAGTAAATCATTGGGGTTATAATGAATAATCTGGGCCAAAGCTACCCAATGATACAGAAAAAAATTATAGTACCTATTATGATGCTCTTGAGGAATTGAAGATAAAACTTCATTTGCACGTTCTAGGTCTCCACGCATAACAAGAGTCTTGTACTCAATCAAGCTAAGTAGTAATGTATATCCCACAACGCTGGAGAGAGATAGAGACAGAGTCAACAACCAATGATTCAATTATGCAGATAATGGACGCAGACATTTTTCAGAATCACAGCTCCAAGCAAGTATACTTACTTAAATTCTTTGTCTATAAGGTAAACCCGACTCTGACCGGCAAGATATCCCAACAAGTACATTGGCCGGTCCAAGTGAAACATGGTGGTTATCTAATATCATCACATTTAAAATAAATAAATGTACATCATAAACAATTTTTACAAAAATAGATTTAAATCTTGAAGTAACATGATTTTATACCTCACCACCAACACAGTAGTTAAGTCGCCGAGAAGAGTTATTGTAAATGAAGCAATCTCCAACCCATAATCCAGTTCGAACTCGCTCATTCGTTTCATGGAGGAGTTCAAAAGCATCCTCTACACCTTGTTCATCAATAGGATTTCCACTATCAAAATACGATGATACAGTATCACGCTGCCAAGATAGAAGTTCATAATTTAAGAAACCTCATTTGGATTAACAAAACAAGAGAATTCATGAGAATTTTAAATTTACATTACATTGTACTTCAGGATGTAAAATGATGAATCACTAGCAATGGCCACTAAATCACCACTATCAGCCCAATAAACATTCTGAAATAATCAAAAAATCAAAACATATAAAATATTAGTCCCAATACAACTAAAATGAAAATACCAAGAAAGCAAAATCATGCCGGTACATACTTTGACATTAACATCAATTCGCCGAATCAACCTGCACTCAGCCCAATCATAGAAACAAATGAAGTCACTTGAGCACATCGCCAGCAGAGTCCCTCCATAAATGTGTTCAACAGAGAAAGTTGGACGGATATTTTTCTTCTCCTAAACATGTCATGTTCGTTAAACTCCATTCCATTTCGGAAACAATCATAAGTTCAGACACAAACAACCAAGACCTTATATTACAGAGATTTCTAAAAGAAATTAGAAAGTTATTTCTTTTGTTAAAAGCAGATGCCTTTGGTTGCCAACGTTCTTGAATCTCTGCTATATGTCCAACAAACAAACCCTGGGTCATTAATAGCTCTTCCTCTCCTAACTTCACCTGTAACTATTGGTTTCCAGAAACCATTTTGTCGAGATCATCAAAGGCTATCCTGCTACATGCATAATTGGTCCTATGAAACAATTTAGTAAAGGCATTGCTCTGCTTTGCAGATCACTCAAGGGAAGGAAGCAAAAAAATGAACCCAAAGCAACTACTTTCCAACAAAAGAAACACTGATCATGGCTTTTGAAATTCAACAACATTCTGAAAGGATAAAAAACCTGGAATGTTTTACTGAAGATTTTAATCCGTGATGTACTTTCCCTAACAGCATATTCTCCATCTGAGGACCAAACAAATTCCAATGCTGAGCCGAAGGACCTGTTTCTCCAAGCCAGTGCTGTATATATAATATACTCTCCATCTCCACAAACAACAACAAACCTTCCATTTGGATTGTGCTTCAAACTCTGAAATCAGACAAGAAATGAAGTCATTCAGAATGCAAGAAGAATTTGAGCTAGAAGACCTAATATACAGCTAGATCAACAAAAGCTGTAGTGCATAAAAAGCTGACTGAGATCCCACCTGTGTAAAAAAGAAAGAAGTGTATGAATGAAATACAGTCAAAAAAATGCAATGAATGCAGAGTCATTCTAGAACAAAGCAAAAACTTTTTTGGAAGGGGGGGGTGAAGGGACAAAAAAAAAGCACACATTTCTTATCTTTAATTGCTAAAACTAAGTTAGTATTTCCATGACCAGTTTAACCATGCTAGGGATTAGGTTTTGAAGAGTAATCCAACAATGGAATGGTGTATATTAGTGTCCAAAGAGACAAAAACAAGTTAAGATGATTAAGTTGGATGGTAAATATTACCCTTCTTGCACAGTTGGGTTCTCTGTTAATATAGATTTCAACAATGAGATTATTTAGTTGAAATAAATAGTGATTTTTGGAACAAAGATATGCATGAAAATTTGCAATGCTACGGCCCACATAATCATAGGAAGGTGACACCACCACCTTACATCAGGTTCTAGAACAAACAGAAAGTTACCCAAATTTCGGGCTTAAGGTTTTGTCTATGCTCAGAATTCCATGTACAAATGTGTACTTATATCCCAAAAGAGGAGAAATTTTTTCAATGAGAAAAGAAAATATTATTGAAGAGATTATACAAAGAAATCACTCATAGTCCAAGCAGTAAATAAAAAACAAAATACAAATGAAACTAACAAAAGTCATAACAAAATCAATGCAGCAAAAAAGAGCGCCAGTCAATCAGGATGTGAGGCAATGGATTCCTGGAAAAGCACCACCATTGACACCCATAGAGGCATTAAAATGCCCCCTCTCCCAAAGCAACACCACAGGAGGTTTTACCACACAGAACCCTCAAGTTCCTCTCCATCCAATTGCACCATGGCCATTTAAAGCACAATTCTGTAAAACCCTAGTACCTTTCCCACTGCCAAAGCCTTGAACTATAATAAGAAACAGCTCCTCCAAAGTGCTTAGACTAACACAATCTTCTTCCTCAACAATGTCAAAAAAACACATTAACACTATAATCTCCAAGAAAAAGAGCAATGCAAGAAAAGGTGGCAATCGTCTCATTACTCTGCTTACACAGCACACCAAATATAAGGTGATGAAGCCTATTTAACACACCTTCTCTACAAACAGTCATCAGTAATAATCTTATGGAAACACATGCACAAACAAATGTCTTAACCTTAAAAAGAACTTTGTCTTTCCCAAATAAATTATTCAAGAGGAAAGAACAATTAATTGGAGACTCAACAAGATAAGAATAAAAGGATTTACAAGAGAAAATACCAGAACTATCAAGACACATGTTTCACCTACCCTGAGAAGGATGAAACTGACAAGAAACAAGATTTAAACTCAAAGAACTAAACTTATGCATGTCTCTGCTACTCAAATTGCGGGGGTTCCAGGAATGATTATAGTCGCCCCAACTACAGAAATATAAAATAGGAGAATCATGAATGTCAGAAAGATTGTATAAAGTAGTACACAAACCCAACAGGGCATATCCCTCTCTACACATCCTGCTAAAAAAACCATCCCTCATCTTATATCAAATCAAAGAAAGGAAAGTAGAATAAATCTAATATATGGATTCCCAAGGACTAGCTTGAGAAATACTAAACCGGCTCCCCCCACAAAAAAAAAAGGGTTGTTCTTCGATGCTAATTCCTATTCCCATACCAACTTAAGATTTAGGTTTCATCACCAAATCCCAACTTTACTCCCCCACCCTTCAAAAGGAATCTCTCATCTTCTCCAATCTCTCTGCCGCCCTAACCATAGAAGGAGAATAAATATAAGGGAACACTAGAAAGACAAGCTGACACCAAGGAAACAAAACCACCTAAAGAAAAATAATGTTGTTTCCATTCATCCAATCTCTTAGTAACACACTCTACAACAGGATCCCAAAAAGAAATAATACACAGATTACCACTTACCTCCCATGGGAAGACCCAGATAAGTCAAAAGCCAATCTTGAATATCCCACCCTAGCTAAAGAAGCATAGCAAGAGAGCCACTCATAGGATTAAGCAAATTAATCCTAAAAAGGAGAAATTTACCTTTAGATTCTTGCAGGGATGACAAAATTGGGTTTAAAGATTCTGAACAAAGTCAATTGGCATTATTAGGATATACTATAATGACAAACTAAGCTGTACCATGTGTAAAAAATCTCCATATTAGTGAGACATGTTGACAGTTGCATGACAGCTCATCAAAAGGACCTAACCTCAACAGAATAGTCCATAGGAACTGTTGGACATTATACTTGAGAATATTCATCTATGGAATGCAGCACTACCTCCAATATTTTGTGTCCTACCAGTTATTCTATGACCCTCCACAGAAGAGCATTTCACAGTAATTGCACGGACAGAAACCTCCATAGTTAGAATGGACACAGCTTGGGTACTTCATTTTATTTTTTAAGATTTTTGCAATCTAGTTATCAGTATGAGTGCGTGCATGCATGCACATACACATACACATACATAAATTTCCTCTGCTGGCCAAACCCCTTCTCTCATCTTTTCTCTTTCTCATACTTTCTAACCATAACCCTTAGTTCTCCAAAAACCTTGACAATCAAATGAGATCTTTCAAGTTTATAACATGGTATCAGAGCTGTGGTCGTAGGAGGCTCTGAGTTCGAGTATTGTTATCTATGTTTTCCTCCATTATGTTTGTTATATTGTGCTTTCTTCTGTATGTGTTTATGTGCCTGTTGAAGTTCGATCTATTTGCCTCTTCATGTGAGGCTCTAGGATCATATGTGAGGGAAAGTATTCATTGATGTGACTAGCTTTTTTAACTTTCTTCTATTTTCCTTCTCTCCCTGTTTGACTTTAGCATAGGAGACTATTCATTGATGTGAAGCTAGTCACATCTTATTCTTGGCAAACTGCTGTTGCTAGTTTTGATGTATCACTGGTTGGTGTGATTGATCATGTGAGGCTCTAGAATATTTTACTTAAAAATTTGATCTCTATAGTTTCTGTTTTCATGCCTGTTCATGCAATCAATTGCTGTTTGATCTCTCCCTCTACATTTGTGATGAGCCACTACCTTGTTATGGTTGTTGGTGACTTTTGAAGGATCTGCGTTTCCTTATCCCAGAGTACTGTAGCTCAGTAGCTGTTGTACCGTAGTCATAACTGCCGCTTGAAGTTCTGAAGTGCTTCTTTTACATACTGCAGTTCATCCCAGGGTTCTGGGCTAGTGATTCTAGTCTTGTCAGGCTGTTGTGCTCTGTAGTGCGTTGCCACTACTCTGTCTTATGCTGGATGTTCCGGCTGGTGTGTTTTCTCTTCACAGCCAGTCTTCCGTACCATGCAGTGGTAATTTAAATTGTCTACAGAAAGTCATGTAAGAGGTGCTAGTTATTCTAGTGCTCATGTTTGTACTTATTGCAAAAGGAAAAAATCACACTGCTGATCCTTATTTCTTTTCTTACTGGATCTGTGTGGAAAACCAGCCAAGGCCAAAAAGGTTTTGAGGGTGGTAATACTGAAGTGGATTCCTCTTGTACTGTACACCTGATCTTGCTTATAGGATAATGAGCATGTCATTCACCATGTCCAAGAAGAGTCTTGACAATCTTCTTCCAATGATCCAGCAAGTCCAAGCTAAGCTCCAAGCTAAGTCTTTACTAAAGCTATAGAACTTTGTGGTCCATTCAGATATGGCAAGGCTTCCAGTTACTTCATCCTCTAATACTTGGATTATTAACTTTTGTGCCTCATTTGAAGCCTAGACACAATGTTCTAAGGTTTCTTTGCTAATGGCAACTTTATCTGAAAGTGTGTCCCTTTGACAAAATCTTCCAATAGCTCAGTTACCTTTCATCCTATTTGTTTTTGTTATCCAGGATCTTTAGCCAAAGAAGAATATTGGTAGAGGACTTGAAAATGATGGACCATATTACTTGAATAGAGGGGGTGGATTTCAAGTTCCTCTAATACGACATCTTCATTTTCGTCCCATGGTGTTTTTCTGGACCAGTGGCAGGCTCGTCTAGGACATCCACCTCTTCTGAAAATACAAGTTCTTCCTGTTTCAGTCCAGTTCTCATCTTCAGTGTCAAGCAGACCAATCAGCGAGCCAAGCTCAACTTTGTTCCAGCACAGCTCACTTAATAAATGAGCCTCAAATATAGGGTTGAGAATCGCTCATTTATGCAAATGAACAAACCAAGCCACTATTCATGAATGGCTTGACTTGTTTACAGCCCTATGCAAAGTATTGATAATCAGAAGGATTCTTGACTCTACATGAACCCTAGACGAGAAAATGAGGACATAATATGAGCCTCATTTCTAGGATGAAAGGAAGACTTCAATGTGTTTCATGGCATACAGGGCTGGAGACAATATGAGTAGCACCTTGATTATCACACATCAACTCCATAGGCTGAGAATGTTGGATGACCAAGTTCTTCTAACACGCTCTTCTGCCAAATAAGCACACTTGTATGTGGGTCATGGCTCGATACTATGACTCAACACTCAATTGAGCAACCACAGTTTTTATCTTCTCTAAAATACATAGTTATCACCAACAAAAACGCAACACTTGATTGGGGACGATCTGTCAAAAGGTAATCCAGCCTAATGTGCATTTTATATCCTCAACATAAGTGTGACTCTAATCCTAACATAAAAGACCTCACCCTGGTGCAGCTTTGAGGTATCACAAGATATAAATAACTACATCCCAATGACTTGTTCTCAAAGAATCAAGAAAATGGCTTACAAGACTTGCTGCGAAAGATATATTGGATTAACCGACTGTGAGATAGTGAACTTTCCAACAAGTCACTAATATCTTCCAGGGTCGGCCAACAAATCACTCACATTTGGCACTAACTTCTGGTTAGGATCCATGTGTGTATCAACATGTTTAGATCCCAACAGACCTGCCTCATCTAAAAGGTACAGGACATACTTTCTCTGTGTGACAAAATGGTCCCCATACGAGATGTGTATTTCTATGCCCACCAAGAAGTGTTTCAATGGCCCCAAACCCTTGGTCTGAAATTTAGTTTGCAGAAAATGCTTAGTGAACTAGATACCTCAATCATCACCACCACTAATCACAATATCCACATACACAATGACAAGAATCCTTCAAGAATACAAAGTGATCTATAGCGCACTGCTAAAGACCAAAATCAAGTACAATAGCAATGAATCAACCAAACCATGCTCTAAAGACTGCTTCAAACCATACAAGGACAAAGGATTTCTTGAGCTGACACACTAATCGTGACTCCCTTTGAGCAACAAACCTAGTTAATTTCTCCATATAAACCTCCTCCTAAAGATTACCATGTAAGAACATATTCTTCCACCATCTCAATTAATGTAGAGGCCAATGACACATGGTAGCCAAGGAGATGAACAAAGCAAGTTTCACAACTAGGGAGAATGTATTAGAATAATCCAAATTGTACACTTGAGTATCCCTTAGCAATAAGGCAGGCCTCCATATGAGTTTTGAAACCATTTGGATTGATTTCCATGGTATACACCCATCAACAACCAACCACAGACTTACCAAAAGCAAGAGGTACCAATTCTCAAATATCATTACACACATCTAGTCAACCATTGTAGTCTTCCACACAAAATGAGATAGGGCTTTAGAAACAGATTTTGGAAGAGCAATAGAAGACAAATTATAATACAAGGGTGACAGGAAAACATAGCAAACAAAATTAGAAATTGAATGTTGGATGTTGGGTACAAGTGCATTTTCCTTTCCAAACAACAATAGGAAGATCAACATCTTTGAAAATAGGATCATCAAACGAGGGAACTAGCATAGAAAGCGTCTTTAGTGTAGAAAGCTCTTTAGGGGAGGGTGAGTGTTCATCAATCATTGTAAAATTCACTGGCTATTGTAAACGTGTTTAGTCCACTTGCCTCCCTTACTCAACACATGTTACCTACGAAGGAGTGAATAATGAATTGCATAGCTTTACAATTTACTGCATGAATCTTGTTTAGTTTCATGTCTGCTTACTGTTTCTGCTTCATTTGCATTTGATGATTGTGAATTTGTTCATATGGTGAAACTACAATATACTTTCTTCTGAGTAGTAAAGTTAGTGTGCTATAACTGGTGTTGCACGACCCTTCACAAGGTGTGAAGTGTTCAGCCCATAACACACTATCACATCCCCAAGAAACTAACACACAACCCTAATGGTAATAAACAACCATAAACAAAGTGCAATTTGGATCTTTGAACAAAAGAGGTAAGCAACATCTTGATACTATGGAATACGAAAATATTTAAGGCATTTAAGGAACAAATTGGAGCAAAAATAGTCTTCAAAAACCTCTACGTATTGGTGCATGGAATCAGAATTCTGACTTTTGGCCGGCATGTGGGGCCACGTGGGACATCCTTCAATGATGAAATTTCACAGAACAATAGATCATCAAGTTATGTAGATATATGTATAGTTGGATTTTGCAAAAAATATGACGAGGTTCTTGAGATTCTGAAACGGCAATGATGTTCATGAATTTTTCAGCAATTGTTGTGTTTCTTGATGACTCATGGAGTTATTTCTAGTCTCTAGTGGTGTCGATGATCCTCCTATGCATGGTCTTAAATTGCCACGAAATTGTTGAAATTTCTGTCAAAATTTCTGGTTTCCATCATCCTCGAAATCGAAATGGCTTGCATAATTTCCATCGAAACATCAACGAATCATCCCGAAATTTATCAAAATCTCAAAATTTCAGCGGAACTTGTCGAAATTTTAACTATACAATGAAATTTCCTTGGAGTTCAAATAAGAGATTTAGGAGTGAAGTGAAATTTCTCTCTTAATTTATTTTATTTATTTTTATCGAAACAAAATATTATTACAAATGCTTTTCAAATTATATGAAAAAGTAAACTTACAGCAGCATTTTATTTAACTATTTATTTCTAAATTATCATTATTTGTATAATAAATAATATTTAAATGATTTATGAATTTCATTTGTATTAGCTGAATATGTTTACTGTACATTATCTTACAAATATGTTTGATACACATGCTATATTACAACTTTTCCACCTCATACACTTGAAATATATTAGTCCTAAAATTATATTATTATGTTTAACATTTCTAAAGTTTCACAAAGATTTCCATGTTTTATTACTGATTTCCGTTATTTTTTCAAATCAAAATTGACATCAAAATTGAATTTTCCGTTGAAATTTCCGTACTTTTGGAGCTTTGAAATTTTAGTCGAAATCGAAATTTAATACCTTGCTCCTACGATGGTATACATGCAACGGATTTAGGGTTTTAGGTCTCAAACCATCCTCTGATACCATGTTGAGATATACGTAAAAATGAAGACCTCTTTCTCCCTCTATATGCCAAGTACATAACAACTATCATCCCAAACCCCACCCCCCCCCCCCCCCCCCCCAAAAAAATTGATTCAAGACAATATTGACCCATGAATCGGTAGATGCGACCCAGATTATGGTTCTTGGGAGTAATAACTCAAGTAACTGTGATCACTATATCAATTCCATGACTTTCCACCTTCGGAATGTTGACTGTTATGGTATCATCACCACTTACATCTCTCTCTCTCCTTGTCGCAAGCTTTGTAGCAGCAAGAAACCCTCCTCTCTCTCCATGGCTAGCTTTGCAGCAACAACAAATATTTTTGTTTGATTTTGAAATTTCTGAATATTTTCATATTATTTTATTTGAAAATGCCAACGATCTTGGTTGCCAATTTTGGGGATTTGGATCCCAACCCCCATTTAAACTAGAACACTGTTGACCCACAAATCGGTACATGCGACCCAAATTGTGATTCTAGGGAGCAACAGCCCAAGTAACTATGATCGCTACATCAATTCCATCACTTCCCACCTTTAGAATGTTGACTATTATGGTATCAATTCCATCACTTCCACCTTTAGAATGTTGACAATTATGGTACCATCCCCACTTACATCACTTCCTACTTTGAGATGTCAATTCTTGTGGTACCTACACTATTTATATCAACCCTCAACCTTGGAACACCAGCAATCATGGTCCTTATACCACTACTGCCACCCCATGACATCAAAATGTTTCCTTTTCACTTGTACTAACGTAAACAATCAGTGAGCTAGTCTGATTATTGTCCCTTTTAGTCAAAACTGGGTTTTCTAATGATGACACCTATGAACATATTTTGTGATAATTAAGCTGCTATTTGCATTACAAGTAATACTATATTCCATCAGAGGACAAAGCATATCAAGATTGACCATCATTTTGTGAGAGAATCCATGATGATGAAGATTGTGGCTACTCCATTTGTCAAGTCCATATTAAGGGCAAAGGATTTATTAACAAAATCTTTTTTTGAAGGGAAGTGTTAATTGCGGTAGCTTGTGTACATTGTTTTATTGTATAAGGGTATTTTAGTCATTATCATACAATATGTGTGTGTGTGTGTGTGTAAAGGTCGCCTTGCCTGTGTAATAATTCTCTAGGCTGGTCAAACTCTTTCTCTTATCATCTTAATTCTCTCTCCTTTCCAACCCTCATTCTCATATTACCTTGACCTTGATAATCAAATTAGTTCTTTCAGGTCTACGACATCAATGATGCATCTACATCATTGAAGAACCTTCACCACATCTTACAAGCAATCTTCTTGTTCCTCATCAGTCAACCCCCTCCAAGACACTGATTCAAGTGCTTTTGAGATGTGGATAAAATGTCTAGTTTCCTATATCATAATGGCTTACTCAAGAGCATGGTCTTAAATTTCCATGAAATTGTCAAAATTTCCATCGAAATTTCCGATTCTGTCACCCTCAAAATCAAATGGCAAACAATTTCCGTCTCACATAATTTCCGTCGAAATCTCAATGAATCATCTGAAATTTATTGAAATCTTGAAATTTTGGCAAAACTTGTCAAAATTTTAACCATATGATGAAATTTCGTCAAAATTCAAATAAGAAATTTAGGAGTGAAGTGAAATTTCTAACTTAATTTAATTTATTTTATCAAAACAAAAGATTATTACAAGTGCTTTTTAAATTATATGAAAAAATAAACTTACAGTAACATTTTATTTAAATATTCATGTCTAAATTATCATTATTTGTATAATAAATAATATTTAAATGATTTATGAATTTTATTTGTATTAACTAAATATGTTATCTTACAAATATGTTTGATACACATACTATTTTACAAATTTTCTACCTCATACAAAACATTGATGTATATAATTTTTAATATATTAGTCCTAAAACTTATATTATTATGTTTGTTAACCATTTCTAAAGTTTCACAAAGAATTCCATGTTTTACTACTAATTTATGTTATTTTTTCAAATCAAAATTGAAATTGACATCAAAATCGAAAATTTCCATACTTTTGGAGCTTCAAAATTTGAGTCAATATCAAAATTTAAGACCTTGTCAAGAGTGCATATGAATCCTCATCATGTGTTTAGAAAAGATTTGAGCATAACATTGATATTTGGCATTCATCTGCATAATATGTCCTTAATTTTCACATAATTGCCCTCCTACCAATACCATGAGAAACAAAACAGTTAGCACTGACACTTAGGCTAAAAGTTCTGTCAAGGAGATTAACTGCGTTTAAAGAACCAATAAGGCATCAATGAGATAATGCTGCTCGACATTAGAATAGTACAAATTCACAATATTAAAATATTAAGTCAATAGTGTCCCATAAAAGAATTGAATACTAAGCTAATTTGCTTGGCTTTTGTGACCTTTTATTTTGATCAGCAAATTTGCTAGCTTTCTTGCCATCAGTGAATTTTTCTTTTATTTTAACCAAATATCTAAACCATTTAATACATCATCCAAAGTGATCTTAAGTTTGAGCTTTCATACTCTCAAGAAATAAAGGTGAGTTTGATGCTTTTGCACACCAGCTTAAGGCCAGTGGAGTGTTGGGTGTTTATGTTCTTCTCAGAAGTATAATATTGCATTTATACATAACTATTTTTTGCCAATTTCTTAAAATTCAACCCAATCATTCACCTAATAAATACTTATTGCATAGAGAAAAATTTAAAAAGGGATCAACTTACTTGTGGATACATGTCACAGGTTCCCAGCTCTTTTACAGCTAATGGCAATCTTTCTCCATCAGTAACCTAAGCAGCAAAGAGAAGAGAACATCTACAAAGTCAACCTAGGCAAAAGAAACATTTGCTTTCAAGTCTATCTCAGGCAAAAAAGAAGGCATGAGTTCAAACAAGTAGCAGACCTCGTACTCTGCTCCAACACTCTTAATGTTTACTGTCTGTATTTCATTATGCTTAGCCCATATAATCTTTCCACTACTATCCATGCTAGCTACAGGCTCTTCTCGACCAATTTTCACCATAATGGTACCTTCATCATAACCAATGACAACTCTGTAGAGGGGAAAATGAAATTACAAGGAGAAAAACAACTACAGAAAGCATCAGTTGCTATGTTTTGATAGCAAGAGACACTAAAATACCTGGGTATCTTAATTTCCACTAATATAACCAAATCAGAGACCAAATAATTCTAAAAACAATTACTGCACAGATCATAAATCTGCATGCTTTAAGTTAGAAATACAAACATACTAATGCTGTTTAACAGATTTTTTTTTTTTTTTGGCTAAATCGAAACTCCTACCTAAACAGGCCCTTTGGACCGTCCCCATCAGGCAACAAACGGGGGAGGACGTGCCCGGCCCCCACAAGTCTCTCCTGATAAATCAAATATTAGACTTTGTGAAAAATTGAACCCAAGACCTCCTATTACGAGGATGCCTTGTGTCAACAGAACAGCACACAGCAAAAGATTTCTTTTCTTATTTCAGACCACAACTATTTCCTTATTTCTCCATTCATTATTCAGTACAGTTAGCATATATTTTTGACAGATTACAGTTTACAATCATGCTGGAATTTATTTACTTTCCATGTCTAGCATTCTTGTAAAGTCTATATCTAATATACAGAACTCAAGGCCAAACCATTTGGCCATTCACACAATACCTTGACACCTTGCAGTCCGCCCATGTCCAAGTATGATGTTTCTTAAATATTCACATGCTTAAATATTCAAGTATGATGTTTCTTAAAAATCTTAAAAACATATTGCCGCAATCAACTTGACACACTTACCGGCGCGAGCCTTTCATATACCCAACAGCCCAAACTCGCTCTAGTCCATAATTGAGTGTGTTTTCAGGCCTGTAAATTAACAAGTGTGGTTTAGAAGCCAGCTGATAAGATTTTTATTGAAAGAGAAGAAAATACAATTCAAGTTCAGAAGGCAGGTTAAAAACATGAAGCCATTAAGAGCAAATCCAAAACAGCAACCTTGCAGGCCATTTATAGGCACACGGCATGCATTACAACCGGAAATTGGCACTATGAAAAATTTTTGAAAACTAGAAACAGAATTTTAATTCAAAGAAAGTACATGCTATGGAAGCAAATGTTGAGAAAGTGAGAGAGCTTACTAATATGACTTCATGTGTATCAAAAATCAATAAAAGTATGTTAAAATGAAAGGACAATTTGTTCAATTTGACGATAGTACAAGGACAAAAGGAGGGCCAAAAAATGTATCATATCTCAAAATGGCCCAATCATTGCAACACAATGTGACCTAGATAGAGTTCAATGATCAATAAATAGGACAGCAAAACCCAAATAGTTGGGATGAGGCTCCATGATGATGAGCAATTTATCTGCATAAGAGATAGATGCCAAGAAACTCATTTTAAAGTTGATCATAGAAACAGTCAACAAACAAAAAGGACAAAGGAAAATTCCTAACAGCCCATGAAAAAAAGTTATTCCATGTTTATTTTTATCAGCAAAGAGAAAAAAATATTAAAGAGAGGAATCAAGGGGATGCCACCCATGTACAATGGGAAAAAACAGAGAGAAGCATCCCTTACTGAAAACTGAAAATATCAAGAAAATCAAGGATTAAAAAGGGGTCCCTCCCAACTAGCCCAGAATGCCAGCTAGAGATCACAGCAATCCAACAGTAACATGACATAACAATGTAACATGAGTACAAGCACCTTCAAGAGAAGGTACGAGTGTTCCTCAGAGACAGTGTCTTATTATAATAGAAAATCTTTTTGAGGGGTTCTGGATGATATCATGGAGGAGAAGAAAAGGCCACTTGGAGCTCAGAAAGAACAATATTTTCGACAAATCAATGGAACTGCCAGGTAAGAATGTCACATATGATGTCAACCTGATCATTCAACTCCCAGTTCACAAAAAAACACACTAGTGATGCCACCGAAAAACATTAAAAAGAGGAATTATTTCAGTGTCGTACATCAATAATTAGTTTCATAAAACACAAGACGATACACATAACTAAGCAACAATTCAAAGAGGAATTATTTCAGTGTCGTACATCAATAATTAGTTTCATAAAACACAAGACGATACACATAACTAAGCAACAATTCAAGTGTCCAAATATGGTTTCATAGGTTTTCTTCAGATGGTTTACTAAATAACAAAAGAATGAAGAGCGATTTCCAAAAATCATGAAGGAAAAATGGGCAGAGATTTAACACGTAATTCCTTTCAAGCTGAAATTTCTGTGCCTCAATCCACAAAGGATAAGAGTTTTTTGAAAAATGAATTGTTGCAAAGGCATTAGGAAAAATAGAAATATTCAGATTCACCCCCAAGGACAAAAGGATACATTTGTCATGAGCAACAAATCCAAGTCCAGCTCAAAAAAACTTGACATGAGCTTTTGAATCCTCATATGCATGATGAAATTACCTATATGTGGTGGCATGCCAAATTCGAACAGTCCCATCCTCAGATCCAGTGATTATTATGGGAAGTTCAGGATGGAAACAAACAGCAGAAACATTGTGTGTGTGCCCTTCAAGTGTCTGTACACAGCTTTTGGTTTGGTAATCCCACACCTGGCTCCACAAAATGTGACCACAGGGAATTATTGAACTGAAAATGCAAATAGCAAAAAGTATATATTTTCAAGAAAATAAACCACACACCTTAGCAGTGTGATCATCGGAACCTGTGATTAAATATGGCTTATCACCACCAGTGAAATAATCAACACAATTTACCCCTTTCGTGTGAGCATCCAAAGTAAAATTTGGATCAGGGGATCCAAGATTCCAAATCTGGATATGGACGCCAGGTCATCAATATAATGCAGCAACAAATTATTTGATCAATGAAATAGAACATCAAATTCATGTCAGGATATCGAAAAATACTGAGTCACCTTTATAGTGCGATCAAGAGATGCACTTGCAAAAGTGTTGGTGTCTTTTGGATTAAAAGCCACTTGCATCACATAGTGAGAATGCCCCTCAAAAATCTGAGTACACATCCACCCCTTATCCCAATCCCAAAGCTTTATAAGCATGTCATCGGATGATGACAACACATATGGAAGCGTTGGATGGACAGCCACGCATCTAATGTAATCTGTATGTGCCTCAAAAACTTTAATTTTATCCATGGTATTGTAATTGTACACACGGATAAACATGTCATCAGCTCCAGCAACAACCCACTGCTTCCGCGCTATAAATTTTGCTGACCGAACTGCAAGCATGCAATTCAATTGTTAAACAATTTTAATATGTCAAGAAAAGAGAAATCAGATATAAAATTCAAATTCTGTACCTGGCAAATCAGTGACCTCAAAAGATTTTGACATAGTCTGTAGCATGCCGTGAAATTTTCAGTTAGTGCAATGTTGCAAGAAAATCGTATGTTCAAAGAAATCGAACATATATATACTGGCATCGTAACTTATGGCTGTTCTAGAAGGACCATACAAGTAGGGATTCTGAAGGTATAAGTTAAAAGCAACAATAATGAACAAAAAAATTAGAAATGGAAATTACAAAATAACAAAATCCAATATTATCTAGAATCAGCTGTCATATAGAGTCAATAACAACGTATTCAAAAGGCAGTCATAGTGGTAGCTTATCTTCCTCAGTATTACCTATCATTCATGGATTCATAATCTAGCTGTTGTCCCCTTTTTTAAGTGTTTCAAAATTAGATATCTTCTTTATGGCTGAAAAGTAGTAATGGGCACATGTGAAACATGTCCTCAATAAAAGACTCCATCTTAGTTGTCAGAAAGTGCTAAATAGGAGAACTAATGCCAAGAAAACCAATGAGAAAGATATTAGAAAATTTCTGATAACCATTATGCTCACTGACATGTACAAACGTGCTCTAAAGGTGCAAGCATGGAAGCAGTGAAAGCAAGGACATCCAGACTACATATACCATACCAAAAAGGAAGCAGTCTTCCTAACTTTTAGGAGTTTTTCCATGTCAAATTTGCCATTTTTTTCCTAAAATGTCCAAAAAAGTTACGCCTACATACTAGTTTCAAAAATATATCTGAACAAATAGTGGATAAGAACATGAACTATAGTTTTGACCCAATTCAAACTTTAAATGTATAAGAAGGTGAAAAAAATAGTTTAAGATGGGACCAAATCAAGTGATGAAAGGATCACCTGCATACCGTGTGATACTCAATGTAATTTTTAGAAGAAATCAAATCATGTCAGCTAAATAATTGTGTTTCACCTATTTATTTATCCACAGATTGTGCTCATTATGCTCTTTAAACATCATAAACGTGGCACTTGGCAGATGAGATGTGGTATCAAAGTGATACAATGCAACTCATGTGCACACACTGGTTAAAGACAGCCTTTTGGTGAGTGGAGATTGAGATTAGCAACAGCAACCTCTACTTAAGTGAAGTTTCCTTTCTAACCTCAATTTAGCGCTTCTTAGACAGAAATGTTCTTTTTTAGATAACAATATATATATATAGATATATATATATATATGTACTAATAAGAATAAATAATTACAATGGAAGGAGGATAAGAAATCCTCCAAAAAAGAATGCAATAGACAGACTAAAAATTCCATCATAGCTGCCTTCCAATCCCTTTGGATATTGGGCAGCAGGAGACCACACAACCCCAAAAGAAAGTGCCCAAAAAGAAGTGGAAAAAGTAACTTTCTCCCGAAGCAAGTATGGAGAAGTCTTCTGACTTTTGAAAATTCTAGCTATCCACAGAATTGTATACACCGCATAGTTCCAATAGATCCTGTCTCTTTGGCTCTTTCATTCTTCCCAAAATCCCAAAACTTCACCATAAAAAATTTAAAAATAAAATAAAAAAAAGAGACAAACAAACAAACAAACAGACAAACAAACAAACAAAACAAAACAAATTATGAACAGTTTCCAGAGCTGCCCACTCCTCACCAAAACACGAACTAGTCTTTCCACATATACCTGGCAATGAAGGTAAATATGACTAGCAGCCTCATTTACCTTGCAGCACAGCATGCAAAATGGCAAACATCTGGAATTAGGGCTGTGTAAGGTCTCTTAATCTATAACACATCATTCATACTGATCTTGCTGAGCGTTTGAGTCCAAATGAAAGCCTGGATTTTAAATTAAACCTTTGCTTTCCCTACAGCTTTGTTTGACTGGCAGGGGCTAGGATTCGTGCATTTTGTAAGATTTGAAAAGAAAGACCCCGAAGCATCCCCAATTCAGAGCGTCGTATCGGCCCACAAAGTTGGCAAGAAAGAATCCAGCATACCCAGATAACAAATTAACCTCAACCTCCCTTTCATTGAGACTCCTAAAAAAATGGAAATCCAAAGAAAAAGAACCCCTTGTCAAACCAAAAAAAAAAAAAAAAGTCAAATAAACAGAGGTAAAGCACCACTCTTCAACACTCCTAATCTCAGCCAAAACAGACAAATAAAAAAAAAATAACTGAAACAAGTAGCCTTTACAAACGGCTAGCCTCATTTCTGGCGCAACCATCTGACCTCCCAAAGCTCCTGAAGACGGGGGAGATGCCCACTCCTCGAATCTACAATCTTAGATACTCCTAAAAAGAATAAGCATCAATCTCACCTAATTTAATCTCCAGTAAAAACAAAATATCTGAACTAACTCTATTTACCAGGTCTTTTAAAAACCACATTTTATCTAACCACCCAGGCCAACATTCCAAGATAAAAGCTTCACTTAGTAACACTATTAACCCCCTAAAACCTACTCCATTTCACATGATTAAAGAGGGAAGCTAAAAAGGGCGTCCCCGGGCCACAAGGCTCCACACTTTGCAAGGATAGGAGAAGGGTTGTCACAGTATATGCAGCCCTGCCCCTGCTCTTTATGCAGAGAGGCTGTTTCCTTGGACTCGAACCTGTGACCGACCAGTCACAATATAGCAGCCTTACCATTGATCCAAGGAGTAAGCTAATCTAACTAATTCTATGCTCGATTTGTTTGCTTTTTCCCTTTCTCCTATGCACCCTATTGACTTTTTGAATCTGACCCCTGTTTTGATACTGACAAAGCATAAGTGTCTCATATGTGCATTTAGTGTTTTTCAACAAGTTCATGATTCAGCACACACATGAGGTAAAGGATATGGAAGCCTAGAGGAGCATAAAGATCATATTTTCCGGCATATTCCATAAAAACTGAAGAGCAAAAGACAAAGACGTTCATTTTAATTTGTATATGCATTTATTTTTTGTATCTTGGTTTGTAATAATGCATGCATCTGCATGATATGTCTTGTATGCTCAGATAGGCCTTAGATTGACCATGGGGATCCACAGAACCTTAGGGATCACCCTTCGGTCGACCAACGCCAGATTTTTAGGGTTATTTCTCAAAGGCCTTAGACTGACCTTAGGACCCTAAAGATTGCATAAAAATGTCCCTCATAGTCTTGAAAATAAACATCATATGAATAGGGGCAGCATTTCAAAGACAAAAAGACCGAAAATGCCGAAATTGGCATGTTCGGTCGACCGAACTCAATTACACTAAGATCCTCGGTCGACCGAACCCCCACCAGGTCAACAAGTTGACCGCTCGGTCGACTAACCAGAAGTATATAGGTAAGCCCTGGTCGACCAAACTTCCCTAGGTCAATAAGTTGACGGCTTGGTCGACCGACCAAGATTATATAGGCAACGCCCTAGTCAACTGAACCCCTACGTGGGAAATGCCAACCGTCCGGTCAACCGAACCTTGTAGTTCAAAATGATCCGGTCAACCGAACCGCGCAGATTTGGAAAATCGCCCTTGAACCCTTCATGTCCGATCGACCAACCTTCTGGTTCAAATTTCTCTCGATCGATAGAACCCAGCCACTTGGTCAACCGAACCTTAAGTTCGATCAACCGGTGCTCTCGGGTTGGCGAGAATTACCGAGGTTAAAACGCAGTTAAATTTATTAACCTCAATTAAACTTTTTCAAAAATGACTAATATGTCCCTAACGGTTAAATTTTCTAAAAAATCTATAAATACCCCCTTCATAACTTAAAATAGTAACTTTGATTAACTCCAAAATTCTCTCTAATCATTTGTTAATCAAAGTTCCTCCAAACTATTTTTATTGCAAAAATTTCTTCTTTGGGGCAAAATTTTTCAAACTAAACTCTCCAACTCTCTTTCCATCCATTCATTTCAAAATCATTTTGTAAGAAAGTATATTTATTTTGGGCAATTATTTTTTGTATTAACATTCTATACTCTCACATACTATTTATTTTTGAAAATCATTTTTCAAAATATAGCTTGGGTTTCTCCCAATTATTTTCATGATAAAAATTTTTCAAGAGAAATTATTTATTGCACAAACATTTTCTTTGACTTAAAATCCTAGATTCTCCAAACACTTTTATTTGCAAAAATCTTTGTTGGAGAACATATTTCTCATTTATACATATATTCATATATATTATTTGTGCAAAAATTATTGAAAGAGCAAAACCCTAGGTTCTCCTCTATTATTATTAAAATATTTTTTTGGGGGAAAACATTTTAGGGTTTAAATATAGTTAAGCACCCTTACTCTACTGAGCATATTTCATATCATATTAGAGTGCATGTATTTTGAGCTTTATTGTGTACATTTCTTCTTGTATTTTAGAAGCATTATTCTATATACAAAAATGTTTTTATTGAAACAGTTGGGTTCAACCCGAAATTGAACTGGAGAGTCTCAGCCCTACAAGTGAGACTAGTTTGGCTTAACCTAGTAATTGAACTAGGGTTTTTCTCGTCCCCGTAACGAGAGGATGTAAAAGGTTTCTGCTCCGCCCGTTTAAGTGAGCAGGGTTAATGGAATCCTTGGGGGGTATGCCCAAGGCGGGGACATAGGCAATATTGGCCGAACCTCATTAACAAATTTGTGTGTCATTTTCTCTTTATCTTATTCAAATTCTTGCACTTAAATTTCAGCATGCGTATGAATGTTTGTTTAATGTCATAATTATTTACATACACGCATTTGATTTAAATAAGATATATTGCGCACGTCTATGTTTACTTTCACTGTTAAAATTATTTTACATACACGCATGTACACTGAATGAAACATGATATGTGGTGAATTGGCATAAATATTTAATTTAATCGAAAAAATTTTAAAACCCAATTCACCCCCCTCTTGGGATCACACCAATTCCGACACCCCCATTTCTTAAGCCTAACCAAATCCCCAAGCTATCAAGCTACCCAAATCATCAAGAAGTTCTTGTGCCTATTAGTTTTCTCTCTCATCCCCCAAAAGGCCAAAGGTATTTTGGTTTCTTATGGCACTTTAGTAATTCAAAGTTAATATGAGAAAGCGCAAAAGTAGATGGATAACCTTCAAAAATTGCAACATTCCCCAAATGTTGTTTTCCAAATCACTTGTCATTGCACTGCACTAGGAAGAAAGCTTGAGGGTTGAATTTTCGAAAGGGTGAGAATCTGTGATTGCTATGGAAAAATTAATTCTGTTTGAAACCATGGCAACATCTGACTATGAGTTCTCATTCCAAGACCAAATCAATTATCAGCAGATAATGGAGACGATGAGCTTAAGCCTACATCATTTCCCCTTCCTCCAAAATTTGCATACCTTCTGTTTCATCCCTCCCTTTAGTGCCCCTTCTCAGTTTTTTCAATTAGCAACTCTTTGGCCTCATACTCGAACAAGGGCAATGAATCTTCCCTATATTTTGCGAAAACGGAAGGAGCTTCATCTTGATTCCCTGATTCCACAACTTCCTTTCCTTTCTTCTTGTCATGACAGCCCTCCTTGCCCATCTCTTCTTCCCACGTTCATAGACTTCCAACTGTCTTTGCAGAACTTGAGTCAGATGTCCTTCGTCCTAGTCCTTCAAATGCTACCAGTACCTCTCCATCAAACTCTTCATTCATTCCAGCTCTGATCTTCCTACGATTTCTCTACCCCTTGCTCCTCTAGTTCAATTGCAGATCTCCTCACTATCTCTTTCATCCGAGCCACAAAGAGATGCTATCTTGAAGAAGGCTCCTGCCCACTAAATTAAACATAGGCCCAAAAGCTTCCTGGCCCAAAAAATACTTGGCCCTTTAGAAATTCCAATTGGGCCCATAGTTCCAGAAACCCCAATCTGGACAGTGCAATCCTACAATTCTACAATCCATAGTTGCCTAATCAATTTGGATCTTAAGCAGAATCTTAATCAAGTAGGATCCCTGTGGGATCCTATATGGATCATTAGGATCCTAGGATCGCAATCCTACTTCCAATCCTACTTGTGCAATAGACACAAAATTTGATTTAGTTGGAATATGGATTTTTCCTGTTTGGGATTTTAAAGGAAAAGGCCCAATATATATTTTTATTGGCCTAAACACTTGACCTTTGCAATAGACACAAAATTTGAGTTAGTTGGCTTAAATGCATCAAAATTAGGGCAAAATAACAAGCAAGTTCTAGGATTTGTTCGAACCAAGTCAAGAGAGCAGTTAAGCATCTCTTGAAAGCTCTTTTCCTTCAAAATTGAAAGCTCTCTAGGAACTTAAGAGTTCTTGTCTATCAATGAGCTTGGACTGTTCCTTCTATCAGCAACAATAGAGGCCAATTGAGAGCTTTGAGATTAGCAGAGAGCTTCAACAAATAGGGAGTTACACAGTCAGGTTAATAGCTTAAAGTTGTAGGCTTGTAGTATTTAGGGGTGTAAGTGAGTCAAACCAACTTGCAAACTACTTGGACTCAACTTGTCCCCTAGCTCGACTCAACTCAATCCTACTCGAGTTCGATTCGAGTTCAAGCTACTCGAGTATTTTAACGAGTCGAATAAGAGGTTGATAATAGTCCTCAAGTCGAGTTTCTAGCCTAATCGAGCTTTTTAATTTTATTATTTTTATATTATATAAGTCATATAATATATATTTTATAAATATATCAAATCTTATACAGCCATTATATATATTTATACATGTATTTTATATTTATTTATAATCGAGTCGAACTCGAGTTTTAAGAACTTCTAATCAAGCTGAGTTTGAGTTAAACAATTTTGAGATCGATCGAGTCCAAATTGAGTTTCAAAGCTTAACATTTCTAGTCGAGTCGAGTAGAGTTCGATTATTTTACTGTGTCAACTCAACTCGATTCGAATACACCCCCTAGTAGTTTTTTACTTTCTTCCTCTTCTCTTTCTCTTATTATCAACAAGCCACAAACCTATTTTTTTTCCCAGAGCAGAGAGCATATAGCTTTCTTTTTCCTCTTCTTTTCTCCATGACTAACAAAAAGCTCTTCCTTCAACAAAATCTTTTCATTTTCTTCTTTTCTTCCTCTTCCTTCTTCTTCTTCTTTTTTTTTTTCCCTTCTTCTCCTTCTTGTTCTTTTTCTTCTTCTTCCTTCTTATGATCTGATGACAAAAACCACAAAAGCTGAGAAATTTACATCAGTTCAATGAATTAAGATTAGCAATTTCTTCTTCCTTTTCTCTTCATTCTTTTTGCTTTTCTTCTTTATTATAATTATTAAAATAAATAAGCGAGCAACAGTTTGTCTATTGCAGAGAACTTTGCAATCTAGACAGCTCATATTTTTCTTAGGGTCAAAATTGTTGAAGGAAAAACCTGCTACATGCTAGCTAGCAAGCTTGCTACATTCCTGAAATTTGTTCTAATTTCTTAAACTTACTACCAAGTTTTTAGGATTATTTTATTGAGAGTTGTCATAAAATGCCAAACATATAGGTTTCAATTTATTTTACATTGAAAGTAGAATCTTACGATCCACAATCAAACCCTACAATCCAATCCTGATCCTATGTAGGATCCCAATTCTAATTGGGCCCCATGTGAGTCCAATATGATTTTGAAACCTGAGACAGACCAGTTGGTCCGACCTGATTCCACCAGAACCAGTCACCTGCTGGTCCATGTGCTGGCCAAGAACCAAAAATGGAATGACCTAGTGCAGAACCATCAAACCCAGAGCAAACCCGACTAAACTAGATCAACCTAGGTTTAATGATGGATAAGTCAGCCCACTTGGCACCTGCACTCAAACCAAAAAAAAAAACCACACTGCTTTTGCAGGTTAGAGGATTTGAAACCACCACATGGATATGTAAACAGCAGCTTGCGATTAGACTAGTGCTCATTCATGACTTCTTCGGGAACAAAACAAAAACACACACACAGATATATATATATATATATATATATATATATGTGTGTGTGTGTGTGTGTGTGTGTGTGTACGTAAACAAAAATATATACACATAAAAAAAAATATATGTAAAATTACTAAATAATAAGTATAATAAAATGTGTAGAAAATATTTTTTAAAAAATTAGAAAGTTTTATAATCTTCATTTAATCATTTTTGTTGTCTCAGGTGATGATGGTGCTGATGATAATTCTAGTGATATCTTTTACTCAATTTTTTTAATTTAAGTACTAAATAAATAATATTAAATAATAAATATAATTGAATCCAACTCTTTTCTAGTTATCTCTACTTGCAATATTTGTTTCTCTCTCAATGAATAACAATAAATTACAAGAATATTTTAGAAATATATTCGTTTTGCTAGAATGTATTTGTTTATTACTTATTTGCGCAAAAGAAACTGACCTCCCCTAAGTTTTGGCTAAAGACACTCACCTTCCTTGAGGTTTCAAAAATTCTAGGGACCTTCCTTTTGAGATTTCAAAAATCCCACAAACCTCCCCTACCATTTGATTTTTGGGACACTTACACCCCTCAAAAGGCTTGCCATTTTTCTAAATATAAGGGGAGCTTAGTGTTTTTTTAACAAACCTCACGTGAAACTTATGGAATTCTTGAAACCTCAAGGAAGGTTCCTATGATTTTTGAAACCTCACAAGAGTTGAGTGTCTTTTAGCCAAATTCAGGAGAGGTCATTGTTGCCCTAATTATATTTATATCTTGACTATAAGATAATTGTGTATGTGTGTATGCGTGTGTCCGTGTGTCTGTTATATATAACACTGTTATCTTGATAACATTGGTTCAACCAATAGTTTGACCCACCAATTCAACTGGTCTGGCCAACTAGTGTCTTTTTTGGGTTGATCGCCAATCCGGGTTTTAAAACCATGTCCTCCAACCCTTTCAAGACCTCACTCTAAGCAGCTGTCCCTGAGTAGGGCCTAATGTTCCCCTGTGGTGTTTTAGGCCCAGCAAGCCTATTTCTTTGAGCCCATGTACTGTAATTTCCACTTCTCCTAAAATCTCCAGCAGTACCATGATTCCACGAAAGTTTCTTCCCCCGTAATTCCAGTGAGAAATCTTGGATACAATCATTGGATTTGTTTCATTTTTTTCTAACAAAAATAAAATTAAAATGGGTTTCAAATCTTTGGAAAATCTATATTTCATAATATATTCAAAACTTTACTGAACACCCTACCCAATCCGTTTAAGGTATAGTCAAACCTTCCTTGGACAAAAATTTTTCCTTTCTCAACTCCCTTCACCGAAGTTCCTCCCACTCCACTGTTCTTTGTCGGAATTCCTCCACACTGCTGCTTTGTAGCTTCACCTAACTCCATGTTGTTCAGGGAGCTAATACAGAATTTCAATAGAACCTTACTAATGACAAATCTTGTTCCAGCGAGTAGCAACCTCAAAATACCTTTACGACACCTTAAAGTTTATTAATTTGGAATTTGGATAAGATATATTTGGAGTCAAAATGCACTTGTGCAGCCTCTTAGGCGATGTAATGGAGGATGTATGCCTTACATAATTGTATTAATTTATGCATTAAAAGGTACATATACTTCTAACCATGGACTCTTCTATACCTCCCTTATTCCCTGCTCCTGCTCATGCACCTGCATAGAATAACCATGAGATCGAGTCACGGACCCCAATTTGCAGGGGAAAAAAACCTTTGGACTAGGAGGACGAGGATTTTCTTAGGTTGTCCAACAGTTCAAATCTCTCAACGGTTGTGTAGTTCATTCAGGAGACAAGGTTAAGGATTGGGTCCACAATGAGTTGTTCACTATTAAATCCTATTGTACAAGTTGCTAGGAATTGAAAGAGAATCAAGAAACTCTTGCTCCCATTGGAAAGCAATGTGGAAATTAAAGCCCCCTCCAAATAATTGTATGGTAGAGAGAACTTTGCTTTGCGAAGACTAAGGAGAGCTAGTAAATCATTACTTCTTCCTTGAAAATGGGTGAAGATTTTATGGTGTTTAGTTTATGTCATTCTTGGTGTTCAAGGGGATGCAGCAATATATATATTACTAATAGAAAAGGAGCTGTCATTTCCAAGAGATTCTCCACATAAAGGTAGATTGAAATAGGTGTGGTATGCCATCCCTCTAGCCTTGCATTGAATCATTTTGGCAAGAGAAATGCAAGGATATTGTTGGGATCTAAGCTTTCATGCAGAGGGTGGAAAAAAGGTCACTAGGAATGTTGCATGTAGAGGAACTTCTTGAGATGATCATGTTTTGTTCGTAAACTTTGTTCATAGCTTTTCTATTGGTAATTCTAGAGTTGTGTTTGCATAGTGTACATGGGTGGCACCTCATTTGGACTCCTCTAGTTTTAACATAGTTGCTTATCCCAAAAATATATAAATAAATAAATAAATCCAAGCAGCAAGAAAACCAGAAGAGCACAACAAAAATTAACTGAGGTAGTCACCTGAGCCTGGTAATTCCAGATGCATAAAGTTCCTGAATAAAGACTTGCAAGAATCCTGCAAAAAATATTTACAGCATTAGCAACATGGCATAGCCGCCATAGCGTGATTGCCTATGTATGTATTTTTCCCCAAATTTGACCAATTAGGAGCTCGATCAGGAGTGGTTTGCATAATGAAGAATATTTTTCAATTTTTACATTCAAATCATGTGGATAAGTACTCGAATTTGAATGAAGAAGGAAAGCTACTCGAGTGGTTTCACCATTGCGTGGATAACTAAAGAATACAATTACATGCAAGGATACTTAACCGAGCACATGAATTAAAGGTCATGGCCAAATATATTGATCTAAGCATGGCCGAGTAACTGAAACTGAACATTTATGGTTTTATTTCCTAATGCAAATTATAAGTATTTTGGCCAAACCATATATGCCACATGCTAACTCAGCGAAAATGCTATTGATGATAGTTAAATTATTAGTCGTATGATTATTTGAAGTTTGAACAAAGTTAAAATCATTCATCCAGATAGTTCAAGTGTGCAACAGGTGAATGTTTCATAGTTACTTAAGATTGGCTTGTACACATTCATCGTATCAAATTATGGTTTAGTCTAATTTTTATCGTTATTTTTAGTGAAGTCCTTGTGTGGGTGAAAATGTAATTCTGCGAGGACAGATTCTTTAGATGTCACCACCTATTAGTATAAATAATGGGACAGGGCACCCATTGTAATTATCTTCCTCAAGATCATCTCAGTAACAATTTAGAATTTAGCTCATTTAGTTATCTACAATTCCCATACACTTGATGAAGAAGAGACCTTGACGTTATAATCTCAAATTAACACCTATGAGAAAAAATTCAAATGAAATTTAACAAGAAACATAGAGTTCATAAGCATTACCATGGTTCAGTTGGATGTAGATCAACAGATTTTACTCTTTCAGATCTTTGTGCGACTTTTCTCTGATCAAAGAGGTTATTGTCAGCTGAATGCTATAAAAGTTTGAGAACTAAATGCAGAATTAGTGAACCATTTCGCGGATGAAATGAATTTAATGGCATCGAACAAAAATACCTTGATTTCAAGTCTGTGAGGCTGCAGAATCGCAAACAATTAAGAAAACCAATCAGTCTATACTCAACAAATTAATCTTAAAAAACATTTCAGTTGATCATACGCCAGAAACACAAAGAAAACCGACAACACGTAAAAAGACAGGACAAAAGAATAAGAATTCAACAAAAAATAACTCTCCTGAATGATATAAAATAAATCAAACAAGAATTAATCCGGATCTAAGGTAAGTTTGAATCAAAATGATTCAAATTAGAAGATGAATTTAATTATCACCATTTTTGAAGCAGAGAAAAGAAAATAAGTTGTGGGAAGAGGTTGATGAGGAGAGCGCCAATCGGAATCCTCTCCCGGCACCGAAACGAAGATGAAGGGCTCCTAGATCGAAGGGATGAGGCAGGTATTGGCCGACCTTCGTTGGGGTCTGCTCGCAACGAACAGTAAGCGAAATGGAGTGAGGGGTTTTTGATTTTGCCGAAGGGGATTGGCATTGTTTCCCTGACAATGAATTTACGAAACTACCACCGTTGCGGAATTTTTTTATTAAAATATTTTTAAAAAAATAATTAAATAATTAATTTAACTATTTCCGAAGTGGAATTGGTATTGTTTATAAATATTATAAGAGTGACTAAAATTTTTTTTTTTTAATAATATGGGGACTACAATCACTTGACAAGCCATATTTGACCCCCCATGTGGTAGTAAGTCCGCAGGATGCTAATGGGTACCACAGCCACCGATTCAGTTAAATCATAAATCTAATCTCAGAGGTAACGAACTCGAATCGCGACAGATCAAATTCAGGTCTAATCAAGGGACAAAAGAATAAAAATATTAAAATTTATTTTTTTCATTGCATTAAGTAAAATAATTATAATATTGTTATATTTTTTTAAATAAAGTAATAGTATATAATTGTGAATAAATTTGTAAACTTAAGTATGAAGGATTAAAGTTTTTTGTATTATCATAAAATAAATTTATAAGTTAGAGTACAAAATATCAAAGTTGTTTGTACGAATTTATATATTATTTATAACGGTGAATTACAAATAGAGACATATGACACCTTTATGGCTTTCATTAATATAAAATAAATATTATAAATACATTTTTAAGTTAAGGAATGAAATATTAAAATTGTTTATATTATCATAACTAAATTTGTAAAGTACAAAGGAAAATTGTTTGTAAGAAATTTATATATAATTTGTAACATACTAACATAGATATATGCTAAACTTATGACTTAACGTTAATGTAAAAATATAACAAATCCTACAATTTAGGATATAGACGAACAAAGATATGTAAATTAAAATTATAAAATATTATATTTAAAAACATTAATGGAGTATTGATAGTCATTTTTTAGCCAACATAGTAACATAATCCAATTAAATATATGTAAATTAAGTTACAAAAATTAAAGAGAAAAGTGCATAGCACAGGGTGATTGATCAACCACTTATTTGCAGTCAACTTTCGTATTTATCTTCTTTGATTTAACACCATCCAATAGCAGTCAACTAACCTTCGGTAGATGGTCAATTGGTGCAATGAATATTTCAAGTTTTTAAGTTATTTACATTGGGTTGATTGATGAATCTGAGCATTGCTAAGTGTCCTGATTGTTGTCATGTGTCAAACGACTCCAAGGTCATTGGTAGTTATTGGCTGGTAATTTTTAGTTTGAATTTAAATTCTTGAAATTCAAATTCAGGTGTTGTTTCCCTCCATCCTTTGAGTGGTCTATAAATAGATCATTTGGGTGACCATCTTAGACACATCTAAGTGGTGGTAAAGGAGAGGAGATTGAAGAATTCAAGCACTTTTTAAAGGAGTTTGAGGAGAGTTTATACTATAGGTTTTAAAAAGATTAAGATTATACATGTTCTTCTTCTGTGGATAAGTTCTTTTGGGGGTGTGAACATTGGTGAGTGTAATTGCTCACTTGACCTACACTTGCAACACTTGTACAAGGTTAATCTTGAATCATTTTTTTTTTTTTTCATGTTTTCAAATTTTGATTTGATTTTTGCGTAAATAATGTATGTTATAATATAGGTTGTTGGTGTTTGTTTTTGCATGTTAAACTTGCATTTCTCTGATGAATGATGTCATCTAAGAATGTTAGAGTAGCGTTATAATTTAAATTTGTGAAGAAATTAGTCACATTTGCATCAAAATTTGTATTTTTCTAAAAGAAGACGTGCAATGACCAACAGACTTATAGAAATAGTCAATCACCCCTTGAACATTTAAAAAAGTAGTCATTGACTACAAATCAATGGTTGGCCAACCTCTGTAGGTGGTCGATCAGTCTTTTTAGAGGTCATGTATTTGATCATTTTCTTTAGATTTTCTCTAATTTTTTTGTAAATTTCATGAATCTGTACACTCTCTCTCGTCTGTGTGATTTCATGATTTTTTTTCATAAAAAGCCAAAAATTCATCTTCTAAGTGCTTTCAAAAGATTTCAAGTGTTTCTAAGTTTTCAAACCAAATTCTTGAGTGAATGTCCATGATGTGAGTTTTGATATTCTCTTAAAACTTCAAGACTTTTAGAAACAAGTTTTTAAGGTGGATTTGTGGTTTTCCCACCAAAAACTTAAACCTTTTCAAAGTTTAAGAAAGTAAAATGGCATTTTACGAAGTCATCGCTTTTGAAACAATTTGAAGGTGAAAAAATGTACCATTTTATAACTTAAACTTACTTTTAGTGTTTTACTTTTGCAAAGAATTTATTGGAAAATCAAAATTTTCAAAACAAAAATGGAGGTTTGTCAATAAAAGATTTCAAATGTTTTAAGGATTTCAAATGATTTCAAGGATTTTGAAAAACCATCAAAATATTTTTCAAATTTAAATTTGAAAATGTTTTGATGAACTACAAATAATTTAATTCCTCTTAAAGGAAATCTAGGCAATCTACAAGTGTAAACTCAATCTCACCAACCATAACTAAAAGCCTTTCCACTTCCTTTTTCTTTTCATTATTTCTTTTTAAGTTTTGTTTGAATGTGTGTTTGTTTTGAAATGGTTCATAATCGCATAAATTGACAGAAAATGATTTATATAACTGACCCCACCTAATGAGACTTAAGACTTGGTTTTGTTGTTATTGTTGTTACATAAACCATGTGAAAACCTTGTCAAAAATGAGTTTTGGGTACAACAAATTTTTGCAAAAAATAAAAAAGGGTGGAGGGTTGCAACATGCAATCGACCAGCCACTGCTGCAACCTATCTACCATGTTTTTACAATGACATTTCTTTCAAAAAAAAATATTTTTTTTTAAGGAGACACACACACTCATATAAGGTAAATTAGGTAACTATTCATAGAATGAGTGTTATAGGGTGCTAGTTTTTTAAATTTCATTTAAAGGAATTTAAAGGGTTGCCTTTTCCTATTTATAATGGTACTCTTGAGCTTAAATCTCTTTTCAAAAGGTTTTCTTTTGTTTTACCTTTTCAAAACTACAATAGAGTGACGTATCCATCTTCTAAAACAAATAGGTAAGTTAGAGATCTAATGGTTTAGTCATTTACACTTGCTTAATTTTTCAAATGATAATCAAATACATTGATAACCAAAATAGGTCATTCGAACCGGTGTCGACATAAAGTAAATATTAAATTTTAATATTTATACAACACCATAAAAAATTAGGACATTTATAAGTGTGAAATTGTACATGTAGAATTGGGGTATATTGTGTGAATTTAAGTGAATCATGGGTGTGTAATGGGAGGAATATATGTGAATTTAATTTCAATTTGGTGTGTGTGGTGACAATTTGTGTTAAACGTAGGATTTTGGACCAAATTGATTTTAAAAGGCGAATTTGGTAAATTTTTTGGATTCAAGGTTCAATCAAACTAAATTTGAGAGATTGACGATTCAGCCTTAATTTTTGAAATCAGAATCCAATTAGACCTTAAATTAGCCATTAAAGGTCAAGTGGACCCCAATTCTAAAAATTGAGGTTAAATTGGGCTTTAATTTAAGGACAAACCTTAATTAAGCCTCAATTTGAAATGTTTGATTGAATTTGATGGAAGTGAAGTTTTGTAATTTGAGTTTTAAAAATTTGTGTGAATTTGTTATGCTCTTATGCTTGTGACAAGTTTTATGATTGAAATTTGATTATTTTGTGTGCGGGTGTGGGTGTGTGTGTATTGTAGGTGAAAGTTTCATAGAAGTGGAACTTGGTGATTTTATGTTGGTTTTTGTGATGTTAAGACTGAGTGTGGGTGTGTTGAGTTGGGAAGATTATATTTGAGAAGATCAAGGTGTAGCTCATGCACGCAATAAAGATCAAAACCCTTTCATTTCTAGTTTTTGGCGTAATAACAGGATGAGTGAAGAGAGCAAGGCTTCAAGGGAGACTAAGTATGCAAAGATTCTAAAGAAGCTGAGAGACAACTAAAACATAGGGAAAAAGGGAAAGCAAATTGAAAGAAGAGATCTTCTAACATTTTGGTACTCAAATAAGTACAGATCTTCTGACATTTTGGTACTCAAATAAGTACATCTTTTAATTTTCTAGTTCTTAAGGCTTAAACAAAAGCAAATAAGAGAGTTTTGAAGCTGGTTTTTATTTAATAAAATTAAATTAATCTACTAAAAATTGTTATGAAAACCATAACAAAACCAGTAAACAAATGAAAAACTAGTAAAAAATGCACCAGAACGCAAGATTTACGAGATTTTACAATTTTCCTATGTCCTCGATGTCAAATCAGGTCATCAATTCCACAGGTAGAATGCCCTAACCCCTTTCCCTCATCACTCTCCTCATATTCAACATGTTTTTTTTTCAAATCAAGAATAATACATTTTATATAAGGATATAAGGCAACCTTAATAAAACAAAAAATTACATAAGTATCCTTCTCAACAAAAAAAATAGCTAGACCGCCACTAAGGAGGGGTGCACCCCTCTAACTCCCCTTGTGAAGCTGCAAACAAAAGTCACACTTGGAATATTGCTCATGATTTAATGCTCCATATATTAGAAATTAGGATCCACATACAATAATCTCTGACTTAGAGATTCATTGACATCCACTGTTAAAGGCTTTGCAACCTATGACATTGATCATAACTCGAATAGCCATAACTCAACCTAGCCAAATTGAAGTTGAGCAAAAGCTTAACTTTTTTCTTGTTAACCACCTTTGTCAACATGTCTGTAGGATTCTTGCTACCTTCAATCTTTTCTAACATCAGTTTACCATCCTCCAACAATGATCATATAAAATGATACCTCAAACTGAATGTGCTTTGCTCTTGAATGAAATGTTGAATTATTTGCTAGGTGAATTGTACTCTAGCTATCACTCTATAACCTACAATCCTTTTGTTCAAAACCCGACTCCACCAATCTTTGAAGCCAAATAATTTCTTTTCTACCTTCAATAATAGCAACATATTCAATCTCTATAATAGATAAGGCAACAACCTTCGGTAGCTTTGAGATCCAGCTAACTATTGTACCTCCTATAGTAAACACATATCCCATAGTACTCCTCCACTATCTCTATGCCTACATCATCCAAGTCTACATAACCTTGCACATTAGTGTTAGCTCTCCCAAAACATAAACAATATTTGAATGTTCCTTTTAAATACCTAAGAATCCATTTTACTACTTGCCAATGTTCCTTGGGTTCTTCATGAATTTGCTGACTACTCTCACTATATATGTCATATTCGGTCATGTACACACTATGACATACATAAAACTACCAACAAATGATGAATACGATACATTATCCATATACTTTTTCTCCTATTTTGTCTTGGAACACCACCCTTTCAAAAAGCTTGAAATGACTTGCAAGAGGAGTTGTCACTAGCTTTGATTTATCTTGGTTAAACATGTTTAGAACCTTCTCAACGTACACTTCTTGAGATAAAAATAGCTTCTTCTGATTCTGTCTCTGACTAACATCATACCAAGCTAGAAATTTTTTTTTTGCTTCACCTAATTCTTTCATGGAGAACACACTTCCCAACTTCTTCTTGAGTTCATTGTTCTTTTCAACACTTGTGCCTACCACAAGCATATCATTCACATACAAAGTCAAAATACTGTAATCACCATTATCAAACTTCTAAAGACACACATAGTGATTTAAGTGACATCTACTGAATTTTGATTCCTGCGTAACCTGATAAACTTCAAGTACCACTACCTAGGAGCTTGTTTGAGGCTATACAAGCTCTTTTTGAAATAGGAAACCATTTACTCCTTGCCCTTGACTTCAAAACCCCCAGGCTAATACATGTAAATTTCCTCCTCTAATTCAACATGAAGGAATGCAATCTTTACATTTACTTTCTCTAGATGCAAATCTTCAATAGCCACAATGCTCAAAATTAATTGAATCAAAGTCATCTTCACAAAAAAATAAAATATCTCATTAAAATCAATACCTTTCTTTTTCCAATAACCTTTCACCCACAAGTCTTCCTTTGTACCTCTTTGTTCCTCCAACTTCATGCTTCACTCTGTATACCCAATTGTTGTATCGAATTCTCTTAATTTCTAAATGGTTTCTTCACCAACACCTATGTTTGGTTCTCTTCAAGTAAAGCCATCTCATCCATCATGGCTTACTCCCACTTTAACTTAGATTCATCCAGCACAGCTTCCTGAAAACATTTTGGTTCATTAGCATCAGTATACAATACATAGTTAAAAGAAAGGCAAAGTTTTTCTGTTAATTTCCTTATTCAAGTAATTCTTCTAAAAGCAGAAGAAGTAGGAGGTGCAAGTAGGACTACCTGCTTCATCACCCTTATCCAAGACTTCGAGATTTGCTTCAGGATATGGTATTGATCCATCCTAAAGCTCATCAAGTTCCATATAGTCCTTGATATCCTTTTCAATTTCATTTTCCTGTGATCTATTATTCATGCAAGCTTTATTGAATATCACATCTCTACGCCTAGTGATTTTGTTATGTTCATAATCCCACAAGTGGTAACCATACTCGTCACCACCATACCCAATGAACACACACTTTTGTGATTTAGAGTCCAATTTCTTCCCACTATCCTTGTCAATATAAACATAAACAATGCACCCAAAATTTCTCATAAAAGAATAATCAAAAACTTTACCTGAAAGGAGATGGAAGCAAGCTATCATATGACTTGCACAAAAGTATTAGCCTTGCCCATTGTGAGGAGAATCATCTAATTGTTCAAGCATTCAAAACAAAAGTAAAATAAGGAGGACATGTTAGGTCACAAAGGTTGATGGCGGCGGTGGTGTTGTTGCGGCAGACAAGTGCTATTTGTCGAACGAGTCGACGACGGCGACAGTGTCATTGCAGTCGACGATGGAGAAGAGCTTTTGGTCGCTGAGGAAGCCTAACCAGACGACACGACAGTTAGGTTACAAAGGTTGATAGTGGCGGCGGTGTTGTTGTGGCCGATGGTGGAGAAAAGCTCTTGGTCGCTAAGGAGGAGGCTGCGGCTGACCTGGAGATTGGTGTTGTAGTTGGCATTGAAGGCATTGAGCATGGTGGAATCCAGATCTCGCCAGGACGCTCTCATTTTCGCCATTTAGGCATAGATGCAGAAGCGTCTGCAGGCATGCCTGTGAGAAATTATGGACAAGAAGAACCCCTAAAGAGAGCTTCGCATGGCGCACACTGTCAGTCCGCAAATCTGCAACTGACGCACCATCTATTCCAATGAAGAGGTGTGTCGTTAAAATTATATCTCAACTCATATATTTGGAAGTTGTGAATTTCTTTGGATAATTATGGATTGTTTGTGCCTTTACAAATCAAAACACTATTTTTTGATCCATATTAAAAACCCAATATTTTCAAACCACAAATTTTATCATGCACGCTTGGTTTTCATCCTTGTCATTCATGGGTGGCCCTCCGGTGACTCTTATTGTTGGCAAGAATGAAAGGGCTCTCAAGTTTGGGTCCGAGGTGGATGGGTTGGATGCTGTATGGGATGGAACAATGATTAAGAAGGAAAACAATGCTTTGGGTGGTAGATGTTCTTTTGCGTAGGCACTTCAACAACCTGTGCCTCAATCCAAATTTCAGTTGCCATTAAGGAAACCTGAGATTATCAACGAGGAATTCGGTTTCGTATTTTCAGATGTTGAGATGGATAAAGCAGCTGAGGATTTGAAGTTTGCACTTGTTCTAAAATTATTATTGAAGAGGCCATCAATTTATGTGTTACGAGTTCAGATTATCAAGACGTGGGGTTTTAGTCAAGTTTTGATGATTAGTTTTATGGATGAATACCACGTGTTGCTACACCTGACTAATGAGAAAGATTATTTGCATGCATGGGTGAGGGAGGGATAGGTTGTGGCTGGTTGTCAGTTCCGCTTGTTTAACTGGACGATTGATTTTGATGTCAAAAAAGAATCATCCATTGCTCCTCAATTGGTCTTCCTATTGGGATTTCTGTTGCTCTTGTATAGGCTAGAGTGTCTTCAAATTCTTGCTATCAGGTTTGGAATGTTTCTTGGAATGGATAATGTCACACTATATAGAACTCGCGCCATGGGGGTGAGAATTTGTGTAGAAGTGGATTTGCAGAAGGAGCCAGTTTGTGGCTTCCCATTGGTGGTAGGTCAAAAACATCATGTTTGGCAGGAAGTGGTGTATGAGAAGCGGGATTTTTATTACAAAAAGTGTTTCTGTCAGGGCCATACCGAGGTTGCTTGTAGGTTGGGTGATCGTATCAAGGTGAAAACAGTTAATAAGAATGAGATGATGATTAAAATGAAGAAAGGGGAATTCAAAGCTTGGAAGGAGATAGGAAGGAAGGACAAGAACTTAAATGAAGGTGCAAGTGAAAATGTGGGAGTGGATCCTATTATTGTCTCTGATAATAAGGAGATTAGAAAAGAGGTAAAGTTAGTTGTGGATAAAAGAAAATAGGTTTTAGAGGAGGGTAGTCCTCACCTGGTCCTCGTTGATGAGGGAATGCATGTGGGTGTGGCTGGAAATAATTATCAAGCAATTGAGAAGGGTGAGATGGAAAAGATAGAAGTGCAAAAAAGAGTGTAACACAGTGGTGGTGGATGAAGGCAATAAAGGAGGAAAAGAAATTCCAGGGGTGGTTGAAGATTGTGTTGTGCAATAGTCAAGCGGAAGAATGTAGGGTGAAGAGATGCTTAGAAAGAATATGGTGATGGAGGAAGGGGAGATTGTTGAACTTGCTTCTGACGTATGGAATTTTGTCTCTAATTTTCTACCACGTCAAGAGGAGGTTGATTGGTGGTGTGATGAGGAGTTGTTTCTAACCCGAGATAACATGAGTAATCATTTAAATCTGGTGTCTAAAATACTAGAATAGGAGAACCAGGTAGTGTCTGCCAATACGGGGTTCGATTTAGAACAATTTCAGCTTGCACATAAGCATGAGAGCAAAATAGGGTTTGGCTACTAACAAAGGCTATGATTTGGAAGGTAATTTATCTTAACCCAGAAGTTCATTGGTAAAAGCTTCCAATAATGAAGTGAGGCAAGTCCCAAGAGGTTATTACATGTCATGTAAGACTTAATTTATGAGGTCAAAAATGATGGTGTGGAATGTGCGCGATATAGCCATGTCAAAGAAACACTTGAGGAATTTGGTCAGGAAATTTTCGATATCTATGTTGACCATCTTGGCACCGTTCATGCAGGAGGAATCTATGGTTCGTTTCACACCATTTTTAGATTTTCCTAACTATTGTTCGAATAAAGCAATGAGAGGTAAAGTGTGGGTAATGTGGAATAAGCATGATGATTTTGAAGTGGTGAGTATGATGATCGTAGGATGGGTGGTCTTAAATGGGATTGAGATTAAAGATGTATTCCCAAGAGGGGGGTGAATTGGGTTATTTAAAAAATTATTTGTTAAATTTCTTTTAACTTTAACCCGTAGTTATTTTAAACTTCCACAATCACACAATCAAGATATCTAAGCAGCGATCGTACTAAACCAATCAGGAATCCTAGATATGAATATGACTATGAATATGAATGCTCAAATTATAATCCAAATTCAAAATCAAATTTTCAGCAATAATTCAATAATATTTTCAAGATAGAAATTCAGCAGTACAACTATGATTATCTTAGCATATATGCTTCAATTAAATAATCAATCAACAACCCTTTACTTCAACTTTTACTCAACAATTCAATGATTTATACTTGTCTGGATTTTCAATTCAACAACATGAACATACAACAAATCTCCAGGATATAACTTTGATCAATCACAACCAAAATCAAATATTCAGCAAATTTCCAATATCCAGTAAGTTCTCAATGATTAAATAAATATACACACAAATTATAATCCTGCAAGAATGTATAGAGTTAAGGGAAGAAGAGCTGAACACTAAATTTTTTATAAGGTTCAGTCGCAGCCTATGTCCTTGCATCAAGCAACCTGCTTTGAGGATTTCCTTTCCACTTCGTTACTAAGAGAAGCAAGCCTCTCTTCACTCAAGGTGGAGCCGCCTCCCTAACGAGAACATCTCTCTTGCTAGGTAATGATTCAAATACCTTGAATTGTCACAAACAAAAACAAGAAACAATTTTTGTTCATACAATAGAATACTCTCAGTTAGAGCAGATTTGTACAGGTTAAAATTAATATACTTCAATGAAAATCAATATAGAAGTTGAAGCTCGAGATTATATCACTAGTATTTTGATTATTGAGTGAGAACTTTGAGAGATTGAATTAGAATTTTGTGTAAAAATTCAACAAGAACACAACAATTCTTTCAAAAGAACTTTCAACAGTATAACTCAAAAACTTGAATTGTATGTATGTTGTGTATTAACTTAATTGGCAAAAATATAAGGTATATATAGTGCAAAAAGGTTTCTTACCGTTTTCCCCTAGTTTTCTTTGAGTTCGGTGTTGGAATTGGTGTATTCCCAAGAGGGGGGTGAATTAGGTATTAAAAATTTCTTCCTAAGTTCAACTATACCGGCAGTAGTAATGCACAACCTAGAATCTTTCTAAGCATATACCAATGGCGTAGATAAATATAATATGCAAAAATTAAATCATGCACAACATTCACAATATATCAAATATAACATACATGTGTAGGAATATAAAGTGCAAGAAATTAAAAGCAGGCACACAATATGTTATTAGGGTTCAGCCAATACTGCCTATGTCCTTACCTCAAGCTCACAAATAAGAGGATTCACTAAATTGCTCACTTGCGAGCGCAGCGACACTGGTGACAACACCCTTTCCTTACTGGGCAAGGGAAACCCCAGGTCAAATTAACATGACTGATCCTAACCTTTACAACATCTTGCAGGATGTGCACCTAATTTTCTTAACCAGGTATGAACCATTCCGGTGTTCTCCTAGCTGGGTCTGAACAAGTCCAGGACTTTCCACAGGGCGAGTGTCCCTTTTCCGACCACACATCGGGAATACAACAAATAATAATTTTTGTACAAATGAAATGCTTCTATACTAAGCAGATGATGTACAACAATAAGCTCGAAATGCGCTCACATATGATAAGATTTTAAGCTCAGTAGAGTATATATGATAACTCTAAAAAATGTATATGTATATATATCTATGTGTGTGTGTGAGAGAGAGTATAATGAAATGATCTTTGAATCAAGATATATGAAAATCACTAAGTTGATTTACAAAGATCTTGAGAACCCAAATAATATCTCAACAAAAAATATTTTTAAAATCTGACGTATAAGTGATATTTGGGATTTTGCTTGCCAAAAATATTTTTCAAATAATGCACAATGCAGGCCTTTGAATCTTGCAATTGAATGTGCAAGATTCAAAAGCTAAGAAAAGTTTCCCAACAAATATATATCAATAAAATAACATGGGAAAGACTCAAGAATCACTCTCAAAATGATTTGTAAAAATGAACAAAGGATAGAATAAATGATTTTTGATTTTGAAGATGAATGCCCAAAATGTATGCTCTTTTAAAAAGGTTTTCAAAATAAAGATATGAGAGTAAGACAATGAATAAAACACAAAAATTATTTGGGAGGATTTTTCTTCCTAATCATCTTGTTTAAATTTGAGTAATGAAGGGGTATATATATAGACCTTGAGAAAAATATGACCGTTGGAGACAAAATAGGAATTTTTGAAATTGTTTATTTAAAATTTAACTCGGTTTAGCCTAGTAAAAATGGTTTGACTCTATAGGTTCAGTCGACCGTGGGATAGTGACCGATCGGCCAAGGCAAGGCGATTTCCGATCCTTCGTAGGTTCAATCGACCGAGGCTTAGGTTTGGTTTGGCAAGCTTGAAGTTCACTCGACCGTGATAATTTTGAACTAAAATGGCTGGTCAGATGAGTACAATGGAAAGTATAATTTGACCATTCAGTTGACCGTGGACGGTACATTCATTTTAGTTTGGTCGGCCAAGGTTGCACAGTGCATGCCTCACGTGGCATGGTCGGTCGATCGAGAGCTTTAGTACATAAGGGGTCGATCCGCCAAGGCTTTTTAACTAAGCCAAAAATTCAACGTCGGTCGACTGAAGTCTTTGACAAAATCATTTTTGCTTTAATTTTTTGCCCTACCCAATTAGTTATTAAGAAAATATTTTTCTGTGAAGTGTGTTGGCCCCTAGAGTCTTTCTATGGTCATTCTGAGCTTTCATCCACATTATGCATGCAATGCATTATTACATACCAAATGGAAAACAAAATGCATTTACAATTGAAACTAAATGTCTTCTTTTCTTCTTCTTCTTCTTCTTCTTCTTCTTCTTCTTCTTCATCTTCTTTTCTCTTCACTTCATGGAATACGCTAAGTGTGTGTGTTTTTAAGTTCCTTCTAGCTTCCATGACCCTCTGTCTTATGTGCGTGCCAAAGTAAAAACATGTTCAAACACCAAGTGCACACATAAGACACTTATACTTTATCAGCATCAAAACAGGGATCGGACTCAAAAAGTCAACAATCTTCCCATTTTTTATGATGACAAATGCACCAGAGCAAAATGGGATTTGGCCTAAAAGGCCCCCCTAGAAGTATGCATATCTTAAACAATAAGCAATGTAAATCAAGTATACTCGTGAAATAAGACATTTGAAATAATCATGCATTTGTTTTGACAAGAAAGCACATACATGTAGCATGCAATATAGCTCAGAATTTTATTATTTTGCTCTCTCTCTCTTCCCCTTTTGGCATCAACAAAAGGGTTAAGTTAAGAAAAAATATTTGAATTTTTTTAAAAGAAGTCTTAACTTAAATAGCAGTCCCCCTTTCAAAAATAATTTTTATTTTTCTTAGAAAAATTCTCCCCCTTTTAAAAACACTTTTTTTTATATATAATATTTGGGTATAACCACATAAAGACATTTGTATAACTGGTCATAAGAGATTGAAATGACATGATAAACTTGGTTAGACTAGAATAATCCTCAAACCATTACAGTTTAAGCAATACATAAGACCCGCAAACAAAATTAAGTTAAAAACTTATGGCATGTGATAGCAAGTGTATGTTTGAGCATGCTTTTAGTCTAACTAGTTCGTATGTATTTTCATATGTAAATACCGAACCAGTTATGCAGTAGAAATATGTTTATAACCATTACAGTTTAAGCAATACATAAGGCTCGCAAACAAAATTGAGTTCAAAACATATGGCATGTGATAGCAAGTGTATGTTTGAGCATGCTTTTAGTCTAACTAGTTCGTATGCATTTTCATATGTAAATACCGAACTAGTTATGCAGTAGAAATATATATAAACATTAAGGCAAGATAACAAGAATTTTAGTTTAAAAATAGATCTTACCATAAAGCATTAAAAGAATATTTTCCCATTTTGACGTTTTCGAAAGGTACTGGAGATGTGCTTGCTGAAAAAGAAACTTTAATATAAAGTCTAGGCAAGTAGAATTTTTTTGGTGAACGTTTAAGCACAAAACAACTCATGACTAGAAAAATACAACCATATGAAACTTAAAGATATACAGTTTTAAATGCAGTATCATATGGAAAAACATATGTGTGTGTGGCTAAACATCATGTTTCAAATTAAGATTTTCAATAATATCATTTCATTTAAGCACATGCCACATTATGTTCAATAGATATCTAAGCATAAGAATACACAAACATGATAGAAAGGTTATTTCAAGAGCTCCCCCTACAAAATTGAATACATGCTTAGACGCAAAGAGCTGCTTATACCAATCAGAGATTATTTTCATTAAGATTATCAAGCGGTATAGGAAATCATTTTAATTTTCTTAAATCAAGTATACTGAATAAAAGCTTCATTTACTCAGTAGTGCAACCAGTATAATTGTCCCTAAAATTCACCCATGCATCAGAAAAAGAAATATTAAGGCATACTCTAGAGTTCATAAACTTGAGAACAGTCCATATCTATTCGTAGCTCTTTAAGAATTGTATATAATGTTCCAGGTTTTCAGAAGAGCCTTAATATTCAAAAAGCAAGGCATGATGCATATAAGTCTTTTATGCTCTTTTCTTAGGGATGGAAATCAGCTCCACTGAATATGTGATGATTCTGTAAGGATGAAATTTAATATTCATTCAGTTTTTACTCATCCTTTCAAAATATTTTAACATTCATTTCATCATAATCATCTTTGTGCACGGTTTTATTTTGGGAAAAGTTTACGAAATTTCGGCAGCATGCCGTCTGTAAATTAGACGTTTTCTTATAAAACCTGTAACTATTAGATTCAAGCAAGCAATATATAATTCAATTTAAGCATGCAAGAACCTATAATTCAGTTTAAGCATGCAAGAATCTATAATTCATTTTAAGCATGCAAGAACCTATAATCCACTACCAGCATGCAATTCTCAAAGTACTGCGTCAGCTATGCAGTTGGCGTTCCATACAAGCATGCTAGTACATAAATTTCATGGCGTTCCAAGCAATCCAGTATTCCTAATCAATATATTCAATAAAAGTTCACAATACCAAATAATCACTAATCACTATCTATGAAAGTAATTTAAGAATTTAATTATAATATGGATAGTATGCAAACGTGTTGTTGTTATATAGGCATGAGGGCATTAAAAAAATTATGAGAGCATTTAGAGGAATGCTCCCCCTGAGTTATGCACTTAACCATTTTATGCCTTTTTCCAATTCGTTAAACTCTTAAGCCAAGGCCCTAAGATTTTCAATGATTTAATCTTGGCTTCTAATGCTAAGATTTATCGGACCAAAAAGTCACAATAAATAGTCCTCAAGATGTGATAAGTCTGTTACTGCCTCTTTTCTTATGAATATTAATATGCGAGAGAGGCTAAAGTTAGAATGGCTTTTACATTTATCTTCTTGTGCATAGGATTCTTTGAAATTTATTCCATCATCTAGATTGAACCTAGCAGCTATCTTAACCTTTCAACTTCATTATAAAGATACAAAGCTCTAAAGGATATGACTTAATGATTTGAGAGCTTGTTAGAGAAGTAAAGGATAAATACTCTTAACAGTTAAATTTTTTATTAAGTTCAAAAGAGTATTTAGAATAAGCAGGATAATATTAAAAGATATTTTCGTGCAAATGAATATGTCCTAACTCATTTTGGGCAAAGAGCATTTAGGAGAATATGAATATTTTAGAACAATGCACTTTGGGGAATGCAAAGTATCCTTTTAAATATGATCACAATTTTGAGCAGGATACGAAGCAAGGGATGAATCTTAACCAGATGTGATCATGGAATGGTAAAGATTTCCTATGTAGGAGGAAGACATTAGCATGAGTCAAAACTAAAGAATTTTACATTTAAAGCGCGAGGGATTGTTTTGATTGAACAATAAAGCTTGAATCCCTTAGTCGATGACTCTAGTTTTGAATACGGAAGAATGTCTTTAAATAAGCACTATGTAGAGTAGGACTTTATGAATATCAGTGCTTAAGCCTAGAGTGATGACTAAAATTTTGATCAAGGCTTTTATATTTAATAATGGGTTTAGGGAAAATTGATATGTAATAAGACGAGTTCCTTAAAACTCGAATTTGTGTAATGGACAAACAATGCTTAACATAGGATTTTTATATTCAAGTATGGATTAAGCATTAAGAATTATATACCAAGCACAGAAGCCTTTGCCCATTTGGAAGTGGATGCATTCAAGTATGCAAAAGCCAATGTTTTCAAAGTACAAATCACTTCCCTAGTCATTAGTCATCACTCCCCCTAAACTTAGTCCTAAGATCCATGGAAGAAAAATAATTAGTTAATTTCAATTTGAATCCATTTTTCCTTAAGTCCTGAGAGGTTTGTGAAAGTTAAGAAGTTGTCCCAAGAAGGGAGGTGAATTGGGTTATTAAAAATTTTAATTCTTTTTATGAATTCTTTGACCTCTTGTTGATTTATCAAACACATAATAAAAGTTTAGTTAATTATTCAATCCACAAACCAACACTTCAACACAACACAAGTAAACCAAAACTTAAATAATCAACCAACCAATCAACAACGAAAGTAATCAATCACAAAATACCCAACCAAAATATAATTTGAAGCACTTTAGCAATTTTTTGCTCAAGGTATTTGGTTGTAGCCCTGTGAATATAAGTAAGCCCTGTGGTTAATGAATTTTGTTTGCACTCTCTTAACTAAAATTTCCGAAAACGATTAAACAACGTACTCCCTTTTTGGGTTTCAGCAAAAGTTTAATCAAAACATACTTTCTTATATTAAGAGTCTTCTTTTAATATCAATTTTTTATTTCAGCTACCTGCACTTTGCATACACAACACAATGTATATATACGCTGAAAATAAAGAGAGTTAAGGAAGGAGAGTGACACCATATTTTTTATGAGGTTCGACTTATCCCCAGCCTACGCCCTCTTCTTAGGCCAATACCACCTAAGGATTCCACTATACCGTTGCTTTCCGGGTGGAACAAACCATTACAAGCGATACCCCACGCTCGGTCATTCCTTCAATAGGCTAGAGCAATGCCTTTCCAAGCGATACCCCACACTTGGTCCAACAATCCAGCAACCTATAATCATCAAAGAACTACAAGAAACAAGGAGCAATATGATGTACAAATACACTCTCGCAACAGAGCTGATTAGTACAATTTAAAACCCTATATACTTCAATGTTCGAATATCAAATGGAAATAGATTGAAGCTCAAGAATGAATTCACCTATTTTCTTCTCTAGATGAGAATCAGCAATTGAACTCAGTGATTTAGAATTCAAAGAAGATCAACACTTCAAAAATCTAGCAAATTAGTATTGCAAGAAGTTAAGCAAGAGAGAGCGGCAAGACTTTCAGCTTGTGAACAAATTTTGAATTTCTTAGTTAGTTTAATTTGCTAAAACCATGTATTTATAGGCTTTCAAAAGTAATTTCGTGTTGCTCAATATTACTTAGAGTATTTCCCAAGTTTTCATAAATTTTGGGGTACAAGAAACCTTTATTTGGATTTTAAAACATTTTAAAAAATTAGTCGCTAACAGTGTTCAATAGACTGAAGTGTCGGGTTCAGTCTTCTAAAGTACCTTAAAATACTGAAAAAGTTAGTCTGGATATAGAGTTAGACGACTGAACTGAGGGTTCTGTCTTTTGAGGGTGTACTGCCTCTTCTGTATTCCTTCAGGAAAAACTTCAGTAGACTAATCTTATTTTTTAGTCTTTTGAAGAAAGTCTTCAGTAGACTGAAGTTAAACTTTAGTCGTCTGAAGCAATACTTCAGTCTTCTGGAATATCAGTTCAGTCTTCTAGGCAAACACTTTTATGGTTTTTCATTTTAGTTTTCAAAAATTTTTGCTCTCTTACTTTAATTACTTATAAAACATTTTGGGGAAAATTTGAGCAAGATACTATATACTTAAGTTGATATATTGGCTAAATTATGAAAGTACTTGATCTTGAATGATGTGATTTTGATATATGAGCATGATATTGAAATTAATATTGAACTTGATCTTCATATTGTAAATATTGTTAAGTAGATGCTTATTGTAAGGGAGAGTCTTTTTAAGGCTTACTCAATTTTTTTCTCCTTATTTGTCATTATCAAAAAGGGGGAGATTGTTGGCCTTACAAGGCTTAAAATCTTGTTTTGATGATAAAAAATCAGAGGAAGTTAACATATTTGGTTAAGGGATGATATTTCAAGACTTAAGTATGTGAATACAAGGTCAAGTGCTCATAAGGATCATGAAAGCTTATACTCCAAAGAAAGATGATCAAATGAAGCTTAAAGAATATTAAGGCATGAGTTCAAAGAGATCCAAAGATAGCTCAAGCAACATCAACATAAGTAAAGTGTGTGGAAATCTAAACCTGACTCAAGCTCAAGTCAAAAGGGACACAAAACAAAAATACCATGGAAGACTTGAAGATTAGAGAAAAATAAGGTCTCTAAGTCCATAATTACCCCTAAAGAACTTTCAACATATTTCCATAAGATATTTTAACATGAAGTACTTACAACATGGTCTTAAAGCCTAAAACTCTATTCTTCAAGTCTTCCATGATATTTTTGCTTTGTGTCCCTTTTGACTTGAGCTTGAGTCAGGCTTAGATTGCCACACACTTTACTCATGTTGATGTTGCTTGAGCTATCTTTGGATCTCTTTGAATTCATGCCTTAATATTCTTTAAGCTTCATTTGATCATCTTTCTTTGGAATATAAGCTTTCAATGATCCTTGTGAACACTTGACCTTGTATTCACATACTTGAGTCCTGAAATATCATCACTTAACTAAATATATTAAGTTTCTCTGATTTGTTGTCATCAAAACAAGATTTTAAACCTTGTAAGACCAATAATCTCCCCCTCTTTAATGATGACAAATAAGGAGTAAAAAATTGAGTAAGCCTTAAAAAGACTCCCCTTTACAATAAACATCAACTTAACAATATTTGTAATATCAAGATCAAGTTCAATATTAATTTTAATATCATGCTCATATATCAAAATCACATAATTCAAGATCAAGTACTTTCATAGTTGAACCAATATATCAACTTAAGTATGCAGTATCATGCTTAATTTTTACCCAAAATTTTTCCTCCTTTTGACATCAATCAAAAAGAGTAAGATATCATGAAAAACGTATAAATACTAAGGCAATAAACAACCATAAGCAAAAGTATAGATCTAGTGAAGGCTCAAAACAGAAACTTTACATTCAACATGCATAAAAAGATTAACAAAAAGTCTCAAAGTAGCATGAAAAAAATACAAAAGATTGTATATCATAATTTTCAATAATTTTCATAAATCAAGATATCATTATTTAACAAGTCTAACTCCCCCTAAATGAAATGTATCTTATATTGCGCTTTTAAATTTATTATGCCATGCTCAAATATCAATTAATTTCATGTAAGTGCTCAAGGATACCAATATTAAGAATAATACCAATATCATCAATATCATATCAAGATTCATGCTTCAAAATCATGCTCAATAATTTCATGCTCAAATTTGTAATGTATAGTGAGTCATAAATCATCAATATAAGTCAAGTCATTATCATGTCTTTAGCAATATCAAGATATCATACATGTCAGCATTTTAGCATAGTCATAGCTCAGTATTTAGTTCATATTATTAGTATCTCACCACATATGCATATCAGAATATCAACATTTAGCATGTAAGTATGTAGCATATCAACATATCATATCAGCATGGAGAATATTATAATTTGTGCATTGTGCTACAATTTTGCTCAAATTGTTCTCATGTTGCTCAAGTATCTCTCATTCTCAAATATCTCTCATTTTTTTCTTAATCAAAATACTCATGCAATAAGTTCAATCTCATGTTGCTCAAGTATCTCTCATTCTCAAATATCTCTTATTTTTTTCTTAATCAAAATACTCATGCAATAAGCTCAATTTGCTTCATATTTTCTTTCTTTTAATTTCATATGAATTTCCAAAATTTATATTTCTTTCCAAATCTTAATACTTTATAAGTTAATCCTTGTACGAATCATCCTATGATTTGGCCAACAATGCCATTTTTGTTTTCATTTGTCTCTGAAAGTTGAGGTATAGTCCCAAGAGGGCGGGTGAATTGGGTTATTAAAATTTTCTTTTAATTATTTTTATGGATTCTTAATTTCTTGTTGATTTATCAAACACACAGCAAAAGTTTAGTTACTTAAGCAATCCACAACCCAATACTTAACACACCACAAAATTTAAACAAACATCCAACCAATCAACAACTTAAAGTAATCAATCACAAAATATCAAATCAAGATGTATGTAGCTTCTTGACAATTCTCAGCTTTTACAAGAACTCAAGATATTTGCTTGTTTGTAACCCTGTAAATATATGTAAGCACTGTATTGATGGATTTGATTTCTAAATATGGTGCACAATATAAAATCCAATACTCCTTCTAAGAACTTGGACTTTAAATAAACTTTCAGTTAATCAGTCTTGAGTATTAACCAATCAACGTACCCCCTTACAGTTTCCGTAATTTGTATTGATCAACCAACGTACTTCTTTTTGGTTTCCGCAAATCCCAAAATCAAATTAATCTTTAGTTTATTTAATATCCAACCCACACAGTGTATATGATCAAAAATTAAATTCAACCACGCAGTTAATATATGCTGGAATTTAAAGAGAGTACGAAAAGAGAGTGACACCATGTTTTTTACAAGGTTCGACTTATCCCCAGCCTATGTCCTCGCCTTAGGCCAATACCACCTAAGAGTTCCACTATACCGTTCCTTTCCGGGTGGAACAAACTGTTACAAGTGATACCCCATGCTCAGTCACTCCTTCAATAGGCTAGAGCAACGCCTCTCCAAGTGATACCCCACGCTTGGTCACTCTCCAAGCGATACCCCATGCTTAGTACAATGATCCAACAACCTGGAATCGTTAATACACTGCAAGAATACACAAAATAATCTCTGCGTACAATAATACTCTCACAAGAGCAAATTAGTACAATTTAAAACACTATATACTTCAATATTCAAATATCAAATTGAAATAGATTGAAGCTCAAGAGAATTTATCACCGGGATCTTTCTAGATAAGAATTAGCAACTCGGAAGTATAGAGATCAGAGAAAATTGCTTTAGCACTTCAGAAGATATCCCTTAATAAAATAGACAATTTTGAACACTACGGATATTCAATCAAGGGTTTTAATATATCTAAAAAATAGATCCTTTAATTGAACACACACTTGAATCAAAACTGGTTAACCTATGGCAACAAATCTTTCTTGAGTAGTGATCTTATTTAAATAATCTATAAATAAATGTACTCAAGATCAATCACTCAACTTATGTTCAATAACTGATTTAGAGATGAAAAGTTCTTTGAAAGATATATATATTTCAATAAGTAAATTAGTATATATGAAAAACTCTTTTGAGAATAAACATGAACGTGCAACTTGATATACCAAACCTCAATACCAAAAAGGAGTGCACAAAGATTGCTAGAATGTCTTTTTAAAAAACGAGGTAGCCTTAGCTTAGATTTGATGTAAGAACTTGAAATCCCAATTTAAAGTTTCAACAGTATGATCAAAGTTGAGCTAAACGTGCAATCTCCTCAAGCGAATGCCAAAGGTTTGTTCTCTTCTCTTTCAAAAGTCTTTTCTTAGCACTAGGGTTTAGATGATATATAAATAGGTGCTTTACCCTTAGAATCAATCCTAACTGTTGGATCAAAGAAATAGCTCGCTTGTTCTTTCATTCAAAAATAAATTTTTAAACTTTCTAAAGGTTCAGACAACTGAGGTCAAAGGCCCAGACGATTGAAGTTCTTTAAAGTTTTGAAAAAAAATCCGGACACAGGGTCAAACGACTGAAGTTTGCGGTTTAGACAACTTAAGTGTCGGGTTCAGACGACTGAAGTCTGAGTTTGGTCTTTTGAGGTGCTTTTGCCAGGTTTTGTGTTTTGCCATAAATTCTTCAGGCGACTAAACTTAATCTTCAGTCTTTTGAAGAAATTCTTTAGACGACTGAGGTTATCTTCAGTCTCCTGAAGTGGCAACTTTAGTTGACTGCCCGCTGAGTTTGGTCGTCTGAAGTACCTCTTTCTTGAATTTTTTTCTTTATATTTTGAAAAAAAATGCTTTCCTCTCTTTCTTGACTCTTTTATAAAAATATTTTCTGGGGTTTTATAACTATTTCTAAGTCTATGAATGTCCCCTAATGATGCTCATGAAATGCATGAGTCATAAGGTCATCCTAGTTTATGATTTGAGCCTCAAATTAAATCATATGAAAATGTAAATACATGCGTTCTAAGTACTCATTCCCATGACGCTCTTGAACTTGTCACTTGCATCTTCATTCTTGTACTCTTTGAGTTCCATGGATCTTGCCCAGATATGTATGCTTTGTTCTTTATGGCCTCCATGACTTATTATCCTTCCGTGTATGCTTAATATAGTTCCTATTCACAATCTCAATACATAGATCAAATACCAAGTAATTTGTCATTATCAAAACATGATTGGACTCATAGAGTCAACAATGTCCATGCCCCAGGCTGAAAAAAGGTTAGGGTGTGGATAAAACGTGAAGTGGGGCTGGTGGGTATTGTAACAACTCGAACCGTGAAAACTGGGTTAAATATTTAAAGAGAGGGACATTTTGGCAAAAGAGCAGATTTCGTTGACGAAGCCAGTATTCGTTGACGAAGCCTTTGTTCTTCTCGTCGATGAAATTCAGAGACTCGTCGACGAGGAGAAGCTGAGGAGTCTCAGAAAAATCGGTGATGGTAGATTCATCGACGAGGCCATTGATTTGTCGACGAAGTCAGTGAAAGATTCGTCAACGAAGGCACCATTTTGTCAACGAAATTGGGCCGGGTCAAAGGGCTATAAAAGGAAATTTTCATTACTTCTTCACTAAGTTTCTTTAAATATCTCTCTCTCTAAACCTCTCCCTACTCTCTCTCTCTCTAGATTTCTTCACCGATCGTTGATGGAATCGGAAATCTGAGGTTACCACGAGGATCATGGAAGGATTCTTTACAACTTCTACAAATCGGAATCTCGATTTGGAGATTTTTGGGTTTCGGCAAAAAATCGAGGTAAGGCTCAGTTTTCATTTCTGATCTAGTAGTTTCATAGAGGATGGTCTTGTGAGTATATTCTGTACTGTGATTTGTAAGTTTTGAAACTTGGTTTGCTGTTTAGGGGCATTGGAGTTCAGGATTTGTTATCCGGGGAAAAGGTAAGGGGAAACTGTGTTATATTGGTTATTTTTGAAGTCGGACTCAGTCGAATTGTGGTCCATGGTCCTGTGTGTGTTTTGACTACTCATTTGGGGGGATCTAATGGGGAAAACTATGGGTTTTTCATTATTACTGTTTTGGGAAAAGGGGGCGACGGGCTGCATCCCTGGTTTTGTTGAAAATCGTGGGTATATGTTGATTTATATTGTGATATTGGGATGGCCGTGCCTTGACTTTGTTTAAACTGTATTTGTTTGGAAAACCATGTTTTAGATTACCAAATGGGTGTGGTTTGTTTGGTTATATGAGCATGCATATGTTGTATCTTGGTGAAATAGGAACGGGGTTCCGAATTGTTCCAGGTTTGAAAATCCGGCTTTTGCCAAAGAGTGCACAATACCACTAGATTGGACGGCTTTCGAGCTGAAGGGTGTGTGAACACCAGATCTGCACCGATTCAACGCTGATGCTATGCCAGGTTACTGGGGGCACCGGCGTCTGCCGAAGGGTGTGAAATACCACCAAATCACTGGCATTTGCCGAAGGGTGTGAAATACCACCAGACAGTCCGACTTCGAGCCGAAGGGTGTGAAATACCACCAGATCACCGATTTTTACTGAAGGGTGTAAAATACCACCAGACAGTCCCGCTTCAAGCCGAAGGGTGTGATGACACCAGATTGTATTGCTTGGTTTGTGAAAATACTGGAACTATTGTGATTGTTTTGATTATTGATTCATGCATGTTAGTGTATCATGATAACACTCAAATGCCACACACTGATATAACCTGTGTTTTTCCTTACTGAGAGGTGTCTCACCCCTGCTGTACGTATATTTTTACAGGTCCTTCAGGTAACCGGAACTAGCGTCCTGGTGTAGGGAGCGTAGTAGCCGGTGTACCACGTTTAGCGCTACGTAAGTGCTAGGATTGTGATTTTGGTGGGTTGCCATTTTGGGATGTGTTGGGCACCCGTTTGTACATTTTGATAGAGCATTGTGTCTGCTCTTGTATAGACTCTGGTATGGTACTGTATATGTGTATATAGATGACTTTTTCTGCTACATTTATGATTGTGTTTGGATGTGTTTAGGGTGCCTGGGAACCCCACGGGGTCGGATCCTCATCCATTGTTCTGTATTTTTGGATTTTTTTATCGGATACAGAGACAGGTTAGGTTACATATTCACCCTTGGGACCCATTTCGGGGTTCGGGGCGTGATAGGTATTGTATCTGGTCTCCGTAAATCTGACATTTGTGACACTTTCGGGCATATTCAATGCAATCCCTTTCCATGGTCATCCAATAATACCCTCTCCTAAGGATTTTCCGAGCCAATGAATGACCCCCAGTATGAGTTCCAAAGACTTCTTCATGGATTTCATGCATAACTTGTTGCGCCTCCTACGCTTCTACACATCGTAGGAGAGTTATATCATGTTTCCTTTTGTACAACACTTCTCCATCCAAGAAAAATTCCATGGCCATTCTCGTGATTGTCTTTCGATCATTACTAGTCGCTCCTTTGGAGTACTCATTTTACTGGATGTATGTCTTAATATCATGGAACCAAGGTTTCCCATCAGCCTCTTTTGTCATTGGGAAGTATGTGGGTTTTGACTGTATTCTGATCCAGATCAGCTCAATTTCCATTCCTGATTCCATTTTAAACAAAGCAGCTAGAGTGGCCAGTGCATCAAGATTCAAGTTTTTTTCCCTTGGCAGGTGGGCGAAAATGATGCTATCAAATTCTTTAATCATCTCCTGAATGTACTCCTGATATAGCACTAGTTTGGAATCCTGAGTTTCCCACTCTCTGGTCAATTGGTGAATAACCAAGGCCGAGCCTCCCTTCACAGCTAATTCCCCAGTCTGTGGCAACCTACAATCCCAATATACATGCTTCATACTCTGCTATGTTATTAGTACATGGAAAAGTAAGCTTAGTTATGACTGGATAATGTCTCCCTTCTGGAAAAATGAGTATGGCTCCTATTCCATGCCCCCACACATTGATTGCCCTGTCAAATAACATCGTCCACCCTTCGTGATATTCTTCTTCTTGGGTTATTGAGTCAATGTCTTTATCAGGGAAGTCAAACTCCATAGGCTGGTAATCCTCCACAACTCTATTTGCTAAATATTCTACAATAATGCTTCCCTTGATGGCCTTTCTAGTAACGTAGGTGATGTTGTATTCGGTCAACAACATCTACCACCGCGCCACCTATCCTATTACTGCTAATTTTTCAAAAACATACTTAATTGGGTCCATCTTGGAGATCAACCAAGTTGAGTAATACAATGTGTATTGTCTCAGCCTGCTGACCACCCATACCAAAGCGCAGTAGGTCTTTTCCAAGTTTGAGTACTTAGACTCATATTTTGTGAAATTTTTTCTTAGGTAGTAAATGGCCCATTCTTTCCTTCCTGACTCATCATGCTGACCCAATACGTAAACCATGGAATTCTCCAATACTATTAGGTATAAAACCCAATACGTAACCCATGGAATTCTCTGATACTGTTAGGTATAAAATCGGTGGTCTTGTAGGTACTGGGGCTACTAATACTGGAGGGTTCAGGAGATATTCCTTTATCTTCTCAAAAGCCTTTTGGCATTCCTCATTCCACTTTTCCGGGTTATTCTTTCTCAGCAGCTTAAAGATAGGCTCAAAGGTGGTGGTCAATTGGGATATAAACTGGGCTATGTAGTTGAGCCTGCCCAGGAAACTTTGCACCTCCTTTTTGGTCTTGGGGCTAGGCATCTCTTGAATGGCTTTGATTTTGTCAAGATCAACCTCAATTCCTTTCTTGCTCACTATAAACCCCAACAATTTTCCCGAGGTAGCACCAAAAGTACACTTTTTTGGGTTCAACTTTAACTGGTTTTTTCGGAGTCTCTTGAGCAACTTCTCCGGGTTTGTTGCATGATCATCTTCATTCCATGACTTAACGATCATGTCATCCACATACACCTCAATCTCCTTGCGCATTAAGTCATGGAACAAGGTTACCATGGCTCTTTGGTAAGTAGCCCCAGCATTCTTTAATCCAAATGGCATAACCTTGTAACAAAAGGTTCCCCATAATGTGATGAAAGTGATTTTTCCTTGTCTTCTAGAGCCATCTTAATTTGGTTGTATCTCGAAAAACCATCCATGAACAAAAATAAAGCGTGCCTTGCCATATTGTCCACCAACACATCAATGTGTGGGAGTGGAAAATTATCTTTAGGGCTAACTTTATTTAAGTCCCGATAGTCGACACAAAATCGTACCTTGCCATTCTTTTTAATTATCCGGACAATGTTAGCCATCCATTCAAGATATTGAGCCACTTCTAGAAGTCCAGCCTCGAATTGCATTTACACTTTCTCCTTTATTTTGAGCAACAGCCGAATTTTTCTCAACTTTTGCTTCATCGGCTTAGAATTAGGGTAGATGGTTATTTTGTGAGTTACCAAGTCCTTGTATAGACCTATTTTTGGTGGGTTAGGATTGCAGTGTTAGGGTTTTCAGGTTGAAGATGAGTCAGCTTGTCTTCACCCGATGGGTTGTGTCAGGGTTGACTCGCACGAGTCAACTTGAGATAGGTCATAAGGACTCGGGATAACCCGAGTGAGGGTGAATCACATGTGTGAGGGGTTTGGGTTGATTCAAAAATTTTGATGGGCTTTAGGTTAAAGGGTTCTAGTGGGCTTGGAGTAAAATTTGAAAATAGGCTTCAGGGTCTAAAGTTTCAAATAGGCTTTCTGTTTTAAAACTAAAAACAGGCTTCAGGGTCTAAAGTTTCAAATAGGCTTTCTATTTTAGAACCTGAGTGGGCCGGGACCATTTTAAAAATGATGGGCCTCGTTTTGAAGTGGAAGTGAGCCAGTTAGTTTTAAAGAAGCAATAATGGGCTTTGATGTTTTAAATGGGCTTGGGGCTAGGCTTTAAGACAAGCTCGAAGATTTTAAAACATTTCAATGGGGTTTTGGACTTTTGAGAGTTGGGCTGAGTGGTTGGAGTCTAGAGTAATGGGTTGAGGTGTTTTAGTTAGAATGATGGGTTGAAGGTTTGGGTTCAAAGCGTTTGGTTTCGGATTTGAGACTTTAAATGGATCAAAGAATGGAAACCTAAATTCGGGTTTGGGTCACAGACCCGGGTATGATGTCAATTCCAAGCTTAGGTTCACATGTGAACCTGAGGCTTAGATGGGAAGGGAACCAGCACTTGCATTCATTTCACATCTATTTCATAATTAACACATGAATTGAAAGATGCTGGAGGGTTTTTTAGATTATACCTTTCCCTTCTTACTCCTCCTTCTTTGCTCCTTCTTACTCTGAATCTGTATGGATGTCTGTTTGTGCGTGAATCTGACTCTTTGGTCTGGTTCACAAGTTCTTCTTCTTGGCTCTGAAACTCAGCAGCGTTTCACCCTTCTTCTCTGAATTTTGTAATTTCTTGCAGAATTTCCTTACTTCTCTCAATTGCTTTTTTTTTTCCTCTCAATTTTTATAGAGTGCTTCTATACTCTCCGTTGTGTCCCTTTTCTACAATGAGACTCCCTATTTATAAGGAGTCTAAGGGTGCTTTTTGGTGCCAATTAGCAGAATTCCCCTCCACCTGGTAGGGAATAATTCCCTCTAACAACTTATGTAACAACCCGGGAAATTTTAAACAATTTAAAATAATAAGGAAAATGGAAGGGGAAGAAGGAATAAATTCGAAAGGTGGCAGCAAGCATTTGTCGACGAATATACTAGTTTCGTCGACGAATGTTTTTCTTAGCTCGTCGACGAGGGTACATGTCTCATTGACGAGGAAGTACCAAGAGGTGTTTTTTGCATGACTGAAATTCGTCGACGAGTTGGCTATCTCGTCGATGAACTGTACACTAGGACTCATCAACGAATCGACGTGTCTCGTCGATGAGTCCCTGCATATAAATAATGGATTTCTTTCATTTCTGTGGGAATTCTCTACATGTTTTCCCTTTCTCTCACTAAAATTCGGCACTACCACCTTCTTTCTTCGATGTCGGGTCGGATTTCCACCGGTTCGACAATCTAAGGCCACCACGACACTCCTGGAAGAGTTCTCTATAAATCTGCTGGAGTGGATAGTCGGTGGGACTAATTAGGAATTCATCCAAGATTTAAGGTAAGACTTTTTATGTAAAATTTGGCTTTACCCTAGTTGTAGGAAATATTATAGGCGAAGAAATACTGAAGTTTAGTTATGGGAGATGTGGTTTTCAGGGCGTTGAACGGGGAACCTTGCGGGTGCAGGACTGGTTATTTGAGGAGGCTTTTCAAGAATTAGGTAAGAGGAAATATTTTATAATGGCTTTTTCATAATTTTTAAACGACTAGTTTCGAGTGAATTTTTATATACATGCAGGTATAATTTTCTAAATCTTACTGGTATTGAAAATAATGTTTTTAGGTAAATAAATTATATTGGAAAAAAAAAATGTGGTTGAAACCAGTTTTGATAATTAAATGATTGTGATTAATGTGGAATGAGGAATTATTTAAACTGCGAATTTTGTTTGGCTGTGAAGTCTACCTGGTTAAATATATTGATTGTTTGCAATACTAATGTGATGTATATTGTGGTAAAATTGTAGATATGTTGAATGTTTGGCTGATGTTGATTTGGAACGTGGTTCATGTAAATTACGATATAGCGTTGACAGTGGTATGAGGAGGTCATTGTATCGTACCTGGTATAACCATCATATAACGTTGGTATAAGGAGGTCGTTATATGGACGATTATATTGGTAGTTAACATTGGTAGTGGTATGAGGAGGTTGTTTACCTATTTACTATGAACGAAGTGGTTGTTTTGTAACTTGTGTAGTTTGTTTTGTCCTGTGTAGACTGTATAATCTGTGTGGTTTGATTAGTCCTGTGTGGACTGGTCCTGTGTGGACATTTATGTTGTGGTTTGATTAGTCCTATGTGGACTAGTCTTGTGTGGACATTTATGTTGTGGTTTGATTAGTTTTGTGTGGACCAGTCCTGTGTGGACATATGTGTTGTATGGATCCTGTGTGGATTAATTATGATGTGGGTGTATTTGTGAAATTTTGTGAAGTGATTGTGTTAGCAGTGTACGACTTTTAATTAATTAAGTATTTTGGGTAAAGTAGAGTATTACACTTGAGAGCTTGCTGAGGAAGACGAGTACTCTGGTAATTATTTATGGATACCAAGGTAGAGGGAAGCCACTTGTATCGGTGGGTGATCTTCCCTATTCTCGGTGTCTTTAATTGGATACATAACCCGAGGACTTACTGAGAAAGGTGAGTGCCCTCGTGTTAGCACTAGAGCAAAAGGAACCTACTTGTATGAGCGGATAGATTTCCCTATTCTCGAAAATTAACAATAAAATACTGATGGTTATGATTATGTAAATGGATGATAATGATGTTGACCATTGTGTGATTATGGGCATGAAACTTGGTTTACTTGTGGACTGTGTGTACACCTGAGATGGATATTTTAAATTGTATTATAAACACTTCAATCACACACTATTATAAGCTATTTCTTCCTTACTGAGAGGTGTCTCACCCCGTCATACGTTAAATCTTTTCAGGTTATTCAGGTGATTGAGCTTAGATAGCTCCAGGGCGGGGTAGTTTTTGTGCGTTAAATATACCAGATCGGTTACGTATTTAGTTTATGTTTTATATATATTAATTCTGGTTCTATAATATAAAGGATTAGGTTGTAATTATTATGGATCAATGTATGTAAATATAGCACTCTGGTATTTTTTGTTGAAGATATTTATTAGTTCCGCTGTGTGAATGTTATCGGAGACGCGTGTTGGTCTCTTCACGCACTGGGCTCTGCGTAGCGGGTCCAGGGTGTTACAACTCACATGTGATTTTTGCATTTCATTTCTTATTATTTTGGACTCCATTTAACTGATTTTGTGCTTTCTGTGTGTAGGTGAACCTAGTGATCCAGGTGGCATTCTAGGAATGGAGGGCATGGCATCCTATAATTTTTGTGTTTGTTTTTATTTCTTTACATTTTGTATGCTGATGTACCCATGGGTTGGCTTGTATTGCAACAACACTTTGTACATGTAACCTTTACTAGTATTTTTGTATTTTCATTTTCCTTTTGGTAACTTGCCTGTACCCCCGTGCAGTTTTCCCTACAACTATAACTTGTACAACTTTTTCCTTTTTGTAAGTGCTTTTCTCCCCTGCATGTTCAAACACTCACGTGTGCATGTGTACACATGTGTTTTCTCTCATGGCTAATGCATTTCTTGATTATGACTCCAGTGTTGACTAATTTTGACCAGATAAGCACATTTAATAGAATATGACCTTAATCTCCAAACAAATATGGTTTTAAAATTAAGACCCAATTTAAAGCCGAAGACTCATTTTGAATGATAACAAATCCCTAGACTCAAATTACAGAAAAGGATTAAGTTTTACTAAAATCGAAAAACTTGGTTTAAATGAAAACTCGAGTAAACCTTATTGTTTTTGTATGTATGTATTTTTTTTATTTTGACAGAAATTAAAGAAACCAACTCCTAGTTCTAAGAGTACTTGATTATGGGAACTAGTACTGATGAAAGAAAATTAAAATCATTTTAGGGAAATCTAACCTAACAGGGAGTATATATGAGACTCAATGAAAGAAAATTGGTTTTGAAATCAACTAAGTTAGAGAGACTCAGCTTAAAAGGACTCAACTTTTGGGCTCCTAAGATTCAAACCCTAATACCTAAGGGGAGTTGATTTTGGAACTACAGGGTCTTAGATAATAACAGAGATTAATTTTGCAACTAAAAGAATTATTTAAAATCAACAAAGACCTTTCCTAATAGTTTGCTTAAAAACCTAAGACTTGAACTAAACATTTATAAGACTCAGTTCTAAACCACATTTTTGACATTTTAGAGGCTTGATTATTAAAAGGACTCAATTGAGGAATTAGGGTCTTAATTTCAAACTCAGGGTCATTCAAGACTCAAAGTCAACTCACATTTCACCGTGCTTCTTTGGGGTGGTCTGGTTAAAATTAGGGTATCTACATTTGGGGTTCTAGGAATTTTAATAGCTGTTTGGAAAACTATTGCTAAAAGCTATGCCAATGATTTCTCTATCTTTTAGCCGCAGTTATGATTGCTACTAAGAACCCCCCCCCCCTTTTTTTGTAGTGTGAGATTCAACTTAGGCCATTAAGGGGTATCAAGCAGAGTACAACAACATGACTTCAAAAATTGCTATTAAGGAGAAGTTCTTATATGCTTGAACTTGGTTCATGTTGAATTAGTTATCAATTGTTTTAGGGGGGAGGTAAATGCTAAGAGTTTGTTAGTTGTTTGAATATTAGCCAATGAGAAAATTATTGAGTTGTGACCTATATTTAGAAGAGTGGTGTAGAAGGAGACTTTGGGCCAAGGGTGTAGCATTATTGTATTGTTGTATGAGAACATTTTGAGGCTTTATATATTTATAGCTGATGGTTGAAATTCTAAGGCCATTTTGTTAATAGTGGGGATTTTCACATAGATTTCATGGACGTAGGCTCATATGGATATTTTGGACATAGGTAGTTTGCGTTTCTATTTTTTTTCTATGTTGTTCTTTTTAATTTTATGTGTGTGTGCATAACCTTAATGTTGGAAATACTGGATAAAAAGTAGATGGAAAGAAATGGATAAAGGATATAACACTGAGATTTTTTTTTATACCACTAGATGCAAATGAGTTGAGTGTATGGCTATTTATAGGCTTCACTTAGAGCTAGGGTACATGTATTTATCATAATTGCTATTAACACATTTATTATAGCCTATTTATGTAGTTACATGAATCCCTATAGATAATCTCCCAATCCAAAAGGCCTTTTATATACTTGAACCACATGTAGCATTCTTCTCAATTTCAGCAATTTCTTCATCCATCACAATTCTCCTTCATCAAAATCTTGTGATTCATAATCACCAACTAGACAAAAAGGGTTAGATCATCCCTATTTTCTATTACCTCATAGATTTCTTAAAGACTTCATGGTCTTCTTTTTGACGATGAAGAGGGCAATAAATGTCTACTAGGAGGCGACATTGGTGATGGTAATGGAGTAGTAGGCACTTCAATGGATTCATCTTTTTTTTTTTTTTTTTTTCATTTTCTTCAAATGAGGGAAAGAAGTTACACTTCTCCTCTTGAGTGTTCGAGTCCCATGTGCTTGCCTCATTGAACTCAACATCTCGATTTATGAAAAATTTTCTACTACTTGGATTGTAGAGCTTGTATCTCTTTGGATTTAAGTCATACCTGATGATGATACACTTCTCACTTTTGTTATCGAACTTGGATGCTTTTGATATACCACATATGTATATGCTATGCTCCCAAACACTCATAAATGAGAGATGCTTGACTTCTTTCCTTTCTAAGCTTCTTGTAGGGTTCAACTCCACGCACCGCTAGCCGCATACATGTTCGAAAAATATGCTGCATGGTCAATTGCTTCGGCCCAAAATTCTTTAGGCATTTTTTGTTTTGTTTTTGCAACATACTTCTTGTCATAATAAGAAGTGTTTTATTTTTATGCTCTGTATGCCATTTTGTAGAGGAGACCGTTGAGCTGTTAAAGGACAACAGATTCCATCCTTTTCGTAATATTGATTGAATTATTTTAATTTGAATTCTCCTCCATCTGATCACATAACTTTGATAATGTTGTTGTATGAGAGTATTTTTGAGGTTTTATATATTTGCAGCTGATGGTCGAAATTCTAAGGCAGTTTTGTTAATATATAGTTGGGATTTTCGCATGGATTTCATGGATATAGGCTTGCATGGATATTTTGGACAGAGGAAGACTCTGTTTTTTAAGTTACGTGTGCATAACCTCAAGACATGTTAACAGCTCAGGGCACAATCTTTTAGAGAGCCTCTAAAATTTTTTCAAATTGCTTGCAAGCAATTTTGCCGCCCAGGAGAAAAAGAAGAAGAAAAACATGCAAGTAGTTCACGACGTCAAGCTCATTGGTATTGAAATCTAACTGCTACTCTAGATACACTATCTTATATTTATGAAAACAAGTAAAATACAACAATTCAATCCCCTGCCCAATTGATGATTTGGTAGCACTAATTAACCTTAAACTAAAGGAGGATTGATCTCTTTTACAGTTTGAGAACTCCCATAAATGCATTGTAACTATTGTCCTAATCATGCAATATTAGAGTCTTCTGAAATGCTTTTCATTTTTGATCTGCTAAGTGAAAACTGACATGCTTTGATGGCATCTTCAATTGATAAGAATATATATTCCTTCCCAATCTTGTCTACAAATTTTGAAATTATCAGCTTCTCCATGACCTCAATCCTTGGGTTTACAATTGCCATCTGCAAAGATGTTGAAAATACACACAGAAAATTAGTTTTTTTTTGGATTTAAGTCTCCTCCATTTTTGAATAGTTTTAGAAACTGAATGCTGAGGATAATTGTTCGTTACCTTAATCCCATTAATCACCATGTTTCTTTGGATTTCGAGCAAGGTTTCTATGCCGGTCATGTCAATGGATGTAACTCCTACAGAACCACATTCTTCCTTCATTAGGCAAAAAATGGTATTTAAAGAACGAATAGCCAATTATTATTGTCCTCTTAAGTTTTGTTTCACCAATGCAATTACTATTAGTAGCAAATGCTGTATCAATGGATGGATTATGGAGCTCAAAATGTGGTTGGTAGTCAGAGAGAAAATGAGTTTGGTATGCTAAAATTTGACGTTACAGCAATTTTGCATTTTATAGATAGGCAAACGGTAATTAATTACCTCCCAAATCCAGTAAAATGTGCTCAATACCACCCACATTAGAATCGGAAACCATCTGCTCCTCTTTAATCCACCTTGAAATCCTGCTCGAAAAATACGATCCAAATAATTAGAGAAGTACTACACACACACACGTGCGCGCGTATATATGTAAATCTAGCTAGTATAAAAAGAACAATGCTATTTATGGGGAAATACCTTTCTCTTATATAAGTGCAGTTTGCAAAGTAAATAGGCGAGCCAAGTTGAAGAATTAGGATTCCTGGGATTTCTTCTGCCCCGGGATACTGCTCGACATCGCGGAACAGTGTTGAGCTTGGAATGTTCGCTAGCCTGCAAGGTGCAGGTCTAGCCACATACAGAAGTGCCCTCAGTACTGAAATTGATATCTGAATGTGGAATTCAAAATTAGTGTCATAGAACTGCAAGTATTATGTATGATAGTAGTATATATGATATTGTTGCACTTGAATTGGAATCAAAGTGTTTAATGACAGTTTCTAGAGATCAGAAAAATTATTTCTTCTTAAGATTAGAACAAAGCTTAACATAAACCATTGGAAGGAGAAAAGTTTCAATTATTTTTCTGTGAAATTGTATGCTTTTAGTCATTTACAAAGCAAACATAATCATGAGTTAATTCCTTACAGAGAGCATAAGGCCAATATCCATGCTAATGAAGGCAACGCCGAAGAAGGCAGCCATGCAAATGAAGAAATCAAACTTGTCGACCTTGAAAAGGCGATAAGCCTCGTTGTATTCTATGAGTCCGAGCATTGCAGCCATGATAATTGCAGAGAGAGCGACGAGAGGGGTGTAACTGAAGAGAGGGGCCAAGAACAGTAAAACTAGCATCATGCATATTGACATTACTACATTTGACATGGCTGTTTTACACCCAGCATTGAAATTTACAGCAGTTTTTGAGAATGGACCTGCAAATTATCATCAATCTTACAATAAGAAATTCACTTATAGGTACTCATATACATACATATGAGAAGTAAGTACTCGAGAGCAATTACCAGTAGTTAAGTAGCATGAAGTGAAAGACCCAACAATGTTCATGAGCCCAAAAGCTATCATCTCCTTATTTCCATCAACTTGTTCATTGTTCATGATTGCAAAGCTCCTTCCTATTGCTATCCCTTCCTACAATATATGAATATTTTAAGTAAAACTGTCGTATAATGCCTATTAGAAAGTATTAGGGTCTTTATAGAACTTCGAAAATATTAGGAGAAAGAGCGAAAAATAGGAAGGATATTACTTTTTCATGCTTGGTTTTCAAGAAAAGCAAGAAAGAAAATAAAAAAAATGCTAAATCAATGAATAAAATTTTGATTTTACACATTCTTAAATTTTAATTTTTCTTAATTTTTAATCAAGTTGGAACAAATTTTCATCTTTAATCGTAATTGATACAAAGAGAAAATGCAATGAACCAAAAATAAATTTTCTTCTAATTTTCCTTCCCTCAAAGTAAAATTCTTGATTCAAAGTAGCCCTTAATAAATTAGAAAATTAAGTTAAAAGACAGATTGAGGAAAAAGAAATTGTGATAATGATAGAAAACAGAAAGGCAGATGCAATTTGTATTCATGTGTAGTGTTGTTCTTACAGCTAGAGCCAAAATGCCTGTAATGATCCCTGCTTTCAATGGTGCTGATATATACTTGGCGTCAAAGTTTAAATGTTCAATAGAAAGAGGATTTAATCCTTTGTTCAGATGACCCACCTGCCATAAATTAACCCAAAATAAACAATATTAATTACTGATGTAATTAATGAATGCATAAAACCATTACCAAACATGAATTTGGTTTTTTGAAGGACAAATTTCCATGTCAATATTCAATAATTTTTTTTTTTTTTTTTTTTTCTTTTTTGAGAGACATATTGAACTTTAACTACACAAAGTATCGTGATTTCGTATTCAAATTTAAAATTTCTAATATAAAAATTTCAAAATTTTAGTTCCTAACTACCGAGATATGTCCTTAGACCCATTCAAAAGATTTCTCAAGCTTTGTTTATGAAAAATTCTAGAAAATTATGTTTAATTCTGCATGTGTAAATAAACAATATTATAATATTTCTATTTACTAAAAATTGAGACATTAACTTGCTTGTACCTTTACTTCTTTATTCTTTAGCAAACCCAGTTGTTTGATTTATTATTATTTTTTTAAAAAAATTAATAAATATATATTTTTTATAACTCAGGGACTCTAGCCACCATCGCGTCACATTTGATACTATGGTGCGGCAACAAACTCGAGAGGGGATAAAAGCCGCCCGCCCATTGATACACCCCTAGTAATTCACTGACGTAATGCCTAAAGGGGGAATCAAACTCATGACCTTGGGGCCTCTAAAGTCACAAGTTCGCCCTTACCACTTGTAGTGCTGGCCCAGCAAAAATTAATAAATGTTGCAAAAGTGCACAAGGTATTCTTTTCTTTTTATTTTTAAGTCAATATTGTAGGTGTATAATATATGTTAATATGGTACTCTGTTTTTGACAAGGGCAAATTTTTGGAGACATTTCTTGCATTATGGGTGGGTTTGTTTGTTTCCTGCCTACCCCAAAAAAAGGAAAAAGAAAAAAGAAGTGGGGTTGTTTCTTTATAGCCCATGTTTGGTATGATTAAAATTCTTTATGTTTTGTTTTATTTATTTTTGAAATAAAATGATCATCATATAATAATTTGGTAATTTATAAAAGAAAAGGTTTTATCATAAAAAGAAAATGACAATGTAAAGCTTTTATTTATATATACCAAGAAAAAGATAAGAAATGACTCATAATTTCACCACACAAATGTTTATTTTATGTTTAATCAAAAACTATAAATGAGTTTCTGATATGTTATTATTATTATTATTATTATTATTATATAATTTTTTATTCCATTATCAACCAATTTTATTTTTGTGAGCCTAGATAATATATTAAAACAAAGAATTTTATATTTATTTGAGATTATAATTTTGACTTTGGGTTTGTTTGTGCAAATTTAGAAGAAATTCATTATTCTTTTGTATTTTTATTTTATTTAAGCTAGCACATATATAAAATTAAGATTTAAGCACTAAACTTTCGAATAAAAAATTAGCAAAATTCTATAGTTTTTTGATAAAATCAAGCGTAAGACCCCATCAATAATTAAAAATTAATTGGCATTGCAAAAACAAAAGAATGTGGAAACAACAGCCACCTTAATTAAATGTTACGCCAATTCAATGTAGTGCAGAAAATGATTGATAAGACTTCAAAGGACTACAGCCAACAGGAAAGGTCCTTTCAGTGAACAACATCATATGTTCTCCAGCTCCCTTTATCTGACTTGAGTGATGGAATATGATTTAACTATGATTAATGGATGTCTCATCACCAACACCTCAATTTCAATTTAGGAATTTAGTAAAATTAGTGATTAAAACTAATATTATTTATATATATATATATATATATAAAACTAATATTAATCACTAATTTTACTAAATTCTCGAATTGAAGTTGAGGTGTTGGTGATGAGGACATTCATTAATCATAGTTAAATCATATTTCCATCACTCAAGTCAAATAAAGGGAGCTGGAGAATAATAATATAGATGTTCCTTGAAAGACCTTTCCTGTTGGCTTTTATATATATATATATATATATATATATATATATATATATATATATCCAGTTGGATTAGTCGGATTGACTCAAGTGGTAAGTACGACTTATAACTTTGGTGACTTTAAGGTCACGATTTTGATTCCTCATTGAGAGTTTATTCTGATGAATTACTAGGGATACGTCAATGAGTGAGTGACTTTCACCCCGGGTTCGATGCCACACCATAGTGACCAAATTGGTGCAATGATGCATAGAGTCCGCAAGTTATAAAAAAATATATATATTAGTTAATTTATGTAAAAAAAAGTTAAATGAGATGTCATGCTCTTTCTTTTGTGAATATTTTTTTTTTTTTGGGGTTATTATAGTACTCTTTTGAAAAATCCTCAACATTCAAATACTTTAAAATTATAGTACTCTCGAACACTATTGTTTAATATATATATATATATATATATATATATATATATATATATTTGAGACCCTTTAAATACTTGACTAATCTATCTAAATAATGGGTAAAAATAAAATTTTAATTAAAGACTATTTTTATCCATTTTTTTAAAGAATTGAAGTTGACATTTATGATATTAATGACTCGTGCTTTCTCTTTTTGATGAATTGGGTCCACATGAAGCTTGACTTAGAGGTACTCCGTCACACACTCTATAGTGTGGGTTCTACTTATGTAGATTTCTAAGATTTTCGTATGTCCAAACATTATTATAACATCTTGTGATTATTACGTTTTAAATTTTATGTGAAGGAATAATTCCTTATAATCATTAATTCATTTTAATTTTGTCCCAAGATTCAAACTTAAGTCTTCAAAAAAAAAAATGTAAGCTTTAATTAATCACTTGATATCCTCTAAGATACATTGACTCATGAGTCATTGGGGGTTGTCTAAATTAGGTAACAAATCAAGTACTCATTAAAAGTGATTTCGAAGCAAAAGTGATTTTAATGTATTGAACTTTTTTTAACTTCTAAGTTATCATGAAATAGTTTGGCTGAATAATATTTTGTGCTTAAGTTTTGATAAAAAAGAAAAAGAAATAGAATATTCATTAGAAGAGACTATCACAAGAAATTTTTATAAATGGTATGCAATATCATAATTTGATAGGAATTATTAAATGTGAGAAAGTAATTACAATAAATCATGGTTTCTCTTAAAGTAGTTTCAAATTCAAAATTTATTTCGTTTCATTAATAGACTAAATTATAGGAGGCTAATTTAAGAATACTCTTGTATCATAAAATTATTTTGATTAATTTTTCTAAGAAAACGATATATCCTGTCATTATCTCTCGACTTCCAAAAATTAGACTCTTGATCTCTATTGGGTTTAGTTTGGGAAATAAAATTGAATGAAAATAAAATAATTATTACATAAGAATAAAATTGTTTATAAAATAAAATCTTACATTTTTTTTAAGGCAAGTAATATAACGAAGTTAATGCTAATCCACTTATTGAAATAAAATATACTTTCACATGATTACTTGCTTTAAATGTAAGTTATTATATTTTTGTACAATTATTATTCCATTTTTATCCTTCCGATCCCCCGATTCTCCGAAACCGGACATAAATTTTAAAATACTAAAATTATAACTTTTATTAAATAAAATAAAATAGAAGATGGACTCAACATGCTTTGGTGGGCTAGGAAAAGCCAAGAGTTAGATGAAACAAAATAAGGTCCACTGACAGGTAAACCCCGCCTACAGAAATTGAAGGAGATCCCATAGAAATAGAGTGAAGGTTCAGCTAGTGCCGGCTAGAATTGACTTCTTTTAGTTTGATTGTTGCTTTACGTGACTAAATGTGCATGTGTTGTGTTGATATATTATTGGCAAGAGATTTTTTTTTTTTTTTCCCCTTATTCATTTCTACCTTCACCAGATAATATAAAATCTCAGTTTTTAATCATTAAATTAAGGTTAACTTGATGGAAATAGGCAATTAAAAGAACAGTAGGAGATGAGAGTGCTTACAATTTGAATTCCATGTTTTTCTGCGTGAGAAAAATAAGCGAAGATACAACCAATAATAACTACCACCATTGGAGCTATCGCTGATACCCAAAATAGCTTTGGATTCTTCTTTTTCTGCGATTGCATTCATTGATATGTTAGGACAATTATAATATTAGCATCCAAAATCGTATAATTCATTATGAATAAAAAAATTAACTAGTGAGAAGAGTCCATCTGTATCCATGTAGGATTTAGAACCAACCACAATCACATTGTCATATGTGTTGGTGTTCAAATCATGCATCGTTAATAATAATTATGGTTCACGGCATATCTTATGAATCCCACACTACTAATGAGAGAGAGAGAGAGAGAGAGAGCTTACCAGGTGCCTAGTGAAGAGGAGAAAGGCAAGGAAGCATACACCCACAACTGCACACTCCCACCTCCACTGAGATAAGAACATATCATGATGTAATAGATAATTAGTATTTTGTAATAAGCAATTATGGACCATTAAATGTTATTTTAAAAGGTATAAGGTTAAGGAGGTAATTAGCCAAACTGAGTCCTACATTCTTATTTCAGAATTTCTGAAAATTATTATTATTTTCAAAGTCAAAGGAGTTGTTTCTTTGTGCAGGGTTATGGGTCCCTATCTTATTGCAAAAATAATTATTTTTACTGTAAAAATATGCTCCTCAATAATGAAAATCATCACGTTCGGATGCCTTGCAAAAATGAAATGTATTTATGTATATTTTTAAAATCCAGACAGTAAATAATTAGTAGGTTGTACATAATTTTATTTTACAGCTAACATAAATGAATATGTAGGGATAAATCCACTATATGCACTTATATAGCGTTAAAAGTGAGACTCACCCTTTTTGGAAGGTGAGTTTTATAATACTTTTCTTACTATTTGCAATTACTTTCTTCTTTCTATTTGGCAAGAGGGAAAGTAAGGGAAAAGTGAATGAAAAATCCTATTTTTCCTATTTTATAGGATGGAAAATTGAGAAAATGTCGTAGTGTCATCATTTTGAGAGTGAGAAAACAAATGAAAAGAAAATTAACTATTCACTAATATGAACGACGGTTATTTCTTTTCATAAATCTCTATTGTCAAAAGAAAAAGAAGAAAGATCAAGCCTCTTTCTTTTATTCTATTTTTTCTTTTCTCTTGCACCTTAAACTTTCTTTTCCCCTCATCATTTACATAGCATCATATTGACAAAATCTCTAAGTGCTGTGGCCAACCAAGACTACTTATAAAGAGGACAGAAATAAAGAAAAGTAACTAAACTCAAGAGAGTGTTAAAACAAACCTCATCTCTATTACTAAAGATTGAATGCATAACCGAAATCACATCGGTTTTGGTAGTAAAATGTTTCAATCCTAACATGCCCTTCAGTTGTTGGAGACAAATTAGAGTCGCTGTCCCTCCCATGAATCCAATGATCGTCGAATGAGACAAAAAATCTACCAAAATTCCTAACCTATACACCACCAAACCACAATCATAATAACAGCAATAACATAATCAATAATAAGAAAAACAGCAACAGATTTAAAACAAAATTTTTTTCTGAATATATATATAGCCAGTTTTGTACCTTAAGAAGCCGAGAATCGCCTGAAAGACGCCGGTGACGAAGGTGGCTGTAAAAACAAGGTGAAGGTACAACGTTGGATTATCCTTCACCGAAACCTTTTCTCCGATGGTGGCGGCTATGAGCAGAGACGACGCCGCCACCGGCCCAACTGCGAGGTGCTTTGAGTTCCCGAAAACAGCATATATGAGCGGCGGAACAAAGCTCGAATCTGCAAAAACATATAAACTAACCTTAATCTCAAAGAAACGACATAAACCCATTTTACAAATATTAAGAAAAAGAGAACAGCAATTAGTTAAACCCATTAGTCACAATGGATCATAACTACGTACAAAGGCCAATGATGACGGGAATGTTGGCAAGCTTGGCGTAGCTGATGCCCTGAGGGATGGCGAGGCTGGCAATGGTGATGCCGGCGAGGAGATCGTAGCGGAAAAGGCGGAGGTTGTATCTGGGGAGCCAGTCGAGGACGGGGATGAAGTACTGGAGGGCCTTATAGGCTCGCCGGAGGTGAGGGTCATTTCTGAACTGCCGGAAAGGGTCGTCGGGGAAGAGGGTCTCTTTGACGTCGGACTTGAAAGCTGTCGCAAAGCTTCTCGGTGGGTCGCACAAGTTCACCTCGTAATGATTAACTCCTTCGTTAGACCTTGTCATGGCTGCAAATACCACCGCACCAAATTATTTTGGGCACTCTTGAATTATTGTAAACCAGACAGAGAGAGAGAGAGGTTGGGGAGTAGTAATTGCAGAGGGGGAGAGGGTTTATATAGGAAGACAGTGGTGGTGAATGAGAAGGGAATGACAGAGAATGGATAAGACTGGATTGTGGGAAATTAAGAATGAGAAACAGCATGTGTGAGAATGCTTACGTAGGAAAAGCAGAAAATTATAATGAATGGCCTTGACACCCAAGTGTGCCTACCTATGGCTTTACTTGGTCCACGGAGCCAGGAGCAAATCCAGCCAAGTATTACTGTTTCTTCCGATTCAGTAATTTGTTGTTTACAGCCCAATACATAGCTGACTTTTTCTGGATGAAGTAATAATTTGTACTTTAAGGAGGTCTCGGAAATCAAGTTATCGTGAATAAGGCTCTTCTCGATAAATAGATTTGGAGATTTTCTGTTAAAGACAAGAGCTTCTGAAAAAGATGATTTGTGTCAAGTATGGATTTAGTACACCCATATGACGCTCCCCTATACTCCCTGGCCCCATAGGTGACTCCCCCCCCCCCCGAGGTCCCATAGGTGAAAGTCTTTGCACTCTATTAAGGATTCTCTTGAAACTATCTCCAAGGATCCCGGAACTGATCACAACAGCAACTTAAGCTCAAATAATGAAGATATCTTAACAACCTCTTAAATTCAAATAATAAAAATATCTCAACAACTTTTTGTATTTAAATATTCTGCTGTAATCTAGTGTATCTACTCACAATCTCTTGTAACAAACTCCTCTGTTTATATTCTCCTACAATATGTGAGGAGATAATATGCTAATATTTGTATATTCAAACTTGGTATCAGAGCCACCAAGATTTACGTCTCTCTTCTGCTCCAATGGACATCCCTGTATCCTCACCACCATCTTCTACTAAAACCATCTTCAAGGATCTCAGAACTGATCACAACAGCAACTTAAGTTCAAATAATGAAGATATCTCAACAACCTCTTAAATTAAAATAATGAAAATATCTCAACAATCTTTTGTATTTAAATATTCTGTTGTAATCTAATGTATCTACTCACAATCTCTTGTAACAAATTCCTCTATTTACATTCTCTTGCAATATGTGAGGAGATAATATACCAATATTTGTGTATTCAAACTTGGTATCAGAGCCACCAAGACTTACGTCTCTCTTCTGTTCCAATGGATAACCTTGTATCCTCACCACCATCTTCTACTGAAACCCACCCACAGCCATCCCCAAATTCCACCTCTATTCCTATCACTAGCCTCACCAATATTCATCAATGCTCACCATCAAATTAACCCACAAAAATTTCCTCCTCTGGCGTGCTCAGGTCACTCCTTATCTATGTGGCCAACATGTCTATGGCTTTGTTGATGGCACCAATCCTCCTCCCCCTTCCACCATACCCAATCCAACATCTACCTCAACTTCCGTTGTCACCATTCCAAATCCAGCATTCCAGCTATGAAGCCAGCAAGACCAGATCATTCTCAGTACCCTCATATCTTCCCTATCCGAAAATATTCTCTTGCATGTCATGGGCTGCACCACTTCCCGTGATCTCTGGCTCTCTTTTGAAAGAATGTTTGTCTCTCAATCTCAAGCCCGTATCACTCACACTCATTATCAACTTGCCACCATGAAGAAAGGATCCTTTACCATATCCGAGTACTTTCAAAAAATGAAAGTTCTCATTAATACTCTTGCTGCTGCCAAACAACCTTTAAATAATTATAAAACTATCTCCTATTTGCTTGCAGGTTTAGGGACCGAATATGATCCCTTTCTCACGTCCGTGACAACTCGTGTGGATCCTCTACCTCTTAATGAATTGTATGGACATCTTCTAGAGCATAAACAATGCATTGAGCAACATTAGATTCCCACCGATCTTGCCATGTCCTCTGCCAATATGGACTCTCGCAATCATCAAAATCAAGGTAAGAATCAGCGGCCCATCCATAACAACTCTAGTGGTTGACATAACTATGGTGGACGTGGTCAATGTGGTCGCTGTGGGGGTCGTCATTCCCTATCAACGGATACCTTTTCCAATGGCCATCGCCCTATATGCTAGGTCTACAACAAGATGGTTCACATTACTCTTAACTGTCACTACAGGTTTGATCATGCTGTTTAACAAGCCCCATCTCAGTCCCATCAAACATATTATACTTCTCAACCAAATGCATCTGATGAAAATTGGTACCCGGATACCGGTGCAACCCAACATCTGACCAATGATCTCTCCAATCTCAACTTGTCTGTAGAACCTTACAATGGCGTTGATCAGATACATGTTGGTGATGGCTCAGGTTTGTCTATTGATCACATCGGCTCCTCTCTTCTTTGCACTTCCACTCGTTCCTTTTGTTTTAAAACATCTCCTTCATGTTCCTCACATTACAAAAAATCTTCTTTCAGTCAGTAAATTTGCTTGTGATAATTCCGTCTCTTTTGAATTTCATGTGTCTCACTTTGTAATTAAGGATTGCAGCACAAAGAAAATATTCCTTCAAGGGCGTCTTAAGAATGGTCTCTATCAGCTTCCTTCTAGTCCAAAAAAAACAAGCACTTGTCGGTGAATGCACAACAAATGTCAACTGACATCATCGCTTGGGGCATCCCGCTTTTTAAACTATTCGACTTGTCATCTCCAAGTTTCAATTTTTGGTCTCTTCCAATAAAACTGCTGCTCCATGCTCTTCGTGTTTGCAAACTAAAGCCATTAGTTACCATTTTCTTCTTCTACGTATGTTTCTTCATCTCCTTTAGAGTTAATATTTAGTGATGTCTGGTGTCCATCACTAGTTGTTTCACATCTTGGAAATAAATATTATGCTTCTTTTATTGATGCATTTTCTTGATTTACTTGGCTATATCCTATTCAATGCAAATCCGATGTTTATCCCACATTTCTAACCTTCCAAACACTTGTTGAAAGACAATTTGATACTAAAATAAAGTGCTTCCAGTCCGATTGGGGTGGTGAGTATCGGTCCCTCCATACTCATCTCCAAACTCAAGGCATTCATCACCATTTATCATGCCCACATACTCATGCCCAAAATGGATGTGTTGAGCGAAAACATAGACATGTCATTGAAACATCACTTGCTCTTCTCACCGACATCTCCTTACCACAAAAATTTTGGGATGAAGCTTGTCAAACTGCATGTTTTCTTATCAATCACATGCCTACTGTTGTACTCAATAATTTGTCACCTTACGAAAAATTAAACAAGTGCAGCCCAGATTATAATCTTCTCAAAATTTTTGGGTGTGCATGCTATCCACATCTTCAACCTTACAACAACAATAAATTGCAGCCTCGTTCCTCTCCATGTGTATTTATTGGATATAGCATGCATCATAAAGGTTATAAATGTTTAAATCCTAACACCAATTGAATTTACATCTCTTGTGATTTTATCTTCGATGAATCCTCTTTTCCGTTTTTTTCTCCCATTTGTAGGTCCACGTCTCAACCTTCATCACCAACTCATGCCATTTTTCCATTACCATTACTTGCTTCACCGACGGCCTTAGATGTGATTAATTCACAAGCTACTTCATCACCTACAATGGCATCACCTCAGTCACCTACAACTTTGTCCCCTGCTCCTCTTGTCATTGAGATACCTCCAGCACCAGAGCCTACACGAACTCACTCAATGGTCACTCGATCTCAAGCCAATGTGTTTAGACCTCGGCAATATATAGATCGCACAATTCGGTACCCCATTCCCCGAGCATTACTTGTTGAAATGGCTGCAACAATTGAACAAACCTACTTCACTAATGCAGTCAAAATACTAGAGTGGCGAGCTATAATGCAAGAAGAATTTAATGCTTTACTTTGGAACAATACCTGGTCCCTTGTTCCATCTCATGCGACTAAGAATGTAGTAGGATGCAAATGGGTGTTCAAACTAAAAAGATGATCTGATGGATCTCTTGAGTGTTACAAAGCGCGGTTAGTGGTTAAAGGATTTCATCAATTAGCCGGCTTGGATTATGGAGAAACATACACTCTTGTGGTTAAGCCAACCACTATACGAACTGTTCTTTCACTAGCTTACTCCATGGGTTGGACCATGCGCCAAATTGATATTCAAAATGCATTTCTCCATGGGAAACTCTCTGAGGAGGTATATATGACTCAATCACCTGGTTTCTCACATCCATTATATCCATCTCATGTTTGTCGCCTCAACAAAGCAATTTATGGCCTCAAACAAGCCCCAAGGGCTTGGTTTTCACGATTAAGCTCTTGTTTAATTCAACTTGGCTTTCATGCATCCAAAGCCAACTCCTCCTTATTTATTTTTTCCTGCTGGATCCATGACCATTTTTATTCTCATTTATGTTAATGATATCATCATCAACTATTCGGTTCGATCTTCCATTGATGAGCTTCCTGCACTGTTGAGGAAAGATTTTGTTTTTAAAGATCTCGGTGATTTCAACTTCTTTCTCGATGTTGAGGTGCAACGACTACTAGAGGGCCTTCTTTTATCTCAACAACGGTATATCCTTGATTTACTAAAGCCACGAAAATTCTTGAAGCTAAGTCGATCTCATCCCCTGTGGCATTGGCTCACTCCTTATCGGCACATGATAGTGATCCCTTTCCTGATACAACTCTTTTTCGAAGCACTGTTGGGTCATTGCAATATTTATCGCTCATTCGTCCTAACTTGGAATTTTCTGTTAACCGTGTGTGCCAATTTATGCATTGTCCAACTAAGCTACACTGTAAGGTCGTGAAGCGCATACTCGGATATCTCAAGCATACATGATCTCGTGGATTTCTTATCACTACGTCATCCACTCAACACTTTGAAGCATTTTCCGATGCGGATTGGGCAGGTTGCCCCGATGGTCGTCGTTCCACAGGTGCGTATTGTACTTTTCTTGGAAAAAACTTAATTTCTTAGAGTTCTCGCAAACATTCAACAGTGTCCCGCTTAAGCACCGAGGCAGAATACAAAGCTCTCGGCAACATTGTTACCGAATTACAATGGATCCAGTACCTTCTTCATGATCAGCGAGTTACACTTCCTTATGTTCCAACTCCTTGGTGTGACAATATAGGCGCAACTTACATGTCAGCCAGTCCAGTATTTCATGCCCGCACCAAACATGTTGAGATAAATTTTCACTTTATTCATGACAAAGTTGCTGCTAAAGATTTGATAGTCTTGTTCATCTCCACCCAAGACCAGCTGACCGATGTTCTAACCAAACCAATAGTATCCTCGCGATTTCAAATACTCTGTTCCAAGCTCAACATACGTGCCTCCCCATTGCACTTGAAGGGGGGTGTTAAGGATTCTGTTGAAACTATCTCCAATATCCCGGAATTGATCACAACAGCAACTTAAGTTTAAATAATGAAAATATCTCAACAACCTCTTAAATTCAAATAATGAAGATATCTCAACAATCTTTTGTATTTAAATATTCTTCTGTAATCTAGTGTATCTACTTACAATCTCTTGTAACAAACTCCTTTGTTTACATTCTCCTGCAATATGTGAGGAGATAATATACCAATATTTGTGTATTCAAACTGACTCAATTCGGTAACGTGGGATTATATGAAGATTTTGGTTGGGAACGTGATTAAAACAAACTTTTGGATTGACAAATAGGCCTCGTTGTACACCCTTCTTAACCTTGTCCAACACATTTTTGACATGGTGTCTCAACAATAGGTTAAAATTGCAGTTGTTTTGTAGTTTCATTAATAATAACCCTTTTTGGTGTTTAAGCATCAAAGTAGAGGAAAAGAGGCAAATCAAGTGCTGGAGCTCTTGAATTTGATATACAAAGTTCATATTAGAAGTGGCTTTCCAGACTTGTGCTCCTGGGAACTCAACTCCTTTAAATTCTTTTCAGTGACCATTTTCTACAAAATTCTTGCCCAACACACCCACCACATATGTCTTAAATTGGTAACAAAACTTTGGAACATCTTCATTCCGACAAAGATCAGTGTCTTTTGTTGGCTGGTAATTAACAACAAAATTTTGCTTTTAGATAACCTACAAAAAAGAGGTTGGAAGTTGGCTCCAATGTGTGTTATCTGCAAGAAGGACGTTGAAAATATTTATCGTCCTCTCATTCACTGTCAGTTTAGCAGAAAGGTGTGGTCCTCCTTATGTTGTTTCTCTTGCAATTATAGATGGTCATGCCATATATATGAGATTAGTTCATTCTACGATATTTGGAATTCTACGTTACTTTAAAGGTTTTATGAAGAATCTTAGAGCAGCCATTATAGGGTGGTTTGTTGGGAGATCTAGAAAGAGCGAAACATAAGAATCCTCAGAGAGCACTCCTTCTCAGCCGCCAAGATTCACTCTAGATGCGTTTCTAGTCTCTTCCATTGGTCTAGGTCATACTCCACTGTCTCGAATTTGGATTGGGAGGAGTTTCATTATATTTTAGCTGATTTTGGAGGTTACACGAAGTCTTGTAGGCTAGTTGCTTCATTGTTTTCTAGAGCATTATGTGGACCATAAACCACCGTGAGAAGCTATTTCCATCATATAAAGAAATTTTGTAAGGCAATGGAGATGGAGAAATTTACCCTTTTTAGAAATCCATGCCACGACATTACCTTCGGAAGGCCCTCTCACATTTGGAATTGCACAATCCATTTTATTTCTTGAAAGCTCACGTTGTCCAGCTTCCAAACTTCCATCATTTGCTTTATTCTTCTTCTTTTGGTTCGGGCTTACCGCAGTCATATCCGTGGACTCATTCCTTATCTCAATTTTTGTATATTGTCAGCAAAATTTCAACTGCAGTCCTCCTATTTGTCCTCGACTTCCTTACTAACTTTCATGGGCTTGTTTATGATCCAATCACTTCTTCTCCTTTTTGTCCGCGTTTTAATAGAAAAATACACAATTTAGCAATATTTTCCGTTGTTTGGAAGATTTACTTGTTTGATTGCAGCGTTTTCATCGGTTTCAGAGGGCGGTCTTTAGATTGGGAAGAGTTCCTTTGTATTTTCTCTAACGTGGGAGGTCTTTTATCCTCGTTTTTACCTGTAGTCTTATTCAGAGAATCTAAGAATCTTGCTTGGATTCTCCTCTTTTAATGATATTACCTTTTTTCAACAAAAAAAAAATTTTGTAATTTAATGTAAAATTAAAAATGAGAAATTAGTATATTGTATGTATATATTGTTTGTCACATAATTACGTTCTATGATTATACATACGCATACACAACAAATACAAAAATTAGATAAAAATTAAAAGAGAGAAGAAGAACATGAATTTATGTAATTTGATCATGTGCCTACATCTGTGGAGTCCTTATGCAATTTTCATTATCAAACGAAAATTATCCTAGAGTTTCAACTTTTGGCTACAATGTATATATAATCTTATATGAAAACCTCTAAACACCCTTATATGATAATATAATTATATTGCGCCTTGACTCAAAAGTAGTGTATTGTGTCGCAAGGGAAGGAAGAGGGGAAACACACCCCCACTTAACTTAGTTTAAGCTAATAGGGAGGTCTCAATATCCCTGAGCTCTCTTATTTGTAACATACTTTAAGCAGTTACCCTCTGAGTATAAGTTACAACTCATCACAATCTAACTATGAGCTGTGATCCCAAACGGTTTCTCTCCAAAAATACTTATTTACAACCTATCAATTATCGAGTGTTATTTTAGTGCTTAATTAATCCACACATGCAAAAAAAATATTTTTTTTGTGTGTTCTTATTAATTAGTACTTTGCTATTTTATGGCTATGATCTAGATCGGTGATTAGAGTTTGAAACTTATAATTTCTAAGTTATATGACTTAAATTTGATTTTTCAAGGAAATTTTATTACTTTCTAAACTTTTAAGTATCATATTTTAATGTACCTATCGTATTCTTTTCTTTATAAAGTAGATTATGGTCAATGGTGAAACCAAATGGTTTATAGCGGAATTTGAATGGTCACATTTGCTCTAACATGGTTCCTATCTTCTTACTAGACCAATTATTTTTACTTCTAATGATTTTTTTTTTCAAGCATGCATGCTTTAATTTTTTTTTTTTAAAGCATCTTGAATTTGTCTTTAAAGGTGAATTATTCCTTCAATATCTTTCTTGCTTGATATCCCAAAGTTTCGGTTAGTTCACATTAATTTGTTTCTAGAGTCAAAAAACTAAAAAAAAAAAAAATTATTCAATATTTTAAGAAAACGAAAGTGTAAATTGTAATGAAAGCCAAAATTTTGAGGAGATTTTTCTTAGATCATGTCTTCTTCGAAGAGAAAAAAATCATATTGATTTGGGTGTCATAAAGAGTCTACATGATTTTAAGGGATTTGATCATCCTCATCAAAATTACTTCATGTAATTTCTTATTTCCAAACAGGGAATAGCAAAATTTGAATCTTGCCTCAACTTCCACACAATTTCTTATCCTACCATGCATAGAGCAAGAAACTCAAATAATTCATTTTATTTTTAAATTTTTATACATTATTAGACTCTGTAATATTCCATGTGGACTGATTGTTTATACATATAGAGTCAAAAGAAAATAAAAAATATATTGTAATTTTTTTAAAAAATAAATAAAAAAGTCATTGGGCTGTATGATATTTCAACACAAAATGAAAACATAAATTCAAAGCCTATACAAAATTCACCACTCTACATTTATTGTGATCAAAATCAACTCATCAAACTTAAATCATTATTTAATATAATATAAAGGTTTATATGTATATAAAATTTCACATCACCATCAATAGTTTTATAAATATCAACATTAAAAATTTATCTTTCCACTTTAATAGAAAAGATCAAAAGTATGGAAAAAAAATTGTTTTTCTTTTATTTCTTTCCATTTTTTTTTGTTTATTCAATTATGTCTACTTAAATCAAGGATTTATGTTGATATAAAAGAAAAAGAATATTGTATTTTCTCTCTATATAAAATATTACTAAAAATGAAATTATATCCTAATGTAAATTTAAAATAAAAAATTTAATATTAACAACAATTTAATTTTAATTTTCTATATATATGTATGTATGTGTGTGTTATTATTCAGTCCAGTACTTTCCCTCATACTAAATACAAAAAAAAAAAAAGTAAATTAATTTTTATTTTTATTTTCTTTTCCTAATTTTTTTACTCTTCCACTTAGATCTAAATATCCTTCAAATCCTACGAGAAACAACCTTGAAGAGAGAGAAATTAAATAAAACACAACTATAAAACCCATTACACCCACTTACAAAAAAGAGCTCTAATAGTTTTTGTCTTTGTTGAATACATTAAGATAAATCAAAATACAGTGATGACTCAATAAAATTTACACAAATAAATAAAAATATATTTTATGGGCATCACATGTTTTTGATGTGTACCTGTATAAGAATTTAAAAGGAAAAAACTTAAACTACTTAAAGTGCTTGCACATTCAAAGAGAGCTTTTCAATCAAAGTTTTTGCCATTAATTCTCTATGAATTTTTTCATACCATTATATTTTAATCATCTACAAAGAAAATTGGTATATAGCAATACTAGTAAAATGATTCCCAACTTTGAAAGTCATCAACCAACCTTTTTGGTTCGTTCACCTTGGATCGAGAGATGTTGAAGCCATCCTTCATTTTCTTCTTACGAGATTATGACATGCATGTGTATTCTATTTGGGGTCTTCAATTTCCCACAACCAAGAGAAGAAGAAGAAGAAGAAAAAAAAGAATCGATGAGAAAGAGATAGCATTTCAAGAATTCATTGAAGAATTAATGAAGCTTCAAATATCAGAGATAAACAAAATGGGGAGGATAAGAGAGAGAGAGAGAGAGAGAGAGAGAGAGAGACCAAGTATGGTTCACGAAAGAGTAGGAGGATAAAATGGGATTCTTAAATGTAAGTAAACGAGGAACTGCCACATGCTACACTTTCAAGTTTATTGATCTATCCTATTTTGTTGAGAAGAACACGTGTTGTGCATGCATTATCTGTACGTGTTAGTATATATATGTGTCTACGTGAGAATGTGTATAATATTTGATTGCTGGAGTTGAATAGAAATGAAATAGATAAGATTGGAATCAACGTTCAATTTCACTTAACATATTATAGGATCATTCAGACCACTTATGAAAAAAATACTTTTTTCTAGGGAAAATAATTATCTAAAAAGTATTGAATTGGAAATATGCTGAAAATAATAAGTACTATTAATTTGGTTGTGTTTAAAAAAAGTATTGATTATTAGCACTTATAAACTAAGTAGTATTTCGATAGTCACTTTTATTATAAGGAGTACCGTATAAATTTATTATAATAGCATTCTTATTAAACTTAACATATAATATTATATAATATATGACAAAAATAATATATAGTTATCAAATTATGCTAATAAACTAATATTTTAGTTAATATTATTATTTAAAAATTTAGTTAATATTATTTATGTAACTTAATATTTTAATATTTTCTTAACAAAACCAAATGTAGGTAAGGTTATCTTTGCATATCAAGTCATAATTAGTATAAGTACAAATACAAAGATTAAGTAAATTAGTAATAGGTTAGACATCATTAAAAAGGGCGAGAATGTTAGCCTTAGTGGCTATACCATCATTGTTTAATGTGTTTTGATGATATTAACATATATGTTGTTCCTAGTGTTTTCCTATCTTTGCAGATCATGTTTAGTACAGATACTCGTACATGAATTATTGGATCAAAGGTAAAGATTGGATTGAATAGACGTCAAGAAGGAAAGATCAAATGGGCACGTACTCAGAAGGAACCTGTTGACCTTATAGGTCATACCTTGTTTTGATTATGACAAATAATTAAGTATTTAATGTCTATCAAGTTTGTGTGCGAGTTTATATTAGTAAGATCTTTTGATGACATATGAAAACTTGAAGAATAAAGACCCAGAAGTTTCATTTATTGTAATTTATATTATGTTTGATTCGGGTCTGTAATAGTAAAGTAGGAATGGTCTATAATAAATGATGTGCATCATGCATGTAGGATCCTATAAGCTCAAAACCATAGAGTGACCTTAGGGGGTCGACCGACGCTAGGTTTTTGGGCGTACTTTCACAGACCTTAGAATGACCCTAGGTCCTTGCACTTACACGTAAAATTGTTTCCAATATCACATATATTATCAGGGGAATTAATTGAAGTAAAACAGGACTTAAGGATAAATAAGTGAGGCTTCGGGCAACTGAACTGTTGTGCAACCATTGACCAGTTAGAGTGTTGACTTGGTTTCAGGCGACTGAACCAAAAAGACTGTAGCGCCCTCGGTCAATCGAACTCATAATCTGAATTTTCCCGCCAACTCGGTATCCCGAACTTCAAGTTCAAAAATGCCTCGGGTTACTAAACACATGAGTTCGGTAAACCAAACTTTGGACCAGGCGACCGAACCTTGGACAGAATGGAAATTGCCTTGGGTCACCAAACCGAACCCACACTCAGGTACCCGAACTTCAAAAATCAACTTTTCCTTTTGTGTCTATTCAAGCGACCGAACCATAGGTCAGGTGCCCGAAACTCTCAGGTTGTTCAATTTTTTACTGCAATTAAGAGGGGTAAAATAGGGTCAATTTTCCTAAATATTTTTTAAACAAATTTAATAATACACTATGTGTCCCCAACAGTTATAAAATTGGGCAAGTCTATATATAAGGGCTCATTTGCTCTGATTAAAAAATAATTAGCAAATAGATTAATAAAAAATCCTCTGAAATTTCCTAAGCCCTATTTCCATATACAAGCCCCATACATTCATATACTACCATTATTTTGAAAAATCAAATTTTTGTGAGTGCTTATTCATTGCTCTATTGTGCTAAGAACCCTCATTTGTGTATCGCATATTTTAGTTTCGATTAAGGGTTAAGCAAAGATTTTTCCCCTTGATTTGATTTAATAAATTGTTGGTAGGGAAAAATCGTATAGCTAAGTAAGTCTTTGCATTATTATTGCAAAAATCATTGGGCTTGTATTTTTGTGTGTGTAAAAATATTTTTACAAGCTCATGTTTGAATATCTCCTTGTACTTTGATATTGGGAAAATTATTTTTAAAATATTCTAAATTTCTATTGGTTCAAATCTTTGAAACCCTAAACCGTGATTGAGATTTTATCTTTACATAGTTTCAAAGATTAGTTTGTTGATACACTCTTGTGCTTGAATTGAGATCATCATTATTCAGAGTGTTATTACACACATATTTGCACTGAGCTTATAGTTCTCATCATTATTGGTGTGCATTAATTATTCTGTGCTGAATTGTTGTACAAATCTACTTGTATTAGAAGCATTTTTCATTGTAAGAAAATTATATTGATTATTGTATTCCAGGCGTGAGCCTGAAAATGGAGACTTGTCCTGGTAAAAGTCTTGGGCTTAGAACTGGTTAGGAAAGTTAGATGCACCATCCTAGTAAGGTGTAGTTGTAGGTTGAGGTCAGCCCCGTTAATTGACCTAGTTGTAATTGGTGCCACTCCACCCTTTCATTAAGAAATAGTAGTAATTCTTGGGCTTGTGAGCTGATGCGGGGATGTAGGCAGTATTGGCCAAACTCCAATAACATATCGTGTGTGCACTTTACATTTCTGCATTTTATTTACTGCACGCGTATGTTATATTATGAATGTTGTGCATAATTTAATTTTCGCATCTTACATTTATCTGCGCATTTGGGTTTATGAGTATATAGACAGACCATAGGTTGAGTATTACTACTGCTGATTTTGACATACTTAGGAATAAATTTTAAATACCTAATTCACCCTCCTTTTGAGAATACACCAAAGTCAATAGACCCAAGCACAACCAAAGGAAGCTTAATTAAAGAATTATTTGTAATAAGAGTTGTGTGAAGTACAATGTTTTGTAAGTCTTGTGAGTGTGTTTCTTACATGATTTCTGAGCAAGAGTTGAGTAAATGCATGCATACTAGGACACATGAGTAGATTGCACAAAAGTTACAAACTCAATATCCATAGTTTTCTAAGTTAAAACAAGATTTTGTCAAATGAATTCTAAAACTCAAATATGTTTTCAAAGGGACAAGTTTTTAACATCCTAGTTTTAAGAACATTTTCATAGTTAGTCCCAATTGTGTTAAAACAAGTTTTATGTCCTAAAGGTTCAAAGAAAGTCAAGTATATTTATAAAAGGACATACTAAGCATATAAGATATCAAAATGGGTTTTCAAACGTGTTTTATTAATCAAGATATCTTATATTCAAAAGTAAACTCATTTGAACAAGTTTTAATTGTTGGAATTGGTGTATTCCCAAGAGGGGGGTGAATTGGAATTTTAAACTTCTTCCTAGGATTAACTAGATATTAGCAGTATTTCACGACCTAGGGTCTTTCTAAATGGATTCCAATGCTCACAGTATTCAAAGCATGTATGTGAGAACAATCAAGACGATAAATAATTAAACATACATGAACTGAATTCAAAGTGCGGAAATTAAAGTGCGCAAGGAAGAGATCAACATACGGTATGATATCGGGGTTCAGCCAATACTACCTATGTCCCCGCCTCTAGATCGCAAGCCCGAGGATTCCACTAATGCTCACTTAATGGGTGGAGCGGCACCGGTTACAACTAGATCAAATTTCTAGGGCTGACCTCAACCTTTACAAACTCTCCTTACGAGGTGGAGAAGGCCCTAACAACTAATCCTTACGGGTTAGATCAATACCCCCTAATGCCACGCATAGAATACAGTAGATATTCAATATAAATTTTGTGTACAATTTCAATGCTTCTCCACAAGCAGATATGTACCACGATATGCTTAATATAATTACAAATTGCACTTTTGCATGATATGAAAGTATAAGTTCAGTGAAGTCTAAATGTGACTACTCTCAAGATAATGTCAATATTATCAAGCAGTATGTGAGAGTGGTGTGAGTATATCTTTGTGTTAAAAATGTGTGTATCAATCACAAGCAATAACCACAAAGAAATCAATAGTACACTCAAATATCTCAAGAATTAATATTAAGTATAAAGTATAGGAGATATTTGAAATGAAGCTTGTTCGAAAAGTGTTTCACAAAGCACAAGAACAAGCCTTTGAATACTTGTAACAATAATGCAAGATTCACAAGCTTTAGAGAGTATTCCCACTAAAAACTTATGAATTAAATCACAAGGGAACTCTCAAACTCACTCTCGAAAAATCAACATTAAACAAATACAATGAGAGTGTGAGCTAATATTAACAATCTCAATAATACTCTTACCAAAATATTTTAGCAAGTAGGATAAGTAAGAGATGGATTTTTGGCTTGTATATGAAAAAATGAGGGTTTTGAAGTTTAGAGAGTTTTGGGTAATGATATTTGCTAATCCATAAAAAATCTTTCCAAATAAACTAGTATATATAGACATACACAAAAATATAACTGTTGAGGGACATACGAGTCTTTTTAAAAAAGATTACTAAAGGTTAAATAAAATTAACCTTGTTTTATTGCAGTTAAAAATGTTCAACCTGAGAGGTTTCGGTTGACCGTATTAAAGGTTCGGTCAACTATATTGTTGAGTTCGGTCAATTGTGGCCATTTTGAACTGGAGATATGGTTGACCGAATTAAGGCGATTTTGAACCGTTTGAGGTTCGGTCGACTAGGGCAGGTTTGGTTGACCAAATTCTGAGATTTAGTTGACCAGGTCAGATTTTAACTGAGGGTTCGGTCGGCCAGAACGTTGGGAATCATCCTTGATCCAGTTCGGTTGACCATGCAGTTCAAGTTAATTTCAAAAATGTTACCAAATAGTCAACCTATTGACCCTGGTATGTTCGGTCGACCGAGGCTTCTATGTTGGTTCAAGTTTGGTCGACCGAACACACTTAAGGTGTGCATTAAAGTCCTATTTTAAATCAAAAGTTTCCCTTCATAGCATATGTGATAATGGGGATTTTTCTAAGTGTCTATGCAAGGACTTAAGGTCTATCTAATGTCTTTAGGCTTTATAATTAGTCCCAAAAATCTGGGGTCAGTCGAATCCCTAAGGTCCTATGGTTCCCTATGGTCAAACTATGGTCATTTGAGCTCATTCTTATTGTAACGACCCAAAAATTACACCATTTTTTTAAAATATAAATTACTCTAATACCCCTATAATACGTGCTATAACATCTCAGGCCCCAGATGGGCACTGAGGTATCCCTGTACACAAATTGACACACTTATGTAGCGGAAAACATAAAATCATACACCCATATTTACAATACCAGAATTCAATATTTCCAAACCATATATACATATTTACACATCACCCTAGTATCATCTGCTAAAAAATGTAATCCCCTGAATATACTTACCTTATAAACAGGGCAGAACAAAAGATCTCTATCTGCGAGCCTGATCTGCTCGCCTAACTGGATCACCTGAAAAATGTTAAACCACTAGGATGAGACAACACTCAGTAAGAGGAGATATGCTATTACTAGTGTGTGGCGAACGAGTTTCATAAATATTATATTAACAATATTTGAAACTGTAAGAACTGATAAATCAATATAAAGTATAACTTGCATTTATCATATTTTAAGGTATAGCTATAATTTCTAAGTTTTCTACTTTTTCATACTTTTAGTATCATACTATATTATTGATATTGTGTAGATCTGTATACATATACATAACTGAAATGTTTAACCTAGAAAACTGTACTTCATGATTTAACCCCTCATGACAGGGTTGTGCGGCCCGTAGGCGGGATTTAATCTTGGTTGGCCTCCCAAGTAAGTCAACTGTACTCTACAAATCCTCTGTCCAGCCCAAACTGCAAACTATCCTAGGCTTGGAACTGGTAACTACCTTGTCAAACCGGTCTCCTCAACCTAGAATATCGGGGAGACTGCAATCTCTCCATAGACACGGTTTGACGGAATCCACATACTATATGAGATATGTGGTTGCACTCTGATATGAAAATAGCAACGGTATCCTGCTATGCTAATTGAACATAACTTGATTCATCAGGATCTGATTCTTTATATACTATTTCTATAAATATCCTACCGTTTTCATCATGATTCCAAAATAACCATAGTACTATAAATCTGTTTTGAAAATACTATAATATCTGACTAAAATAACTGTAATACTTGATTGTAATAACTAATTGTCATATCTGATTGAATAATCTATAATGTCTGAGTCTTATGGTTTTGGAAAGCATGACATTCTGTAATTACTATAAAATACTTGTCTGTATAATATTTGTAAAATATCTGTCTGTAAAATATATATGTCTATATATACACTGTAAATCATGATATTCTGAAAAACTATATAAATTTTGTACTAAACAAATATCTACTCAGGCCACACAACTAATAAAACTCATGTTTTGAAATCTGTAAAATTTTATAACTTATATCTTGTACCTTAATAAATAAATACTATGATTTACAAATAATATTTCTGAATTTCCTAACATAGCATATTTCCCTCACCTAATTGGCTGGGAGGCTTGCTTCCAACTTAATCCCCACGCTCACGACATACTATCCCCAAAATCCTAAAGTAATACATATATGCATATTTCCAATAAATTAACTATATTTCACGAACCTACATACTCGTAAATTTTCTAATTTATAATTTACCTGGGCTCTTGAAAATATTCACTAGGTCCTCAGCCCATGCTTGCAGGGTCCCAAAAATACCCTAATCTTGAAATAATAACATCCTAATTTTATTCCACCAAACTCCAGTATATTCCTATATAACTTAAAATCTAAACTTAAATATGCCTGATACAACTGAAAACACCCAAATATTCAACTTACCCAAATTTTGGGATAGTGCCCAAGTTGGCCTAACGAACGATCTATTCCGGCAAACTTGTAGAGAATCTCCCCAGGATCAACGTGGCAGCTTATGATCGTCGAAATGGGGAGAAACAAGGCGAGAATCGTAGAGAGAAGGAGAGAGAACCAAGTGAGAGAGAGAAAGAAAAGAGAGAAATGATTTTCTCTCGCTAAAACCCGATTTTCTTCTATTTATAGACCTTTTGCCATATGGCCTCATCGACAAGCCACATCACCTCATTGACGAATTCAAGGAGGAAGTTTGTCGATGAGCACCTAACCCTCGTCGACGAGTTTCAGGCCCCGAAAACAACCCCGAGATAAATTCTCATTGACGAGACACGTGTCCACGTCGACAAGCCCAAGAAGACTATTCGTCAACGTCGTCCCCCTTTAAAATTCTTTTTCCCTCTCTCTTTTTTTATTATTTAATTCCCATAATTATCCGGATTACTACATTCTCCCCTCCTTATAAAATTTCTTCCTCAAAATTTCCTATCTACATTGAACACCATCCTTTGAGGAAAATAGACTACTTATTTTATTATTTACCCTCACTTATGACGGAGGAATACCATGGTTACATTCAAGTTTCTGGGAGATTATAAATATACTCATAAAAGAAAATTCTCCAAAAATCAAAATGCTACTTACCCTATAATCTAAAATACAACTATGCATTCATCATTCTTTACTAATTAAAATAAAACTGTTGTTATTTGAATAATACTGACTATTACTGTATCCCACTAAATAGGTGTGGGTGTTTTTGTTTGATTTCGTCTTCAAGCTCCCATGAATCTTCTTCTATGGCATGATTCCTCCACAAGACTTCCACTAATTGAATTTTCTTGGCACGCAATTCCTGTTTCTTCCTATCTAAAATTTGTACTGGTGCTTCCTCATATGCTAGTGAATCCTTGAGCTCTATCTTTGCATAGCTGATCACATGGGAAGGGTCTAGGACGCATTTAATCAACATGAAAACATGAAATACATCATGTATTTTAGATAGAGCTGGTGGTAGAGCTAACCTATAAGCAACTGACCGCACTCTCTTAAGTATCTCAAATGGGCCAATATACCTAGGGCTTAGCTTACCCTTCTTTCCAAATCTCATAACTCCTCTCAATGGAACTACCATAAAAAATACCTGATCTCCCATGTCAAAATCTAACTTCCGACAGTGAGTATCTGCTTAACTTTTCTGTTGACTCTGAGCTGCACTAATTCTGTCTTTAATTAGTTGGACTTTATCTTATGCCTACTGTACCAATTCCGGTCCTAGAACTCACCTCTCACCCACTTCATCCTAGTACAGTGGAGAACGACACCTCCTACCATATAACTGACTCACTCGAAAAATAAGTAGCTTGAAAGCTATCCCAAGTATAGGAGTTCTATCGTGTAATATTAAGCCCAAGGGCTAGATCGTCTCCTTAGGGAATGCGTTTTAATCTCAGATTTTACTTTCTTCCAATCGAAATTAAAAAGGTACTGAACTCAGTTCAGATTCGGGTTTTCAAGATTGTGGAGACTTAAATGAAAACACAAATTAAAGTCCTAAAACTATCACGCACGAAATTAAATAACAATAATGAAAACCCTAGTCTACTTAAGGAAACACTAGATCATACTAACTAAAAATGGAAACTTTAAACATGGAATTAAAATAACAATAATGAAAACCCTAGTCTACTTAAGGAAACACTGGGACACGCGTTAATTAAAAATGGCAACCTAGAACATGGAATTAAAAACACACAATGGAAACTAAACTAGACACATACTAAAAAAAAACCGAACCTACTAAAAATCGAAGCTTTAGCACAATTAAGAGATCAAATCAAGACTCACAATTTAAATGCAAACATGAATTCAACGGAAATTTAAAAAACGTAAACAATAACGGAACACAATAAAAACACAACCTTTACTAATCATAGACCCTAATTAAATCGAATTTTGACAAAAAAAATATCTGAATTTAATTAAGAATGATAAATTAAAATAACTATCAATTAGATAAACAAAGAGATTAATTTAACAATAATGAAATGCCCAACATTACTCAACTTAAACAAAAAGAAAGAAAATTCCAATAACATTAAAAAAAAAAACTAAACTTTCTTCAATATTCCAAGATTCAAAGAAAAGTAAATGAAAGAAAGAAAGAAAGGAAAAGAGAGAGAGAGAGAAACAAATCCACGGAGCCGTGGCAGCAGCTGCGGCTGTGTGTGGGTTGGTTTGCGACTGTGGCATGGAGCAAGGAACAGCGGGAGAGTGACTCACGGATCTGCTGGTGCTGTTGGCGGCTGCCGAAGAGAGCAACAAAGTGCAGCAGGAGCTTTTTGTGCTGCGATAACAATGGGCAAAAGAGGTTTGAGTGAGAGAGAGAGGGATAAAGGGAAGGAGAATAGAGAATAGAGAAAAGAGAAAGAGAGCAAAGTAGAATTTAAAAGAACAAAAAAAAAAAAAAAAAACAAACTAAAGAAGAAGAAGAAGAAGGAGAAGAAGAAGGAGAAGAGGAGAATGGGGAAGAGGAGAATGGGGAGCCCTGGGGGCTACCTACGCAGGAAGAGGAAGAGAAGGGTTAAATAGGATAGGGGGAAAAGCCCTAGACCCGGATAGGAGACCCAACCCGGCAACTTGACCCAATTGGAGTTGACCCGAATTGCTATATTTTTTCATTTTTTTCATTCTCTTTTCATTGCAAATATGACTCTTCTGGAGCCTGTATCTTACAAAACTCAAAACACAAAAGTTGTAAATAATCCTTTCCTCTTTCTCTAGAAATTTGAATCGTCTCGATCGGAGTTTGGACAGAAACGTTATGCATGAAATATGAACAGGTGTCGGTTTTAGTTCTCGGGAATTTTCCTGCGACAAAAAAATACCAAAACTTCATAAATAGTGCAATAAAGTTCAAGAATGATGATTTTGGCACTTTATTAAAATATTGGACAATTTTGGACATTTAATTAAAAATATAAACCATAAAACCCGGGTTAAACATCCAATTACGCAGTTTCGGCGTGTAATCACACCCCCCAACTAACATTTTGCTAGTCTCTAGCAAATGACGTGAATGAATCTCAGGGTGGTATCTACAACTACATACTCCAGTAATCATGAAATCAATGCACATGCGACATAACTATACCACTTCACATACAAGAACATAACTAAATTTCACACAAACTCGTTCATATTTAATGCACATGACTCCAAAGCACGTCACTCATGCAAGTTTTATCGTTTATATGTGATTTGAGAGTAGTATACTCACATGAAGTTAATCAATGACACATTCAGAGTTAATGCAATCATATAAGTTCGAGTATAAACAGGTAAACTCTCGAGGTGTGTGTGATGTGTGTGACTCAGTACACCTAGGACGCTAGTGGACACCTACAGAACGGTCGCTTTGACTCGGCCTAACTGGTATACCCTCAAAAACACTCAAAGGAATGGGTTCACTCGTCATATGTGCGGAGGAGTGTCACGATCAAACATCCCACATATTAAAAGGAACAACGCTAAGTATATGGAGTGGACTAGTTTGGAAAGGATCTAACCTATCTATGAGGTGTCGGGTCCTTCACCCTAGCATCTTCTCACCTACTCGCCATATCCAACTGAGACCACCCTAGATCAACTTACTCAAAAACTTGTCGTGAACACATCTGAGGCATTAATCGGTTGAAGAATCTTCATACGTGGAAAATATGTGTTGTCCCTAACTTTTTGTGATATGTATTTGGGCCGACATTGACATTTCATTTCATGCGCATGTGTGTTGCTTATTTTTTCTGCTCATTCTTTATTTTCTGTCTTTTTCTTGAGCAATAAGGACAATATTACACTTCTTTTGTAATCTTCATACCATCAATGGGAATTGAGCTCGAATAGAAGTTCATGAATTAAGTCTATCTCTAGGGGTGGCTCAGCCTTCACATTTTAAGTGGGCTACAAGACCTAGGTTTCTATCTCCCCACTAGGTGTCACCTCTAGGCTAGCAAATCAAAACATAGACTAGTGTACAAAGGAATCATCCAGAAAAAGAGAATTGAGTTCTATGAACTCTGATTTGATATTAATGCTCAAAAGGACGATAAATAGCTCAAGGATATCTCACAAGGTGTCATAGTCGCCACGGATGTTCTCTCAATGCTCACAGGAAACCCTAAGTGCAATGAATCATGTGAATGTGTTTATTTAGCCTCGTGAGATGCATGTAGATACAGGAAATTATATAGCCAAATTAACACGAATGTACTACCAATCAATTCTTCATGGAGTCATAAAATCATATAAAGAGAAACTATGCATGATTGACTCAAGTGTGTAATTCGTAAGTTATACATGAGTATGTGAAAGGTATACACAGTGTTAAGCATAACATAGTACAGTGTAATTCCTTAGTGCTCCTTCTTCCTTTCTCTCTCTTTTTGATTTTTTTGATTTTTTTTTGAAATATAAAATCCGGTACGTGTACGTGCACAGTGTTACATGCGAATGCTCATCCCCCCCAACTAAAATGGAACATTGTCCTCAATGTGAAAGCATAGGGGAAATAAAAAATACTGTGCACGAGAAAAGTAAAGCGTACCTGAGTGGCGAAATAACAGAAATCGAACTATGAGAAAATGGTCCTGAAAACTAACTAAAAATAAAATAAGATAAAATAAAAGGAAAATAAGGGAAAGAAAAACATCACAATTGTTTGGCGGAGGCTCAGGAGGAATTTCATCTGGTGGTCGCAGGTCTATAAATTGCATCGGCAGTTCTCCAAATTTAAGCTGCCACAATCGATCAGTCGTCATACCTGCACGAAAATCAACCTCAAATGAATTAATGCGTGTCAAAATACCAAACAATTTGTGTGCAGGTCGACCCTCTTGTGTTGACAAGAATGGGTCTTTATTCAACATCGTTTCCAGAAATTGGCTTCTTTACGAACTAACGGTTGAGAGAAAGTGATCGGAATAATTACCTGCAGTTCTTCAGAAGCATTAACATTAAAGGTTTTACCTGGTTCTTTGAAAATTATATGCTCACCAGACTGGTCACCCTCTTTATCGAGTGTACATATCATCATACCACTATAAGAGTCTACCTCCACATTAGGCTCCTTAACATCTGATTCAGGCGGGAGTGACGATTTCACGATTTCTGAGCTCGGAGTATGAGGTACCACAGGTTGGTACTTCGTATGAGTATTAGTCTCCTCATCAACTAATTGCTCTGCTTTTGGCCCCGTTTCCTCTAATTTTTCTTTGACCTCTTTTGGTTCAGCCATGACTTCTAGTGCTGGGACAACTGGTTGTCCAACGATGAGCATCTCAGGTTGGGGAAATTCTTTCTCGCTTCTCGAAGTGGTGGTGGTCTCTGCTGTCTCAAGAGAAACATCATGTATTTGTTGGTTTGGCTGCTGGTACTCTTGAGGACTAGGCTGAGATTCCATGGGCAAGTCTTCCTTTTCTAAGATGTCCAACTGCGTGCTTATCTCATTAATGGTGTCCCGCAATTCATTATTATGATCGACTTGAGTTTGCATGAACTGCTGGAGCATGTTCGCCATCTGTGTTATGCTATCCTCGAAAAGGTCTGACGACGTACAGCTCGAAGAGATCTGTTGTGGCTGATATTGAGGTGAAGGGTTGTTTGGGCAGTTTGGTGGTTCATATGCATCACCACCACTAATTGTGCTGATAGGGTGTGCAGTCATAGGTGCCTGAGTGCATCGTGTGTTGCACTGTGGGACATTGTTAGTTAAGTAATCAAAGAATGATAATACCTGATCTGGATCCTCGCTAACAGGCTCTCCATTAGACATAGTCTGGACAAAACACTTGCAATCAGGGGTAAGAGCACTATAAAATAATCAGCTAACCTCCATGAGTCAAACCCGTGATGTGGACAAGTGCGTAGTAGATCCTTGAATCGCTCCCAGCAAGCCCCAAATGTCTCATCATCATGTTGCACAAAATTAAGAATCTGTTCCTGCAAAAATTGAGTTTTCTGTGAGGGACAAAATGCATGCAAGAATTCACGCTCCATATCAACCCAATTAATGATAGAATGAGGTCTCATAGAATGAAACCAAATCAATGCCCTATCCTACAAAGTAGCAAGAAATAAATTCAGTCTAGTAGATTCGTCAGTTCTAGCATGAGAGAAAAACATGTTGCAGGTTAACTCAAACTCTACTAGGTGCTGATAAGGGCACTCAGATTCCGACCCGTAGAACTCAGGTAGCAATGAGGTCCTCCCGTGCTGCATCATGAAATTAAGCTCGTCATAAGGCAAAACAGTGGAAGAGGATGCAGTGGCATATTCAAGCTGCAAAAAATTCATTATCGTGCGCGGTGCAGGTGCAACCATTTTTCAAAACTCAGAATTTTTTCTGTTTTTTTTTTATTTTTTATTTTTTTTTCTTTTTCATAAAACTAACAAAAATGATGGGAAAAACGCAAATTTGAGACTAAGACCGACATTCCTCGGCAACGGCACCAAAAACTTGATTCACTCAAAAAATGAGCAGCTCGAAAGCTATCCCAAATATAGGAGTTTTATCGTGTAATATTAAGCCCAAGGGCTAGATCGTCTCCTCAGGAAATGTGTTTTAATCTCAGATTTTACTTTCTTCCAATCGAAATTAAAAAGGTACTGAACTCAGTTCATATTCAGGTTTTCAAGATTGTGGAGACTTAAATAAAAACACAAATTAAAGTCCTAAAACTATCACGCACGAAATTAAATAACAATAATGAAAACCCTAGTCTACTTAAGGAAACACTAGATCATACTAACTAAAAATGGAAACTTTAAACATGGAATTAAAATAACAATAATGAAAACCCTAGTCTACTTAAGGAAACAGTGGGACACGCGTTAATTAAAAATGGCAACTTAGAACATGGAATTAAAAACACACAATGGAAACTAAACTAGACACATACTAAAAGAAAACTGAACCTACTAAAAATCGAACCTTTAGCACAATTAAGAGATCAAATCAAGACTCACAATTTAAATGCAAACATGAATTCAACGGAAATTTAAAAAACGTAAACAATAATGGAACACAATAAAAACACAACCTTTACTAATCATAGACCCTAACTAAATCGAATTTTGACAAAAAAAATATCTGAATTTAATTAAGAATGCTAAATTAAAATAACTATCAATTAGATAAACAAAGAGATTAATTTAACAATAATGAAATGCCCAACATTACTCAACTTAAACAAAAAGAAAGAAAACTCCAATAACATTAAAAAAAAAAAAACTAAACTTTCTTCAATATTCCAAGATTCAAAGAAAAGTAAATAAAAGAAAGAAAGAAAGGAAAAGAGAGAGAGAGAGAGAGAAAAACAAATCCACGGAGCCGTGGCAGCAGCTGCGGCTGTGTGTGGGTTGTTTCGCGGCTGTGGCATGGAGCAAGGAACAGCGGGAGAGTGGCTCACGGATCTGCTGGTGCTGTTGGCGGCCACCGGAGAGAGCAACAAAGTGCAGCAGGAGCTTTTTGTGCTGCGGCAACAATGGACAAAAGAGGTTTGAGTGAGAGAGAGAGGGATGAAGGGAAGGAGAATAGAGAATAGAGAAAACAGAAAGAGGGCAAAGCAGAATTTAAAAGAACAAAAAAAAAAAAAAAAACAAACTAAAGAAGAAGAAGAAGAAGAAGAAGAAGGAGAGGAAGAAGGAGAAGAGGTGAATGGGGAAAAGGAGAATGGGGAGCCCTGGGGGCTATCTATGCAGGAAGAGGAAGAGAAGGATTAAATAGGATAGGGGGGAAAGCCCTAGACCCGGATAGGAGACCCAACCCGGCAACTTGACCCAATTGGAGTTGACCCGAATTGCTATATTTTTTCATTTTTTTCATTCTCTTTTCATCGTAAATCTGACTCTTCTGGAGCCCGTATCTCACAAAACTAAAAACACAAAAGTTGTAAATAATCCTTTCCTCTTTCTCTAAAAATTTGAATCGTCTCGATCGGAGCTTGGACGGAAAAGTTATGCATGAATTACAAACAGATGTCAGTTTTGGTTCTCAAGAATTTTCCTACGACAAAAAAATACCAAAACTCATAAATAGTGCAATAAAGTTCAAGAATGATGATTTTGGCACTTTATTAAAATATTGGACAATTTTGGACATTTAATTAAAAATATAAACCATAAAACATCCAATTACGCAGTTTTGGCGCGTAATCAATAACTCCTCGTATGGTGCCATGCCAATGCTAACTTGATAACTATTATTATATGCAAACTCAACTAGCGGCACATACTGGGTCTAGCTACCCCCAAAATCCAGCACACAAGCTCGCAGCATATCCTCAAGTACCTGAATCGTCCTCTTGGTCTGCCCATCAGTCTAAGGATGAAAAGCTGTATTGAATGCTAACTATGATCCCATGGCCTCCTGAAAACTCTTCCAAAATTGCGATGTAAATCAGGTGTCACGATCAGTGACTATGGATATCGACACTCCATGGGAGCGAACTATCTTCTAAATGTACAACTTTATTAGTCTGTCCATAGTGTAGTTGACTTTGATAGGGATAAAGTGAGTGGTCTTCGTCAATCGATCTATGACCACCCAAATAGTTTTGTCTCTATCGTGTTGGTGGTAGCTAAAATTAGGAATAGCTTCCTAAGAGGGGGGGTGAATTGGCTTTTAAAAACTTTTTTTAGTTCTTTTTAAAGTCCGTAACTTCTTTTAATATTTAACCAATTCTTTTACTTATTTATCTATTTTGTCAATCAAACAAGAACTAAGAAAACATTCAATTTCAACAGCAACACTTATTGCTTAACCAAACAAGTAATCAACTTTTCAACCAAACCAATCAATTTACCATGACGATCAAACCAAACAATAATAAGAATTCTTAGCTTGTGTGTAGCCCTGTTGTTAATATGAATTTGAACCAAGCCCTATATATATGAATTTGTTCCTTCAATACAATATTTAATGCATCATCCAATCACTCTTTCCAAATATTCAGAATCCAAATAAACTCTCAGTTAATTTATCTTTGGGTGTTTAACCAAGTAACGTACTCTCGTATGGTTTCCACAAAGAATGGTTCAACCAACTCACTCTCTTTCGGTTTCCGCAACCCAAATCAAAATTAAACCTTAAGTTTGTTTGATTTCCAAATATACGTAGTTTATATGATTTTCAAATTTAAACCATCCACGCAATTTAAATATGCATTGAAAATAAAGAATAGGGAAAGAGAGAGTGGGACAGAGATTTTTATGAGGTTCGGCTTATACCTAGCCTACGTCCTCGCCTTTGGAAAACCACCAAAGGATTCACTAAACATGTTCCTTTGACGAGTGGGAAAAAACCTTTACAAGCGATACCCCATGTTCAAACACTCCTTCACTAGGTTAGAGCCCGCCTCTCCAAGCGATGTCCCCTCGTTTGGTCACTCCTTTAGGCTAGAGCCCACCTCTTTAAGCAATATCCCCTTGCTTAGCCAACGATCCAAACAATCCTTGGAACATCAAAGAACTACAAGAAACAAGATATAATATAAGTACAAATGTACTCTCACAAAGAGCAAGTTAGTACAAGTTCAGCACTATATACTTCAATGTAAAATATCAATATGAAATACAATAAAGCTTAAGTGTAGAATTCACCAATATCCTTCTTAGATGAGGATTAGCAGTAACAATTCAGAGAAGGAAGGATTAGCACTTCAGAATATCTCAACAAAAGAGATTTGCAATGAGTGAACAAGAGAGCTTTGGAAGAACAAGAGTGCTTTTAGCTTCTAAAATAGATTTTTCAATTCATTGTTTGTTTTGATTTGCAAAACCATGTATTTATAGGCTTTCAAACTTGTTTCCTTGTTGCTAAAATTTCCTTAGATAATTTCCAAAGTTTTTAGAAAGTTTGGAGTCTAATAAAACAATATTTAAAAAATAAAATTTTTGAAATTTCTGCCCATTAATAGTGTTTAGATGACTGAAGTCTCGGGTTCAATCATCTGAGGTAGTTTTGCCTCTAAAAAAAATTTAGCAAAAAATCTTTAGATGACTTAACTTAATCTTCAGTCATCTGAAGTTATTCTTCAGACATCTGAAGTTACACTTTGGTCGTATGAAGTGGCTCTGTCTGCTGTTCAGTCAGCTGAAGTTCCTCCCGTGAACAGTGTTCAGTTGTTTAACAGCTGTGACCCTGCTTCAGTAGTTTGCTAATAACATTTTCTTTATAACTCCAAATTAGGTGTTCTTGGTGTCAAAAGAAAGTTATGAGAAAATCTTACAACTTTCATGTTGAACAATGTTAAACATAATGAGGTTTTGATAGTGAAAAATGTACCTTAATGCGAATGTATAAAAAATGACAGCCTTTGGAAAAACCTCATTTTGGTGCTTTCCATTCCAAATATAACTTTAACCTTTTTGAAATATTTTTTGTCCTTATGAAAATATTTTCCAAGTATCTAGGTCCAAAAAGTTAACCTAAGAGCGTCATAATATTTCAAACGATATTTAAACATTAAAGTACTTACATAAAGACTTCTAAGACTTTTCTCATTCTAGGTTCTTGAGTCTTCATGCTTTATCCTTGGATTGAGTCCATCTCATCTTCAAGCTTTCATATTATTTGAGCTTTTTCACTTTGCCTTTCTTTGGCTCTTTTGACTTTAACATTCCCTTGCTCTCAACAAATCATTCATTACTCATATTCTTCAAGTTTTAATATATCATCTTTAAATCCATGCTTTGACTCTTTTAAGCTTCATTTGACCCTTGTGAGAACTTTGACCTTGTTTTCATCATATATGAGCCCTGAAATAACATTACTCACACAAATACGTTAAATTCCACTTGTTTGTTAGCATCAAAATAAGATAACAAGATTTTAAGCCTTGTAAGGCCAACAATGTCCCCCTTTTTGGTGATGATAAACAAGGAACAAAAATTTGAGTTAGCCTTAAAAAGGCTCCCCCTTTAAATAAGCTTCATCTTAATAAGATCAATATTAATTTCATCAATCATGCTCATCACTTTCTTTTGGTTCTACAAGCTTTTTCAATCAATATTAAATACTTAAATACTTCTTTTGAAAAGCCTTAAAAAGGCTCCCCTTTTCAATAAGCTTCATTTTAATAAGATCAATATTAATTTCATCAATCATGCTCATCATTTTCTTTTGGTTTTACAAGCTTTTTCAATCAATATTAAATACATCTTTTGAATAGATATTATGCTCATGCTCAATTATGCTCAATTTTTGCTTCACAATTTCTCGCCCTTTTGACATAAATCAAAAGGAAAAAAAAGATTATTTAAATTCAAATACAAGTCATTTTGAGCATATCAATAACCATGTATTGCAGATATACGTACACACTCAAGTTATTGTTTTTCAATATAGCATGGGTAGTGTGTAGCTCACAACATTTATTCAAGATACCAGCTGATATTAATTTGATGGTTTTTATGATACCAATTTAAAATTTAAAATTTAATTCATGATATCAATTGATTAATGATTCATGACACTCCCCCTGAATTCAATACATTTAGTTTTGTTATTAATTTTGCTTTTATCATCCCATGTAAAATATTGCATCATATCATGTATCAAATATCAATATCAAGCTAAGATCATCAATATCACATCATGCTCATAGACATAATCATGCTCATAAATAATTTGACTTTGTGATACCAAGTGAGCTTTTAGATTTGATATCTATTGAAATTTTTAACATGTGATACCAAAAATACTTTATAGATACCAAAACTTAATATCACATAATGTATAGTTCATGGATATCAATATAACTACTATATCTTTCATAGCTCATAGATAAAGAACAGTATGTTTATCCATGTGATTCATTTAAAATCATGCATGTTCAAGAATTATCCTTATATAAAAAATTTATGCTTAAGCTCAATAATCTCATTCTCAATTTTCAACATAGTGAACCATACTTTTCAATATAAATCAAGTCAAGTTAATTAATACACATGTAGCATATAGCATATCAACATATCACATGTAGGCAAGTAAGTATGTAGCATGTAACATCAAGGCGCTTATATAATAAGCTTAGATTTGATATTTTCTTTATATTTTCTTAAGTTAAGCCTTGTAAAAAGTCATCCTATGATTTTGGACCAACAATGCTATTTTCTTTATGTTTGCATGAAGTTATTATTTCACTTTTGGTACCCATACCTTTTTGAGTCTAGTTGATTTGTCAAGAGATCTTTCTTTTATCTTCCATACTTGTTTTGTTTTAACACCTTTCCTCTTAAATGGACATTCAAATTTTATATGCCCATTTTTCTTACATTGATAGCATATGGTGTTAGTGTAGGCATTAGAAGACGTGTTTGCATAGTCCTTGGATCCTTTTAGTGAGCATTCTGGTTTTATATGTCCAATTTTATTGCAATTATAGCAAGTAGGGCTTTTATCTTTAGATTTCTTGGTACCAATATCTTTTTCATCTGATTTGGAGTCTTGGTTTCTTCTTTTGGATTTGTTTCTCCTTCTAAGGATTTTTGCTAGCTTTTTAGATATAAAGGTTACTTCATCTTCATCCATCTCTTCACTACTAGAGTTTTCTTTTAAGCCTTTGAAGGCTATTGTTTCTTGGGCTTTGGTTTTCCCGCTCTTTTCATTCATTGTCATTTCGTATGAAAGGAGAGAACCTATAAGCTCATCTAAGGATGTGTTTTTCAGATTTCTATCTTCCGTGATAGCAGTAGCCTTTGGTTCCCACATGGAGGGAAGGCCTCTTAGAATTTTTCTTATCATCTCATAAGTAGTGTAAGTTTTTCCTAAGGCATTTAGGGAATTTATTATATGAGTGAACCTAGTATACATGCTGGATATGGATTCATCCGGGTTCATTTTAAACGCTTCATATTCGCTTGTGAGCATATCAACCCTATTATCCCTAACATCCGTTGTTCCTTCATATGTTACTTCTAGCTTATCCCATATCTCCTTAGCTAATTTGCAGGCCATTACTCTATTAAATTCATTAGCATCCAAGGCATAATATAAAGCATTTATGACACTTGAATTTGTTTGGAGCATTTTATAATATTGATCGGTCGTATCTTTTTTCTCTTTTGGGATTTGTTTTCCATCTACTATCTTAGTGGGAATTTGATCTCCAACTATAACAACTTCCCATACTTTCCAATTCATCGTTTAGAGATAGATTTGCATTCTCTTTTTCCAAAACGTGTAGTTCAAACCACAAAAGATAGGAGGCCTAGTTGAAGATTGTCCCTCTCCAAGGGAAGTTACACCTATGTGAGCCATTAGGATCTTTTTATAGTTACTTGTTAAGAATTACTATAACCCCGCTCTGATACCAATTGAAATTAGGAATAGCTTCCCAAAGGGGGGGGGGGTGAATTGGCTTTTAAAAATTTTTTTTTGTTCTTTTTAAAGTCCTTAACTTCTTTTAATATTTAACCAATTCTCTTACTTGTTTATCTATTTTGTCAATCAAACAAGAACTAAGTAAACATTCAATCTTCAACCACAACACTTATTGCTTAACCAAACAAGTAATCAACTTTTCAACCAAACCAATCAATTCACCATGATGATCAAACCAAACAATCATAAGAATTCTCAACTTGTGTGTAGCCCTGTTGTTAATATGAATTTGAACCAAGCCCTATATATATGAATTTGTTCCTTCAATACAATATTCAATGCATCATCCAATCACTCTTTCCAAATATTTAGAATCCAAATAAACTCTCAGTTAATTTATCTTTGGGTGTTTAACCAAGTAACGTACTCTCGTATAGTTTCCGCAAAGAATGGTTCAACCAACGTACTCCCTTTCGGTTTATGAAACCCAAATCAAAATTAAACCTTAAGTTTGTTTGATTTTCAAATATACGTAGTTTATATGATTTTCAAATTTAAACCATCCATGCAATTTAAATATGCACTGAAAATAAAGAATAGGGAAAGAGAGAGTGAGATGGAGATTTTTACGAGGTTTGGCTTATACCTAGCTTACTGATTACGCGTCAAAACTGCATAATTGGACACTTAACCCGGGTTTTACCGTTTATATTTTTAATTAAATGTTCAAAATTGTCCAATATTTTAATAAAGTGCCAAAATCATCATTATTGAACTTTATTGCACAATTTATGAAGTTTTGGTAATTTTTTTTGTCGCAGGAAAATTCCCGGGAATCAAAACCGACACCTGTTCGTATTTTGTGCATAACTTTTCCATCCGAGCTCCGATCGAGACGATTCAAATTTCTGGAGAAAGAGGAAAGGTCATCTACAACTTTCGTGTTTTGAGTTTTGTGAGATATGGGCTCCATAAGAGCAGAATTTGCAACGAACAGAGAACAAATAAAATGAAAAAAAAAAATTAAAAAAATGGATAGTTGATGTGACCCGGCCATGCATAGCCGGATCGGGTAGGCTAATTGGGTAGGGCTTCTTCTTTTTTCTCTTTTTAAATCCCTCCTCCAGCATAGCCTCCTCTCACTCACGCTGCCTCTGCTCCTCTCTTCTTCTCCTCCTTCTTCTTCTTCTTTAATTTTTCTTTGTCTTGTCTTTTCTTTTCAGTTCTCTCTCTTTCATTCTCTCTGTCTTTCGGGCCTCTCTCTATCTCAGTCTTCCTTCCTAGTCTCTTCCATATATTCTCCTTCTCCCTCAATCCCTTGTTCCCCCAGTTGCAGCCATCTTCAACAGTTCCAGTTCCGAGCTACCCTGCAACTCGAAGAAAGTTGCTGTCCACAGCAACACAGCAGCAGCCTTCTCGTCCAAAACCAGCAACCCGTGAGCATCCAACACACAGCAGCAACAGCCCCAGCTCCATGTTTTGCTGCTTCAACCTCCACACACCCGAAGCCTTGGCCAGCTACCCCTGCAGCTTCTTCAATCCGAGCACAGCTGCGACAGCCTCTGCAAGACCAGCCAGTTCCCTGCTGCAACAGCTATCCAAGCTCCTCTCGGCCATGCTCTGTTTTCTCTTACTCTCTCTCTCTCTCTCATCTCCTTCTTCTTCTTGTTTTTATTTATTTATTTATTTTATGTTAATTGTTATTTTGTCTTTACTCATTGAATTTTATTAAAGGCTTTGTTTTTTTTATTATTCTATATTCTTCTTTCTTTAACATTTATTTAGATGCTCTTTTAATTATAGTTCTTTTTAGTATTTAAGTTTATTGAATTTATGTGTTCAATTAATGAAGTCTAAGATAAAAATAAAAAAAATATAGAAAACTAAAATAAAATACAAAGTTCGTGTTTTTTTTTTTTAGTTATTGTGTCATGTTATTGTTTAGGTTGATTGATGGTCTAATTTTAATTCGAGTTCGGTGTTCGTGTTAAAGGTCCAATTTTTATTGCGCGTGTGTGCGTATTTGATTGAGTTTCCATTGCATACTCTATTTCCTTGTTTGAAGTTGCCATTTTTAATTAATGCATGTTTCAGTGTTTCCTTAAATAGGATAGGGTTTCCATTCTTGCTTTTTAATTTAGTGAATGTTAGTTTAAATTGCATTTTAGGATTTAAATTGCGTGTTATTCAATTTGTCAAAAGTAAAATTGAATTATCTTGAAAAATCCGAATCTGAACTGAGTTCAATACAATTTTGTTTTCGATTGGACGAACGTAAAATCTAAGATTTAAATGCATTCTCTGAGGAGACGATCTAGCCCTTAGGCTTAATATTACACGACGTAACTCCTATACTTGGGATAGCTTTCGAGCTGCTCATTTTTCGAGTGAGTCACCTACGTCCTCGCCTTTGGCAAACCACCAAAGGATTCACTAAACCTGTTTCGTTGATGGGTGGAACAAAACCTTTACAAGCGATACCCCATGCTCAAACACTCTTTCACTAGGCTAGAGCCCACCTCTCCAAACGATGTCCCTTCGTTCGGTCACTCCTTTAGGCTAGAGCCCGCCTCTCTAAGTAATATCTCCTTACTTAGCCAACGATCCAAACAATCCTTGGAACATCAAAGAACTACAAGAAACAAGATATAATATGCGTACAAATATACTCTCACAAAGAGCAAGTTAGTACAAGTTCAGCACTATATACTTCAATGTAAAATATCAATATGAAATACAGTGAAGCTTAAGTGTAGAATTCACCAATATCCTTCTTACATGAGGATTAGCAGTAGGAATTCAAAGAAGGAAGGATGATCACTTCAAAATATCTCAGCAAAAGAGATTTGTAGTGAGTGAACAAGAGAGCTTTGGAAGAACAAGAGTTCTTTAAGTTTCTAAAACAGATTTTTCAATTCATTGTTTGTTTTGATTTGCAAAACCATGTATTTATAAGCTTTCAAACTTGTTTCCTTGTTACTAAAGTTTCCTTAGATAATTCCCAAAGTTTTAAGAAATTTGGAGTCCAATAAAATAATATTTAAAAAATAAATTTTTTGAAATTTCTGCCCGTTAACAATGTTCAGATGAGTGAAGTCTCGGGTTCAGTCATCTGAGGTGGTTCTGCCTTTAAAAAAAATTTAGCAAAAAATATTTAGATGATTGAACTTAATCTTCAGTCATATGATGTTATTCTTCAGACATCTAAAGTTACACTTCGGTCGTTTGAAGTGGCTCTGTCTACTGTTCAGTCAGCTAAAGTTCCTCTCGTGAACAGTGTTCAGTTGGCTGACAGCTGTGACCCCGCTTCAGTAGTTTGCTAACAACATTTTCCGTATAACTCCAAATTTGGTGTTTTTAGTGTCAAAAGAAATCTACAAGAAAATATTACAACTTTCATGTTGAACACTGTTAAACATAATGAGGTTTTGATAGTGAAAAATGCACCTCAGTGCGAATGTATAAAAACTGACAGCATTTGGAAAAAACCTCGTTTTGGTGCTTTCCATTCCAAATATAATTTTAACCTTTTTGAAATATTTTTTGACCTTATAAAAATATTTTCCAAGTATCTAGGTCCAAGAAGTTAACCTAAGAGCTTCATAATATTTCAAATGATATTTAAACATTAAAGTACTTACATAAAGACTTCTAAGACTTTTCTCATTCTAGGTTCTTAAGTCTTCATGCTTTATCCTTGGATTGAGTCCATCTCATCTTCAAGCTTTCATATTATTTGAGCTTTCTCACTTTGCCTTTCTTTGGCTCTTTTGACTTTAACATTCCCTTGCTCTCAACAAATCATTCATTACTCATATTCTTCAAGTTTTAATATATCATCTTTAAATCCATGCTATATCATCTTTAAATCCATGCTTTGACTCTTTTAAGCTTCATTTGATCCTTGTGAGCACCTTGACCTTACTTTCATCATATATGAGCCCTAAAATAACATTACTCACACAAATACGTTAAATTCCACTTGTTTGTTAGCATCAAAATAAACTAACAAGATTTTAAGCATTGTAAGGCCAACAGTAGCCCTGTCACAAAATCCATAGAGACTTGATCCCATTTTCACTCAGGAACATAGAGTGGCTGCTACTGACCTGCGCGTCTCTGATGCTCAGCCTTTATCCGTTGGCACGTCAAGCACTGCTTTATGAATTCAGCAATCTCTTTTTCATACCACTCCACCAGAAGGATTCCCGTAGATCCTGATACATTTTAGTACTACCTAGATGCACGCTATATAGAGGTCTATGTGCTTCCTCTAAGATAATCCGTTTGATTCCAATATCTACAGGAACACATAATCTAGTACGGAATCGCAAGGCTTCATCATTTTATGTGTCGAACTCCTCCTTCTGCCCGTCTTACACTTTCTCTATCAACTTTGCTAACTCTGGATCAGTTCTCTGGGCAGCTTTAATCCTTTCTTGCAATGTAGGCTGTAACACTAGGTTGACAATAAATGCCTAGTGATCACCCTCTATCAGTTCCATGCTTAGCCTCTCCAAATCCATCTGAATAGGGTGCTGAACCTCCACTGCTGACACCACTGCTTCTGCCGTTTTCCTGCTCAGTGCATCAACCACCACATTTGCTTTCCTTGGGTGGTAGCTAATAGCATAATCATAGTCTTTGATAAACTCTAACCATCTTCTCTGTGGCATATTCAAATCTTTCTAAGTGAAGAAATACTTTAAGCTTTTGTGGTCTGTGAAGAATTTACATTTCCCACCACATAGATAAGGCCTCTAGATTTTTAAAGCATAAACCATTGCAGTTAATTCTAAATCATGCACAAGAGAGTTCTTCTCATATTCTTTAAGCTGTCTAGATGTGAAGGCAATAACTCTTTCATGTTGCATTAACACACATGTAAGACCCTTTAAGACGCATCACTGTATATCACAAATCCATCCTCCTTTAATGGGATAGCTAGTACCGATGCTGAAACCAATCGCCGCCTCAACTCTTAGAAGCTCTGCTCACAATCATCGGTCCAATCAAACATAACATTTTTCCTCGTGAGTCGTGTTAATGGACCTAATAATCTGGAGAAACCATCTACGAAGCATCGGTAGTAGCCTGCCAAACCCAGAAAACTTTTGATCTCCTGGACATTTCCTAGCCTTACCCAACTCACCACCGCCTCTATCTTTCTCGAGTCAACCGATATACCATCCTCAGAGATCACATGCCCGAGGAAAGTAACCTGCCTTAACCAGAATTCACATTTCTTGAATTTTGCATACAACTTTCTTTCTCTTAATATCTGTAACACAAGCCTCAGATAATGCTCGTGCTCCTCAAAACTCTTTGAATAGACCAGTATATCATCAATGAAAATCACAACGAACTAGTTCAGGTACTGATGGAATACCTGATTCATTAAATCCATAAATATTGCTGGTGCTTTAGTTAATCCAAACGACATCACCAAAAAATCGTAATTCCAATATCTGGTTCGAAATGTTGTTTTCGAAATATTCTTTACTCTAACTTTTACCTAATGATAACCCGATCGCAAGTCAATTTTAGAGCAAACCTGGGTCTCGTGGAGCTGATCAAATAAGTCATCAATCCTTGGAAGAGGATATCTATTCTTGCCCTTTAATTTGTTTATCTCCTTATAATCTATGCACATTCTCATGATCTCATCTTTCTTTTTCACGAATAGGATTGGGGCCCCCCCATAGCAACACACTGGGCCTGTTAAATCCTTTATCCAACAACTCTTGCAACTAATCTTTCAATTCCTTCAATTCAACTAGAGTCATATGATATGGTGCTTTAAATACTAGTGCTGACCCTGGTAGTAGATCCATGGTAAATTCAATCTCTCGATCTGGTGGTAAGCTAGGCAATTCTTGTGAAAAAATATCTAGAAATTCTCTAACTACTAAAATATCAGCCTGTTTTAGTTCTTATTTTGGCAATTCCTTTATGTAGGCAACATACCCCTGGCAACCACCCTATAGTAGTCTCCTCACCTAAATAGCTGATACTAGTTGTAAGAACCTGAACCATGATAAATGGGTTTAAATAAATAAGAGATTGATAAAATTGGTATTTGAACAGGCTTCGTCGGCGAAGCTAGAGTTCGTTGATGAAGGCCTTGTATCTTTCGTCGACAAAGTTCAGAGGCTCGTTGATGAGGAGAAGCCGAGGGGTTTCAGAAAATCGGAGATCCCAGACTCGTCGATGAGGTCCTTGTCTCATCGACGAGAAGACTATAGAGCCTTGTCAACGAGGACGCAATTCGTTAGCGAAAAGTGGTCGGGTCAAAGGGCTATAAATATAAGTTTTCATTACTTCTTAACTAAGAAACTCAAATATCTTCTCTCTCTCTCTTTCTTTCTTTAGAACTCTCTCTACTCTCTATCTCTCTAGATTTCTTTGTTGTTCGTCACGAGAATCGTGAATCTAAAGTTACCATGAGGATCGTGGAAGGTTTTTCTACAAGTTCTACAAATCGGAATCCCGTTTCGGAGATTTTTGGGTTTTTGTAAAAAATCAAGGTAAGGCTTGGTTTTCAGTTCTAATCCGGTAGTTTTATAGGGAATAGTCTTGTGAGTATATTTTGTACTGTGATTTGTAAGTTTTGGAACTCGGTTCACTGTTTAAGGGCCTTAGAGTTTGGGATTTGCCATTTGGGGGAAAGGTAAGAGGAATTGTATTTATATCGATTATTTTTGAAATCAGACTCAGTGGAACTGTGGTTCACGGTCCTGTGTGTGTTTTGGCTACTCATTTGGGGGAATCTAATGAGGAAAACTATGGATTTTTCATGATTACAGTTTTGGGAAAAAGGGGGTGATGGGCTGGATCCCTGGTTTTGTTTAAAACCGAATGTATATGTTGATTTATACTATGTTATAGGGATAGTCATGCCTTGACTTGTTTAAACTGTATGTGTTTGGAAAACCATGATTTTAGATTACCAAATGGGTGTGATTTGTTTGGTTATATGAGCATGCATGTGTGTGTGATTGGTTAAATGGCTAGTAAGAACGGGGTTCCGAATTTGTTCCAAGTACTGAGAGTGTTCGACTCTATATCCGAGGGCATATGAAATCGCTGGCCATAGATTGGCAGAGGTTTGGCTCTATATCCGAGGGAGTGAGCCTATTACGGTAGATCAAGCCGAAGGGTGTGTATCCACTAGTTTAGCATTGTTACGATGCCATGGGAGTTGGGGACTAGCCATGTGCCGGTGGCGTCGTGTTCGTGGGTTACCTATGGGCCAATGCCGTATCTCGCGAGTCGGCTTCGGGCCGATGGGTGTGACGACATCGGGATTGCTGATCATGCATGTGTGTGCGTGTATGCACTACTGAAATTGCATTTAACTGCGTGTATGTTGCATCATGATAACACTCAAATGCCATACACCGATATAACCTATGTTCTTCCTTATTGAGAGGTGTCTCACCCCTACTGTACATACATTTTTACTGGTCCTTCAAGTAACCGGAACTAGCATTCTGGTGTAGGGAGTGTAGTGGCTGGTGTACTGCGGTTAGCGCTTGGGTAAGTGCTAGGACTATATTTTGGTGGGTTGCCATTTTGGGATGTATTTGGGCACCTGTTTGTGCGTTGTATGTTAGAGCCTGTTTCTACTCTTGTATAGACTTTGGTATGGTACTGCATATATATATATATATATATATATATATATATATATATATATATATATATAATGACCTTTTTCCGCTGCGTATATGGTTGTGTTTGGATATGTTTAGCGTGCCTGGGAACCCCATGGGGTCAGACTCTCATCCTTTGTACTGTATCTTTGGATGGTTTGTATGATACAGGGACATGTTAGATTACATTTTCACCCTCGGGTCCCATTTCCGGGTTCAGGGCGTGACACTAGCTATGGCGAGGCACACAGACGTGAACCCACAAATCTGTATTCTTGCTCACCCGAGGGTGTAAAAATCACTTCTTTTTTTATTGCAATATATGTTGGCATGATTAGCTACCAGCTAATCCATACCCAATATTACATCAAACTCCTACATATCTAGTACCATGAGATCAGCTGGTAGTACTTTCTCCTAAGTTCTTATTGGAAAATTTCGAAGTACTTTCCTACACCTTACCATAGATCTCGTCGACGTGACTACAGACAGCTCTACATCTAATAACTGTGCCTCTACCCCAGTTACTTTAACGTACCCCGCCAATATAAAGGAATGGGCACCTGTGTCAAAAAAACACAATAACTTTATATGATAATACAGTAAGTGTACCTGTGACAATGTATCTAGCAGTATCGGTGTCTCCCGACGTCAATGCATAGACCTTCTCCGATGTCGTATTCCTCTGCTCGCCTCCATGGGGCGCTTGATGACCACCTCGGTTCAGTCCAGAAGCTGGTGCATAAATTGGCTGTCCTTGACATGATTGAGCCATATGGCCGGACCTTCCACAATGGTAGCAGACATTCTCCCCCAGTTGGCACTCACTTGGATGTCTTCGTCCACATCCGTCCACATCTGGGGTAGGTGGGATAAGACTATGCACCCTGAAATCCACTATGCTTTGTCGTTTGCCTCTGACCCCCAACGGATCTACCTCCTCTCCAAGGGTCTCGGCTGGAACCCACCGAAAAACTCGAAGGTGCGGCCCTCTTCTTCATACTTTGTATCTCTGTCTCTTTCGGCAAACCCTCCTCTATCATTATGACCTTGTCAACCAGCTCTGAAAAGTTCTGTATCCTCAGTACTGCCACCTGTCCATAAATGTCTCGCTTTAAATTCCTCTCGAACATCTTGGCCTTCTTAGCTTGGTCTAGAATAGTATAAGGGCAGAAACGCGACAACTCGATGAATTTCGTCATGTTTTACTGGACTGTCATCGATCCCTAGGACAAATTGAAAAACTCGTGTACTTTAGTCTCTCTATTCGAGGCAGAATAGAATCTATCAAAGAATATGTCCCTGAATTAGGTCCATGTCATCGACACTAGAATTGATCTATGCTCCTCTAGTAATCTAGTGGCCGTCCACCATCTCTCGGCCTCTCCTGTTAACTTATATGTGACATAGAGGACCCTCTGCTCATCGGTGCAGTGAAGTACCGTCCAAATCTTCTCTACCTCTTGCATCCAATTCTTCGTAACTGCAGGATCAGCCGCTCCTGAAAATGCTGGTGGGTTCATCTTCGTAATTTTTTCTATCGTGCACCCCTGAGCTATAGATGGATCTCCCTACTCCTTGGAGCTTCGGGCAATCTCAGCCATGACCTGCTAAGCCACACTGCGTAACACAACATTTGAATCCCTGCCTCCTACACTAGAAGGCCCTACTCCATCGTCGCCATTAGCGTGAGCACTACTACCTCTTGGCTCCATCCTATAATATTTCCAATTTATTCTGAGAATCTGAACCTTATAATACTATACCAACTAAAATACCCCTGACCTCTTATCACTAATTTAAGGTCTGACCCTACCAAATGGAAATAGAATTCAAGGATAGTTTACTATGGTTTTCCTGGAATCGTCACCCTAGAAAAATCATAGAAACCACCCCGAAACCCTACCTCTAATACGCAGAATAGAATCCTAAATTCTCATCCTTATTCCCCAACGTTAACTCACTGATATCCTCTTCCACTCTTCTTAAGATTCCATTCCTATATTCTGGTATTGTTTTCCGCTATACCCTAGAGTCTACAGAACCTAGCAACCTAGACTCTAATACCAAACTGTAACGACCCAAAAATTGTACCGTTTCTTCTTTAAAATATAAATTACTTTGATACCCCTGTAATACCTGCTATAACATCTCAGGCCCTAGATGGGCATTGAGGTATCCCTATACACAAATTGACACACCTATGCAGGGGAAAACATAAAGTCATACACCCATATTTACAATACCAGAATTCAGTGTTTCCAAACCATATATACATATTTACACATCACCCCAGTATCATCTACTAAAAAATGTAATCCCTTGAATACACTTACCCTATAAACAGGGCAGAACAAAAATCTCTCTATTTGTGAGTCTGATTTGCTCGCCTAGTTGGATAAACTGAAAAATGTTAAACCACCAGGATGAGACAACGTTCAGTAAGAGGAGATATGCTATTACTAGTGTGTGGCGACTGAGTTTTATAAATATTATATTAACAATATCTAAAACTGTAGAAGCTGATACAATATTACTGATATTCTGTAAATCTATATACATATACATAAATGAGATGTTTACCCTGGAAAACTATATGTCATGATTTTATCCCCCATGACAGGGTTGTGCAACCCGTAGGCGGGACTTAATTCTGGTTGGCCTACCAGGTAAGTCAACTGTACTTTACCAATCCTCGGTCTGGCCTAAATTGCAAACTCTCCAAGGCTCGAAACTGGTAACTGCCTCGTCAAACTGGTATCCTCAACCCGGAATACCGGGGAGACTACAATCTCTTCATAGACATGATTTGACGGAATCCACATACTATCTGAGATATGTGGTTGCACTCTGATATGAAAATAGCAACGGTAGCATGCTCTGCTAACTGAATATAACTTGATTCATCAGAGTTTAATATTGTATATACTATTTCTATAAATATCCTACAGTTTTCATCATGATTCCAAAATAATCATAACACTATAAATCTATTTTGAAAATACTTTAATATCTGACTAAAATAACTGTAATACCTGACTGTAATAACTGACTCTCATATCTGATTGAATAATGTGTAATATCTAAGTGTTATGGTTTTGGAAAGCATGACATTTTGTAATTACTGTAAAATACTTGTCTGTATAATATTTGTAAAATATCTTTGTAACGACCAGAAGAATAATGTTATTTAACTAATAAAGAGAAAAGGAAATGGGAACAGAAATAGAAGGAGGTAGTAGAACACGTTCGTCGACGACATTGCATTTTGAATATAAAAACCCAAGAAATTTTTCCAGGCCTCGTAGACGAACACAGGGATTTTGTCAATGAGGGTTCTTTAAGACCTTGTCGACGAGGTCCCGTCTCGTCGACGAGAAGATACTGAGAGAGGATTTTTGGAAAATTTAAATTCATTGACGAGGGTGTAGGTTCGTCGATGAACTTTATACAAGACTCGTCGACGAACGAGGTGACGTGGCTTGTCCACGAATCCCGCAGTATAAATAGGCCTAAACTCAGTTTAATCGCAGAAAAATCAACGTAACTTCCTCTCTCTCTCTCTCTCTCTTTCTCTCTCTCTCTCTCTCTCTCTCTCTCTCTCTCTCTCTCTCTCTATGGCCTCTCCTCCACCTCTCTTAGATTTCGGGCCCATCAGTCACCGGATCGACTGTCTGAGGCCACCACGACGCTCTCAGCGAAGTTCTCTCCAAGTTTACCGAAACAGATCGTCGGTGGAATTGAGTTGAATTTCTTCCCAAAATCAAGGTAAGGTCTTTTAGTCAGTTTTTGACCTTTTGGAAGTTGTAGGAAATGAAGTAGACAAAGAAATAATGATATTTTGTTATGGAAAATGTTGTTTTCAGGGTGTTGAGTAGGAAGCCCTACGGGTGTTAGACCAGTATACCATAGGGGCTTTCTAGTAATCAGGTAAGGGAAACATGCTATGCTAGGAAACTCTTTTATGATTTCAGCATGAATTATATATTTTTATCAAATTATTATTTAGATTATATATATATATATATATATATATATTATAGTTTCCAAAACTTGATAATATTAGTATGTATTTGTGTGGCTTGAGTCGATAACAGAAATAGTACTATATTTATAGAATTTGTGAATAAATACCATGATATTTGCATGATATAGAATAACGATTTTTTCAGTGAACAGTATACTCAGAAATATGCATTTTTAGCAATTCTAGAATAACATGTTTATTAGTACCATAACGCCCCAATATACAGATATTGAGACAGCAGTTCAGTTATACAGAAAACAGATTTTTCAGTCAGTTTATTTAGAATTTCAGATAAATTCTATGGGGTTATGGTTATTTTAGAAACCACAGTAAAAATAGTATATTACAAATATTAGTTACCTATATACTATCAGACCCTAATGGATCAGACAACATAGCACGATACCATAGCTACAGATATTTAGTTCAGAGTGCAACCACTTTACTCAGATAGTAAGTGGTATGAGGTCGATCGTGCCCACGTTGGGACAGGCTCTCTATCATATATGGATTGAGAGGGCTGATCAGACTGTTGGAGTTCAGTTGACTTACCCTGGTCGGCCAGCCAGAATAGGTCCCGCCTTCGGGCCGCACAATCTTGTCATGAGGGGTTAAATCATGACATATAAGCATCCAGGGAAAATTTCTTAAATATTATAAGTATAAGTAGATTTCCAGAAATAGTAGTAGTATTCTGAAAAGTAAATTTATATAGTTTTAACATATGTTATTTATACCAGCATTACCATTTCAGTTATCCATGATATTATTTCCAAATCAGATTATTAATACAGAAATATAACTCAGTAGCCACACACTAGTAATAGCATATTTCGTCTTACTGAGCGTTGGCTCATCCCAGTGTTGAATTGTTTTTTTTCCAGGTGAACCAACTAGGTGAGCGGAGCAGTCTCGCAGGAAAAGGGGCTATTGTACGTGAGTATCATTTTTTAGTGGCATGCTTTTGTAAACCCTTAAAAATTAGTAAGGGTAGTTTTTAAAGAACAATTTTGTTTGTATATTATGGGATGATTTGACACTCTGGTATTGTATTATATGTGGATGTATTTTATATGATTGACCTTCCGCTGTTAGGTTATTGTTGGATATTAAAATAGGGGAAATTTTTATTTTATTTTATTAGTAGGTCTTTTCAATCTGTCTGTAAAATATACCTCTCCATATATACACTATAAATTATGATATTCTGAAAAACTATATAAATTCTGTACTAAACAAATATCTACTCAAACCACACAATTAATAAAACTCATGTTCTGAAATCTATAAAATTGTATAACTTATATCTTGTACATTAATAAACAAATACTATAATTTACAAGTAATATTTCTAAATTTCTTAGCATAGCATCTTTCACTTACCTAACTAGCTAGGAGGCTCGCCTCCAACTTAATCGTCATGCTCACAGCGTACTATCCATAAAATTTTGAAATAGTACATATATGCATATTTCCAATAAATTAACTATATTTCTCGAACCTACATACTCATAAATTTTTTGATTTATAATTTACCTGAGCTCTTGAAAATATTCACTGGGTTCTCAGCCTATGTCTGCAGGGTCCCAAAAATACCCTAATCCTGAAATAATAACATCCTAAGTTTATTCCACCAAACTCCAGTATATTCCCATATAACTTAAAATATAAACTCAAATATGCTTGATATTACTGAAAATACCCAAATATTCAACTTACCCAAATTTTGGGATGGTACCCAAATTGGCCTAACCAACTATCTATTCGGGCAAACTTGTAGAGAATCTCCTCAAGATCAACATGGCGTATTTTGATTGTCGAAACAGGGAGAAACGGGGCGAGAATCGTAGAGAGAAGGAGAGAGAACCGAGTTAGAGAGTGAAAGAAAAGAGGGAAATGATTTTCTCTCGCTAAAACCCGATTTTCTTTTATTCATAGACCTTTTGCCACATGGCCTCGTCAATGAGCCATGTCACCTCATTGATGAGTTCAAGAAGGAAGTTTATCGATGAGCACCTAACACTCGACAACGAGTTTCAAGCCCCGAAAACAGACCCTCAATAAATTCTCATTAACGAGATACGCGTCCACGTTGACAAGCCCAAGAAGACTATTCGTCGACGAACGCTCCGTGTTCGTCGACGAGGCCCTGCTACGTTCCCCTTTAAAATTCGTTTTTCCTCTTTTTTTTTTTATTATTTAATTCCCATAATTATCCAAGTTACTACACATATCATGCATGCAAACGCAAATATTACAGACCATAATATTACCGACCCAAATATAATAAATGCATTTACAAATGAAGCACAAACAAGTCTTCTTCCTTTGATCTTCATTTTCTCAATGAATATGCCAAGAGTATGATCTTTAAGTTCCTTAAACTTCCATAAATCCACTCTCATGTGTGTGCTGTATTGTAAACCTACTTATAAACTAGATACACACATATGATCCTTGTGTTTTGTTAGCATCAAAACTAGAGATTGGACTCATAAAGTCAACATTAATCTTCATTAGACTTAATATTTTTCATACAATTTTTTCCAAGAATGTTTTGAGTCATTAAAATGCTTTTTGAAAAGGAAAAATAAAGCAATCGTCACTACCGTAGTGCAGCCTTGAGTCTTGAATACCTTTACGTATTTGGGGCATAACATTTGCTAGAAAAGTCCAAAAAGAATGATCTTGGTGTCCTTGAAAAGTTAAGACAAAATGTCACAAATTTCATGTTGATGACTTTTTCTAATTCATGGCACTCATTGGCGAATACATGGGATTCGTCGACTAGTGGCAGTGTATGACTAGTTGATGAGAGCAGGGGACTCATTGATGAGTCCAACAAACAGAATGATGCTAATGGGCGGAAAATGGCTACTTTACCAAATAAAATATATTTTCTTCCCCCCAATGGCTAGTTAATGGCTCATTTGGCTCTTGGGCCATAAATACAAGCGATTAGACTTGTATTAATATGGTTTTGAAGGCTTTTGATCATTTTTAGTAAAAAACATCTTTTTTTACCAAAACCTAAGCACCTACCACTTTGTATTGTTGTTCTTCATTTACAAGTGCTCATTCTCTCTTACTCTTTAATTGTGTTTGATTCATTACTTGAGAGATAGTGTGAGGTTTGCTTTGTATTTAATATTTGTTCCTTTGAGGAACATTATATTGTATTTCCATCATCTTCTTGTAAAGGTTCTTTGTGAACCATTTGGTGAAGGTTTTTTGTGAACCGAAGAGGCTCTTTGTGAGTGGGTAGGGATTTGTTCCCAAGTGAAGGCTCTTTGTGAGCGTGGTAGGGATTTCGCCAAAAACTTGACCGGTGCAAACTGCAAGTGCACAATATCGTAATTTTATAATATAATGATGTATAGAGTATCGTCCTCAGGGATTGATGTCTTAATTTTACCAAGTACCGAAATTTTACTAACCTTGATTTTATTCAGAAAAATTAATAATTTTAGACTGCAAAATTTAAACAAGGCTACTTTAAATAAACTATTCAGGAGAATTTAAAACTAGATACCGCGTGTCAAATTGATGATGGTGAAAACTTCTAGGAAACCGATTTCACCTAGTTTCTCACTATGCTTTACTCATTTAGCAATTTTAACTTCATTTTCTCTATTTGTTAGCAAATCACCAATTTTTTCAAAAGCCTCTTTCGATAGTCAATCAGAACCTATTCTTGTTTATTATTTAACATAAGAGTATGTAAATTAATAACGCAAGAACGCAGTAAGACCCTCGATTTTTAATGCTACGTAGGTTCATACAAGTCTTTCGATCTCTATATTTACCTACGCTGAATTATCCAAGATTTATCCTATAATCCCCCCTTTCGGTAGCAAATCACAAGACTAAAATCATTTAATTAATGGTCAGTTAGTTAAAAGCATTAGGCACAGAATAACTCAAACAAATATTAATGAAAACTACTTCAGATTAGCATCAAAGAGCAAACATAGTTCGAAACTGGCTACATCGTTTTCCTAGAATTCAAAATTTTAGTTCATTCTGAAAATTAAATCCAATATAACAGATTTCACCATATTTTCTTCAATTTGGAGCGTACGGAAAAGATTAACACTCGCCGCACCACCGTCGCGCGTCATGAACGCCCCGAACACCGCCGTTGTTTGCTGCCTTCCGATTCTAAAAAGATAGTATTTTTGAGTGCTTCCAACTCTCCTTTGCTGGCTGTGTGTGTATTTTCGCAGCACCCCCAAAAGAAAACCACAAGAAAGCTCTCCAAAAAATAATTTTTCCAAGAAACTCTATGTGCTTTGGCCTCCCTTCTCTTTCTCCCCAAGAAAAATCCTTTTTTTTCTTCCTATGGTGCGGCCTCTCTCCCCTTAGCCCCAGCGCACGCTGCTCTCTCCAAATCTCCTCTTGCACACGGCACTCCCCCCACAAGGAAACCTCCTTTGACTTTTCCTTTTTCAATCCTTTCCTTTTGCTTTTCTTTCCTTTCTTTTTTTTTCTTTCCATTCTTTTGTCTTTCCATTCTATGTACCTAGCGCACACTGCCCTTATGAGATAACCTGGCTGCATGGCTGGGTCACATCTCATTTTTTGATTTTTTGATTTTTTTTTTTCAAAGGTACATGAACAGCCCTCCTCTTTCAAGCCCACTTTCGATCCTCTTACAGCTTGTAACTCTCAAAACTTAAAACACAAAATATGTAGAGCTCTTTTTTAGCTTTTCCCAGAATTTTGAATCATCTCAATCGGAGCTCGTATGAGAAAGTTACGCCAAGATTACGAAGAATTGTTGAAAAAATCTATAAAACAGCGTATGCTAACTTTACGTCTGATTTCGGCCTTGATGCTGCCAGTATTTTGCAAAACACAAAACACGAAAATTGTAGATTGTTTTCTTATCTTTCTACAGAATCTTGAATCATCTGAATCAGAGGTTGGATGAGAGAGTTACGCACAGATTGCAAAGTACTGTCGGTTTTTTTTTAGCTTCCAACAGTTGCTCTGCAATAAAAAACACCAAAATTTAATACATTACTCAATAAAACCCAAATTTTATAAATAGAACACAATGTTAGAATATTGAGAGTAGTTAGGCATTTAAATACAAAATATCATTTGCAATGCATGAATTAAAGCACCTAATTACGCATTTTAAGCGCGTAATCAGTTTCCAACTTGTAAGGTTTCTCCGCCGGTGAAGGAGTTCCTTAGTGGATTGTGGAATCATTGGGTTGGTCCTAAGGCGTGGATGTAGGCTTGGTGCTGAACCACATAAAAATATCGGTGTTAATTTTCTCTACCCTTCTCTTCATTTTATTTGTCTTGTACATGATTTATATTTACTTATATTGTGATATAATTTCTTGTATATTACCAAGAGTTTTAATTTTGTAGAGAAATACACATTCTACGAAAAGAGTCTATTCACCCCTCTCTAGACTATATACTCCCAGGGCTAGGACGACTAACAGTGATGATTTTGCAAACCGTCACTAATACTACAACAAATATTCTTGACTTTTACCCTGGTAAAGGCTAATTTTTTATTGACGGTTTTATGACCCGTCACTAATACAAAACTATTAGTGATGGTTTTCCTGAACCATCATTAATAATGGTCTAGTAGTGACGGTTTTGTGAACTGTGACTAAAAATTCACTATTAGTGATGCCCTAAAACAGTCACTAATAGTATAGAAATCATAGCTAATATTTTTCCGAAAAATAGCGCCAAAAGTGGCTTCCCATGATAGTTTAGTGCTGGAATTATTAGTGATGGTTTGGAAACCATCACTAAAACTTCCTTATTAGTGACGGTTTTCTAAAAACATCACTACTAAGTACTTTTAGTGACGGTTTTCAAAACGTTACTAATAATTTTGTCACTAAAAACTAATTTTTTTGTAGTGAATAAAGAGGTTTCAAAGAAAATTTAAAAAACCAAATTCACCACCCCTCTTGGAAATACACCTTACTTTTCAATTGGTATCGGAGACAGGTTGCAGTAAATCTTAAACTAGAAGCTATAAAAAGATTCCTATGGCACACCTAGGTGTATCTCTCTTTGCTGAGGGTCAATTCTCATCTAAACCACCTATTTTCTACGGTCTAAACTACACCTTTTGGAAACAACGAATGATAATATACTTACAAACTATGAATTGGAAAGTATGGAAAGTAGTCACACATGGCGACCTTATCCGCACTAAAATCGTTGATGGTAAAGAAATACCTAAAGAAGAAAAAGAGATGACCGACAATGACCATAAGATGTTGCAGGTAAATTCAAGTGCTATGAATGCATTATATTGTGCTCTTGATGTAAATGAATTCAATAAGATTATGACATGTAAATTAGCTAAAGAAATTTGGGATAAACTTGAAGTAACCTATGAAGGAACAGTTGATGTTAGAGATAGTAGAATCGATATGCTCACTAGTGAGTATAAAGCATTTAGGATGAACCCTGATGAGACCATTACTTGTATGTACACTAGGTTCACTCATATAATAAACTCCCTCAATGCCTTAAGGAAAATTTATTCAACTTATTAAATGATTAGGAAAATTCTTAGAGGACTTCCACTAATTTGGGAACCTAAGGCCACTGCAATTACGGAAGAAAGAAATTTGAAAAATACCTCCTTAGATGAATTAATTGGATCTTTCCTTACTTATGAAATGGAAATAAACGAATGAACTAAAGGAAAATCTAAAGCCTAGGAATCCATCGCTTTTAAAGCTTCAAATGAAAGTTATAGTGAAAAATCATTAGATCAAAGCCTTCTTGCTCTTGATATTTCAAAGGTTCATTTTGAGAAAATCATTTCCACCAAATTCTATTGAGCTTCATTTTCAAATCATTTGATGCATCTAGAAATATTTTTCATTGCACTAATCAGCTCTTGAAGGGGTGTTAGAGTTGGTGTATTCCCAAGAGGGGGTGAACTGTGTATTTAAAAATTTCTTCCTAGGTCAAATTAAACCAGTAGCAGTAATACACAATCTAGGGTCTATCTAAACGAATACCAATTACCCAACAAGAATTTAACTGAGCAAATAATCAAAGCAAGTATAGTAGGCTCAGTTTATCAATCATTCACAATAATAAAACATAAACATTTAAGGACAGAAATTTAATTGCAGAAATTAAAATCAAGCACAAGAAATGTTATCGGGGTTCAGCCAATATTGCCTATGTCCCCGCCTTAAGCTGCAGCTCAAGGATTCCACTAATTGCTCACTTGAGAGAGCTGCTTTCACCTCAGTAATTACCTAACGAGAGAGAGCCGATGCCCAACGGGTGGAACGACACCGATTACAACACCTTACAGGATGGTGCACCTTGTTCTCCTAATTGGGTGTGAACCAGTCTAAGACTTTCTTAATCGGGTCTAAGTCTATCCGGTGCTCTCCTAACCGAGTTTGAGCAATTCGGGTGTTTTCACAGGGCAAGTCTCCCTCTTCCAACCACACGTCAGGAATACAACAGATGATAACAAATGTGTACAATAAAGATGTTTCTTACACTAAGCATATATGTACTACAATGCAGTACAATACACTCACATATGATATGAATTAAAGCTCAATTGTGATTATGTAATTTTCTCAAAATTATTTTTCAATCTTTGAATGAAAATGTATAATAATGAGTACTCAAATATTTTTCCCAATAAATTTTTCTCCCAAAAGTAATTGTCAAAGGATAGTAGGAGAAGTTGGAGATTTGCTTACAAAAAGATTTATGCAATAAACACAACGTAAGCTTATGAATCTTGCAATGAAAATGCAATGATTCATAGGCTAAAAAAAGTATTCCTAGCAAATGTTTATTGAAGAAATACTATGGGAATAGCACAAGAAATGGCCTCACAAAGATTTTCAAAAATGTATGATTATGTGAGAGTAGATGCCAAGAGATATGATATAATGCACACATAACAATTAAAAATAAATCTTCCTTCAACTTGCAATCAATTTGCAAATGAGTATAAGGAAATAACACTCTCTACTTCAAAACGATTTTAGCAAGTAGGAATATGATAGAGTATAAGAAATATGCTTGAAAAATATGGAGTATGAGCAAATGAGGATATAAAAATTTGAGGGAATTTTTCTTAACCAATTTTTCTAATCAAAGCAAATGAGGGGGTATATATAGATACTCCACAAAATATAACTGTTGGGGACACATTTGGAATTTTGAGAAAGTTTAATTAAGTTTTTAACCCCAATTTCTGCGATTAAACTTGCTAAACCTGAGAGGTTCGGTCGATTGAGGGGTAGGGCCGGTTGACCATTCAAGCCAAATTTTAATTTTTTTGTGTATGCTCAATTGACTTAGAAATGGGTAAGTCAACCTAACGAAAGGTGACTCAAAACCCTTCGTGGGTATGGTCGACCAAGGCAAAAGACCGGTCAGCCACTTAAGCGGTTTGGTCGACCATCAGGATTTTGAACTGAAGGCGCTGGTCAGCCATGGGCATTGGAAAGCAAGCATGCATGCGTCGATTGACCAGGGAAGATGAGTTCAAATTGGGTCGGTCGACTGAGGCTTTGATTTTGGTCAAATTCTCGGGTCGGTCGACTAAAGTGATTTGAACTGGAATAGTTCGGTTGACCGAGGCTTTTAAATAAGCCTAAAAACCCAACGTCGATCAACTGAAGTCTTTGTAAAATTATTTTTGACCCTAAATGATTTTCCTGAAAATTTGTTGGTCCCCTATGGTCATTCTATGGTCATTTTGAGCTTACATCTACATCATGCATGTCATGCATTTATTACGAACCAAATGAAAAGCTAAAATGCATTTACAAACAAAATAAATATATGTCTTCTTTAGTGCTCTTCACTTCACGGACTACATCAGATGTATGTGTTCTTTGAGTTCCTTCTGACTTCCATTTCCCTCTATCTTATGTGCATACCAAGATATAAACTTGTTCAAGAACTTGAAAACACACATAAGAATCTTGTGCTTTGTCAGCATCAAAATAGGGATCAGACTAAAAAAGTCAACAAGGGGCTTTCTTTGTACGAAAAAATTGTTTCTCATTTATATTCTCTGTGGTTCGGGTTGTGAACCGTGCCAAGTGAGGGTTCACTTGGAGAGGTATCTCCGCCTATAAGGAGGGATTACAGTGTGTATTGTTCCGAGTAAGGGGATATCGCTTGGAGAGGCTTCTCCGCATGTAAGGAGGGATTGTAGTGGCAACCCCACTCTAGTTTAAATGAGCAAGATAGTGAAAATCCTCAAGTGGTGTGCTTGAGGTAAGGACGTAAGCGGGTATAACCAAACCTTGTAAATCTCGGTGTCGTTCTCTCTAACCCTACACTTTTTATATTTCCACATGTGTATGATTATTTATATTTTGATTGTGATATTATTTGTAAATCGGCTAAGTAGTTAGCAAAAATTTTTAAAAGTCCAATTCATCCCCCCTCTTAGGATAACACCAAACCTCACACAATGTACAAGTGTGCATCTAATACCAATTAACAATTTTACATTAGCATTTGAAATATTGTTTTTTGCAATAATATTAACCTGAATTATATCCTAAAAATTAATGTAATAACACTTCAAACTAATTATCAATAGCATTAATAAAAATGTAACATATAACTGAAATTAACTAACATTAATAAAGCATAAAAAATGTAGACCACCAAGCAATAATGGGTGTAAGGATAAAATAACAAGATAATGAGAGAGAGAGAGAGAGAGAGAGAGAGAGAGAGAGAGAGAGAGAGAGAGAGAGTATTGCACTGAAAAGAATAAAATGAGATTATGAAATGTAAGTAATGAATTGTCACATAATAGGTTTTCAAGTTTATCTTCTGGTTTATTAATAGTCTCATCTATTATACATATATTATTTTTGTTAGTATGCGTATGTGTATAAAAAAAAATCTATAACATGACGTTTAATTAGTTATTGGTTGTAGTCTAATAGAGAATCAAAGTAGATAAGAATGAAATTAATGTAGGATTTGGCTTATTAGATATAAGTTATTATGTAATTATAAAAATGAAATAAAAACAATTCCCATTTCAAGACTTCTCCAAAACAAAGGTTTCACCTAAACTGGAAAAACTTGCTCCAAACACACATAATAGAAGCATTATTACTTTTTCATCATTATCAGTTTCTAGCCACTTTTTTTTTTCGTTTTCATTTTCTATTTTCTTTTGGTTATTTGTAATTTCCTTCCCACTTTTTTTTTTTTAATTAATCCTTTTTAAATATCTTACAACATGTTTGGAAAGGAGATGAAGAGGTGGATAGGAAAGACAATGGGGATATTGGAAAATGATGACAATTCTTAATATGGGGGAGATAGAATCATTATTAACACTTCAAACTAATTATCAATATTATTAATAAAATGTAACATATAACATTTGAAATTAGCTAACATTAATTAAGCATGAAATGTAGATAGATAAACTATAATGGGTGGGAGGATAAAAGAACAAGAATATGAGAGAGAGAGAGAGAGAGAGAGAGAGAGAGAGAGAGAGAGAGAGAGAGAGAGAGAGAGAAATGGTATTGCACTGAAAAGGATCAAATGGGATTATTAGATGTAAGTAACAAATTGTCACATAATAAGTTTTCAAGTTTACCTTCTAGTTTATTAGTAGTCTCATCTGTTATGCATATATTATTTTCGTTAGTATGCACGTGTGCATGAAAATGCATTTGTAAAAGATATATAACATGACATCTAATTAGTTACTAGCCGGAGTCTAATAGAATCAAAGTAGATAAGAATGAAATTAATGTATGATTTGGCTTATTAGATATAAGATATTATATAAATATTAAAATGGAATAAAAACAATTCCCATTTCAAGAATTATCTTAAACAAAGGCTACACCTAAATTGGACAAACATGCCCTAAACACACAGAATAGAAGCATTATTACTTTTTCATCATTATTAGTTTCTTACTCTTATTTTCTTCTAGCCACTTCTTTTGTTTTTGTTTTTTTTGTTTTCATTTTCATTTTTCTTTTGGTTATTTGTAATTTCCTTCCCACTTCTTTTTTAATTAATCATTTTTAAATATCTTACAACATGTTTGGAGAGGATATGGAGAGGTGGAGAGGAGAGACATTGAGGATATTGGAAAATGATGATACTTCTTAATAAGGGTGAGATAGATTCACTATTTTGACAAAAAAGATGAGCAAATTAATACTCAATCTAAAATGCAATTTCGCCTTCATCTATGATGAATAACAATTCAAACTAATTATCAATATTAGTAATAAAATATAACATATAATTGAAATTAAGTAACATTAATTAAGCATAAAATGTGGACAGACAAACAATAATTATATTGACTTTAAGTTGAAAAGATTTTCAGCTAATAAAAAGTGGTTAGATATTTTTTTATAAATTATTCATTCATAGTTTGATTTAGTAATGTTGTTTTCTTTCTTAAAAAGTTAGAATATTTTTTGTTTATACACCCTTGTGTATGTTTTTATTATTTATTTTTTTGATTCTTTAATCAAAATACACTTGTCAATTGTGGAAAGGAAAGTTATTTCTCGTTAAGAGGACATATTGGTGTTGGCCTAATAAGACTTAATCTTGGTTTTGATAATGACAAACAAAGAAATCTAATTGTGCTTTCAAGTGAATTTGCAGGTATTATATCTTACAAGTGTAGACATCCCATTTTGTCCGGGTCAAATATAACAAAAGCGTTATTATTATTATTATTATTATTATTATTATTATTATTATTATTATAACAAAAAGTACAAAAAAGAGAGAAATACATCAAAATACAAAAAGGAGAGAAATACGTAAAAAATACAAAAAATATGAATACAAACATATATATATATATATATATATATAATAATAACAAAAAACAAAGACAAAAAAGGAAAAAAAAAAAAAAAAACAGACAAACCCAACGACCACACCTGCAAAGCGCCATATTAGCAAAAAAAATATTTTTGAAATATTTTTGAAACTCTTTTAGGAATAAATATGGACTTAGAGACCAGTTTTTTAAAACCCTGAAAATGTTTTTGAAAAGTCACATTCAAGTCTTTCAAATAACAAAAGGTGTATAAAGTTAAAAGAATAAAAGTTTTGAAAAAAATTGACTAGTCAGCTGACTGACCAGAACACATTGAATTTTCCCAGACGACTGACAAATATAACCGTTGATTAACTGCCCAACCGACTGACCATTTTGAACTGAGATCAGTCAACGAGCTGACAAGCCCAGCCGATTGACTCTTTTTGAACCTTGTTCAGTCAACCGACTGACAAATTCCTAAAATTTATTTTTTGGTAGACAAAAGGGTCTTAGCCACCTATCTAGCTGACTGATCTTATAAAATTACCTACCCAGTCGCCTGTCCAGCTGACTGACTCTATCGAATTTTTAAATTTTGAACTCTAACGGGAAAACTCTAAAAAATTAATTTTTCAAATATGAATGTTATAAAAACTTGATGGACAATCCAAGTAACTTGGGAAACAAGAAAACTCATCCTAAAAAGTCTATAAATACTCCTTAAACTCGAGGAATTAAGGACACCAAGCAATCACACAATATTCAAGCATTCAACTCTCAATCTCTCACAAAGCTCTTTCTTGCTCACACTTCATCTGAATTGTTGTTGATTCACAAGCCTACATTTCTAATACTGAGTTTTCTCAATCACTAAAGAACCCTTGATGATCTCTTATCTTGAGCTTCAATTCTATTTCATATTGAAATTTAAATTCTTGAAGTACATAGTGTTGAATATTGTACTAATATGCTATGTTTGAGAGTGTTCTTGTATGTAACGTTTATTTTATATTTCTTGTAGTTCTTGGACGATTCAAGATTTTTGCATTGTTGACCAAGCATGGGGTATCGCTTGGAGAGGTGATTACTCTAGCCTATTGAAGGAGTGGCCAAGCGTGGGGTATCGCTTGGAGAGGCGGGCTCTAGCCTATAGAAGGAGTGTGTAACAGTTTTGAAACCTAAGGTGTAGTACCAAGAATGGGGCTGAATTGGGTTATTTAAAAGTCTTTAGATTCTTTTTAAGAGTTCTTAACCTTTTACAATCTTTTAAAGACTTCTTTTGTTCTTATTGATTAGGCAATCTACATAAGCACCAACTTCTTCTATTCAATCCATAACCACAACATACACAACCAAGTGATTAACTATTCAAGCCAAACAAACACCATGCAAGTAATTAATATTAGCTTTGCAATATTCAGCAACCTTGTATATGAATGTGTAAGTCTTGTAGTTGGATTTTGAACTGGAGATTAAAAAAACATCCAAACACTTTTTCAAGATAAGAATTTAAATAAACCTTCAGCTAATGGGTTTTGGGTTGTTAACCAATCAATGTACTCCATTACGATTTTCGTAAAAAATTGATTAACCAACGTACTCCCTTTCGGTTTTTGCAAGCCCAAGAAAAAATTAGGCTTTGATTTATTTAACTTCCAATATGTATTTTTTTTATAATTGAAAGAATTACAACATCCACACAGTTTATATGTTTGTTAGAAATTTAAAGTGAGTAAGGGAAAGAGGGTGACACCGCCATTTTTATGAGGTTCGGCTTACCCCAGCCTACATCCTTGCCTTAGGTCAACCACTTAAGGATTTCACTATACCTTGTTCCTTTCGGTTGGAACAAAATCCTTACAATAATCAACCTCTTTTTTAGAAAGAGAACCTCTCCCAGCAACAACTTGTGCTTGGTCAAACGATTCAACAATACTTTGAACCGTCAAAGATCTAGTAGTAAGGAATGAATATCTGCGTACAAAAACACTCTCAAAGACAGAGCAAGTCGTACAAGTTAAATCTTAAATCGTACTTCAAAACCAAAACTAAATATAAAATGTGAAGCTTAAGGTTTAGAAGTCACTAATGGTTTTTTAAAAATTTTAGATGAACTCAGAACCAAACCCTTGTTTTCAATCCAACAATTTCGTAGAGTTTTCCCCCAACAAAAAGGTGTGAGAAGGAATGAGCTTTAGGAGAGTTTTAGCATAGAAATCATGTATTGCTTGCTTGTGTTTTTTCATTGAGTAAGGGAGGTATTTATAGACCATTTTAAGGAAAAGTTTCCTTATTTAACTTGGAGCATTTAGGTAACTTTTCAAAAGATATTATTTAAGAGAATAAATTTTGAAAAACTTCCCGCGAGTTTGAATTTTAAAATTCCCCGCAGAGTCAGTTGGCTGACCCACTCGACTGATTAATTTTTTGCACTAATTAGTCGGCTGGACAAGTGGCTAACATCATTCTGTCTCACAAAAATTAATTCAAATAAATTATCAGTCGGCTGACTGAACCACGTTCAAAATAGTCAGTCGGCTAGGCATTTTTTGTTCATTGAGTTAGTCAACTGGACAGTTAAATTTGCTGAAGGTTTCCTGTCAGTCGGCTAACTGAACCACGTTCAAATATGGTCAGTCAACTGGGTATTGTCAATCTACTGGGTACTGAGTCAGTCGGTTGGGCAGTCCTCTTTTTCAAATATTTTCTATTTTTTGATTTCTTTAAAATCTAGTTTACTTGAAAAACTTAATTATAACTTTTCAAAAAAAATTTCAAGAGTTTTTCAAGTTGCTAGTCTTTAAGTCTTTGTATCTTAAGGAACTTCACATATCTAAATAGTAATGACTTGAAGTACTTACAAATATCCTTTTAAACATGATCTTCTTAATTACTGAATCTTGCAGCCTCTTAAGATTCACTTTTGACTTCAAGATCTGTTTGGCCTTTAAGCTCTTCATTTGTCATTCATTACTTCAATATTCTGAGAAGCTTTCACTTGATTGACATTGGTCTCCAGCTTGCTTCCATGATTAACTGTGAGTTTCCTTATACTTAGACCTGAAATAAAACCACTCAATAGCTCACGTTAAATTATCCTTCATTTTGTTATCATCAAAACAAGATTGAAAAACTCATTTAGGCCAGCAGGTTTTGTTCTGCTAAAAAAGGAACTGGTTTAGTGGAATCCTTTGGTGGTTTGCCAAAGGCGAGGACATAGGCTGGAGATAAGCCGAACTGTTGAATTAGGTGTAATCCCAAGAGGGGGGGTGACTTGGGTATTTTAAAATTGCAAAATTAAATTAAATTTACCAATGAGTTCTTATTACCCAATTAATTGTGTATAATGTTATTCAACCTACACATGCAATACGACCAATTTAAATGTAATGCTGAAAGTAAAGAGTAAGGGAAGAGAGAAGACATATGCAGTTTTTACGAGATTTAGCCAACTCGGCCTACATCCTCGCCTTGAGCAACCACTCAAGGATTTCATTAAAATCCCTGCTCCTTAAATTGGAACGGAGCTTTCCTTACAATCCGCTACTTACAAGAGGCACAACTCCCTCCTACTCCGCTGCTTACAAGAGATACAACTCTCTCTTCAACCCTGGTTCACACATCGAACCGTGAAAACAATAGAATCTGTATAAACACTAAAAAATGCTTCCAAACAAAAGCTCATGAGTACAAATCAAATTCCTAATACATTAACATATGATATAACTTGAAGCTCAGAATGTATGAAACGATACAATCGTTTATGTATGATATGCTTCAACACACAATTATCTTTTTATCAAATCTCCTAAAATGTTTATATGAATCAATACTTTGGAGAAACTTAGTTAAATCTTTGAATATAAAAATAGCTTTGAAGATTGCAAAGATTTGACACACACTTTGTCAAAAACAATATTTCTCTCAAGAGTTCGATTTCAATGTGATCTTGGAACTATTTGCCCTAATATATATATATATATATATATATATATATATATATGTATATATGTATTTATGTATGTATCTATGTGATGAGAATACCAAGTATCAAATACTTAAAATATGATTTTCAAAAAATATCTTTCAATATGTATAGATCTAGTTATGCACTTCTTAGGATATCTAATAAACTAGTTTAGAGGTAACCCAAAAATCACGTCTTTAACTTTGAACGCACTTGAACAATCACTCTTTAAACAATGGCCAAATAAAAACTTTCTTAAGTATTGAGTTTGTAAAAAACGACCTTTATATGAATGTGAAAACTCAATATCAAGTTTCTCTAAAGATATCAAAACAGATGGTGATATGAGATTCTCTAACAAAACTAAATGTAATAACCAAACCTCAACCAAGTTGAAGCACAAGATGAATAATAGAGATCCCTTTAAATTTTCTGAGGTGATTTGCCCAAAGATGATGTGTAAAAACTATAGCATAGGCAAACGTACAACAAACAACTCAAGTATCTCAGTTTTCTTTTCAACAAGATGTGTTCTTCGCTTTACGTTGATCTTCTTGTGCTTAGCTTGCGTTCTAGGGATTAGATAATCATTATTTATAGTGTCTTACCCGTAGAATTGATCTCAACCATTGGATCAAAAGATAGCTCAGGTGTTTACACAATAAAAATTAAATTTTTAATCTTCCCAGCAGGTTTAGACGTCTGAGGTCTAGGACCCAAATGATCGAAGTCACTTTTATCCTTTGAAAAAATAGCCTGGACACACAGTCAGACAACCGAGGTCAAGGTTCAGATGACCGAAGTGTCGAGTTTAGATGACCGAAGTGTCGAGTTTAGACGACCGAGGTCAAGATTCAATCATCTGATGTGCTTCTGCCAGTTTCTGTTTTTCACCCAAAAATATTCAGACGACTGAACTTATTCTTCAGACGTCTGAGGAAATTATTCAACCAATCGAACTTAAAGTTCAGTCAACCGAAGTCCCCATTTTCTAAATTTTTCTTTTCTAATTTAAAATTCTGCTTTGCTATCCTTCTTGGGCCTTTTATAAAACATATTTTGCATGATTTTAAAAGTATTTCTAAGTCCATGAAGGTCCCCTAATGACATACATGAAATGCATGAGTCCTAAAGTCTTTCTAAGTTATGTTAAGCCTCAAAATAAATCATATGAAAATGTAAATACATGAGATCTAAGTACCCATTCCCAAGATGTCTTTGAACTTTGTCGCTTGCATCTTAATTCTCGTACTCTTTGAGTTCCATGGATCTTTCCAAGATTTGTGTGCTTTACTTTAAGGCTTCTATGACTCGTTATCCTTCCGTGCATGCTTAATATAGTTCTTGTTCACAAACTTAATGCACAGATCAAATACCAAATAATTTGTCATTATCAAAACCGGATTGGACTCATATAGTCAACATGAACCTCGTAAAAACCCGGTGTCACTCTCTTTCCCTTACTCTCTTTAAATTCCATCAAACATATAAACTGTGTGAATGTTTTAAATTTCTTAGTCATAAACACTACGTGGATTAGAAATTAAATAAGCCAAAGTTTAATTTTAATTTGGGATTGTGGAAACCGAAAGGGAGTACGTTGGTTGATCAATACTTTGCAGAAACCTCAAAGGGAGTACGTTGATTGGTTAACACCCAAAGATAAATTAACTAAGAGTTTATTTAAATTCTTAGTTGTTAGGAATTTGAGTTGTGGTTAGCATTGAAGAAATAAATTTCATTCTCTATAGGGCTTGAATCAAATTAACATATATTTATAGGGCTGCACACAAGAAAATATCTTGAATTCTTGAAAAGCTGTAAATTGCCAAAAGGCTATCTTGATTGGGTATTTGTGGATTGAACACTTTGATTGTTGAATGGTTGGTTGATTGTTCAAGTTTTATTTACTTATGATGTGTTGAATACTTTAGTTGTTGGTTTTTGGATTGAACAAGTAAATAAGCTTTTGCTAAACAAGTAAACACTTTGCTGTGTGATTGTTAAATCAACAAGAGGTTAAGAATCTTAAAAACAATTAAATTTTTTTTTAATAACCCAATTCACCCCCCTCTTGGGATTACACCTTGGCTTTCAATTGGTATCAAAGAGGGGTTATAACAAATCCTAACAAGTAGTTATATAAAGATCTAGATGGCACACTTAGGAGTAGCTCCCTTTGGAGAGGGTCAATCCTCAACTAAGCCTCCTATCTTTTGTGGTTTAAACTACACATTTTGGAAACAACGCATGAGAATCTATCTAGAAACACTACAAACAATAAGGTTATTAGTGACGGTTTTAAACCGTCACTAATACTCACAAAACTGTCACTACTAGTATTACTGATGGTTTAATGAGTATTGGTGACGGTTTTCAATTAGTCGCTATATCTGCCGTTACTAATACTTGTTGGTGACAAATTTTTCAAACCGTCACTACTAATAGAGTATTTGTGACTATTACTCTATTATTAGTGACAGTTGTAAAAATACAACCGTCACTAATGCTCTATTATTAGTGACGGTTTTAAAATCGTCACTATTGCTCTATTATTAGTGACAGTTTTAGAACTGTCACTATTGCTCTATTATTAGTGACGGTTTTAGAATCGTCACTATTGCTCTGCAAAATCATCACTAAAACTATATTATTAGTGACGGTTTGAGAACCTTCACTAAAACTAAAAAAGGCTATTAGTGACAATTTTGAAACCGTCACTAATACTTAAATTGGACAATTAGTAGTGAAATTAATTTTTTTTCCAATATTAATTCCTGTAAAAATCTGTAATTAAATTACATTTTCTTATACATAACATTAAACCATAATTGCAATAAAATTCATAAATTATTCAAAATTCTAATTCAAATTCAAATACGAATATATTATACAAATTCAAATTTAAATACAAATACATTACACAAATTTAAATTTAAATACATTTCATTTGTTCAGATAACAAAAAAAGTGAAAAGCTGCGTTCGTAGTACATAGCATCGTCTTGACGTTGTCACAGTCGCAAATCCTACAAATTAAGAAAGTTAAAAAAATTAGTATACGCTTTCGAAAAATTTTGGCATCATTTCTCCTGTAAATATGACATTTTCCATAGAGATATGCTCCAAACCTAGGTGTTTACAATAAACAGTTCACAATAATCTAACTAGTAATGAATTTTGTGAGTGCGCAGGAGCTTCATATAATAAGCATTAAATAATGTAACGTGTTCATGTATCCCATAAAACACATATATCAAAATATAGTGGATTATTCCCATAAATAACATATTTCATAGAGTAGACACAATTGGTATGAGATTCATTATATAATGAAATCCCAAGAAAGAGAGCTCCTCTCCAAAGAAAAGAAAGAGATGATATGTGCATTGTGAAGAGTGGAAATCTTAAGAAGATGAAGCATTATCTACTCCAACGACTGTAACCAGGCCAAGCAGCCTCCCAAAATCAAACTCTATTGCCATTAGCTACTCTAAAATGAGTGGGAGGAAGGAACAAACAAGCAAAATGGGAAACAAATTTCTACAAACTTGCATGGGAAACAATGCCACTTCCTCTAGTGTTCCATCCATTCTGATGGACCCTATATTACTTTTAATCTCCTTTTTTGGCAATTAACAATTAATTTTTGGTTGCACATAAATTAAACTTAAACCTTCAAACATAAATAACAGACTCTAACCAAAATTGGCATAACCACCAAGCAAGCAAGAAATCAAAGAAAAATTATATCACATAGTCCAAAATTGGTCTCTTTTGAATTTTTCTTTCCTTTCCCTAAAATTTTCAACAAATTTTCGGCAGCATGCCGTCTATAAATAGAACATTTCCCAAACCTGCAAGTCACAAAAGCATGCAATTCACAATATTTTTGCATCATACATATGTCATTTAGATTAAGACATGCAACAACCTAAAAGTATCTACCAGCAGGTAATACACATCACTACATCAGCCATGCAGGTGGCGTTCCAATCAAGCATGCAGTCCTAATGTCCACTACCAGCATGCAATTCACAAGATATATCAATCCAAGCATGCAGTCCAGAAGTTAAATCATCTATTAAACTGAAGTTAGATATATACTCATCTCTAACTGCAATGAGGTCATGGATGACAGAGAAAGACGACGAGGCCGTGGATGGTGGTGGCTGCATCAACGATTCTTTATCTAGTTTACCTGGAGTTTCTTTTCACAATTGATTTTAAATGCGATAAGCCTGATCATGTAGACAAAATGATTTTTAGTCTTTCATCTGATAGGTTGTCTCTTATAGTTAAGGTATAATTTAAATATTAATTTTATTTCTCTTGAATCTCGATGCCCTTTTTGTGGATGCAATGACCGCAAGAAGGGCATCAAGATTCAAGAGAAATAAAATTAATATTTAAACCATACCTTAACTATAAGAGACAACCTATCAGATGAAAGACTAAAATTCATTTTGTCTACATGGGTAGACTTATCGCATTTCAAATCAATTTTGAAAAGAAACTCTGAAAAAACTAGATAAAGCCCCTCCATTCATTGTATATACACTGCAAATGATATGCCCATTATAAAAAATATAAGTTATCAAAAGTAGACCTAAAATTATATAACAAACCCTTCTCAATGACGACAAAATCTAAGAAAAAAACTACATAATTATAAATGCGATGTAAAAAATAAATATACTTTTTAAACTATTTTTTATTCATTCAAAATACTAACTTAAATTCATTAAGTAAATCAAGCCAAGAGAAAGTTATAAAATTGCAAAGTTCATATTCCTTTCAAGATTTATGATACAACTCCTAATTATTCCTATATTGTTTCCAAATCTCATCCAACAATAAACCTCCACCTCAGTCAAAACTCAAATCATCACTTTCTGATCCAATATATCTCCCCATTTCTTAACCTCCTTTTCTTTCCTTTCCACATTGATGCACCCAACCTCCTTCTTAATAGGAGAATCTCATCTAACAGTAACCTCCCACCACAAGAAATTTTGTTTGTTTGTTTGTTTGTTTTTGTTTTTTGTTTTTTTTTTTGTTTTTTATTTTTTGTTTTTGTTGCATTGGATGCTGATTGGGGAGCCATCTTCACAGGTGACAAAGCTGTGCAGAAAAAAAAAGGGGGGTGGGGGGGGGGGGGACTAGTTAATTGATGTTTATTGTGGATCACAAACCATTTTTTGAGGTTTTCTCTAAGTTAAACACATTACATTATTTAATGATTATGAAATGAAATGAAATGATTTTTATTATTTAATTATTATCAGATCAAGGAGAGGAAGGATCAGCAGGTGTTCGCATCAACCAGGATGCATAAGTATTCTTCAGTAGGTGATCATAATGGCGTTTTGGCTGCAATTTAGTATCAGGCAAATTCTACAGATGATGTTAACCTGGAGAATAGAAATGGGGTAAGAAGAACACTAATAATGCTGGGAAGATAAGCTACTTTGGTTGGCTCTGGCAAGGATTATACCTAAGGGAAACATAGTTGGGTTTTGTGATGCAAAAATTTTCAAAACCAAACCCTTCTTCTTCCTACTTAATGCATCCTCAGCCACCTTATTTACTACCAATGCAGCATCTAAAATCTATTTATTACCAACAAAAGCACTCTGATTGTGGGAAATGGTATCCACCAAGACTCTTGCTAATCTCTTAGATAAAACTTAAGTTAAAATCTTAAAAAACACTTGCCACCAAACTAATTGGCCTAAAGTTGCATAGTCTCTTCTAGGCACCAATGTGACAAAAGTTGAGTTGAGTTGAGGCTCCAACCAACCACCCATTTATCAAAGAACTCATGTTTGTTCCTAGTATTTTTAGGCTCAAAACTTGCATTTGCTCCTTAGGAGGATGTCTTATTCTCCTCTTTGTACAATCTTCCCTCTATAATGAAATATCTCCTTTTTTTTTCTACAAAAGAAATAATGAAATATCTCTTTTTTTTTTTTTTGTATAAAAGAAAAAAGGAGATGCATATTTATTAAGTTTTGTATATGCAGAGTTACGTAAACATTAATGTTTAATATGTGGTGAATTCTATGTTTGCATCTGCATTTTATAGTTTCAAAGAAAATATTAATTCTAAACAAATAATTTCAAATAATATTGCTTTAATTTATGAACTTAATTATGACAACGTAATATCAATTTTTTTCAAATGTTTAAATTGTATGAACAATTACCTAAATATAGGAGTCAAGACTATACATTTGCAATCATGTGCGACATACGTGAAATCATCATGTATATAAACATACCGTAAGAAGCTTATACAATATTGACTCCACATCTTCTCCAACATAACCAGCCTACACAAATAAAATTTCTCTTATAAACAACAGCATAAATGAACAAAAACGTGTGTTTGTGTTCCAAAAAAAGACAATAGCCATGGCAAGTTATAAAGGCAAAGTCAAAGCTATGGAAATAAAAAAAATCAATCGTTGTATAATTTATACGTAAATATTAAAGATCAAAAGTGAGAGTGGATGCTTCTCTTATAACACTTTCTAAGTTTCCCTTTCAATCAAGACATAATTGTAGTTTTCTGTAGGTAAACAGAAAGAGGGTTAACCATCACAAAACTTGTGAAGATAATTAACCCAAATCATTCCACAATGACAGCAAACTAGGATAAAGGTTAGCCAATTCAATCTTGCTCATTGTGTACCAAAACTCTACCCAAAGAAAGAAAGAAGCTTGACAAATAATAGTCTATGTATTATGCAATATGGACCATCTGAATGACAACAAATAGAAAGTACTCTCCCAATCTTATAGGATTATTCTGCAAATAAGTTTTATAATTAAAACTGTTTTCTGATAAGAAAAGACATATTTTTTAAGAGAGAGAAATAATACACAAGATGGAGGACAAGAGATCGACCCAGAAAAAAAAAGAAGACAGATGCAGACACCAAAATAAAACTCAGATCAAGGTTCTCCAGTCCCACTGAATATGATTCAAAGAAACTCCTACAAAAGAATTGAAGACTGAAGACAAAGTAATCACTCTATCCAAAGCAAATGAAGAGGAAGAAAATTATCCTTAAATATCCTTGAATTCTTTTCCAACTAAATGCATCACACCATGCAACCAAAGCACAATCCCATAAAATCCTGCATTCCTTCCTATGTCTGAGACCCAAAATTTCAAGAGAAACAAGTCCAAAAAATACAAGCACAACCCACACTCCTCTACAATGTTAAAAAGAAGATTCCACAATCTCCTAGTATAAGGACAATGCACAAAAAGATAAGTGTTAGTCTTGCCATTTCACTCACACAGAACACACTGTCAGGTAAAAGCCTTATTAGGCCTCTTCAACAGCAAAACAACTATTGGTATTTATCTGATTAAGAACCATGCACCAAACAAAGCCTTAAATTTGGAAGAAATCTTTGCCTTCCAAAAATCATTTTTCTAGAATGAAAATACTATCAGTTGAGGTCTGGACAAGACTTGCCTGTGTTAAAGTTGTTGCATCAGCAATTACAAATGGCACATTCACAAAACGAGCAACGCAAATTTATTATTAACACCTCCGATGAGTCATACTTCCATCTTACACTAAAGCATTTTCTTACTCAAAGATAAGACCTACACTACTATTTATATGATAGTTACTCATGCCATGTACACAAGACAAACAGTTATAGGCAAGCATAACGCCTTAAACAAGCTCCGGTTTGTAATACCTTCGGTTGCAAACTAAACCAAATTTTGTTTACTTTCATTAATGGGCTATGTCAGATTTAGTTTTAAACCTCATTAATAAACCCATGAAAATTTGAACAAGATTATACTTGTTTCAGAAAGGAGTTGAACACGAACAAGCTTGAGCTTGATTCACTCAATTGATGAACCTAGCTTGGGCTTGATTTTGAATCTCACTAATAAAATGAGCCAATCCTGGACATGTTAAAGCTCGGATGCCCCCTAATATCCCTGTAAACCCAAAAGGTAGGGAAAACATTAGAAAAGAAAAACCAATGAAAGTTTTGAGGAAGCAAACATACTCCTTGTCCGCAATGTGTATTGTTGAAACCAAATCAACCTGCACAATCAATCAAAGCACAAAATCTCACCAGCTCCCAACGGTGCTTTTGACAGGGAAAAAAAACACCCAACTTAAGAAATTAAATTTTAAGCCAAACCTGAAGAAAGAGTTGGAGAAGAGACCAGGGGAACTTCTTTTTGTAAGTAACAACGGTAGTCTGCAAATCGCCAATGCCTCTATCATTCCCTTGTTTGAATCTCATGAAATCAGTGATGCGGTTCTTCTGCAAGAGCTGTTCCATGGAGCCATTCTCTACGTGCTGTCTTCCGACAGAAGCTTTGATTCTCAAAATTAGAGGAGATGAGGAGTGCGAGCATCTAGGGCTTCGCGTGGAGCACTTGCAGGATCTAGGTATGGAAGGAATCGATGCCCTGGACAAGTCACGGGTGGAACTGGAAGGAAATGAAGATTGGGAAAGGAGGGAGAGGTGTGCGCAGAAACGAATTTAGATTAGGTTAAAGTATTAGTGATAGTTTCAAAACCGCACTAATATCCTATCATTAGTGACGGTTCTCCCAAACCGTCACTAATACTCTTAACTAATTTTTTTTAATATTTTTTTTTAAAAAATACTAGTAGTGACGGTTTCAAAACCGTCACTAATACCCTATTATTAGTGACAATTCTCCCAAACCGTCACTAATACCCTTAACTAATTTTTTTAAAAATAAAAACACTAGTAGTGATGGTTTCAAAACCGTTACTAATACCCTTAACTAATTTTTTTTTTATTTTTTTTTAAATAAAAACACTAGTAGTGACGGTTTCAAAATCGTCACTAATACCCTATTATTAGTGATGGTTCTCCAAACTGTCACTAATACTCTTAACTAATTTTTTTTATTTTTTTAAATAAAAACACTAGTAGTGACAGTTTCAAAACCGTTACTAATACCCTATTACTAGTGACGGTTCTCCCAAACCGTCACTAATACCCTTAACTAATTTTTTTTTATTTTTTTTAAATAAAAACACTAGTAGTGACGATTTCAAAACCGTCACTAATACCCTATTATTAGTGACGGTTCTCCCAAACTGTCACTAATATCCTTAACTCATTTTTTTTATTATTTTTTTAAATAAAAACACTAGTAGTGACAGTTTTAAAACCGTCACTAATACCTTATTATTAGTGATGAATCTCCCAAACCATCACTAATACTCTTAACTAATTTTTTTTTAATATTTTTTAAATAAAAACACTAGTAGTGACGGTTTCAAAACCGTCACTAATACCTTATTATTAGTGATGGTTCTCTCAAACCGTTACTAATATTCTTAACTATTTTTTTTTATTTTTTTAAAATAAAAACACTAATAGTGACGATTTCAAAACCGTCACTAATACCCTATTACTAGTGACGGTTCTCCCACACCGTCACTAATACCCTTAACTAATTTTTTTTTTATTTTTTTTAAATAAAAACACTAGTAGTGACGGTTTCAAAACCATCACTAATACCCTATTATTAGTGATGATTCTCCCAAACCATTACTAATACCCTTAACTAATTTTTTTAATTTATTCATAAATACTAGTAGTGACGATTAGTTAATCGTCACTAATACCCTAAAATCGTCGCTAATATTTTTTCGAAAAAATTTTCATGCGAAAATTGTTTGCCGCACTGTTTTAAAATTGTTACTACTAGTGTTGTAATAGTGACGGCAGCTAAAACCGTCACTAATACCAACTTTTAGTGATAAAATTGAATTCGTCACTAATATTTTCGTCACTAAAAACTAGTTTTTTTGTAGTGAAACCATGGACTGTAAGTCTCACCCTTCTTAAAAAAAAAAAAAAAAAAAAAAGAAACCATGGACTGTAAAGCATGGAAGGTTGTCACACATGGTGACCTTATCCCCACTAAACTTGTAGATGGTAAAGAAGTACCCGAAGAAGAAAAAGAATGGATTGACCATGACCACAAGATGTTACAAATAAATTCTAGTGCTATGAATGCTTTATACTGTGCTCCAGATATAAATGAATTTAATAGGGTCATGACATGTAAATCAACAAAAGAAATTTGGGATAAATTAGAAGTAACCTATGAAGGTACTATTGATGTAAGGGACAATCGAATCGATATGCTCACTAGCGAGTATGAAACTTTTAGGATGAACTCAGAAGAATCCATCACTAGTATGTACACTAGGTTCACCCACATAATATACTCCCTAAATGCATTAGGAAAAATCTACACCACTTATGAAACGATTAGAAAAATTCTTAGAGGGTTCCAACCTATATGGGAACAAAAAGCCACTGCAATAACTGAAGGAAGAAATTTAAAAAATACCTCCTTAGATGAATTAATAAGTTCTCTCCTCACATATGAAATGTTAATGAATGAAAGAAGTGGAAAAACTAAAGTTCAAGAATCTATAGCCTTCAAAGTTTCAAAAGAGAACTCTAGTAATGAAGATAAAGAGGATGAACTAGCCTTTATATCTAAGAAACTTGTAAGAATACTAAGAAGGAAAAATAATTTCAAAAGAAGAATCCAAAACTCTGAAATAGATTAAGAAGAAACCAATACAAAGAAATCAAAGAATAAAATCCCCATATGTTATAATTGCAAAAAAATGGACACATGAAACCGAAATGTCCACTACTTAAGAAAGATTCTAAAAAGAAAAAGACAATGAAAGTCGCTACTTGGGACAAAATGAGTACAAGTAGTTCCAATAGTGAATCAAGTGACCAAGAAGTTGCTTATACTTGTTTTATGGCATGGGACGATGATGAAAAATAAAGCTCTTCATCCAAATCGGTTAATGGTTATAGTAGTAGTGATTCATCTAATGAATCCAATGATGAAAAGATGTTATCTTATGAAGAACTACAAAATGATTTATTCAAGGTGCATAAGATGTTAGTATATGTGACTAAACGATACATATCATTGAAAAACAAGAATGAACGAGTTATAAAAGAGTTAGAATCCCTTAAACTTGCTACAAGTGAAAAAGATTCAAAAATAAAGAAAACAAAAAATAAGAATGAAGCTGTGATAAAAGAGCTAGAAGCTAAAAATCTTGCTGAAAAAAAAAAAAAAAAAACTTGAAAATCAAGAAATTAGAAAGCAAGAATGAAAAGTTGATAAAGGAATTAGAAGACTTAAGATCGTAATACTCTATGGAAAATGAGAAAGATCACTATATTTGAGAATTAGAAAATAAAATCAGAAACATATCTCAAAATCAAGAAAAGAGCAAAAGTATACAAAATTCAGAAACTTATGATCTTAAGGAAGAAATTGAGGATCAAGCCAAAATTATTTACAATTTCACAAAAGGAAAAGAAAATTTTGATAAAATGATTGGCTCACAAAAAACGTCCTTAAACAAAGAAGGCATAGGATTTAATGAGGTTGAAAATACAAAGAAATAGAATCTCTACATGGGATACTTTATAAAAGCCTCTAAAAATTATGCTAGCACTTCTTCAAATGCTTACACTCACACCACATACTACCTATGTAAAAAGAAGGGACATATAAAATTTGGATCCTTGTACTCATATCCCTACATAGTTTTAGCATAGTAGCATATAACCCAAAATATAAAAATTAAAAGGGACCAATATTACCTGAATTCTTCCACTCCTCCCCCTAATTGCTGGTCCGTAGGTACGGGCGTGCTTACGGGAGCTCTTGAGCTTTCGGGTTCTGAAAAAATAGCACTCTGGGGTGCCTACTTGAGGATGGTTGTTGCCTAGTTTTTTTGGAATTTTGTTAAGTATTTAACTCACTGTTTCTTTGCTTTCAGGTGAATAGTAACCCTTTGAAATGCTGCCAGCGAACTTAGGGATTTTGTCGTGATTTTTCTGTTTCCCTGTATTTTTTTGTAATTTTCTATATATCCTAATGTATTTCCCTATATTTGCTCGGTTGTAACTTCTTTGTATTCTTTCGGTTGTATTTTCCTGTTTGCAAATTGTTTGTATTTTTCAATGCAAGTATTTTGCAATGCATGCTACACCTTGGACACATGCCCCCTCAATAGGATGTTTCAATTATTCATGCATGCTTGGGCTCACTCGTGTATGAAGATAAACAGGAATTCAATCGTTCTCAACAAATTTTCCCACACAAATGATTTTCCATCGCTTAAACTCCAAGGTTTAACTGACATTTAAAAACTTGACCCCCCGGGGGGGGGGGGGGTGTTAATCAATTGCAACAAAATGTGAATTAAGAACCCAAGACCCTTCAATTGATCAACCAATTTTGCCAAAGCGATGAGTTCAAAAATCCCTAGCCTCGCTTAAACAACATGATTTTGAAAAATCAGGTTAAGGACATTTAGGAACATGGTTCAATTGTAATTTATTAACTTAGGCACTTAGGAACAGTTAATCAAACAGTGCAATTCCAACCTTCAAAATTTTGACTTAGGGTTTCTGAAATGAACTGGTAAAAACTGGGGTGTCTACAAAAGGGAATCTGCTGAATAGTCGATTAAATTTTTAACTACCCCCCCCCCCCCTCTTGGGATAACACTAATCCCAACAAAACCTTTGCTTAACAAAGAGTTTGTTTGATAACGATTTCGACAAATACCGTATTTCCAGTTTATGCCAAATTGCAGTCGAAGAATCCTCAACCATGACGTGATACAACACGTCATCAGCCAAACACAGACGAATGGTTGATACTGCCTTTGCCTCCAATTCATTCCATGTTGCTTCATCCATGCCTTCCGGTTGAATTTTGTATAAGGCCTTCACCATGCCTTGCTGCACCAAAAGATCTTTCACCCTTCTCTGCCACAACTCGAAATTCCCAATTCCATCAAACTTGACAATGTCAAATTTCGCAGACGAAGATACAGAAGCCATTACAATAATGCTTTGATACCAATTTGTTGTGTAAAACTCCCAAATATGCACATCAGAGTATATATTTGTATAAGGATCAAACAAATAATGCAGCACTTAAATGGTGAATACAGAACAATTCCACAACCACAACAAGTAAATGAAAGTAGTAACAATAACAATGACACCAGGAATTACGTGGTTCGGAAATGCCTACATCCAAGGGAGCAAACGGTAAGGATTCACTATCTTCTTGTATAAATTACAAGAGCACCCTCTCAATCCTCTCAACAACCATCAACCAACACTCTAAATACATGCAATAAGACATATAAATTGAATTCCCGGAGGTTTTCCCTCCAAACCCCAACCATACTAATGTTCCCTATTCAAAATTTGAAATCTGCGCTAAGTGTCCCAAGGCAAATCGTCGATGGTTTGGGCTAAACCGTCAATGGTTTCAGACAGAATAGAAATTCATTCAGGCACTACCCCAAACTGTAGAACGATTTTAGGGTTACCGCCGACGGTTTGCCCTGCTGCACTACTACACCCTAATTTCTTTCATGCTTTCCCTATAGAATGTGAGCCACATTCACAACATACATATTAAGAAGGTGTTCTAACCACACCTAAGATAAAAATAGGTTAGTAGAAACTTCAATGACTTCAACTAATCCATTTTTTAATCCCATAATTTACACCAAGTTTCACATTATATTGAGTTCGCCATCCGGTCGAGGTGGCTCAAAGATTCGACTTCCCTTTCTTAGAGGTTGACCTTATGAGGATGTTGTGATACATTTTTTTTTTAAACTTTTTTTTTAGTTACAATTTGTCCAAACCTATTAAGATGTGCATCATATATACATTATCGCTTTTATGTTTTTTTCTCACACGTGTTACTTGCATACATTATTAGTTGTGATTATGTATTTTATGCGTGCTCTGCTCCTAATTTTTCTATTTTTTATTTTTATAAATAATTGTACTTTTAATTTTACTGTGTTCTTTTATTTAGTAAATAAGATTGAATATTTATAGATGTTGCGGGGTAAAAAATGGTTGGAATGTTCCTTGACTCTCGTTGACCTGAAATAGGAAAAGAAGAGAGGCTTGGAGGACCCGGGGTGCCCCCGGTCCTCCAAGCCTTGCTTATTTATCTCTTTTTAGGTGGTCGTGATCAGGGATCATGAAGGTCGTTCAATTTTTGGCTGCAACAGTTGGCGCCGTTTGTGGGAACTTCTTGAGAGGTTTTCTCTTTCAATCCTTGATCATGACTACATCAGATAATTGAAGGTCGATGCATTGGCTCAATTAAGATCGTCCGAAATACCACCGTCCGACACCTAGACGTACTCGATGTCGTCTGATCCATCGCCAATTGGGACCCTACCTAGTGCAAACTCTTCATTCATGGAATTGGATGGGACACTACCATCAAGAACCTCCACAATCTCTTCTCCACCTATGGTGACCTTGAAGAAGCCATTGCGATCCTTGGTAAGGTCACCGGGAAAAGTAAAGGGTACGGGTTTATTACGTTCAAGCACATCAATAATGCTTTACTCGCATTGAAAAAGCCAAGTAATAAAATTGATGGACGAATAACCGGGACCTAGCTTGCGAGATTGGGAAATTCCGGATCTAATACGAATCCGACTACAATTGATGTTTCTATGCGCAAGATTTATGTAGCCAACGTGCCTATTCTCAAGGTATGATTTTTTCTCCATCATACAATAATAATTCTTAAAAAAAAAAAAAAAAAAAAAAAAAACAAATAGATGTCATAGTTTCAACCCTTGAAAAACTTCATCTTAATGGCTAATAATAATTAATAGGATATTCAAGTTATTTAATTATTTGAACAATGACCTATGCACCAAATGCATAGTGGGGTCATGATAACTGCACTACAAGTCAAATAAACAAAGCCAAACTTTGAAATTCCAATGGGTTGGCCGAATGCACTATGGGTTTGGCAATAATGACTTTTGCACATTCATGTGCGTTGAACAGTGCTCTGAATAGTGAATTTGAAATTGCTATTGGGAATTTGAGTTGAAATTACAATGCACATTGAAATTGCACAATTGTAGCAACTATAATCGGCAAAACCTCAAACAGAAAAATCAAGCTCCTTAGTGACATTCTGTCGAGCACTTGGAGCCCAATCAGCTGAACAATCCACACTATAATCAAAACAAACAGTAACAAAATCATCGTCGTCAATGGTAGACATCTCACAGATCTCAATCTCAAACTTCAATCTACCATTGCACTCACAACCCCATCCAACATGGGACTCACGAATCAACTGGGATACAATTGAATAATCTGAGTTTATAGACCCCACATATGACACAGACAACACAAAAATAGTCTGCGAAATCTATAACATTGCACGCTTACTTGCAGTTCCCTTTGCCATAAATGATCGAACACTTGGTGCATACACATCCAAACCCTTTGAAACAAATCCATCTTGAACCGATTATGAATCCTAACTGATATTGAAAATACAATAACTCACATCTTTAACCCCAATGAAATCAAAACTGCAAAAACCTGTCGAATTGAACAACCATCCCAGCATCATAAATTATCAAAATGTTACTGAAGATATAACCCAAAAAATGAGCACAGCTTATTAGGTAAGGAAGAATCGGCCCAACTGATGAGCAACGCTCGTGAGGCCAAAAGACTGCCCAAAAAATGAGCACGACTCATTAGGCAAAGAAGAATCAGCCCAACTGACGAGCAACGCTCGTGAGGCTAGAAGACTGCCAAAAAATGAGCACATCTCATTAGGTAAAGAAGAATCGGCCCAACTGATGAGCAACGCTCGTGAGGCTAGAAGACTGCCCAAAAAATGAGCACAACTCATTAGGCAAAGAAGAATCGGTCCAACTGACGAGCAACGCTCGTGAGGCCTAAAAATAGCCCAAAATATGAGCACAGCTCATTAGGCCAAAAATGACAAAAAAGAAGAGCGCAACTCATGAAACGACAAGCAGCCCAAAATGCCTCAAGAAGAGCTGCTTGGCAAAAACAAAAAAAAAAAAAATACAACTTTCGAACTTTGGAAGCCAGCTTCAAAAATTTGAAACTGAAGGGGGGACAACTGATATACCTCAAATATATCACTTACCATAAATCCAAAGGAGACTAGAGCCCAACATTGATGAGGGCAATTACCACCTAAGTCAACTGCTCAGGCAAAGCAATTGACGCCAGCTCCATGATGACTAGAGCAATCTACGCCAACGTTATAACAACTGGAGCGATTCACATTTGCGCCATAATTCGCTAATAAATGGCACATCACCCTCGGGTCAAACTCCATCACTATAAATGGGGATTCAGAGAAGAGGCTAAGGTATCTCATTCTAAACTCTACTTTACTGTTGCATAAAAAACCTCTGAAGTCAATCCCTGACTTAGGCATTGGAGCGATCCCCCGGAGTACACCCCGGGTCCTTCAAGCCTTGCTTATTTATCTCCTTTTAGGTGGTCGTGATCAGGGATCATGAAGGTCGTTCAATTATGGCGCAAACGTAAATCGCTCCAGTTGTTATAACGTTGACGTAGATTGCTCTAGTCATCATGGAGCTGGCGTCAATTGCTTTGCCTGAGCAGTTGACTTAGGTGATAATTGCCCTCATCAATGCTGGGTTCTAGTCTCCTTTGGATTTATGGTAAATGATATATTTGAGGTATATCAATAGAGACATTTTAAAAATTTAAAAGATAAGAACAAAATAGCATTCAAAAAAGTATAAACAAAACTTAAAGCTTTGTCTAAGAGGGCAAGCTCTTAATATGTACAGGAGATTGATGTGTATATCAAAGAACAGTTTATTTATTATTAATACTATACTCACAAATAATTTAGTTTTAAATGATGTGTTTCGATTAAACAAATATAGTTCACAATAAATTGGACAACCACATTAGAGATTATTTTATATTATGTACTATGAGATTTTTAGTTTATATTCTATACTATGAGATTTTACTTGTAAGGAATTTGCTGACAACTAAATTAACTCTTTTTTTTTTTTAATTTTAATTTTTTAAAAGTGAAAAATGGAAATTATATTCACTAAAAGTCAAAAGCCTAAACTCTTTTCCATTTTAAAGAGGTTTTGCTAAAAACAAACAAACAAACAGACCTCGTTTTTTGTGGAATTTTGTTTATTAAATAATTATAAAATGCCATTTTTTCTAGTTTCCGAACTTGAAAAATATTGATTCTTTTTATTGTCTCCAATATTTTTATATAAATCTTGAAAATTGATAAATAAGCTATTATTTTTTGTAATTATTTAAAAAATAAAAATTAAATTTCAAAAATAGACATACCAAGAGTGTTTGTGTGTGTGTGTGTGTTTTGTTAAGGTTAGTATAAAAAATATAAAAAAAAAAAAATACAATGGAAATTATTCAAAATTTCCAAAAATTTTAAAAAATAAAAAAAAGATGACATTTCTATAGTTTTATTTAAAAATAATAAGATACAAATTTATTTTTAGTAATGAATGAACGTGACAATCACAAATCTATGTGGTAGAAAAAAATTATTGTTATATTCCTTCAGGATTTGGAGCCCGTCAATCGCAAATTGCTATATTCATGTTTAGCCCCGCCAAAATGTTCTGAGATCCACATGAAACAATGCTTCTCATTTGTGTAAGTTTAAATGCTAATGTGACATTCTATAATTAGTGATTTTCAAATCTTATGTAAAGGAATCATTTTTTCTGACCTTATATTTGAGAGCGTGGAATTTGAGTTTTGAATTTAGGTTTTTTAAATTTGAATAAAACATATTATAAATTTTATTTACTTTCTGTCATCCACATAAGTCAAAATCCAAAATTTGAAATTCGTGCTCTCAAAGATCTTAGTAGTCTTTTGGGAATTAAACATAAATGAAGCAAAGTAGATTCTGCATACTTTATCCTCTTTCAAGCCCTGAAAATTATGAATTACGACTTTAGTCTTTTTGATAAAACGAGATCACCTTACATTCAAAAGTTTGAATTTCAACCATTAGATTTGGGTAAAATGTGATGTAATATGTTCATTAAATTTTTATTTAAATCTAAAAAAATTTAATTCCAAACTCCAAAATTCATCTACTAATAAACGAATTTTGTGTAGAAATTTTTTTTATTTTACTGGGGAAGTTTAGAATTCTTCTTCTTTTTTATTTATTTTTTGATTACTCTAGACTCATCCTACAGAGATAAATCCTTACGATCTATCCAAACGGCACTAATTCGAGAGAATGAAAATATTATTGTTTATCTAGTAATGCATTTGTCTTTGCGATTATTAAGATGTTAATAGTAAACCATGAGTGTAGAATGTTTGGGACGTTGGCTTGTCAACAGAAGTCTACAAAGTCCAAGCGGAGAGTGAATGGTAGGCCACGCGCTCTCCAATTGGCTGATGGTGGTCAGTAGCTGCCACAGATGATGAGACACGTATGTGCACACGCCATCCTCTGGTTGGCTGATAATGGTCTGCAATGCTAGCCCGCTACTACTCCCCTGGTCTATTCCCAAAGTCCAAACCTGACAAATTGTGATTTGGATTGATTCTAACTTTGTGACAACTACACAAAAGTAAACTAGCTGATGATAATTGCTTGGTATGAAAGCAATCGAGTCAAAAGAAAATGTACATTACACGCGTCATATGTATCCACACACACACACACACACACACACACACACACATATATATATATATATATATATAGACACACACACACATACACACACTAAGTAAGAGCATCGAGTATTCGAATCCCGGTAGATGCACTCAGTTGATGCTTCTAATTAATGAAATGAAGTCGAGTTCTGAGTGAAGGGTCCTAAAAGCCAAGTTGGCGAAACGCATCTGATTAACTTGGACGACGAATTAGGAGAGAAGGCCGTCGTTCTGTGAGTTTGTGCCGCATCGGGAGGTCCAAAAAGCCGTTGATGGCAGGAGTTCCCACGAGAATAAAATTAAAAAAGTAATAGTTATTAAAAAAAAAAAGAGTACCTACCTATGAAAGTCGGAAACTCAATTTTAAGTCGTAGTATTTAAATTTATATAAGCAAAAAGATTTATTTAGTATGGATTTTAATGATGTCAGTTTTATAATATTTTAGTGCATTCAAATAAATAAATAATATATATATATATTATATAATTTAGGGATTCCAATTACCATTGCGCCACTTTAAATACTATAGTACAACACCAAACCTGATGGGGTGAAAGTCGTCTGTCCATTGATACATTCCTGGTAATTCAGTGGGGTAAACTCTCGAGGAAGAATCAAACTGGTGACATTTGGGTCACCAAATTCACAAGTCGCTCTTACCGCTTGAGTCAACTCGGCTGGGCACATCCAAATATTGATAACCAACTTTTGATTAGTGAGTTCCAAATTTGATATGAAAGAATCATTTCATCTAAGTATTTTTTTTATGTACACATTTTTTTTCTTAAATAAATATGATTGCTTTAGAGATTTAAGCAGTCAAATAATTTATAGCACATTTCTTCGTGCTTTTTCTTTTTAAAAATACAAAGATTTAATCTCTATTTGTAAATCTTAAATGTTAAACTTTGGCTCCTAACGATAAGAAGTCTTAAGTTTATCAACTAAACATTTCTTAGGAGATAAGACTATTGATGCTTTTGTCTCACTAAAGGGGTTTGCGTAGTTAGTTTATCATTGATGATTGGATGGTGATTTCTCGCTCGTTTGAACTAAAATTTTATCGTGTTCATGATTCATGGTTCTTCATTTTGGACGGTGTACAAGATTGCCATTTGAACTTCTCTTAAGCAATTTTATTATCAAGATAGCAGTCTTTATTTTTGTATCTCACCCTATTCAATTGTCAAATTTTTTTTATTCTTGATTATCATTATTAGTGCATGTCTAGTAATAATTTTGACTAGGGAGTAGGGAAATACTAGTTGTAGTTTTATCATTTTCATATAGTGGAAGATTGAAGGTAGATTTTTTCTTTTATACCAAAGAGATTTTTCATGTAAATCTCTGAGTGTCCCCTTTATGTGTGTGGTTGATTTTGTAGTATATTACAGATCACTTATCACAATTAGCTATTGGTTATTCTGCTTCATGCATATTTTAATAGAAAAACTACGTAGTTATCAATGTGCCAACCTGTTTTCTAGATGTGAAATATTTTACAAATGCGTCCCACACTTCATGTGTTTGATGCTATCAAATATGAAAACTCTCGCCACATATTTCACATCTAGAAAATAAACATATTAAATTGTATATATGGTAAGTCTCTTGTATATCTTGAGGTATTGTATTTTTGCCATCACCTCCATATGCACTTCCCTTGACTGATAATGGCGAGTTTATCTCAGATTGGAAAGTCAAGCAGAGACTAGGATAAGTGTTTAATATACATACATGGACTCTAGATATGATGGCTTGAATTTTTGGGTCAAGTTGTTACTGACTCATGTATTTCAATCCCTCCCGGTGTTAACAAATTTCACAGTGTTTAATTATTTACATTTTGTAATTGAGGGTTGAAAACTTAAGATACATTTTTTTTGCAACATTAGAAAAGATTTGATTGAAAGTGCTAGACATATAAATAAACTATTGAAAAACATATTCTTCTCAATCTCTTTTCTATTCTGTTTTTTCGTTTCGCTTTGTTGGGCTCCCAAAATCCTACGCAAATCGTATGTGTAAGAAAATCAAAACGTAATCATAGATCTAATTACAATAAATAAGTAAATAAAAAGACAAAAATTGCTTAAAATAATTGCAAGAAAATGCCTTCTCTTTCAAAGTATCAATTCCTGCTGGGTGATGTAAAGCAAGGAAGGTGGCAGGAGTAGTCCAAATCAGAGAGTGTCTTTATATATCTATTATTACATGGATAGACCCTGCCTCAGTTAGGAATCGCCGGAGATCAACCTGGCTAGCTAGCAGCTGCCGCAGCTTCGATCAACATGCATTGACATGATGAGGAAGACGATGATATAGAAGACAACTAAGCGCGGGATTGATTCAGGTTTGAAACGTAATTAAAATAATTAGCTAGCTGCCTATAACTATATCATATGTAGATATATATATGTATTACATATATACCCTTTGAGTAAATCTTACCAACTTTTCCTTGACTATTTGGACTGCCACAATCATGGCTTTGCTTGCTTCCTTATTTTGCATAATCAAATGGGTGGAGGAAAATTGAAAGGAGGCCAGCTGAGAGCTTGTGGACAAATAAAAAGATAACAATAATTCAGTGTCCTTGGGGCTAGCTTGTATGAAGTATGAACTAGACAGGTCATTGTGTGTGATTCTTTTCATGTAGGAGAGAGTTACCAGCAGAGGCTGAAGAAAACAAAAACAAGAAAAAAAAAAAAAAAAACAAAAAGCAAAAGGAGATCGAGGAAGTACAAGAAATATACAAACTATACATTTGAAGGAAAAGGTGCAAAAGAAAAAAAACTAGATAACAAATTCAACTTAAGGAGAAAAAATTAGGTCCTTCCAAGTGAAGTTATAATAGAAGAAAAAATTTAGTAAACTTAGTTCATTTTAACCACCCCAAGTGTCCAAATCGGACATACGAGGTCCAAACCATGCTTAGTTAATCCCAACACATTTGTCACATTGAACTAGATATGCCGGATCTGACGGTCCTCAAAAACTCCATGACAATTGAAAATTATACGCTTAAAGGCGAACTTAGTACACTTAATTGAATTTAACCATCTAAGTGTCCAATTCGGGCTTACGAGGTCCAAATCAAGCTCGGTTAGTCCCAACACGTTCATCACATCGAACTAGACATGTCGGATCTGACGATCCCTAAAAACTCCTCCCCGAGAGCTTTTTCTCATTTAGAAGTAAAGTTATAATACAAACAAACTAATTAGTACGTAAACTTAGCTTACAATTCGGTCATACGAGATCCGACCCAAGCGGGGTGACTTTCGACTCATCAAATTTAGTTACTTACAATTGTATCATTTTTTTACACTATGTCCGAATGTCTAATCATTTTGCTATCAAATCATATTTAATTATAGTATATACATATACATACGTACATACATATGTATATACGGAATGACCTTCGACTCATCAAATTTAGTTATTTACAGTTGTATCATTTTTTTACACTATGTCCGATTGTCTGATCATTTTGCTATCAAATCATATTTAACTATAGCATATACATATACAAACATACATATATATATATATATATATATATATATATATATATATATACACACACATGTACATTGTATACTAATTTCTTCTATAATTATTATTTTTTAGGGTTTACGGCTATCACACCACTACAACGATGATAGTCACTACAGTCAGGTTGGATGCGCGTAGCTTTAATTTTAACTTTTCCAGTATTTTTTGTTACCTGAACAGAACTATTTTTTTTATTTTTTAATTTTAAATTTTATTTGTATATATATATATATATATATATATATATGAAACTTGAATAATTTTTATTTGAATTTTGAATAATTTATGAATGTTTTATTAGTTCTAATTTAATTTTATGTATGCTACAATGTAATTACAGGACTTTATAAGAATTTCCAAAAAAAAATTATTCCAAAGTAATAGTGACAGTTTACAAAACCGTTCCTAATAATAGCAAGATGAACTTTTAGTGACGGTTTATAAATCGTCACTAAAAGTCTAAAATCGTCACTATAATCAACATTTTTTGCGTTCATTTTTGTCACTAAAGGCATGATATTAATAACGGTTTTTACTTTACCGTGATGAATAGTACATTATTAGTAAAGGTTTTAATAATTGCCACTAAAAGCTTCACATTAGTGATGGTTTAGTCACCGTCACAAATACTTCGACTTTAGTGACGAATTTGAGCAGAGAATATATATTATTTATAGTGACGAACTTACGATATTAGTGATGGAAGACATCTATCACTAATACCGCACTATTAGTGACGGTTTGAATTGTTTGTCACTAATAATTATTAGTATTCGCAGATATACTGACAAAGTTATAACCGTTACTAATACTAATATAATTGTGACTAATAGTATTAGTGATGATTTTTTAATTATTTGTGATGCTTTAAAACCGTCACTAATAACCAGTTTTCTTGTAGTGGGTGGAGCTGCGAATTATGTCTTCTTATTTCTCCTAAGGACTAAATATTCACCAAGGTGGAGATTATTGTAGTACGTGGCTCATATTTAGTGGAACACATATACAGAAAAAGCATGCTGAGAAAAAAATAAGAAAGTTGGGTTGTAGGAAGAAATAGTCGACGGTTTAGTCTCAGGAAGAAATTGTAAATGTTTTGTCTAAAACTATCAACGGTTTTTGTCTCAGTTAGAAACCATTGGTAGTTTTGTTCGGTACTAATTTTGAATTTTGAATTAGGAAGATTAATAGATTGAGAATTCAGAGGCAAATCCCCCGATGATTGATATAGGGGTATTTGGGAAACTTCCTAATCCCTTTGTACATGTAGGGTTAGCATATATATGATGTTGTAACCCTAGTTTTGATTGATAGTGGATTTTAGCCACTTGCTCTCGTGGAGTAGGCACATTTCCAAACCACGTTAATTCTTGTACCATTGTTTATTTGCTTTCTTTATTATCTGTGTGTGACTGTGTTTTTTGTATTATTCATCATTAGTTGTTGCATTGCACGATTTGATTAGTTTTTCCGCTATGCATTGATTTCCACGACAACCTTCTTATTAATTCAAAAATCAAGCCACTCTTGTCGAGAAAATATGTTAGGTGTATCAACTGGATGCAGGTGCAGCCAATAAAAAATAAACACTTGTGTTAGAGGTGGGCTCATTGCTAGAAAATTAATACCCAATAAGGAGAGCTCCCTTTACGTTGAGACGAGAACTTAGTGGGGTGTATGAAATGGTGCACCTAATAATTTCTCATTCTTGTGATCATATCATATCCATGGAAAATTATTTTGGGTATCTCCCCCTACACGTATCTGTATGACTGTTTTTTAGATGTTAATCATGTAACAAATTGGTCATGCATTCATTAACATCATACATATAAAGAGAGATACTTATTTTTAATATGTGTAAAATTTAGAAAATAGACATATGGACATGTAACGACTTCCCCTCGTCCATTTGTTCCTCTATCAAACAATGTTGCTTAATACAATATACAAAGGCACCAATAATAAAAGGCAAAGTCAAACAGTTGTCACTAAAGGCACGATATTAATTACGGTTTTTACTTAACCGTGACTAATAGTACATTATTAGTGAAGATTTTAATAACTGCCATTAAAAGCTTCATATTAGTGATGGTTTAATCATCGTCACCAATACTTGAACTTTAGTGACGAATTTGAGCAAAGAATATATATTATTTATAGTAACGGTCTTACGATATTAGTGATGGAAGACATCTGTCACTAACACTGCACTATTAGTGACTGTATGAATTGTTCGTCACTAATAATTATTAGTATTCGCAGATATACTAACAAAGTTTTAACCGTCACTAATACTGAGATAACTGTGACTAATAGTATTAGTGATGATTTTTTAATTATTTGTGATGCTTTAAAACCGTCACTAATAACCAGTTTTCTTGTAGTGGGTGGAGCTGCGAGTTATGTTTTCTTATTTCTCCTAAGGACTGAATATTCGCCAAGGTGGAGATTATTGTAGTACGTGGCTCATATTTAGTGGAACACATATACAGAGAAAACATGCTGAGGAAAAATAAGGAAGTTGGGTTGTAGGAAGAAATAGTCGACGGTTTAGTCTCAGGAAGAAATCATCGATGTTTTGTCTAAAACTATCAACGGTTTCAGTCTCAGTTAGAAACCATTGACGGTTTTGTTCTGTACTGATTTTGAATTTTGAATTAGGAAGATCAATAGATTGAGAATTCAGAGGCAAATCCTCCGATGATTAATATAGGGGTATTTGGGGAACTTCCTAATCCCTTTGTATGTGTAGGGTTAGCATATATATGATGTTGTAACCCTAGTTTTGATTGATAGTGGATTTTAGCCACTTGCTCTCGTGGAGTAGGCACATTTCCAAACCACGTTAATTCTTGTACCATTGTTTATTTGCTTTCTTTATTATCTGTGTGTGACTGTGTTTTTTGTATTATTCATCATTAGTTGTTGCATCGCACGATTTGATCAGTTTTTCCGCTATGCATTGATTTCCACGACAACCTTCTTATTAATTCAAAAATCAAGCCACTCTTGTCGAGAAAATATGTTAGGTGTATCAACTGGATGCAGGTGCAGCCAATAAAAAATAAACACTTGTGTTAGACGTGGGCTCATTGCTAGAAAATTTAATACCCAATAAGGAGAGCTCCCTTTACGTTGAGACGAGAACTTAGTGGGTTGTATGAAATGGTGCACCTAATAATTTCTCATTCTTGTGACCATATCATATCCATGGAAAATTATTTTGGATATCTCCCCCTACACGTATATGTGTGACTGTTTTTAAGATGTCAATTATGTGACAAATTGATCATGCATTCATTAACATCATACATATAAAGAGAGATACTTATTTTTAATATGTGTAAAATTTAGAAAATAGAATATGGACACGTAAGGACTTCCCCTCGTCCATTTGTTCCTCTATCAAACAATGTTGCTTAATACAATATACAAAGGCACCAATAATAAAAGGCAAAGTCAAACATCTCCTCCACCAATAATAAAAGGCAAAGTCAAACATCTCCTCCGCCACCCCCCAAAAAAAAGTCTGGGCAATATTGGTTGCTACGTACTCGGTTATGTATAGATCCTGACGTAGGTTTTTTAAATTGGAATCTACATGTCCTCCACTCTTTCCTCTCTACCTCTCTCCCTCCGTCCTCCACTCTGTCCTCTCTATCTCTCTCTCTCTCTCTCTCTACAATGCTGACATGGAAGAAGATCTTGCCACCTTAACTACCAACTAGCACTACCAATTCCACATGAGCCCGCGGGGAACCGTCCTCTGGAAAGTAAGGGTCTGTTTGGTAGCTAACACTAATTGACAGGAATTCCTCTCTCTCAACCAAACTAATAATGCATATATGGAACCATGAGATCTTAGAAAGGCAGCTGATATTTCTTTCCACTTGGTATCGGAGCTCTATGTATATTTATATATATTAAAGAACAACTCAAGCTTAGAGATATATAGTGTTTATGCGTGATATATCATATTTCTGTTGGACATTTAATTGAATGGCGAAGTAGCTAGCTGGCTTCTTTTTGGAAGTTGCTTCCGAACACGCCCTTGAAAATGTGGCCCTGCGTCGGCAGACAGGAGAAGTAAAAAATGAGAATGGTGGAGTTTAATTAGTTGTCGCCACATGGGAATTGGAAATCCAGTTTTTGGGGATGAGTTAGATGACCCACTTGGCATTTGGTCATCATCTTCCTTTTCTTTTAGGAGAAGTTACATGCAAGACCCACTTCACATTTTCACACTTAATGGGCTCTCTCTCTCTCTCTCTCTCTCTCTCTCTCTCTCTCTCTCTCTCTCTCTCTCTCTCTCCTAGAGATTAACTAATATATGATTGTTTTTGTGGGAGGTGGTCTGAGCGGTATAACTGGGGGAGTGTGAGCTGGGTGAGCTGCAGCATGATTGGTTCCTTTGAAAGAAATTAGAAGGATATGATGAGAGCTGCATAGTGTGTGTGTGTGTGTGAATGTTAATGTACAGTGCAGGGTGGAGTGCGGTGCCAAATTAAAGGCATGTAGCATTAATATAACTGTGCAAGTCATTGGCTGGTCTCTACTGAATATATAAATATAAAAGAAGAAGAGGAATAGCGAATAATAACAACGAAGATGTCGGCTAGAGGCAGCACTGTGGTAACTTGGCAGGGCGCAGTGCTTCGCGTGCCCTGCTCTGTGATGCAGCAGAATTGATTCTAATATCATTTGCAGTGTTTAGTCAGGGATCAATGAAGCTAGCTTTCAGATCTTCATGCTTGTGATGATATATATATATATATATATATATATATATATATATATATATATGCTTTTCTTTTTAAATAATAGATAATCAATGCACCCTTGGGAAGGCTTATGGAATGAAGGGTGCGAGATATATTAATTAGCTACCCGAGAGAGAGAGAGAGAGAGAGAGAGAGATGTCATATGAAAATGGGTAGTTTCAGTTTTAGTGAGACATACCATGAGATCCAATAAGGCAAATTAAGTGGATAGTAACTCATTTGTAATGAGTTATCAATGTCATCATCACCTACAATATGCAGTTGATGTAAGAGGCATGTAACATGCATTATGCATGGTTTGTGATTTCAATTGTTTTATATATCTCATAATGCATTACCTTTTTCTAAAGTATAAACTGTTTAATTAGCTTTTGCGGTGAAAGATTGCTGCTAATTAGAGTGAAAAAGAAGAAAATAGCTTAATTATTAAGCAAGGATTCTTTGCAACCATCATTGTTGTGCCGACTGAGATTGGTTGACACTAAAACCACAAATCCACACATTCACAAGTGCCTTGTGAAGAACTTGCAATCACTATATATGTGTGTGTCTATATATATATATATTGGCATTCGTACATTTATGTTGAAAAAAAGCATACATATTACTATACCTCCACTACCATATATATATAAGCAATACATATAAAAGCAATGCACCCAATTGACTGAACTCGGGAGGTGTGGGCTACTGCCCTACCTGATGGAAAGTTCAATTATCTTTTAAGGGAGTCAAGTCAACCCTACAATTGGGGAGCACAATCCCAATGCGGGTCAGTTATACTTACTTATTGGCTATTGCCCCTTTCTAAGGGCTCACCTATTTATTTATTTTTGTTTATATAGGAAGCCAACTAAATTTCATGATTAACAAATCGTGTGATCCCACTATCCTATATCCAAACTTGTCCAACTAATCCATCTGAATTGATGAAAATTTGAAATCAAATAGGATCCATTTAGGATTGTAAGGATAGTAGGATCATAATTTTACTTGGCATCTTATTGATCTTATTTGTGTAACAAAATATGATTTTTTCTATTTAGAATTTTAAATTAAAAGCATGATTGATATTATTGATCCAAACATTTCACTTTTGAAATGTATCAAAATTAGGATAAAATATTAACATGTATCTCTTGGCTTTTGTTCATTCCAATAAGCATTTCTTGAAAGCTCTCTTCCTTCGAAACTGAAAATTTTCTAAGAGTTTAGGGTTCTTGATAGGCAAACCTCTAGGTGTCTATCTACAAGCTATGACTGTTCTTTCTTCTAGTAGCAGTACGCCCCAACTAAGAGTTTTGAGATCAACACAGAGCTTCAACAAATTGAAATTGTATAGTTAATTTGATAGCTTGAAGTTACAAGCTTGTAATAGTCATGCATTATCTTCGTACCTTTTTTACTTTCTTCCTTTCTTTTCTCTTATTATCAATGATGGCGAAGAGATATTTTTTTGCTCAAAGTAGAGAGCACACAACTTTTCTTTTTATTCTTCTTTTCTTTTCAACCAACAAAAAGTTCTTCCGAAAGCAAAGAATAAACAACTGTTCTTTTTAATCTTCTTTTCTTTCTCACTATCGAAAAGTTGTTCTTCCTTCAAGAAAAAAGAAAAACCTTTTCCTTTTTTTCTTTTCTTGATTTTTCCCATCTTTTTTCCTTCTCCTCCTCCTTTTTATGGTTTGATTACAAAACCATATAAGATGAGAAATTTATAGCAATTCATTGGATCAAGATTAGTCTTTCCTTTTCTTTATTAATATTTTTGTTTTTCTTGTTAATTATAATTATTGAATAAATAAGTTAGCAACAATTTGCCTAACTTTTGAGGAGGCAATTCAATAATACATAGGTAGAAGTTCACATATTGGTGTGGGTTGTCTTTTCAGCATGTGGGGCCAAGGCGCCAAGCATGGCTAGTGTAAGGACCTGAACCCTAGTGAGTTCCTACATATAATTTTTTCAGTGAACGCATATAAATCTAAATTATTTTTATTACCAGAACACTAATTACAAATATATGTTTCAACTATTAAAATGTAAAATTCTAAAATTCTAAAATACACAAACATATTCTAAACTGTATTATGCTAAATTTTTATTCTATTCTACTCTTTCTACTCCCACTCATGCACTTGCTAAAGGGCTGAGGTTTGGGCTTTTAATAAAGCCCACTTGGGCTTTCCTCCACATGGAAGGAAATAACCCAACAAATCTCCCCCTTTCTGACTATATGGAGGGAATCGCCATCCCGAAGATCGAACAACAAATTTCAAGTTTCTCCCTTGGTAGTGTCTTTGTCAACATATTAGAATCATTATCATCAGTGTGAACCTTCTCAAGTTTAGTAACTCATCGTTTAACGCATCTATGATCAAATGGTATCGTACATTAATGTGCTTCGATCTTGCATGAAAACTAGAATTCTTAGCAAGATAAATAGCACTCTGGCTATCACAAAACGACACATACCTCTACTTCTTGAAACCAAGTTCTCTCAAGAACTTCTTTGCCCATAGCAACTCTTTAGTCACTTTTGTTACTACAATGAACTCTACCTCTATCGTAGAAAGAGTAATACACTTCTGAAGTCTCGATTGCCAAACTATAGTTGTAACACCCCAACTTGGGTCTACTAGGGAGCACTACGTCTCTCCTCCTCCACCTGGACTAGACAACAGGGAGGGGTGGGCCTTATAGGACTAATGACTGGCTTCCACTGACCAACATGTGTCCTTTTTAGTGTGTTTTGTCCTCACTCACACACTTACTAAGAAAACTTCCCAGAAGATCACTCATTCCATGATTACTCCAAGTCAAGTTCTCTCGAGAACTTCTTTGCCCATAAAAACTCTTTAGTCACTTCCATTGTTGTAATGAACTCTGCCTCTGATGTAGAAAGAGCAATACACTTCTAAAGTCTCGATTGCCAAACTATAGTTGTAACGCCCCACTTTGGTCTGCCAGGGAGCACTGCATCTTTCCTTCTCCACCTGGACCAGACAACAGGGAGGAGCGGGCCTTATTAGACTAATGACTGGCTCCCATTGACCAACACGTGTCCTTTTGAGTGTGTTTTGTCCTCACTCACACACTTACTAAGAAAACTTCCCAGAAGGTCACCCATCCCAAGATTACTTCAAGTCAAACGCGCTTAACTGTGGAGTTCTTATGGGAAGGCTAAAAAAAAAAAAAAGGTGTATCTTGTTAATATAGGTAGTAACATCTAATCCTTTTTAAGTATTTCTTCCACGGGGTATCACATTCTCCTTTTTTGTAATGCCCCAACCTGGGTCTGTCAAGGAGCACTGTATCTCTCCTCCCCCACCTGGACCAGACAATAGGGAGGTGCGGACCTTATCGGACTAATGATTGGCCCCACAGACCAACACGTATCCTTTTCAGTGTATTTTATCCTCACTCACACACTTACTGAGAAAACTTCCTAGAAGGTCATCCATCCCAAGATTACTCCAAACCAAGTATGCTTAATTATGAAGTTCTTATGGGAAGGCTGTCGAAAAGAAAGTTGCACCTTGTTGATATGGGTAGTAACATCTAATCTTTTTTAAATCCTTCTTCCACAAGATATCAAATTCTCCCCCACTTATAGAACATAACATCCTTGTTGCGAACCCATACTACCAAACTCAGGCGATGTGAATCTCATCACACTTACGACAGGGTAATGGCTCTAATACCATTTTGTAATGCCCCAACCTGGGTCTGCCAAGGAGCACTGTGTCTCTCCTCTTCCACTTAGACCAAACAACAGGGAGGCAGGCCTTATCAGACTAATGACTGGCCCCACAAACCAACACGTGTCATTTTCAGTGTGTTTTGTCCTCACTCACACAGTTCCTAAGAAAATTTTCCAGAAGGTCACCCATCCCAAGATTACTCCAAGTTAAGCATGCTTAATCGTAGAGTTCTTATAGGAAGGCTCCTGAAAAGAAAGGTGCACCTTGTTGATATGGATAGTAACATCTAATCTTTTTAAATCTTTCTTCCACGGGGTATCATAATAACCCCACCTACAAAAGTTATCAAATAGCAGGTAGACTTACGAGTATACACATCCCTAGCCATATATGTATCTGTGTAGCCAACTAACAATGGTTGTCTGTTTCCTAAACAAAGTTTCAATCTAGAAGTGCCTCGAAGATACCTCATGATCCACTTCACTGCATTGCAGTGCTTTTTTCCCAGATTTGACAAGAATCGGTTAACTACACCAACTGCATAGGCTATATCTAGTCATGTGCAAACCATTGCATACATCAAACTTCCTACTACTAAAGCGTAAGGAACTGTTTCCAAGTCTTCCTTTTCCTTATTTGTGGAAGGACATTCCTTTGTACTTAGTCTGAAGTGGGTAGCAAGAGGAGAGCTAACCATTTTAGCTTTTTCCATATTGAACCTCTAAAGCACTTTCTCAATGTACTCCTCTTGTGACAAATATAACTTCTTGGCACTCCTATCACGACTGATTCTTATGCAAAGAATTTTCTTTGCTAGCCCCAAATCCTTCATATCAAATGACTTACTCAATTGTTTCTTCAATTGGTCAATCTTTGAAGCATTCCTGCCAACAATCAGCATGTCATCCACATAAAGCAATAAGAAAATAAAATCATCATCAGAGAATTTCTAAACAAATACGTAGTGATCTAAAGTTGTCTTCTTGTAGCCTTGCTCCCCCATAATAGACTCAAACTTCTTATACCATTATCTCGGTGCTTGTTTCAAACCATATAAGCTTTTCTTCAACTTGCACACATAATCCTCTTTCCCTTTCACTTTGAAACCCTCTAGTTGCTTCATATAAATCTCTTCCTCCAAATCACCATGAAGGAAGGCATTCACATCCATCTACTCAACTTCCAAGTCAAGACTAGTTGCTAAGCCGAGTACTGTACGAATCGATGACATCTTTACAATTCGAGAGAAGATCTCATCAAAGTCAATATCTTTTCTCTGACTAGACCTTTTTATAACCAGTCTAGCTTTGTACCGTGGTCATGTAGAGAACTCATTTAGTTTCTTCTTCGTTGACTTTTTGAGTCCGTCTCTTGTTTTGATTATGACAAACCACAGTATCTCATCTGTGTGCTAGGTGTATGAACAGGTTTATTTTTCTAAGCACGGTTGATAGATGAAAAATGGAGGCCGAAAAGCACTTGAACGACCACATTTTTCGATGTTATCCATGGAATTGCCAAGGAGCAGAGCATGAAGCCTTCGTGTATTTTAAGTTGTATTTTTATATTTTATTTTATTCATTTGGGTCTATAATAATAATGCAAGGTCTGTAATAATTAATGCATCTGCATGCATGGTAGGACTGGAAGCTTAGTAATGTCGCAGATAGACTATAGGATAACCAAAATACCATAGAGAGACTTAGGTCGACCTTCGATCGACCGACGCCAGGTTTTTAGGCTTAACTAAAAAGTCTAGACCTTAGATAGACCCTAGGTCCCTGCACTTAAATTTTAACTCAAAATCAGGACCAAAATTTAAACTTCAAAGGACTTCGGCCAACCAAGCTGTGTGTGTTGAAAACGCTTTGGTCGATCGAATGTATAGAAAGTCAAAAATTCGACCTAACTTCGGGCGACCGAACCTTGTGTTAAAAACGCCTCGGTTGACTAAACGTATGGAAAGTCAAATAGTTTACCTGACTCGGGCGATCGAACCGAAATGAACTAAGTGTTCACGGTTGACCGAACTCTTATTAAGGACTTTTCCAATAACTCGTGCACCCGAATATTTACGTTCAAAATACCCTTGGGCAATTGAACTGGCAAGTTTAGTAGACCAAACTTAGGCCCAGGCAACTGAACCTCGAGTAGGTTGGAAATCGCCTTAAACTAAGCCACCTGAACCATTTTTCAGATACTCGAATTTGAAAAATTACTTTTCTTCATGTGTCTGTTTGAGCAACCGAACCTATGGCTTGGTTGACCGAAACTCTAGGGTTGGCCAAAATTTACCGCTGGTTAATTACGGTAAATTAAGGTTATTTTATTTAAACATGTTTAAAATAATTTTAAGAATTACCCTTATGTCCCAATGGTAATATTTTTGAGTGAGGCTATATATATATATATATATATATATATATATATATGTGTGTGTGTGTGTGTGTGTGTGTGTTCGTTTGCAAAAATTAAGAAGACATTAGAGCTTTGATTAGAAAATTTTCTCTCAGAAATTTATTTGTGCTTCTCACTCCCATTCAAGCCCACATACCTCACTTTTACTCATTTCCTTGCAAAATCATATTGAGTGAGTGTATCTTGAGATTACCTACACTAGCTTATACTCTCACATTTGTAATTATTTTTTTTTATTTTTTATTTTTTAGAGTTAAGCCCAAAAGTTTTTCCTAGTGATTTAATTCATAAATTCATTTTTGGGGAAACCTTCTTAAGCTTGTGAGTCTTTGCATTCTCATTGCAAGACGCAAAAGCTTATTTTGTGTTGTGAAAAAAAATATTTTTGACAAGCTTATTTTTCAAATATATCTCGTGTGCTTGAACTTTTGGAAATCTTGTTTGACATATTTGATTATACTTTTGAAATCTTATTATTTGTGGTTGATATATTTATATATTGTTTCAAAGATAGATTGATAATACACTCGCATGCTTGATTGCTTACTGAATTTACCTTGAGTGTTATTACACATATCTGTTAGCTTTACCGTGATCCCAAGAGGGGGGGTGAATTGGTATTTTTTAATTTTACCTCCTAGGTATTCCTTTCTAACAACAGTATGTTCACAAGCCTAGGGTCAATCTAATGCAATTAATGTAAATATACTTGAAATTAAATAAGGCAGTTTAAACAATCATACAAGCACTAGAAAGCAGTAAAGAGAGGATGACACAGAGATATGTTATCGAGGTTCGGCCAACTGCCTACGTCCCCGCCTTGGCTAACCAGCACAAGGATTATCACAATACCTTGCTCACTTAAACGGGTGGAGCGGCACCTATACAAACCAGGTCAAATTAACACAGGGCTGACCTCAACCTTTACACCAATACTTACCGGGCTGGATTACCGCCCCCTCAGGCCACGCCTGGAATCTCTCAGATGTACAATCAAAGGTAAATACAAGAGTGCTTTCATGTAAAGCAGATTTGTACCACAAGTGCGCACAAACACAAACACCACAGATGATTTAATAATGTAAGCTCTGTGTGGTCTAAATATGTCAATCTCTCAACAATGTTTTCTATCTGTGTAGCAAGTACATGAGAGTGTCAATAATAATCTGTGCACTTCAAAATATTCAGTCAAGAGTGTTCACACAGAATATCAAACAAGCCTCAATATTATCAATCAATAGAATGCGTATATGCTTGTATTGCGAAATAGATAATCTTTGTTTTCGGCAAATGATATATATGTACTTGTATAAATAATACCACAAAGATTTATATATCACACACACGAATATCTTTTCACAAATATATCAATATGAACACCACAAGATATTCGGATATGTTTGAAAGTATTTTTGCAATCTCCAAACAAAAACGAACTTCCTAAGATATTGCAACGAGAATGCAATACTTGGGATGTCACAAAGAGTCTTTCTTAGGGCAGACTTATTGGCAAAGCCTCCTAAGAAAACTTAGGTTATGCTCTCAAAAATCGATTCAAATATGCAACAATATGGAGTGCTAACCTCTAAGTAAAAGTACTCAATACACTTACAAAAATGATTTAGATGGATGAAGAGTGTAAGCTTGAGTAGGTTTCAAAAGAAGTGTGAGTAATGAGAGGCAAAAATGAGTATTTTGGCTTGAGAGAAAATTTGTTAATCTTTTTGCTAATCCGTGCTTAAATCACCAAATGAAGGAGTATATATAGACATACTAAAAATTTTGACCGTTAGGGACTTATTAGGGATTTTTTGGAAAAGATTAATGACACTTAAGATAATTTAACCCCGTTAAAAAATTATTAACTGCGGTAAAAAAATGGGAGCAACCCGAGAGGTCCAGTCGACTAAAAGTGTTTCGACCGACCGGGACTCAAGTAGCTCGGTCGACCGGGGGCATTTTGAACTGAGTGGTCGGTCGACCGAGAAAGGACGATTTGCCAAATTTTCGAGGTTCGGTCAACCGGGGCCTTTTTGAACTACAGGGCTCGGTCGACCAGGTTGTTGGGAATTCTCCCAAGACACCTCGGTCGACCAGGTAGCTGTAGTACAAATATGGTCGGTCGACCGGGAGGTCAAAAAGTTGACTCCCAAGAGGTTCGTTCGACCGAGGTTAAATGACCTATAAGGGCTCGATCGACCGGGCCTGGGTCAAACAGTTGACCCGAACCGGTTTCGGTTGACCGGGCCAAATTGAACTGAGTTGGCCGGTCGACCGAAAGTGCACCAAGTGTGCATTTCGGTCCCTTCTTGCAACATTCAAACCCTATTCAAGTGCCTATTACATACAAGTGCAAAAGTGAGTGTCCTAAGGTCACTTGGGTCCAATTTGGAAACACCGAAAAAGTCCGGTGTCGGTCAACCGAAGGTCGACCGATGGTTCACCATAAGGTCTTTCTATGGTTCGGTTTGAGCTTACAAATTAAATCATGCATGTGATGTGTGTGAGCTTATTACAAACCGAAAACCCTAATTACTATTACAGACAAATTTCATTTAAAAACTATTACAATTAAGAGTATGAAATTGTCTTCAAGTCTTTAAGCTTTTCACGTGCCACTGAAGATATGCTAATATGAACCTGCACATGAACTAGATATTTATTAAATACAATTGTGTTTGTCATTATCAAAACTAGGGTGTGACCTATAAGGTCAACAATATCTTCACTGATCTTATAGATCTATCATATGGAAGTGCATTAGTTATTGTATGTGCGTATCGGTACATATATGTTTGTGTAGAAGTGCTTAAATTGTATGCAAAATTTCATATTCACTGTTGTATTCCAGGCATGGCTTGAGGGGGTATTGATTTAGCTTGTAAGGATCGGTAGGGCCTTCTCCGCCCCATAAAGAGAGTGTGTAAAGGTTGAGGTCAACCCTGATAATTTGACCTGGTTGTAACCGGTGCCGCTCCACTCGTTAAGTGAGCATTAGTGGAATCCTCAGGCTTGCGAGATGAGGCGGGGATGTAGGCAGTATTAGCCGAACCCCAATAACATATCGTGCGTGTACTTTATATTTTTGCCATTTATTTTCTGCACTTTTATTTTCAGCAGATGTATGTTGTATGTCTGATTCATTATATGTTGTATATGTGTTGATTGGGTTTACGATTATATAGACAGACCCTAGGTTGTGTATTACTACTGCCAATTTGGATAAACCTAGGAATAAATTTTTAATACCCAATTCACCCGCCTCTTGGGAATACACCAATTCCAACATTCTTGTAAATCCGCTTGTTCTCCAAAACTCTTTTCCCTTTAGGTAGCTTCACTAACTCAAAGGTGTGGTTATCATGCAATGGTTGCATCTCAGCTTGAATGGCTTCAACCCACTCTGTCTTGTGTTCATCTTCCATGACTTCTGCAAAACATTGTGGCTCCCCCTCGTCAGTCAATGACACATATTGTTCTGCTGAATACCGAGCAGAAGGATGTTGGTCTCTAGCCGACTTCCTGGATGAAATCTCTAGTGGAATCTTTGGCATTGTCAACTGCTCATTAGTCTCAACATCTCTTGGAACCTGTAAGGGAACATCCACATCACCTCTACCCTGATGGTCATCCTGAACATCATTCTCAACCTGAGATGGAAAATTCTTCTAAGAAACTGGATCCACATCAGTCAAACTATCACCCTACTGAGACATAGATTTCTTTACCTTCTCAATATCTTGAATCATCTGATCTTCTACAAACACGACATCTTTCCTTCTCATAATTTTCTTCTCAACTAGATCATAAAGCTTGTATCCAAACTCATATTGACTGTGGCTAAAGAATATACATTGTCGCATTTTCTCATCAAGTTTGGACCTTTCATCTTTTTGAATATACACAGTTGCTTTGCACCCAAAAACACACAAGTGATTATAGGAAACATCCTTACCTATCCAAACTCGGTTTGGCACATCAAACTGTAGAGGAACACAGGGTGTAAGATTTAACACATGAACAACAGTGCTCAAAACCTCCCCCCAAAAGGATTTTGGAAACCAGGCTTGTGAAAGCAAACACTTCACTCTCTCGACTAGTGTTATGTTCTTCCTTTCTGCTATGCCATTCAATTGAGGAGTTTTCGGAGGAGTCTTTTGATGCTAAATAGCTTATTGTCTGCAATACTCATCAAATGGACCAGAATACTCTCCAACGTTATTAGTTCGGATGCACCTCAGTTTCTTCCCAGTCTATCTCTAAACTAGGGTTTGAAATTGCTTGAACTCAGCCAACACTTGGACTTTTGACTTCAAGGTATATACCCATAACTTCCTTGAATGATCATCTATGAATGTCACAAAGTATTTGGAGCCCCCAAGTGTTCTCGTCTTCATAGAGTCACACACATCCGGATGTAACAAATCCAGTATCTCTTACTTTCTCGAATAAGGGGAATTCTTAAAGGAAACTCTACTTTTACTTCCCTGAAAAATAATGAGTACACCTTTTCAGAAGTGTACTTTTTAGTCCACATAGTAGACCTTTCTTCCCCGGTAAAGTTAATCCTTTCTCATTCATGTGAACTAGTCTCTTGTGCCACAACTCTATTGTACCATTATCCTTCATCGCATTAACTATGTCGTTGGAGATCTTTTCTTGTAGAATGTACAATGCAAAGTGCTTTATACCTCAAGCCACAACCATAGCACCCCTGGTGAGCTTCCACTGGCCATCACTAAGTGCTACAGTACCCTTCGTCATCAAGTTTACTTGTAGAAATCAAATTCAAACGAATGTCAGGAATATGCTTCACATCTCTGAGAACTAAACTCGTGCCATTATTTTTCTTCAGATACACATCCCTAATTCCAATGAATTTAACCAAGCCATCATTGCCCATCTCTACTGTTCCAAAGTCACCAGATCTATAGGATGTAAAGAGATCCTTCCGAGATGTAGCATGAATGGAGGCACCACTATCAATCACCCAGCTGGTCTTATGGTATGCAACATTTATTTCCATGGTCTCATCTTTGTCATCTCCATTCTTCATTCCCTTCCCTTTCTCATTCTTGTTTTATTTCTTCAATTGCGTGCAATATTTCTTAATGTGTCCATTTTTCCTACAATAATGACACTCAACATTTGCAAACTTGTTGGACTTGCTTCTGCTATTATCTCTGTTCTTTGGACCTCTGCTCATACTTCTCCCCCTCTTTTCTATAGCCAAGATCTCTGACTGTGAAAAGGATTCTTGTGTTTTCCTTCTCATCTCCTTATTTAGCAACAACTCTTGGTTATATCCATTGTAATTACACCTTCTGGAGCGGATTTAGACAATGAAGTTCTAAGCATCCCATGAGTTCGGTAATGAACCAAGCAACCATAACCCTTATATCTCATCATCAAACTTAATACTCATTCCAGCCAACTGATTAATAATTCCTTGGAATGTATTTAGGTGATCAAATAAAGGTGTGTCACCCCCAAACCTGGAAATGGGACCCGGGGGTGATAATGGAATCTAACCTATCCCTGTATTCGATAAAACATCCAAAGATACAGTACCATGGATGAGGGTCCAACCCCGTGGGGTTCCCAGGCTCCTTAAACACATCCAAATACAATCATATATATAGCGAAAAAAGGTTATTCTATATAAACATATACAGTACCATACTAGAGTCTATACAAGAGCAGAACATGACTTTATCACAACGTACAAATAGGTGCCCAAATACATCTCGAAATGGCAACCCATCAAAAATACAGTCCTAGCACTTACCCAAGCGCTAATGCAGTACACCGGCCACTACGCTCCCTACACCAGAACGCTAACTCCGGTTACTTGAAGGACCTGTAAAAATGTACGTATAGCAGGGGTGAATCAGTAAGGAAGAACACAGGTTATATCGGTGTGTGGCATTTGAGTGTTATTATGATGCAACATACACGCAGTTGAATGCAATCTAGTACTAATTTACATAGTGCATACACGCACACACAACACATGATCAGCAATCTCAGTGTCATCACACCCTTCGCCCTAAAGCTGGTCCGTGACAATCCAGCGTTGGCCCGTAACCAACACACGAAGTACGGTGCCACTGGCACATGGCTAGTCCCTGACTCCCATGGCATCGTATCGGCCTTAACTGGTGGATCCACACCCTTCGGCCTGATTTGTTGGTATAGGCTCACCCCCTTGGATATAGAGCCGGACACTCTTGCCTACGTGGCAAGCGATAAACACACGTCATCGGATATAGAGTCGGATACTCTCAGTACCTAGAACAATTCGGAACTCCATTCCTCACTACAAAAAAACTAGTTTTTAGTGATGAAAGTATTAATGACGAATTCAATTTCATCACTAAGAGTTTGTATTAGTGACGATTTTTAAGAACCGTCACTAATAATCTAAGCATTAGTGATGGTTTTAGCAACCGTCACTAATACGACCCTACTAGTGACGGTTTTAAAACCGTCACTAATAATTTCGTCACTAAAAACAGTGCGGTAAACAATTTTCGCCTGAATATTTTAATGGAAAAATATTAGTGACGATTCTAGGGTATTAGTGACGGTTTAGAAACCGTCACTAATAGTGTTTTGATTTAAAAAAATATTAAAAAAGAAATAGTTAAGGGTATTAGTGACGGTTTTCGGTTTTGAAAACCATCACTAATAGTGTTTTGATTTAAAAAATATTAAAAAAGAAATAGTTAAGAGTATTAGTGATGGTTTGGGAGAACCGTCACTAATAAAGGGGTATTAGTGATGGTTTTGAAACCGTTACTAATAGTGTTTTGATTTAAAAAATATTTAAAAAGAAATAGTTAAGGGTATTAGTGACGGTTTGGGACAATCGGCACTAATAAAGGGGTATTAGACGATTTTGAAACCGTCACTAATAGTTTTTTGATTTAAAAAATATTAAAAAAGAAATAGTTAAGGGTATTAGTGACGGTTTTGAAACCGTCACTAATAGTATTTTTATTTAAAAAATATTAAAAAAGAAATAGTTAAGGGTATTAGTGACGGTTTGGGAGAACCGTCACTAATAAAGGGGATTAATGACGGTTTTGAAATCGTCACTAATAGTTTTTTGATTTAAAAAATATTTAAAAAGAAATAGTTAAGGGATTAGTGACGGTTTGAGACCGTCACTAATAGTGTTTTTATTTAAAAAAATATTAAAAAAAAATAGTTAAGGGTATTAGTGACAGTTTGGGAGAACCATCACTAATAAGGGGGTATTAGTGACGATTTTGAAACTGTCACTACTAGTGTTTTTATTTAAAAAATATTTAAAAAAAATAGTTAAAGGTATTAGTGATGGTTTGGAAGAACCATAATTAATAAAGGGGTATTAGTGACGGTTTTGAAACTGTCACTAATAGTGTTTTTATTTAAAAAAAAAAGAAAAAAAATAGTTAAGGGTATTAGTGACGGTTTTGAAACCATCACTGATGCTCGAAATCTTAAATTCCCGCTTTCCCCAAATTTCTTCTTTCTCCTCCTGCCTCCTTCTCCCTCCTGCGGTCTCTTCTTTCCCCAACTTTCATTCTGCTCCTCCCTCATGCCCCTCCCTCCTCGCTTATCTCTTTTGCAGTCGAGCCTCCCGTTGGCGAAACAGTGCACGAAGCCTCGAAATATAGGTAAATATACCTATAAGCCCGCTCCGAGCAGCACCGAGCACACAGTGGCGGCTGAGACTCCTGCAACACCCCTCTTTCTCCCGTAGGACTTCCTCTGTTCTAGCCACGCACCGAGAAGCCCACGGGACTTCCTCTGTTCTAGCCACGCACCTGCAGGACCTCCCCTGTTCTCTGGCTGCCTCCTCGGAACTACAGCCACCGCGAGCACCAGCAGCATACCAGACTTCAGCAACTCTCTATAACCCGAGTCCACGGCCAGCAACCACAAGCAGCTGCTTCCAGCGTCATCCCTGCAACACCCCACGGCTGGAACCCGAAAGTTCCCCGCGACCGTCTGCAACCAGTGAAGCTCCGGCGGCTACGCGCCATCCACCCTCTACAACCTCTGCTGCAGAACCTCTCTCTGCTCCGACCAAGACACAGCAACAGCCACCATTCCCTATTTCTTCCAGCCGAGACCATCCGAGTTTCCGCCATCATCGCTTCGCCACCCGTCAACTCCGGCCACCTGTTCCTCTTTGCTGCTAGCCTACTGACTCCAGCAATACCTCCCCTCTGTAAGCCTCTCTGCATAGCACACACTTGCACACATGCATTTATCAATTAGATTTTCCATACTCTGTTCTATTATGTAAAGTTTGAGTTTTTATTTTCTTTAGCACACTGTGTATATCAAATAGGTACTGCTTAAGATTTTTTTATTTTTTGTTTTTTTTCTTTTGGTAATACAGTTAATGTTCATGCTAATGTGGGTACTTTGTTCTTATTGTAGGGATTTTATTGTATAAATTTGTCTCAATATTTGAAGTTTTAATTTTTCTTTTGTTTTTAGACATGCAATACTGTTTGGGGTATTTTTATTAGTATTTTTATTCATATTTTTACGTATGGTTTTATGATGAGGTATATTTTGTGGTTATCATAGGAAGTTTTATTAAAGTACATTATGAGAGTTCTCTTTTTATTTTTAGTATGCATTAATGTCTGATATTGTTATATATATTTATATAATACTCCTTATGTAAAATTTTAATTATTATTATGTATATAGTAGTCATATTTAATGTTTATAGTGTGGTTATATTTAATTCGGTATGTGATTGGTTTATGATTATTCTCATTATTGGTTCGATTATTCATGACTCGAGTTAGTGTTTTGTTGGTTAACATCTTTAGCATGAATTAGGAGTTGTCACCCTCGTTTTCACCTGTAAATATTAATGGGATTATTATTGTCACATAATTTATATCTAGGTGTATATCTTTTTATTGTGAATGTTCATATGTTCTTACCTTCCACAGTGGACGCAACCCTACAAGCCCTGTTGTAATCATTTTTTCTTCTTCTATAATTATGCCTGAATATTCACCTGAATTAATGATTATATTTATATGACTAAGAATTGTGTTCACCTTGTGGTGTGCTTTGCAGTTTGCACCATTGTAGAATTAATAAATTGCCTCATTGCCCCCCCCCCCCCCCCTTTTTAATTTGGTCTCAATTTTTTGCACTAGTTGTGGAAATCCAAGTCCTAGATTAAGGGCTTCCATCAATACAATACACTCATACTAATAGATAATATTTAGAAACATAAATTTCATGACTTGAATTTAAATTTATGAATTTACAAAAGATTCAATAATATAATTTTTGGGGTGAGAATGTTGCATGATCTGCGTAGGTAGAAGGGTCTTTTCCAAATGATTTGTTTGGATGCAGCAAAGGTGTGCGTTTGCAGTTAATGTCAATGGTATTAGCAAAGGTTTGTCTATGTTAGTGTGTCTCTGCCTCTATTGTGTATCGCTTTTAGATTTTAGATTTTTGATTATTCTGTGTTACGTGTCTACATATCGTTAGATGATTGGATTCTTTTGATTTCAACAACATGGAAGATTTGAAAATCCACCTTCTTCGGTCGTCAGTCACGAGAGTTTATACCGTGAGAGATAGAGATAGAGAATGGTGCGATACTCAATTCCAGATCTCCACACACATGATTTCTTCTAGGTATGGATCTTGTCCTTCTAAAAGTTTCAGCTTTTCCAGATTTTAATTTCCATTTTGGCTGGTTTATTGGGTCCGGGACTCAAATCTATTTTTATTTTTTTAAAATTTTCTTCTAGTGATGGTCGACATCTGGGCCCACAAGTTGATCAATAAGAACAAATTGAGATAATTTGAAAATAAGGTTTTCAAATAATTTGACTAGAACACCTAATATGGTATAAATGTCTTGAAAAATTTGACCTTGAGAGGTACGAGTCAAAAAGAAAGTCCTTATAATTGAAGCAACATCCTTGAAAATGTCAATTAGGTTTCAAAGTATAATGTACCTAGGGCGATTGTTTCTCTAGTGCAACTAGTTTGTAAAACTGGTTTGAATGAGTAATGTTAAAAGTCAGAGCTTGTGATGTCACAAGTCCATAGGTCTTTATATTTTCAAGTTTTAATATACTCTAGATAATTGTTAATATATTTATTCTGAGAGTATCGATATCATTTGTAATATAAATAATTGTTATTGGATTATGACAATCTTCTTTTAATAAAGTTATCACGAACAATGAATAATCCGTAAAGTAACTTAAGGAGTCTGACAATTTCAACTATTATCTTGATTTAATGAGACAAAAAGTAAATGACTATCAAGTGAATATATAGCTTTAAGTGTTACAATACTTTAATAAGCATACTTATTAACGATATTTAAGATAAAGAAAAATAATGGTCAGAAAAGGAGTTGGTAGTTAAATTTTGTAGCTCGTAACTAAGCTTAGTGACATTTCCTTTATAGAGGTCAAACTTTGGGCACCCTAAAATAATATTATTTATTATTTATTATTTTATTTTTTTGAGATGAATGAGGTTTAGGTAAAGCTTTTTTAAACCGGTTTCTAAAATAGTTGCCCAAAAAATCAGCCCTACTTATGAATCAGTGTGAGAAATTGTCTAACTAAAGGGTTGATTCCTTGTACATAGATGAACTAATCCATGCTAGGGTTTACAAATATGCAAACTAATGCATAAATAGGCTACCTACAACATAGTTCCTGCATTAATTATATTAATTTTTTTTTCTTGTTATCCTAAAAGGGATATCCTTAACTATAAGCGACAACCTATCAGATGAAATGCTAAAATTTATTTTGTCTACATGAGCAGACTTATCGCATTTCAAATCAATTTTGAAAAGAAACTCTACGTAAACTAGATAAAGAATCATTGATGCAGCCACCACCATCCACAGCCTCGTCGTCCTTCTCTGTCATCCGAGACCTCATTGTCCTTCATCACCCTCCATGACCTCATTGTCTGCTCCATCACCATCAAGGTTGAGGATTTTGAAGCTGGGCCCTAGATTACAGATTGAGCCTTATTTTCGAGAACTTCGCGCTCGAAGATGACGCTGCAGCAAGCCATAGCTACCCATGCTGCCATGGTCTCTCACTGTCAAATTTGTATAATGTAGTTGTATTTAAATTTGAATTTATATAATATATTTATATTTGAATTTGAATTTTTATAATATTTGAATTTGGATTTTGAATAATTTATGAATTTTTTAGCAATTATGGTTTAATGTTACGTATACGAAAATGTAATTACAGACTTTTACAGAAATTAATAATTGAAAAAAAATTAATTTAAAATTATTAGTGACAATTTTCAAACCGTCACTACTAATTGTCTAATTTAAGTATTAGTGAAGGTTTCAAAACCGTCACTAATAATTGTCTTTTTTTTAAAGAGTTTTAGTGAAGGTTTTCAAACCATCACTAATAATATAGTATTAGTGACGGTTTTATAGTATTAGTGACTGTTTGAAAACCGTCACTAATAGTTGCCTGTGAGCAATAGTGATGATTTTCAAATCGTTACTAATAATAGAGCATTAGTGACGATTTTCAAATCGTCACTAATAATAGAGCATAAGTGACGATTTTAAAACCATTACTAATAATAGAGCATTAGTGACGATTTTCAAACCGTCACTAATACTATGGCTTTAGTGACTATTTTTTATGGAGCCGGTGTATAATTTATAGTGATGGACTTAGGTTTTTTAGTGACGGTTTTAAACCGTTGCTAATACTCTATTATTAGTGACGGTTTCAAAAATTCGTCACTAATAAGTATTAGTACTAACAGATATAGCGACTAGTTCAAAACCATCACTAATACTCACAAAACCGTCACTAATACTATTAGTGACGATTTTCTGATTATTAGTGACGATTTTGAACTGTCACTAATAACCTTATTTTTTGTAGTGCCTACTAGCATTTCAACATATCACACACACATGCATGCTTATATGACCAAACAAACCACACTCATTTGGTAATCTAAATCGTGGTTTTTCAAACAAATATAGTTTAAACAAGTCAAGGCATGGCCATCCCAATATCATAGTATAAATCAACATATACTATCGATTTTCAACAAAACCTAGGATGCAGCCCGTCGCCCCATTTTTTCCAAAACTATAATAATGAAAAACTCATAGCTTTTCCCGTTAGATCCCCCCCAAATGAGTAGCCAAAACACACACAGGACCATGGATCACAGTTCCACCGAGTCTGATTTCAAAAATAACCAATATAAACATAGTTCCCTTACCTTTTCCCCAAAAATAAAATCCCGAACTCCAAGGCCCTTAAACAGCGAACCGAGTTCCAAAATGTACAAATCCCAGTACATAATAGACTCATAAGATCATTTTCTACTAAACTACCGGATCAAAAATGAAAACCGAGCTTTACCTCGATTTTTCGCCAAAACCCAAAAATCTCCGAAACGAGATTCCGATCCGTAGAAGTTGTAGAGAATCCTTCCACGATCCTCATGGTAACTTTAGATTCTCGATTCCATCAACGATCCGCAAAGAAAACTAGAGAGAGAGAGAGTAGGGAGAGGTTAGAGAGAGAGAGAGAGTAGGGAAAGGTTAGAGAGAGAGAGAGAGAGAGAGAGAGATATTTGAAGTTTTCTTAGTGAGGAAGTAAAGAATATTCTATTTATAGCCCTTTTGACTCGGCCCAATTCGTCGACGAAATGGTGTTCTTGTCGACGAATCTTTCACTGACTTCGTCGACGAATTGGTGGCCTCGTCGACAAATCTAAGATCACCGGTTTTTCAGAGACTCCTCAGCTTCTCCTCATCGACAAGTCTTTGAATTTCGTCGATAAGAAGAACAAAGGTTTCGTCGATGAATTCTAGCTTTGTTGACGAAATATGCCAATTTCCCAATTTTGCCCCTCTCTTATTTATTTAACCCATTTATCACGGTTCGGGTTCTTACAATCTCCCCTCCTTACAAAAATTTTGTCCTCGAAATTTGCCATCTCTCATTCACAAACTCATTCATACAATCGAATACGTAGACACAACTAAAGAGAAAACTAGCGACCACTACAGCGTAGCACCATCATACACAGACACATACATACCCTTACTTATGGCGGAGGAATATCGTGGTTACATATACAACTGTCTCAGGTGTTCACAATACACACGCACTCTCGATGACTAACCACCTATCCCAACCCACAGTAGGATCATGTACAAGTGCTCAAAACAACTGCGGATACTTCCGGTGTATTTCTGTTTCTAGTTCCCAAGAAGCTTCCTCAATCTCGTGGTTTCGCTACAATACCTTCACTAACGGTATCTCTGTGGTACGAAGCTTCTGAACTTTACGGTCAAGAACCTGAACAGGTATCTCCTCATACGCTAAAGTATCCCCAATTTCCAACTCATCATAACTAATAACATGTGAAGGATCCAACATGTACCTCCTCAACATGGATACGTGAAACACATTGTGGACCCTCGAAAGTGCTGGAGGTAATGCAATCCTATAGGCTACCGGACCCACTCGCTCAAATACCTCCAATGGTCTGATATACCTTGGGCTCAGCTTGCCCTTCCTCCCAAATCTCATCACCCTTTTCATGGGAGCAATACACAGAAATACCTTACCTTCCACTTCGAACTCTAACTCACGGCGGCGAACATCTGTGTAACTCATCTACCGACTCTGAGCTGATCTAATCCTCTCCCGGATCAAACCCACATTCTCAGACGCCTGCTGCATAAGTTCAAGTCCTAACACCTGACGTTCACCAACCTCGTCCCAACACAGAGAAGATCGACACCTTCAACCATACAAAGTCTCGAACAGTGCCATCCCGATACTAGACTGGAAGCTATTATTATAAGCAAACTCCATAAGTGGCATAAACTGTATCCATCTACCACCAAAGTCTAACACACAAGCTCGCAACATATCTTCCAATATCTGTATCGTCCTCTCCGATTGTCCATCAGTCTAGGGGTGGAACGCTGTACTGAAAGTAAGCTTCATCCACAATGCCTCCTACAAGCTCATCCAGAATCGAGAAGTAAAAATTGGATCCCGATCCGATACTATGGACACTGGCACTCCGTGCATTCTCACAATCTCATGCACATACAACTCCGCCAGTCTACTTAAAGGATAGCCAACTTTCATCGGTATGAAATAAGCAGATTTCGTCAATCTATCCACGATCACCTAAATAACATTCTTCCTATGAAGCACTGGTGGCAAACCGATCACAAAATCCATGGAAATATGCTCCCATTTCCACATCGAAATAGGCAAAGGCTGCAATGGCCTTGTCGGCCACTGATGTTCAGCTTTCACCTGCTGGCACGTCAGATACTGCTCCGCGAACTGAGTAATCTGCCTCTTCATACCTAACCACCAAAAGGTCTCGCGCAAGTCCCGATACATCTTTATACTACCAGGATGTACCGTATACATAGAACGATGCGCCTCCTCTAGAATCATCTTTCTAATCTCATCATTGTTCGGAACACAAATTCTGGTCCCAAACCTCAACACACCTCCCTCAGAGATGTTAAACTCCGTAGCCAGTCTCTGCTGTACCTTTTCCCTAACCTCTGCCAACTCTGCGTCATTAGCCTGACATTAGCCTTTCCCGAGTGATAACTAATCGTGCAATCGTAGTCCTTAATCAACTTTAGCCACCGCCTCTGCCTCATGTTCAACTTTTTCTGTGTTAAGAAATACCTAAGACTCTTATGGTCAGTAAATATCTCACACTACACCCCATACAGATAGTGTTGCTAGATCTTCAGTGCATATACCATAGCAGCCAATTCCAAATCATGCGTAGGGTAATTCTTCTCGTACTCTTTCAGTTGCCGAGAAGCATACGCCACTACCTTACCTTGCTGCATAAGCACACATCCCAAGCCTTTCAGAGATGCGTCGCTATAAATCACAAACCCACCATCCCCCGAAGGAATGGTCCACACTAGAGCAGTAACCAGTCAGTGCTTCAACTCCTGAAAGCACTGCTCGCAATCACTAGTCCACTCAAACTGGACTCCCTTCCTAGTCAATCGTGTTAGAGGTCCAGACATTTTAGAGAAACCCTCCACGAATTGACGATAGTAACTTGCCAGTCCCAGAAAACTCTGAACCTCCTGCACATTCTTCGGCCTTACCCAGTCGACCACAACTTCAATCTTGCTAGGATCAACTAATATACCGTCCCTAGTAACCACATGGCCTAAGAACGCAATCTGACTCAACCAGAATTCACATGTCTTCAGTTTAGCATACAGCTTCTTCTCCTACAGAATCTGTAACACTAACCTCAAATGTTTCACGTGCTCTTCCGTACTCTTCGAGTATACCAGAATGTCATCAATGAACACTACCACGAATCGGTCCAGGTACTCATGGAAAACCCTGTTGATCAAATCCATGAACACCTCTGGAGCATTCGTCAACCCAAATGGCATGACTAAGAACTCATAGTGGCCATATCTGGTTCGGAATGCTGTCTTTGCTACATCCTCTGCTCTAACCCTCACCTAATGATATCCTGACCGCAAATCGATCTTTGAAAAGACCTGCATGCCCTACAACTGTTCAAAGAGATCATCTATACTAGGTAAAGGATAACGGTTTCTCACAGTTACCTTGTTAATCTCACGGTAATCAATGCACATCCGCATCGACCTGTCCTTCTTCGTTACAAATAGTACTGGAGCTCCCCAGGGCGAAACACTAGGTCGAATGAATCCCCTATCCAGTAATTCCTGTAACTTCTCCTTCAACTCCAAAAGTTCTACTGGAGCCATCCAGTACGAAGCTTTAGAGATCGGTGCCTTACCGGCCAGTAACTCTATCGCAAACTCCACCTCACGATTTGGAGGTAAACTGGGTAAGTCATCTGGAAACACATCTGGGAACTCGCTGACTACCCGAATATCTTTGAGTCTTAACTCATCCAGTGGAGGTTCCTTCATACAAGCTAGGTACCCTTGACTTTCGCCCAAGAGTAGCCTCCTCGCCCGTAGTGCCGACAGAATCTGTGGCGGTGAACGCACAGATGATCCCACCAATTCGTACTCCTGCTCCCCATGAGGTCTAAAAACTACTACCTTCCTACGACAATCGATCACAGCATAACTAGAGAACAACCAATCCATCCCCAGAATGATGTTAAACCCCAACATGTCGTATACCACAAGATTTGCCGGTAGCAACTTTCCTTGAATTTCCACTGGGCAGTCTACCAACATCTTCCTACAGAAAGATACACTCCCAGATGGCGTAGTAATAGATAACACCTCATTCATGTCTCGAGTCTTAACCCCATACCCTCCCACAAAATTCACAGACACAAAGGAATGGGTCGCACCCGAATCAAATAAAACAGAAGCTTTATTCAAAAGCAATAATAAGGTATCTGTCACCACGTTACTTGCATGCTCAGCGTTCACTGGAGTAAGAGAGTATACTCTAGCCGAGGCTATATTCGCCTGAACGGTCCCCCGAGGTATATGATTGCTCCCTTGGTTTCCACTAAATGTAGGCACATCTCGCCTCGGTGCTCGACAATCACGAGCCATGTAACCTGGCTAGCCATAGTTGTAGCAGTTACCCTCAAATGACCGACACTCACCATCGTGCCGCCTATGGCACCTGGTACAACGACCACTAGTTTGGCTCCCCTGAGAATCCTGGTGCTACGTATTCTGATGATAACTCGAGCTCTTGCTCCTCTTCTTCCACGATCCCTGACAAGATCCTGTCTGAGAACCAGAATGTACTGTCCTCTTCCTCGATTCCTGATCTACCTCGTCCTCTCGGATACCGGTCTCAATCACCGTGGCCTTATCCACCAAGACCGAGAACTCGTGGATTTGAAGCATACCCACTAGTCTGTGGATATCCTTCCTCAAACCCTTCTCAAACCTCCGAGTCTTCTCATACTCACTCGAGATCAAATATGGTGCAAAGCAGGACAGCTCCATGTATCGAGCTACATACCCCTGCACCGCCAAACTCCCCTAAGTCAGAGTAGAAAACTCATCTGCCTTCACATCACATACAAAAGCAGGAAAGTATCTGTCAAAGAACACTTCCTTGAAATGGCTCCGCGTCATTTCCTTTGAACCGGCTCTCTGCTTCTCCAACAGACTCACTGTAGTCCACCATTGACCCGCCTCCCTAGATAGCTGGAAGGTGGCATAAAGGACTTGCTGCCTATCCATGCAATGTAGGACCTCCAAGATCGTCTCAGTCTTCTCCACCCAATCCTCTGCTATCGTCGAGTCAGGTCCCCTAGAGAACGTCGGAGGATGCATGCGAGTGAACCTCTCAATGGTGCACCCCGCGGTAGTAGGAGAGCGCTCGCGTCTCCTCACACTCCGCCCGATCTCCCGTAACACCTACCTCGTCAAATCTCGAGGCACAGAAGGAGACTCATCACTCGCAGTCTCCTCGGAGCCACTTCATAGGTTACTATCCTTGGGCTCCATTCTGCAGCACAATAGGAATCTATCAGTATTCCCTACTATACATATAGTTAACACAATGATCTACACTAATCGTGTTAACAACTCCCTGCTAGGTCTAGGTCTACCCAATCACACTGACACGAAAGTCATCAATGATCTGCCATGCTTTTACTGGAATCGTTATTCCAGGAAAAACATGGAATACCGTCAAAAAATCCTGGTCTAGCAACCGAACAACCCTCAACCAACTCTACCCGTATCCACATTCTATACTCTAGTATGTACTCATAACTAAGTCAAACCAATTCTATAAGATCTAGTAACTTGGTTAGCTCTGATACCAAGTCGTCAAGCCCCGAACCCGGAAATGGGACCTGGGGGTGATAATAGAATCTAACATGTCCCTGTATTTGATAAAACATCCAAAGATACAGTGGATGAGGGTCCGACCTCGTGGGGTTCCCAGACACCCTAAACACATCCGAATACAATCATATACGCAGCAAAAAAAGGTCATTCTATATAAACATATACAGTACCATACCAGAGTTTATACAAGAGCAGAACATGGCTCTATCACAACGTACAAACGGGTGCCCAAATACATCTCAAAATGTTAACCCACCAAAAATACAGTCCTAGCACTTACCCAAGCGCTAGCGCAATACATCGGCCACTATGCTCCCTACACCAGGACACTAGTTCCGGTTACTCGAAGGACCTGAAAAAATGTACATACAACAGGGGTGAGACACCTCTTAGAAAGGAAGAACACAGGTTATATTGATGTGTGGCATTTGAGTGTTATCATGATGCAACATACACGCAGTTGAATGCAATCTAGTACCAATTTACACAGTGCATACACGCACACACAACACATGATCAGCCATCTCGGTGTCGTTACACCCTTTGGCCCGAAGTCGATCCGCGACAATCCGGCGTTGACCTGTAGCCAACCTGCGAAGCACGGTGCCACCGACACATGGCTAGTCCCCGACTCCCATGGCATCGTACTGGTGCTAACTGGTGGATCCACACCCTTCGGCCTGATCTACCCATATAGGCTCACGCCCTCGGATATAGAGCCAGACACTCTCAGTACCTGGAACAATTCGGAACCCCATTCCTACTAGCATTTCAACATATCACACATACATGCATGCTCATATAACCAAACAAAGCACACCCATTTGGTAATCTAAATCATGGTTTTTCAAAAAAACACAGTTTAAACAAGTCAAGGCACGGTCATCCCAATATCATAGAATAAATCAACATATACCCTCGATTTTCAACAAAACTCGGGATGCAGCTCGTCGCCCATTTTTTTCCCAAAAATGTAATAATGAAAAACTCATAGTTTTCCCTATTAGATCCCCCCCCCCCCCAAATAAGTAGCCAAAACAGACACAGGACGGTGGACCACAGTTCCATCGAGTCCAATTTCAAAAATAACCAATATAAACATAGTTCCCTTTACCTTTTCCCCGAAAAGTAAATCTCGAACTCCAAGGCCCCTAAACAGCGAATTAAGTTCTAAAACTTACAAATCACAGTACATAATATACTCACAAGACTGTTCTCTACTAAACTACTGGATCAGAAATGAAAACCGAGCCTTACCTTGATTTTTCGCCAAAACTGAAAAATCTCCGAAACGAGATTCCGATCCGTAAAAGTTGTAGAGGATCCTTACACAATCCTCGTGGTAACTTCAGATTCCTGATTCCATCAATGATCGGGGAAGAAAACTAGAGAGAGAAAGAGAGTAGGGAGAGGTTAGAGAGAGAGAGCGATATTGGAAGTTTTCTTAGTGAGGAAGTAAAGAATATTCTATTTATAGCTCTTTTGACCTGGCCTAATTCGTTGACGAAATGGTGTTCTCGTCGACGAATCTTTCATTGACTTCATCGATGAATTGGTGGCCTCGTCGACGAATCTGAGATCACCGGTTTTTCAGAGACTCCTCGGCTTCTCCTCGTCGACGAGTCTCTAAATTTCGTCGATGAGAAGAACAAAGGCTTCGTCGACAAATTCTAACTTCGTCGATGAAATATGCCAATTTTTCAATTTTGCCCCCTCTTATTTATTTAACCCATTTGTCACGGTTTGGGTTCTTACAAAAAGAGTCTCGTCTTGGTACCTCAAAGCTATCATTTGTTTAATCAAAAATAACTTATTATTTCTAGTCTAACTGTTCAAGCTTACTCCATAGAGAACGTGCATTTGTCTCTCCACTAATATGGTTCAAAATATTATCATCTACCCACTGCTTGATATGTCCACACACATGTCGATGTAACAAAGTTCATTCCACATCAAACTTTTTTTTCTAGTTTTTCAGCACTAAACACCGATAGGTAATAACCTTTCACATAAAGAAGATCCTCTATTTTTCCTTTCCATATGTAATAATTTGAACCATTGAGATTAATCATTCTACTAGTATTTGCTACCATAACTCAAATTGTCAACCTGACAATCTATCAACCGGGTTCTGATACCACTTTGTTGGGAGAGAGATCAAGAAACATCCAAAATGAAATAATTCTTCTCCCTATATGCAAACGAATATAGTGCATCTTTACTTTTATACGTGCTAAAAATAATAAGAAAAATAATCAATCACATCAAACCACAAGAACATAAGCAATTTTTTACATGCAAAACTTCTCCAATGTGAGAAAGAAAAATCACAGGACCTAGTCCAGTTGAAACCTCCACTATCAACCAAATAATGGGTACACCAAGTCTTCTCTAACCGCAATTAGAGGTTACAAATATATCTCATCAAGATATCAGCAATCTTGGTAGATACAAAAAGAATTAGAGAAAATATACCAAAATCGCAATTACTGTTTATAGGCAAAAATCCCAACTCCCGATCTTAAAATCCAATCTCCACTGTTCATATTGTAGCTCCTTGAGTCATGAACCTCTCCTCCAAATTTCAGCTCGATCGAACCACAGACGAAGCGTGATCGAAGTCTTGATAAAATCTGGGTAGCATGAGAAAATCACGTTTTTCTTTCTTTTGAGAAGTGACGACTCCTCCCTTCTCCCCTCTTTTTTTATAACTTTCTTTAGGTTATCACACTAAAGGGCTGGACTTTGAACTTTTAGTAAAGCCCACTTGGACTTTCTGCTATATGGAAGGAAATAACCCAATACGTTTTACTTTAATAATATAATTGTTTATGTTATACGTTATTTAATTTATGCAGTTATAGATATAAGGATTTCATAAGTTCCAAAAAAAGTTTTATTTAAGAAAATATCATCAAAATAAATTTTGCAAGAAATTTCATAATTTATAGCATTTGGTAAGCGATTAATTTGATAACTCCAATTAATAGGTCGTGAAATTCCACCCCCAGTTGTGGTTGCAATGAATAGAAAACCAATTAGTTAATGAAGATAACCCAGCAAGCTGGCCCAACAGAAACTATAATGAAAATGGCTTTGGGCCGGGGCAGTGGATCGGACCAAGTTGCGGCCCTAGGGCGGAGGCAGCCTCCGCAGAAGATCATTTGACACCTCACGCGATTCAATGATTGTGTGCCACACCCATAAAGCTGATGTACAAAACTGTTCCATATAAATACACATGATTTGAGAAAAAAAGTTTTTATTTTTTATTTTTAGTTTCTTAGAGAATTACAAAAAAAAAAAAATCAATTCATGTTTTAGTTTTACAAAATTCGTATAAAAAAAATACAAAATCATAGAAAATTTTGACATTTTAGAAAATAATTTTATTTTTTAACTTATTTTTTAATGATTAAAAAATACCACCTTATTTTTCCAGTTCTCGAATTAGTATAGGAAAATAGGAAAAACATTTTTTTTAATTATTTTTTTGATTTTTGATTATTCATTTAATTTTTAAAAATTTAAAAATAAGGCAAAGTTTTGCAAAATTTTTAAAAAATTTAGGACAAAGGACATTGATCATGCTTGAGATTTAGTAAAAAGACACTGACCTTCCCTGAGTTTTCAAAATTTTCAAAAACCTCTCCTTAATTTTTAAGAATTTTCACATATATTTTCTGAGATTTATCAAAAAGATATAAACTTTACCTTAAATTTTACAAAAAAAAAAAGTAAGTCTTTTGAAGGGCATTAGGAAAGGTTTATGACATTTTTGAAATCTCAATGTAGGTAGATTTTTGAAATCTCAGGAAAGATCCTTATCTTTTTGTCATACCTGAGGAAACCCTATGCCTTTTGTCCTAAAATTTAAAATTTTTTTTCCAAAGTGAACAGACCGTTTAATTTATTCATTTTTAAATAATTCAATTCAAAAATATTTGAAACCATATTCCTTAATTTGTATTAAAAACACTTCAACCCAAAAAATGAACCGTTAACTCAAGTGTGAACTAAACTCATAATTCAATTAAAACCAACATTGGTGGTAAATTTCAAATAAAAGGCACTAATATTTTTTTTAAGATTTGAAAAAAAAAATAATTTTTCTCCGAAAATTTAAAACTTTCACAAATCTCTCCTAAAATATATTGAACTTACTTTATTTCAAAAAAAAAAAAAAAGTTAAACTTTTTAAGAAGATTTAAGTGTCTCAAAAATCAAATGTTAAGGGAGGTATGTAGAATGTTTGAAACTTCAGGAGAAATTTCTGGATTTTTAAAATCTCAAAAAGAAGGTTTGTATCGTTTTAGTAAATTTAATGAGAGATTAGTGTCTTTACCCTTAAATTTCAAATGAATTTGAAGCTCAATATAGAATTAAAGAGGCGGGGGAGTTTATTTTAATTGATAATTAACTTTGGAGTTCGGTCAAATTCCAATATAGTTCATTTTACCAGGATTTGTTTGGTTGCCAAAATGAAATGAGGTAAGAAAGGGATGAAATGGAAATTTGAATTTGAGGGGAGGCATTATGAAATCTAAGTAAAAATTTTGATATACCTCTAACACAATTAAGCCAAAAAATGCAATATAACACACAAGTCCAACTAGCTCATTCCCATACATCCCCTTTCCCCAGCTCAAGCTCCAGCTTCGGCTCCTCGAATAGATAGTGGTACATAATACCAAAATTTCAGTTTTGAAAGGATGCATTTTTGCCTTCTAGTTCATGACAATAAACAACTATATGATAACAAAATAATAGTTAATCCCTTCAAACACCAATAAATATTTTAAAATCATTTATTCCTTCATGGACTTTTTAGCAGGATTGTTGATGACCGAGCGTGCGTAGCGAAAAATTTTACGCAAACTCACTAAACAATCAATGGAACAAGCAAGACAAGCACTCGATAATAAACTATATTAAACAAGCAATCACTCAACAATGAGAATCAATGAAAATAATAACCAAGGACACAAGAATTTACGTTATTCGGCAATTTTCCTACATCCACGGGAACAACGACTGTTTTTCACTATCATAATGAAACTTTCATGAAACTTATTAAACTTGGGTTATATGATATGATTATATATTAGCCCTATGCATACAGAATACTTTTCTTATTGTAGACACCTCAATTTTAATTAGGCCAATACCCAAGGAAACCCAGTGTAATAAGACCTTCAGTCCTCAATTGAGTCTTGTCAATTTCAAGAAGTCAAGTCACTTAAAAATGTAAAAAAATTGGTTTTAAATTGAGGCTTGTAAATTTGTAATCCGAGTTTTGAGTTTTCAAAATAGACTTTCTCAGGTTTTAAAATGGGTTGTTAGAACGAGTCCTTTTGATTTTAACCAGTTTTTATGATTAGGTTCTTTTAATTGCAAAATTAATCTATGCTATTAGTTGGGTCCTCATAATTTCAAAACCAACTTCCCTTAGGCTAGGAATTATGGTTCGAGTCTTAAAAACCCAAAAAAATTGAGTCTTTTTGAACTGAAGCTCTTTAACTTTAGTTAATGACGAAATTAGTCTTCTTTTATTAGGTTTTTAAAATTGGGTCCCCATAATTAAAGTCTTCAAAATTTTTAATCAAGTTCATTAAGCTTTAAATTGTGTCCTCTTTTTGAAAGTCCAGCTTTCCATTTCTTTAATGCGAGCCTAAAAATTTTTAAATCAGGTCTTTAATTATGAAAACATGTACTTTGAGTCCTAAAGCCAGTTTTAACTTTGAAACCAGATACTTGTTTGGATTTTAAGGTCGTATTATTACTAGGTATTCTTTCGGTCAAAGGTGGTCAACTGCGACATTTCATTCTTGGTCAAAATTGCATACATACAGGAATGATGTCACATTTCTTTATTTAAAGGGACACATGTATAGGGGGTGCACGTACACAGCATGGGGACACAGAAGGGGGTCTACAAGTTACAGTACAGATACAGTGAGGAAAATACAAGGAAAGGAAAAGTTATGAGGAAACGTTACAAACAAAAGTTATAGGAAAAAGGCATGGGGGTACATCTTTTATACATAAATTCACAAAAATAAATTAAAAGCAGAAGGAAAACACAGAAACCCTCCACCCTGAGAAGCCACTTGGCCAAAATTCCAAGCCCTCCAATACCCTACTATCAGCTAGGACCTCTCGTGTTCACCTGGACACAAAAAGAGAACACATCAGCTAATGAAATTCAGAAAAAGTGCAAAAATCACATGTGCGCAGAAGGAATAAAATTTGTAAGGAAAAAATTATTCTCTGACAATCGGTTGAGGGGAAACTCTATTGAAAAGAGCCTCGCTAAAGGAATTTTTGGCGCCAAATCAAGCTGCTAGACTCCCTATCTCACACTGTAGAGAGAGGACATCAGAAGAGAGTAGTAGAAACCCTGTAGAAATTAAGAGTGATAGGAGAGAACATAGAGAAAGAGAAGGTGCGGACAAACTAACCAAGAGGCACCCCTTGGTGCTCCTCTAATTAGAACCTGAAGGAGGAGTTCGGGAACTCACACCCAGAAGCTGACCACACCCGAACAGGCACTCAGACACACAAAGATTGGAAAAGAAGACCGAAGGAGAAAGAAGGTGAAGGTTAAATGAGAATTGCTCTTTAACTATTTTCAATTCATAAAATTGTGTTGTATGTGAATTGTAAGTGTAGATTCCCCCTTCCCTAAGTCTCAGGTTCGAACCCGAAATCCTGACCCCGAATCCAAAATTGGGTTCGAAATTGTTTTGAGAACTAACCCAAAATCCGGACCCATTTACCATCTTAGACCTTAACACGAACTTGAACTCGAGCTCGGGTTCAAATCTTGTTTTGACCCGACACCCGTAGCCCATTCTCGTTTCTAACCTACAGCTCATTTTCAAATTGAACCACAGGCCCAACCATTTATAAAAACCAAGCCCAACCCAATTTTAAATTCCCCGAGCCCAGTATGTTTAAAAAAAAAAAAACTAACCCAAATACCCTGAACCAGCCCAACTCCTTTTAAATTTAAGCCACAACCCTTTAAATAAAGCCCAACCCAACGACCATGGCATTATCAATATTCATCACAAATAGCATCCAAAAACACACCCAAACATGCTGTAACGATTGAGTATCAAAAATGAAAATAAAAAATAAAAAATGAGAAAGGGAACTTAGCTATCAAAACTGGCATCTACAGCTCGATTGGTTAAACTAACCCCTCGAGTCTAGTACCCAACTTTATCTCTAAAGATACCTCCTAGTATTCGAGTCACAAGTTCCATTTTTTTGGAGAGCTGCAAGATTTGAAATTTAAAGTTTCTTGGGGTACAGTTGGAGAGAGGGTTTGAGAAGAAAGAGGTTAGGGTTCGCAAGGGTTTAGAGGAAGGATAAACAAAGAGAGAAGGGTTTCTTTTTCGGGTTTGATGAAGAAAGAGCAGTGAAGGTTCAAAGTTGGGGAGAGGAGAGTTGCAGAAAGGTTGGGGTTCTTGGGTCTAAGTTGTAGAGGGGTTAGGGACTTATTTTTGGAGTTGCAGAGAGTCCTCGTTTAAGGAAGGTGAAGAGAGAGTGAGTCTTGGCCTAATAAGGCTTACGACTCTTATTTTTATAATGACAAATCAAAGGAATTTAATGTGTTTTCAAGTTGAAATTTTTCAGGAATCAAAACTTAGAAAGCTCAATGGAAATATGCAAACAAGTGGCTCAAGCAAAAAGGATATTAAATATCAAAGATTGGCAAAAAGCATGGAAGCTTGAAGTTTGAAAGATTATAAAAGCTCAAAGTGTGTTTAAAGCTAAAAGAAAGGACTCAAAGTAAGAACATGCATGAAGACTCCAAAAGCTGAAAGATTTAAAGTCTTAAGAAAGTCTTTATGTGTAAGTACTTCAAGTAAGACTCAATTTAAATATGATTGAAGCTTTTTAGGACAAGTTAAAATCTAAGAAACCATTTTTATAAAGAGCTTGAAATATGTTTTCTAAAGTTATAGATTATAAAGGTCTCAAATATAAAAAGGTTTTCAAAGTCAAATTCTTAAAAAAAAAAAAAAAATTTGAATCCCCAAGCATCTGCCCAAACCTCCTAGGCGACTGCCCATTTTGTGTTTTTTAAGAACTAGTAGACAAAAAGGTGTTAGGTGCCTAGTAGGTGCCTGACAGGCGCCTGCCTGGTCATCCCAGGCATCTGCATATGTTTTTATGGGCAACTGCCAGTGTTTTGACTTTTGAATTTGAACTAAGACAGACGCCTGCCTTGTCGTGCCAGACGACTACCACTCGAACATTATTTTAAAATACCAATAGGAATTATTTTTAATTAGTTTCTTGGGCTCCAATTCTTTTACAAACTTGACCAACACTCCAAGTAAACTTAGGGAGCAAGGGTTTAACTTTTTAAACTCTATAAATAGCCCCCAAGACATAGATTTTAATCACCAAGAAATACTTACAGCAATCAAAGAACTCTCAAGTGCTCTCAATTCACTAAAGCTCTCTTACTAACATCTTGCTGCACACTCAACTGAGTTCTTGCTGATTCTCACACCGAAATTGTGCTTTCTAAGTCTGAATCTTTCAATCAAAGGAAGATTAATTCGGTGATATAATTTCATTGAATTTACTTTGAAGTATATTGTGCTGATTGTTGTACTAATCTACTCTATCTGAGAGGGCCTTTTGTACACAAGTTCTCTTCTCTTATTTCTTGTCTTGTAGACGATTCAGGGTTGTTGGATCGTTGTTATCAAGCGTAGGGTTTTTGCTGGGAGAGATATCTCTACCTGTAAAAGAGGGAATTGTAAAAGGTTTACTCCGCCCGAAAAGGAGTGTCTAGTGGAATCCTTTGGTGGTATTGGCCAAAGGCAAGGACGTAGGTTGGGGATAGGCCAAACCTCGTAAAAATCTTAGTGTTTTTCTTACCCTACTCTTTTATATTTCAGCACTTTATATATTATTGTGTGTATGCTAAGTGCAGGCTACAGGGAACAAAATTGAATTAAAAAGAAGACTCTTAAAAAAAAAGTACGTTTTAATTAACCTTTTGCGGAGACCCACAAGGGAGTACATTGGGTAATTGTTTGTGGAAATCTTAATTAAGAGAGTGCAATTAAATCCATTCAAAAATAGGCTTGCAATTACTCACAAGGCTACTTACAAAGCAAAAGCTGAAATTTCACAAGTGCTCCAAAATTGTGGTTAATTGAGTATTCTTGATTGATTATTTTGAATCATAAATTAGTTGATCATTTGTTTAAGTTTTACTAATTTGTGATGTGTTTAGTATTGGTTGTCAAATGTTTGAATCATTAAAGCTTTGTTGTGTGTATTGAACAAATAATTCAAGGAATCCATTAAAGAACCTAAAATTTTTTAATAACCCAATTCACCCCCCCCCCTCTTGGGATAACTACTTCACTTTCAATTGGTATCAGAGCCAGGTTATAAAAAATCTTGAAAAGTAGTTATATAAATATCTACAGGGCACACATAGGAATAGCTCCCTTTGGAGAGGGTCAATCCTCAACTAGACCACCTATCTTTTGTGGACTCAACTACACATTTTGGAAACAATGTATAAGAATCTATCTTCAAACAATGGATTGGAAGGCTTGGAAGGTTGTCACACATGGTGACTTAATTCCTTCCAAACTTGTTGATGGAAAAGAAGTCCCTAAAGAAGAAAAAGAGATGATTGGATTAGATCACAAAATGCTACAAGTAAACTCTAGTGCTATAAATGTCTTGTATTGTGCCCTTAACATAATTGAATTTAATAGGGTCATGGTTTGCACAACGGCCAAAGAAATATGGGACAAACTTGAAGTAACTTATGAGAGAACCATTGATGTAAGAGACATTAGAATAGACATGCTTACTAGTGAATATGAAGCTTTTAGAATGAACCTGGACGAAACTATTACAATATGTACACTAGGTTCACTCACATCATAAACTCCCATGGTGCCTTAGGAAAAACTTACTCAACTTATGAAATGATAAGCAAAATCCTAAGAGGACTTCCACACGTTTGGGAACTTAAAGCCACAGCCATAACGGAAAGTAGAAACGTCAAAACAACCTCACTAGATGAACTCATAGGATCACTTCTAACCTATGAAATGACTATTAAAAAAAGAAACACTGAAAAATAAAAATAAAAAATCCATAGCTCTCAAAGCCTCAAAAGAATGTTCAAGTGAAGAAGAAAATGAATCGAGTGAATTAGATGATGAAAAATTAGCTTTCATAACTTAAAAACTTGGAAAATTCTTCAAAAAAAAAAAAAATTCACTAGAAAATTCAGAGGGTCAAAAACTAAAAAATGTGAAAATAGTAAAAAGGAAAACAAGAACAAGAGTGATCCACCTACTTGCTACCGTTGCAAAAAGGTCGGACACATCAAGCCGGACTGCCCTCAGCTCAAGAAAGAGAAGAAGAAGAAGCCCGAAATGAAAGCAACATGGGAAGACACAAGTTCAAGTGAATCGGAAAGAGAATCCAGTGAGAAAGAGATGGCAAACATGTGCCTCATGGCACACAACGTAGACGTAAACTCTTACTACTCCTCGGAAGATTCTAGTGATGAATGATGTAATGATTCATGTGAGAGTGTGCCCTCCTATAAAGAACTTCAAGATGAATTGTTTTCTCTTCATAGTAAGTTTATTAAAGTACCAAAAAGGAACATAACCTTGAAAAAAAAAATGGAACACTTAAAAATCAGCTTGAATCTTCAAAATATGCTGAAAAATAAAAAGACTCACAAATTGATGAGCTTAAAAAGAAAATTAATAACTTGTCTCAAGAATTAATGAAGTCTCAAGTGAATGAAGATGACAAAAAAGACTTGGAAATAAATGAACTTAAAAACTCAATTCAAGATAAAGAAAGGATTATTTACAACTTTATTAGAGGTAAAGAAAACTTTGAAAAAATGGTAGGACAACAAAGGATAACTAACAATAGAGAAGGAATTGGTTACAATGGAATACCAAACAAAAGAAAGGAAAATTTATTCATGGGATACTTTGTAAAACAAGCTAAACACTATGCAAGTACTTCATCCACAAACATACATGAACATACTACTGGCTACATGTGTAAAAATAAGGGACATATAATCTTTAATTGTCCACTTAAGAAAAAATATGTTAAAGCAAATAATGAATGGAAGATAAACACTAATACTAGACAAGACTTAAAAAGAATTAAGAAGGTTTGGGTTCCAAAAGTAACAGCATAATCCTTTTTTGTAGGTTTGCTTTAGGTCTACTCCATCAAAAGAAAATGGTACTTGGATAGCGGATGTTCAAGGCGTATGATGGGAGATAGATCAAAGTTCACCACCCTCACTCAAAAGGATGGAGGATATGTAACCTTCGGTGACAATGCAAAAGGTAAAATTGTTGGAATTGGTAAAATAGGTAAAGATTCCTCACTCACCATTGATAATGTTTTGCTAGTTAATGGTCTAAAACACAATCTCTTAAGTATTAGCCAACTTAGTGACAAAGGGTTTGACATAATCTTTAAAAAGGAAAAATGCATAATACAAAATCCTAAGAAACAAGAAATTCTATTCACAACACATAGAATGAACAATGTGTATTGCATAAATCTTAATAGCCTAATTTCTAAAGATGAACCTAAAAATGTTGAATAAGCCTTTAAAGATGACTCTAGGATAATTGCAATGCAAGAGGAGTTAAATCAATTTGAAAGAAGTAAAGTATGGCAATTAGTACCCAAACCTAAAAAAAAATTCAATTATTGGAACGAAATGGGTATTTAGAAACAAAAAGGATGAAACTGTAGTCATTAGAAACAAAGCTAGACTTGTAGCAAAAGGGTATAACCAAGAAGAAGGGATAGGTTATGATGAAACTTTTGCCCTCGTAGTTAGAATGGAAGTTATAAGAATGCTATTAGCTTATGCATCTCACAAATAATTTAAATTATATCAAATGGATGTTAACAGTGTTTTCTTAAATAGTTATATTAATGAAGAGGTATATGTTGAACAACCCCCCGGATTCGAAGATATAAAAAACCCTAATTATGTGTTTAAACTAACTAAGGCTTTATATGGGTTGAAACAAGCCCCTAGGGCTTGGCATGAAAGACTTAGTGGACTTTTAATAGAAAAGGGGTTTTCAAGAGGAAAAGTTGATAGTACCTTGTTCATAAAAACTAAGAAAGATGATATGTTATTAATTCAAATCTATGTAGATGATATAATATTTGGTGCTGCTAATGAAAATCTATGTAAAGAATTTACAAAATGTATGCAAGAAGAATTTGAAATGAGTACGATGGCAGAATTAAACTATTTTCTTGGACTACAAATCAAACAAGCAAAGAATGAGACTTTTATATGTCAATCAAAATACATAAAAGATATGATTAAAAAATTCGATATGGAAAATAGTAAACCAATAGGAACCCCTATGAGCACTTCCATTAGCCTTGATAAAGATGAGAAGGGAAAACCGGTAGATATGAAGTATTATAGAGGAATGATTGGACGTTTACTAAATGTAATAGCTAGTAGGCTTGACATAATGTTTAGTATGTGTATGTGTGCACGCTTCAATTTGCACCCAAAGAATCACACCAAATAGCTATTAAGAGAATTTTGAGATACTTGATAGACACTATGGACTTAGGTCTTTGGTATCCTAAGGACACCGGATTTGAAATGATTAGCGACTCGGATGCAGACTATGCCGAATGTAAAATAGATAGAAAGAGCACTAGTGGCAGTTGTCACTTTCTTGGACGCTCACTAGCCTCTTGGTTTTCTAAAAAGCAAAATTCCATAGCCTTATCCACAACCGAAGCTGAATACGTTGCTGCAGGAAGTTGTTGCGCACAAATATTACACATGAAACAACAACTAAAAGACTATAACTTAGAATATAAAACAATCCCAATTAAGTGTGATAATACAAGTGCTATAAATATATCAAAAAATTCAGTATCTCACTCAAGAACAAAACACATTGACATTAAACATCATTTCTTGAGAGATCACGTATAAAAAGAAGAGATAACCCTTGAGTTCGTTAATACAAATGATCAATTAGCGGATGTTTTCACAAAAACCACTTTTAAAGGATATGTTTATATTTACTAGACGTGAATTAGGGTTGCTACATGTTCGAAAAGTAGTTTAGAACAGAAATTCAGAAGAGACTGCTTGCCAAGCAACTGCCACCTAAAGGGCAGGCGCCTGCCATGCTACTTCTTGATGAAAATTGGGTCATCAGGCGCCAGACTCCTTTAGTGGCAAGCGCCTGACTCACGGCGGATGGCTTTTTAAAACAAGAAGATCCCTCATTTTTAAAGCCTTCAGTCACTTGACTCTGTTCCATCTCTCCCCTAAACTCCATTTTCTTCCATAAATCAACCTACTTTATTCACAATCTCATCAAATCCTTCGAAATCAAATCAAACCCTACACTCTCCACCTTTAAAAACATGTTAGGGTTTTCAGTTTTCATCTTCAAAAATACCAAATCATGCCATGAACCAAAACAATCGGGAACAAGGCCTCCTCCTCCTCTCGACGTGTCGACAATGATGAAGTTGAGAAGTGGCTTACCACCCCTCAAGCCAAGACACTATATCGAAATCAAATCCAATCGTCGAATCCAATCCTCAATAAAGTGTTTGATGTTTCATTTTTCAATTCCTATTTTTCAAAAATTTTATCACTCTTTGAAGATATTGGATAAGAGAAGTTCATTATGTACCAGGCAAATGGACATAATCCTAACTTGGTTAATATCTTTTATGCAAATATGGAGAAACAAGAAGTTGGTTTTTTAGCTGACCTTTTAGGGCAAACCATACACCTCACTCCATTATCGCTTGGGAAAATTCTCCAAGTCTAGCTTGGAGACTTTGAATGTAAACCCATAGAAAAACACTGAATTATAGAACAAGGGTTTACTCCATAGGAATTCCTACCACTTGTTATGACCAACGAACCTGTTTACTTTGGGAATCCCCCACTTTATAAACAATTGAACCTCCAAGCCTTGATTTTGCATAAACTTATCACTTACAACATCCTACCCCACATTGGATAACATGACCATGATTCACTTCTTGACTATTTTGTCATGTGGTGCATTTTGAAAGGTAAGAAATCAGACCTACCAAACCTTATCATAAAATGGATGATCATGAAGGAAGAAGCACTCTACATCATTCTTCCTTATGCTGGGATGTTGAACTTAGTCTTTGCTCATCATCACATCCTTACACCATCCTTCAATTTTGTTAGAAAGACTCATTATGACATCTTTTTGGCCACTACTCTTAAGCTAATGGGTTATAAGAAATACACTCAAGGTTGGTTTCATAGAGGTCATAGGCACTCGACACCTGAGCCTCCTCTTCAGTCTTTTGAGTAAGCTCCCTCCATTCCATAGGACGCAGATACTCCATCCTAGTTTCTACAGTTTTATACTCATTATCTCAATTTCAGTGAAAGAATGCAGTCTGGTCTGGAGACTCTTCAAGGGAAGGTTAACACTGTGGAATCCCACTGTTCTTCCATTACTCAGTGTTTGGATAAATTAGAGAAGAACTTGCCAGCTCCTCAAAAGGTGCAGCACCCATGGACATCAGCATCCAAAGAAGATTCTGAAGACACTACTGATGATGCTATAGATAAAGATGATGATTGATTTTAGCGAACTTTTGATCTATTGTTGTTCTAAGATGTTCTTATCTTAGTTTTTGGTTTTATTGACACTTGATGCTATGCTTGCACTTTGTATTTGGTACTTTGTGTTTGTATTGATACTTGGTATCTTTCTTTCTTGGCTTGTATTTCTAGTATTTTTGTTTATACATGTAATGCTCTGGACGACTATAATATTTTATATTAAACGCCTTGATATTGGCTATACCTATTATTTTTCTTTTCCTTTTTGATTGATGTCAAAATGGGGAGAATGGTCGTGAGAGCAAAAGAAATATAATGCTAAGAAAGAAAAAGAGATATAAGGCTAAGAATAAAAAGTAAATAAATTGTTAACATGAATATTACTGATATATCCTTGATGGTATGCTTAAAGAACCTTGTTTGACTATTTGATTTGGATAAAGTTTACAATCTATGGTTGAATACTGAAACTTTATTTCATATGTGCTTATTGTAAGGAAGAGTCTTTTAAGGTATCCTCTCTTTTTGCTCCAAATTAGTCATCATAAAAAAGAGGGAGATTGTTGGCCTAAACAAGGCTTACCACTCTTATTTTGATAATGAAAATCAAAGGAATTTAATGTGTTTTCAAATTGAAATGTTTCAGAAATCAAAACTTAGAAAGCTCAATGGAAATATGCAAACAAGTGGCTCAAGCAAAAAGGATACTAAAGCTTAAAGATTGGCAAAAAGCATGGAAGCTTGAAGTTTGAAAGATTATGGAAGCTCAAAGTGTGTTTAAAGCTAAAAGAAAGGACTCAAAGCAAGGACATGCATGAAGGCTCCAAGAGCTGAAAGATTTAAAGTCTTAAGAAAGTCTTTATATAAGTACTACAAGAAGACTCAATATAAAAATGATTGAAGCTCTTTAGGACAAGTTAAAATCTAAGAAACCATTTTTATAAAGACCTTGAAGTATGTTTTCTAAAGTTATAAATTATAAAGGTCACAAATATAAAAAGTTTTCAAAGTCAAATTCTTTATAAAAAAAAAATGTTTTTAAATGCCTAGGCGTCTGCCCAAACCTCTGAGGCGACTGGCCATTTTGGGTTTTTAAAGAACTGGTAGATAGAAAGGTGTCAAGCGCCTGATAAGTGGCTGATAGGCACCTGCCTGGTCATCCTAGGCGTCTGCCTATGTTTTGACAGGAGACTGCCAGTGTTTTGACTTTTGAATTTGAACTAAGACAGGCGCCTGCCTTGTTATGTCAGGCGACTGCCACTCAAACAGTATTTTAAAATACCAATGGGAATTATTTTTAAATTGGTTTCTTAGGCTCCAATTCTTTTACAAACTTGACCAACATTCCAAGTAAACTTAGGGAGCAAGGATTTAACTTTTTAAACTCTATAAATAGCCCCCAAGACATAGATTTTAATCACCAAGAAATACTTATAGCAGTCAAAGAACTCTCAAGTGCTCTCAATTCACTAAAGTTCTCTTACTAACATCTTGTTGCACACTCAACTGAGTTCTTTCTAATTCTCACACCGAAATTGTGCTTTCAAAGTCTAAATCTTTCAATCAAAGGAAGATTAATTCGGTGATATAATTTCATTGAGCTTCAATTACTTTATATTGAATTTACTTTGAAGTATATTGTGCTGATTGTTGTACTAATGTACTCTATCTGTGAGTGTCTCTTGTACACAAGTTCTCTTCTCTTGTTTCTTGTCTTGTAGATGATTCAGGACTGTAAGATCATTGTTATCAAGCGTAGGGTTTTCACTTGTGGAGGTATTTCTACGTGTAAAAGAGGGAATTGTAAAAGGTTTACTCCGCCCAGAAAGGAATGTCTAGTGGAATCCTTTGGTGGTATTAGCCAAAGGCGAGGACGTAGGCTGGGGATAAGCCAAACCTCGTAAAAATCTTGGTGTTCTTCTTACCCTACTCTTTTAAATTTTAGCACTTTATATATTATTGTGTGTGTGCTAATTGCAAGCTACAAGGAACAAAATTGAATTAAAAAAAGACTCTTAATAAAAAGAAAGTACGTTTTAATTAACCTTTTGCGAAAATCCACAAGGAAGTATATTGGTTAATTATTTGCGGAAATCTTAATAAAGAGAGTGCAATTAAATCCATTCAAAAATAGGGCTTGCAATTACTCACAGGGCTTCTTACGAAGCAAAAGCTGAAATTCCACAAGTGCTCCAAAATTGTGGTTAATTGAGTATTCTTGATTGATTATTTTGAATCATAAATTAGTTGATTATTTGTTTAAGTTTTACTAACTTTTGGTGTGTTTAGTATTGGTTGTGAATTGCTTGAATCATTAAAGCTTTGTTGTGTGTATTGAACAAATAATTCAAGGAATCCATTAAAGGAACTAAAATTTTTTAATAACCCAATTCACCGCCCCCCCCCCCCTCTTGGGATAACTACTGCACTTTCAGTGAGCTTTAAGGGCTTTCTTTGAGGATAGTACAAGTGAAGAGAATAGGAAGAGGGCAGAGGAAGAGAGGAGAGTAACTATGGAAGTTTGGAGATCTAGGGTTGTAGATAGGATTCACAAAGAGAATGCTCTAGAGAGGGTAGAGAGGAGGTAGAGAATGAAAAGGGAGAATGCAAAAAATTTATGTTTCAAGTATGTCTTACCTCAGAGCCATGAGATCGTGATGCGTGGCTCTTCATTTCCTGTTAGATATGGAAGAGGTTTGGTCGGATCGTAGCCGTTGGATGTGTGTTTGTCGTACAACCCCAGATTGAAGCCATGTAATGTAATGACCTGAGTAATAATATTATTTTAATAATAAAGAGGGAGGAAAATGGAAACATGAACAGAAGGAGGCAGTAGACTTCGTCGACAACATCAAACTTTGGGAAAAATACCCCAAGAAATTTATTAGGGCCTCGTCGACAAATACAGGAGATTCGTCGATGAGGGTACAGTAGGACCTCGTCGACGAGGGCGAGCTTCGTCAATGAGAAAATACCGAGAGAAGAATTTGGGCTACTCTGAATTTCGTTGACAAAGGGTAAGGTTCATCGACGAAATTACTTAAGGACTCGTCGACGAGATGATGTGGCTCATCGACGAATCCCACAGTATAAATAACCCTAAACTGATTTTAATCGCAAAAATTTGCCGTAAACTCTCTCTCTCTCTCTCTCTCTCTCTCTCTCTCTCTCTCTCTCTCTCTCTCTCTCTCTCTACCCCGACGGTTCCTCCCTCTTCTTCCTGCGATTTCGGCCCCGTCAGTGGCCAAATTGATGATCTGAGGCCACCACGACGCTCTTGGCGGAGTTCTCTACAAATCTGCCGAAGCGGATTGTCGGTGGGATGAAGTTGGAATTCATCCCAAATCTAGGGAAGGTCTTCTATTTAGTTTTCGGCCTTCTGGAAGTTGTGGGAAATGATGTAGGCCAAGAAATATTGATATTCTGTTCTGCCAAATGTGGTTTTCAGGCTGTTGAGTGAAGAACCTTGCGGGTGTAGGACCCGTTACAGTAGGGGGATTTTAGCGGAAATTAGGTAAGGGGAATATGCTATGCTAGGTGATTCTAGTATGTTTCAGTATAAATTATACATTTTTACCAGATTATTGTTTCCAACAGAAATTTACACAGTTTATCAAGTATGTTAATTATGTTTTAAAATTACTGTGTGACTTGAGAATATATATATATAGTACAGAAATATGTTTTTACAGTTGTAGACACCCTATTTTTGCCCTAACCAGATAGAACAAGGGGTCTATTCTTATTTTCATTATTATTATTATTATTATTATATCACTATTATTTTTAGTATTTATTATTTTATTATTATTATTAGTATTTTTACTATATTTATTTTATTATTACTTTCTTATAATTATTTTCATTATTTATTATTATTTATTACTAATAGTATTATTATTATTACTTTACTATTATTATTTTGGATATATCTATTATTATTATTATTATTATCACTATTTTTATCATTATTATTATTATTATTATTATTATTACTATTAATATTTTATTATTATTATTATTAGTATTTTTATTATTATTTTTATTATTTTCCTATATTATTATTTATACTTTATTATTATTATTAATTATTGCTTTTAATATTAGTATTATTACTTTATTTACTAATTATTATTATTATTATTATTATTATTATTATTATTATTATTATTATTATTACCATAAAAGTATAAAAAGAATAAGAAGAAAAAGGAAAAGAAAAGAAGGATTTTTAGGATTTTGTTTTATAAATAGGAATGCACAGGCAGCGGAGACAAAGAACAGAAAAAAAAAAAAAAAAAAAAACTTTAGCTTTCTCTTTCGGCGAGGGCACAGCCACCATTCGCACAATCCCATGTACAGCCCTCTCTCAACTCTTACCATCCTTTTCTCACTCTCCCTCACCAACAACCGTAGCCCTACCTCTCGCACCAATCCTCCACGCATAGTCCATCATCTCCGTTCCCACTTATCTACAGCATCACCTCTCTCGCCGCACAGCCACTCCGGGAGAATTTCCATCTTCTTTCCTCCAGAAATCCTGAACCAGGCCACGGTCAGCCCAATCTCCAACCGGAACCACCAGAACACCATCGAAGGTCGGCATAACCCACATACTAGCCGAGAGACCTCCAGAAGATTACGATTGCTCCGGCCAGCCACCTCTGCTTTTAGCCACCTTCTGAGTTTCCCCTGCTGTCGCCGTCAACCTGCTGCCAATTGCTCCAGAACACCAGCTAGACCCGCACAGAAACTCCATCTCTTGCCGTCCCCCTCCACGGATCCTGCAACACCAGCAACCTGCTCCAAGCCAAACTCCGGCAACACACCACGACATCCTCCAGCAACCACCGTGCTCTCTGCCGCTGCAACACCAGACCACCAGCCACCACTCTCATTCACTCTTTTTACTTTTCCTTCCTCCATCTGACGTACTGTTAATGTTAAAATTTCCATCTTCAAGATCTCCCGTAATTTATTGATGATTTCATGAGTTTGCTTTGCCCTCTTCTTCTGATGCTTATATGTCGGTTGTTTGCTTTTGAGTTTCAGGCCAAGGAAACGCTTTCTTTTAGGCGGGTTGATTATGGGTGCTGGTGAAATTGTGTTTTATGGTTAAAGGAACTGATTTTTGCTATTTGGGAATTTGATGATCTTCACCACAAGGGTCTCCCTCTTCCTAAGTTCAGCAATTCTAGAGCACTCCAGGGAGTATATGATTGCTGCTCTTTATTATTATCTTTATTTCATTTATCATTTTTCTATTATGTTTAGTTTATTGTGATGTTTATATTATATTGTTTATGTTTATTATGATCTTTGTTATGATATTAGGACTTTGTGTTTATATTTATTTTGATGTTCATATTATCATGTTTTATTTATTATTATGTCATTTTTAGGTTTATATTCATCATCACATCGATATCATTATTAGGATTTCTTGTTTATTGTTGTGTTTATATTATATCGCTTATATTTATTATTAGGTTGAGATAATTTTTTTTTATGTTATTGTTATATTATTATGGTATTTATGTTTATTATTATTATATTATATATTTATTATTATGGTAGTTTTTAGTATTTTAATATACACAGTATTATTTATTTTGGTAACTTTAGTATTTTGACATTATGTTATTATATTATATTATTAGGGTATTTTATTATGTTTATATATGGTATTTTTTTTATAATAGTATTTTTCGTATCTTAATAAATATAGTATTATGAGGATTTTCTTTACTTATTATAGTAGTTGTAATATTTTGGTAGATATTTATTATTATGAATGTTGTGGTATTTTAGTATTAGATCTATGCTTTAGCCCATTATTATTATTATTATTATTATTATTATTATTATTATTATTATTATTATTATTTTATCTTTTACATTTTTTATCTTTAAAAAACCCCAGAAAGTTTTGAAAGTATTATTTAATATTTAGAATATATATATATATATATTTTTTTTTCTTTTAAATCTGGGAGCTATTTTCATAAAATATTTTTTTAATTATCATCCCTATGATTTTAATGCTGGGGTATGAGCCTTCGGGCTTCATGTACCTTTAGTTCTGAGGGAATTTGTAAATATTTAGATTTTACATATATTTTTGTATTATTCATTTACTTATTTATTTATTTATTCACTTTGCATGTGTATTAATAAATTTACTAGATGAATAATTTAAAGACTTTTTAGATTAACTTAGGGATAATTCTAAATTAATTAGGTACCATTCGTAAGAACAGGCGCGTAGGGGATGCTCGTACCTTCTCCTCGCGTAACCGAACTCCCGACCCTAGCTCTGGTAACGTAGACCCATTCTACCCCTAACGGGGTAGTAATCATGTATTCTAACTACACTAAAAGGTTAGTGGCGACTCCGACATTTCCCATTTTTCCTGAAAATATTAAAATTGATTCTTATTTCGCCGCCCGGGGCACACACACTCCGGGACGTCGCGACAGCTTCGTGACTCCGCTGGGGACATTAGAGAGTCGAGCCATTAATTAATTAGAAATTATCCCAAGTTCAAATTTAATAAATCTTTTAATTACTCCTTATTTTGTGAATATTGTAATTCGTAAATGACCTTGATCAATTGTAAATATTTTACTTCCATAATTTACAAACAACCTTAATTAATTAAAAATATTTTGTTTCCTAATTTTTTTTTTGAATATTAATTGTGGATATTTTGTTTCCAAATATTCTGAATAAGCATATTAATTATAGATATTTTGAATAAGCATATTAATTATAGATATTTTGTATACTAATCGTAAATATTTTGTTACCATATTTTTTTAAAGTAAGCCTATTAATTAAATATATTTTTTTTCCAAATTTTTTGAATAAACATATTAATTGCATATATTGTGTTTCCCTATCTTTTGAATAAATATATTAATTGTAGATTTTTTGTTTCCATATTTTTAATAGCATGTGAATAAATGTGAGGATAGCGGGATTAGGTTAAATTTAAATTCACACACTCTCACGCTCTATACCCGGGCTTTACCTGCTAAGATTAGAAATGAGTGTAATACCGTTTGTCCCCACGTGGCAAGGCTTGTGGGGACCCGTGAAGCACTCCGCTTAATTTAAACTTTGTCCAAACCCCTTTTTGGTGAGGATGGAGGTTAGATTGGGAACCTTTTTATCAATAGGGATTAGAGCCTACCCACACATACTTGTCTATAGTCTTCCCTAACTAGGATAGAGCCATGAAGAACCCTATATATACGTACCTACCCTGGGTTGGGACAAGAGTCACATCCTTCTCCACGTATAGTATGTTGTATATATGTTGTGAGATACTTTGTATTATATCATGCATTTTGCATCCATGTTAGACATGCATACTACTTAGCCAGTATTCTGAAAAAGCCCACTAATGAGACCATGGCCCGTCCTTTTTTTTTTTAAAAAAAAAACAAAGCACTTGACTCAAGCATTTTAAAATACGGGTTGGCCCAACCCTTTTCAAATAACTCGGGCACAATTTTTCAAGAAAAAAAAAAAGAGCATAGGCCCGACCTTTTCCTAAGAAAAAACATGGTCCAAGCATGATTTTCAAAAAGGGTCAAACCCAGATTTCAAAAATGGGTCTTGGCCCTATTACCTAAAAATTTGGCCCCACATTTTTCAAGTAATCCAAGCCCAACTCCTTTTAAAAATAGGGCCTGATCCCATCATAAAATACATTGAAGCCCATATTTTAAAATACTCGAGGTCCAAGTGCACATTAAAGTCCACAAGCCTGCATTGAGCAAATCCAATGGGTTGACTAGCCTGGGTCAACCCCAACCTCAGATCATAATATGACCCTTTATAGAATATGAGGAACATGGACTATCATCAAGGAAAGGAATGGTTAGGGGAAGAATTGAATTGAAATTGTGGCCCATCAATGGTCGTCTTAATCTTGAAATCTTTCATTAGCAGGATGTTTTCAGAATTCTAGAAAAGTAGTCATTTAGGTTACATCACATTCATGCACTTCATTTCATGGATAGCCATGCACGATAGGTTGCATACATGTTAATATCCCTATTGTTATGTATTTGTGCACTAGGTACACCCATGCATAAACACCCATTGCATAACAAAATCATTCCATGTTCAATTTTATAACCATGCATGCATAGTCATCTCCAATGAGTTGGTAATAATATCCCCATTTTTCTGTAAAACACGTGTACCAAGGTGGTGAAATCAAGATCCAGCATTGCAAAAGCGGGTGAAACAGAACGGTCCCTGTACATCCTTTTTAAGTTCTTAGAAAACGGTTAGACTCATGTAGAAGGATCTAGAAGGTCAGATAAGCTCTCCCCCACCAAATCATGAAGATGTCCATCAAGATGTGCAAAATATTAAGGATCAGATGGAGAAGGTAGCCCCCTCGTGGAGCAAAATTACACAAAATCCAAAGCGGGCAGTTGAAAACAAGCCTTCATTCAAACCACGATCGATGGAGTCGTTGTCTGGTCTAGGTTTAAGCCTGCACACATTTATCCTAGCAACTCAGGACTTGAGACCCCAACCGGTGAGTGATGTCCAAGTTCTGCCCTTTATCTATCCTGATATTCAAGAAGAGAGAATAGCTGAAGAAAAGGGCAAAGAGCAAATACCTCTTCAAGAAATGAATCATAAGAATGAAGTCTGGGAAGAACAGCTGCAAGCTATGCAAAAAGCAAACATGTTTGGTTCGTCGGATGCTTTCAATTCTTGTCTGATGTCGAATTTGATCTTACCCCCAAAGCTCAAAGTCCCAAATTTTACGATGTTTAGTGGGTCCGAATGTCCACTAGCTCACTTGGGGATGTACTTACAGAAGATGGTTGCGCATTGTGGTGATGACGATATGCTTATCCAGTATTTCCAAGATAGCTTGACTGGGGAAGCCCTAAGATGGTATAACCGAGTAAAAATCCGCACATGGGAGGATTTAACTCGCGCCTTTATCGCTCAGTACAACAATGATATAGCTTCAGACAAGCAGACTTTACGAAATGTGGAGAAGAAGGCAAGTAAGTACTCTCATGATCAAGAAGAAATGACAACACAGAGTTATCCTCGGGTGGAAAAAGGAAAAACAGTTTGTTTATGTGATGGCTTTGTCAAAGATCAAGGTGTTGACAACCAAATTAGAGGCATTTCTCAAAATTTGGCTTACTTAAGGATCACCAGAAAGCAGGTTAAGGAAGCATTCAAAATAAAAGGAGTGCAATATACAAGGCCAAGACAAAGTTCTTCAAAAGGGGTTGAAAAAAAGGAAAGAAAGGTGGGCAAGTAATGTAGTACCTAGGGGTGCAGGACAGCACATGGATTCCTTCAGTCCTTCACGAACTTTGGAGCAACGTAACTTACAGATACCAGGGATGCCTCCAAAGGAAAAGAAAAGAAAGGAAATTCAGCCTATCCCGATGACCTATGTAGAGTTATTCCCACAGTTGGTCGAAAGGCATTTAGTTGCGCCTACGCCAGGAATGTTGATACAACCCCCTTACCCAAGGTGGTACAACTCAAATGCTCGATGTGAATATCACGCTGGGACAATAGGCCATTCAATTGAAAAATGTTGGACCTTTAAGTATAAAGTGCAATCATTGAGACATGTTGGGTGGATAGCCGTCGAGGATAAACAGCCAGGGATCCATAGTGATCCTCTACTCAATCACGAGGAAAGAAATGATTAATATGTTGTAAGAAGATTTGGGAGCTGAGGTCAGGCAAAAGAGTATGTCAGTTATGGATCCTGAATTCTCGTAAGAAGCCTAAATGGATAGATTTACTCTTTGATTGCAGGAGCAAAAGTACACAAGGGCCAAGTTTTTTGATTTTCTAGTTTGTTTCATATGATGATGTCATTTTAATTCCCTTTCTTCTAGAATTCTATTGACACTATTGTCTCAGACAATTTCCCTTTCATCAATAAAATGAATTATGCATTTTCTCATATCACCTGTTTCATGAGTTCAGTTGACCAAAAAATTGTTTGCTGATGTTTCGTGTAAAGATAAGGAAAATGATGATACCAATATTCATAAGCCAGAAAGTGATGTTAATTTTGAAAACCAAACACGGGAGGTGGAATCAGAAGAAGATAAAACAATTTTTCTCACCCTATGAACTCAGATTTTGTGAAGAAATAAAGAATCTCGAAGGAATTTAGTAAAATATATGTGTTGTGCCAAGAATTTCAAGTCAATTCGCTATTCATGTTTTGATCCAATGACAGATGGCCATCTTTGTTTGACTAGTTATCCCCAAAAGAACCAAATATTGATTTACCAATTGTTAACCAAGTTGAGCCTGAATGTTAAACTAGTCTTTTCTTAAAACTTAGTTCACCAAAAATTTAACCTGGGTTGGGTTTCCTAGCGTTTGGCAAGTCATATGAGACAACAATGGGCTATCGAAATGATGGCAAGCCATTTTTCTGCTACCCAAAAGAAATTCAAAGAAGAAATCTCTTGCAAGCCCTTTTGAGCCTGAAAAATTTATTTACTGATTAACCTGTCAAAGGATCACACCCTACACTAGGGCAGTTTAAAAGAAATGAGTGCGAAAGGATGTCCAATTAAAATGCTAAAAAGTCCTTCATAAAAGGAGGAGCAAAAGTGCAGTAAAAGAAGAATATGCAAGAAAGAGAAAGAAGAAGAAAAAAGGAAAGAAAGAAATAAGGGACATATTACATATGTAATCTTTAACCAAATTACCCTTGATAAAATTGACAATTTTGAGCTTTATTTAACCTTTTTCTTTTTTAACCTATAACCCCCCAGCCTACATTACGGTCCAAATGAAGTACTGACCAGATTGGTATACATTGTTGTCTCTAATGATTTGTCAGACTCAATAACGAGTCTGAACTACGTAATGACCTGATCCTAAAAGGGTACTTAGGCAACTTGTCCAAATGACAAGTTCGGTCAATATCTTGCAAGTGCCTCAATTCAAACTGTGGACATAAAACATCATTATGGGATGAGATTTTTGAGCCTTAGTTTCCCTTTTATTCTGAAAACCCATATCCCTCAGCCTACGTTTCATCCCGAGTCTTAAAGACCATCTTGAGATCAAAACATGGGTTGAACTTGACTAAACTAAAGGCAACATTTAAATATGAGAAATTTCTAATGGTTTTACAGCAGAATGAAACAAAAGAAGAGAGGTGGCCATTGATAATGCTGGGACAATCGAAGTAAAGATCAGCCATTCAGTTTGGTAAATTAACATCAATGTCATATGACTTTTGAATACTGGTATGAATTTTTCTTGTAATAGCATTGGAACATGGTAAAACATCTATTTTTGGGCGGGTGACCTTTTGGTTTCACAAGTTGATATCATAATTGCATAATCATTCCTCATTGCCAAAAAAAAAAAAACCTTCTTACTCTTCCAAGCTTGAAAAGAGGATGAGTTTCGGAACCACTAGTGTGCTTCTTATAGAGGAGGTCTCCGTTGAGAAAATATGATGCGCGTAGAATCAGTCAATCTAACTAGGGAAAATGTCATGTCAGGCTTTACAGATCTGCTTATTCAAGAAGAATCTAACAATTAGGTCAAGATCAGTAACAGATAAATTCAACTAGGGCAGATTCTGTGATGGAGTTTCATTTGAGCCAAGTTTACCACTTCCATTAATAAAATTGGTCCAAGATCAGTTATAAATCCATTCAGCTGGGGCAGGTTTCAAGGGAACTAGGTCAGAGGCAACATAGCCAAGATTAGAGATTGATCGGTTGATTACAGGCACATTGGAAAAATAAAGTTCATGCATCGTCATGCATTTCATGCATTACACAGAAAAGTGCATACATATTATATCATGCAACATGCCCACATATCCCCATGTTCTGGTGTCATATCAAACGCCTTGCATGCATGCATCCCCACATAGCAACATGTCACTGCATTCTAGCATCTTAGGTAGCAACATGCATACATATAGCAATAAAGCACCATTCATTCATACTTTCGTGGTTGAATAAACTTCTGAATAATTTTTTTGCATCCTTGACTGAGCCATTCTTGCCTAGATATATTTTGAAACTGGGGCAGCTGTCCCCCATGCAGAGATTGACATACTTTGAAACTGTGGTAGTTGACCCCAGGAAGCAATTGATGCATTGGTTGTTGAGTCTCAAAGAGGGTGATCTAAAGACAACAAAAGAAACTCAAAATTTTGTTCCGATCGATAATCCCCAATGGAATAATTTTGAACCCTACACTTGAGGACACTTTCCAGAAGAATCTCGTGGTCTCGCACCCGATTGATCACCCTCAGCAGAGTAACCATTTTCCAAAATACTGACCTTCCAAAAGATCTCGGGACCTGGCACCTGATTAATCGTCCCTAGTGAAGCAATGTTTCAAGACTTAAAACCCATATAAGCTTATTATTTAAAGAGTCTCGGGATCTTGTACCCGATTGATCATCCTTATACTCACGCACTCGGGTTCCTACACCCGATGCACATCATTCTCATACTTCGGGTTCCTACACCCGAGGCACATCATCCTCACACTTCAGCGCTCAGGTTCCTACACCCGATGCACATCATTCTCATACTTCGGGTTCCTACACCCGAGGCACATCATCCTCACACTTCAGCGCTCGAGTTCCTACACCCGATGCACATCATCCTCATACTTCCGCACACAGGTTCCTACACCCGATGCACATCATCCTCATACTTCAGTACTCGGGTTCCTACACCCGGTACGAGTCACCCTCCTAAGTCATCGGGATCCTACACCCAGCACAAGTCCTTCTCAAAAGCCTTGTTAACCAGGATACACCCGAGTCATCATTAACCATTGGTCCAGAAATCCCATCGAACAGTAATCAGACTCTCAGAATCTTACATCTGAGAAGCCCACGAGATCCTACACTCCAGCAATCATCAGACTCTCAGAACCCTACATTTGAGAAGTCCTCGAGATCCTACATTCGAGCAATCTACAGACTCTTGGAATCCTACATCTGAGAAGTCCTCGAGATCCTACACTCGAAGCAATCAACAGACTCTTAGAATCCTACATCTAAGAAGTCCTCGAGATCTTACACTCGAGCAATCAGCAAATCCTACATCTGAGAAGTCCTCAAGATCCTACACTCGAGCAATCCGCAGACTCTCGGAATCCTACATCTGAGAAGTCCTCGAGATCCTACACTTGAAGCAATCAACAGACTCTTAGAATCCTACATCTAAGAAGTCCTCGAGATCTTACACTCGAGCAATCAGCAAATCCTACATCTGAGAAGTCCTCGAGATCCTACACTCGAGCAATCCGCAGACTCTCGGAATCCTACATCTGAGAAATCCTCGAGATCCTACACTCGACGTAATCAACAGACTCTTAGAATCCAACATCTAAGAAGTCCTCGAGATCCTACACTCGAGCAATCAGAAAATCCTACATATGAGAAGTCCTCGAGATCCTACACTCAAGCAATCCACAGACTCTCAGAATCCTACATCTGAGAAGTCCTCGAGATCCTACACTCGAAGCAATCAACAAACTCTTAGAATCCTACATCTAAGAAGTCCTTGAGATCCTACACTCGAGCAATCAACAGACTCTTAGAATCCTACATCTAAGAAGTCCTCGAGATCCTACACTCGAGCAATTAGCAAACTCTCAGAATCCTACATCTGAGAAGTCCTCGAGATCCTACACTCGAGCAATTAGCAGACTCTCAGAATCCTACATCTGAGAAGTCCTCGAGATCCTACACTCAAGCAATCCGCAGACTCTCGGAATCCTACATCTGAGAAGTCCTCGAGATCCTACACTCGAAGCAAACCATCATTGTGTCCTATGGCTGGATCATCGTATTCCTACGGCTTGGATTCCTACATTCGAATCAAGCCATCATTGTGTCCCATGGCTGGATCATCGTATCCCTATGGCTCGGATTCCTACATTCGAAGCAAGCCATCATTGTGTCCCATGGCTCGGATCATCGTATCCCTACAGCTCGGATTCTTACATTTGCAGCAAGCCATCCCTGTGTACCTCAACCGGGATTCTTACATTCAGTACAAATCGTCCATGGTTGGCGGAAATAAGCAACTCTTGATTAACCTGAAAAGTTATAGGGAGTTGAATGGTTTGACTAAAATAGGTGTCTTTTATCTTTGCAGGCTTGTTGTTACAAAAAAACGTAGGAGAGTTCCTACCGTTACATTGAAGCAACCAACCCTACAAAGAGGGGCAGCTGTAAATACCCTATTTTTGTCCTAACCAGATAGAACAAGGGGTCTATTCTTATTTTCATTATTATTATTATTATTATTATTATTATTATTATTATTATTATTATCACTATTATTTTTAGTATTTATGATTTTATTATTATTATTAGTATTTTTACTATATTTATTTTATTATTACTTTCTTATAATTATTTTCATTATTTATTATTATTTATTACCAGTAGTATTATTATTATTACTTTACTATTATTATTTTGGATATATCTATTATTATTATTATTATTATCACTATTTTTATCATTATTATTATTATTATTACTATTATTATTATTATTATTATTATTAATATTTTATTATTATTATTTTTAGTATTTTTTTTATTATTATTGTTATTATTTTCCTATATTATTATTTATACTTTATTATTATTATTATTATTATTATTATTATTATTATTATTTTTCTATTATTATTATTATTATTATTAATTATTGCTTTTAATATTAGTATTATTACCTTATTTACTAATTATTATTATTATTATTATTATTATTATTATTATTATTATTATTATCATTATTACTGTATCTATTATTACCATAAAAGTATAAAAAGAATAAAAAGAAAGAGGAAAAGAAAAGAAGGACTTTTAGGGTTTTGTTTTATAAATAGGAATGCATAGGCAGCAAAGACAAAGAACAGAAAAAAAAAAAACTTTAGCTTTCTCTTTCGGCGAGGGCACAACCACCATTCGCATAACCCCATGTACAGCCCTCTCTCAACTCTTGCCATCTCCTTCTCTCACTCTCACTCTCCCTCACCAACAGCCGCAGCCCTACCTCTCGCCCCAATCCTCCACACATAGTCCATCATCTTCGTTCCCACAGATCTGCAGCATCACCTCTCTCGCCACACAGCCACTCCGGGAGAATTTCCATCTTCTTTCCTCCAGAAATCCTGAACCAGCCCACGGTCAGCCCAATCTCCAACCGGAACCACCAGAACACCATCGAAGGCCGGCACAACCCACAGACTAGCCGAGAGACCTCCAGAAGATTACGATTGCTCCGGCCAGCCACCTCTGCTTTTAGCCACCTTCTGAGTTTCCCCTGCTGTCACCGTCAACCTGCTGCCAATTGCTCCAGAACACCAGCCAGACCCGCACAGAAACTCCATCTCTTGCCGTCCCCCTCCACGGATCCTGCAACACCAGCAACCTGCTCCAAGCCAAACTCCGGCAACACACCACGACATCCTCCAGCAACCACCGTGCTCTCTGCCGCTGCAACACTAGACCACCAGCCACCACTCTGATTCACTCTTTTTACTTTTCCTTCCTCCATCTGACGTACTGTTAATGTTAAAATTTCCATCTTCAGGATCTCACGTAATTTATTGATGATTTCATGAGTTTGCTTTGCCCTCTTCTTCTGATGCTTATATGTCGGTTGTTTGCTTTTGAGTTTCAGGCCAAGGAAACGCTTTCTTTTAGGCGGGTTGATTATGGGTGCTGGTGAAATTGTGTTTTATGGTTAAAGGAACTGATTTTTACTATTTGGGAATTTGATGATCTTCACCACAAGGGTCTCCCTCTTCCTAAGTTCAACAATTCTAGAGCACTCCAGGGAGTATATGATTGCTGCTCTTAATTATCTTTATTTCATTTATCATTTTTCTATTATGTTTAGTTTATTGTGATGTTTATATTATATTGTTTATGTTTATTATGATCTTTGTTATGATATTAGGACTTTGTGTTTATATTTATTTTGATGTTTATACTATCATGTTTTATTTATTATTATGTCATTTTTAGGTTTATATTTATCATCACATCGATATCATTATTAGGATTTCTTGTTTATTATTGTGTTTATATTATATCGCTTATATTTATTTTTAGGTTGAGATAATTTTTTCTTTTATGTTATTGTTATATTATTATGGTATTTATGTTTATTATTATTATTATTATATTATATATTTATTATTATGGTAGTTTTTAGTATTTTAATATACACAGTATTATTTATTTTGGTAACTTTAGTATTTTGACATTATGTTATTATATTATATTATTAGGGTATTTTATTATGTTTATATATGGTATTTTTTTTATAATAGTATTTTTCGTATCTTAATATATATAGTATTATGAGGATTTTCTTTACTTATTATAGTAGTTGTAATATTTTGGTAGATATTTATTATTATGAATATTGTGGTATTTTAGTATTAGATCTATGCTTTAGCCCATTATTATTATTATTATTATTATTTTTATTATTATTATTATTATTATTTTATCTTTTACATTTATTATCTTTAAAAAACCCCAGAAAGTTTTGAAAGTATTATTGAATATTTAGAATATATATATATATATATATATATATATATATATTAATCTGGGAGCTATTTTCATAAAATATTTTCTTAATTATCATCCCTATGATTTTAATGCTGGGGTATGAGCCTTTGGGCTTCACGTACCTTTAGTTTTGAGGGAATATGTAAATATTTAGATTTTACATATATTTTTGTATTGTTCATTTACTTATTTATTTATTTATTTATTCACTTTGCATGTGTTTTAATAAATTTACTAGAGGAGTAATTTTAAAGACTTTTTAGATTAACTTAGGGATAATTCTAAATTAATTAGGTACCGTTCATAAGAACAGGCGCGTAGGGGATGCTCGTACCTTCCCCTCGCGTAACCGAACTCTCGACCGCAGTTCTGGTAACGTAGACCCATTCTACCCCTAACGAGGTAGTAATCATGTGTTCTAACACACTAAAAGGTTAGTGGCGACTCCGACATTCCCCATTTTTCCTGAAAGTATTAAAATTGATTTTTATTTTGCTGCCTGGGGCACACGCGCTCCGGGACGTCACGACAACAGTATTTTCCTGAGCTATGTTTTACAGAATATACAGACAATGGATGTGTTTTATAGTAATTACAGAATACCATGATTATATAGTTGATACAGATACAGTTTACAGTACCATGACATATAGTTTTACTGTTTATTACATAAACACAGTTGATATAGATACAGTTTTCTACAGCGTCATGGTTTATACAGTTATTACAGAATCATGGTAAAACAAATAGTTGTATATAGAGATGTATTATATAGTAACAGACCCTGTTGGACCATACAGTTTACAGAGTACAGTACCGTAGCTACATACAGTTTATAGAGTGCAACCACCTATTCAGATAATACGTGGTATAAAGGTTGATCGCATAGAGCTCACGAGTGGACATGGTCCCCATCAAATATGGGTAGAGGAGGGCTGATCAGACTATGGAGTATAGTGATTTATTCATGGTTGGCCAACTAGGGTAAATCCCGCCGACGGGTCGCACAACCCTATCATGAGGGGTTAAATCATGACATACAGTTATCCACAGGAAAGTTTACAGTTATTACTATGTTTATACATGTTTACAGAAATAGAAATATATATATATGTTAGCAGTATTTTGAGTAGAAACTTAAAGTACAGAAATGTTAAGCAACAGGTAAAAGATGAAGATTTATATTACTGGTATTATACTTTACAGATTTAGTGATACATAACTATATAGTAATAGATTTTCACAGTATTGTAACTCATTTGCCACACACTAGCAATAACATATTTCGTCTTATTGAGCGTTGGCTTATCCCAATTACTTTAACATTTTTCAGGTGATCCAGGTAGGCGAGCAGATCAGGCTCGCAGATAGAGGGGCTGCCCTGACAATAGTGTGAGTATTTTTGAAAGTATTTTTGTATAACCCCAACCAGTTGAGGGTATTCTAGAAAACAGACATATATATATATTTTGAGAAATACTTTACCACTCTGGTATTGTATATGACTACGTATGGTTATGTTTATTTGATTTCTACTTCTTGCTGTTTAGGTTGATGATTGGGTTTAATCTAGTATGGTATTAAACCATTTAAAATGTAAGCAATCCGTGCATGTGCGATCCATCTCCATTCGATCAAAATCCCCTTCCATGGCTATGATTTTCCCACGTCAGCAATCTTGGCGCATCATTTTATAACCGTTCGATCTCTTATTCTCATTAACGTCAGCAATTGGCCAGTGTCAGAGACCATTATGAACGCCGGCTCGTTCCACTCGCTGTTTTACACCTAGCGCATTCTCCTCCACGCAACATAAGAGCAACACGACTATATCCCGTCTGTTCGATCATCACGACTAAGTGGACGTTGTGGATTAAACCATGCCACACATCTGCACCAGAACCTGCTCCTCCGCTCAACCATAGATGCGTGGCATCTCCTCCTCTCCTCTCCCCCCCCCCCCCCCGCCGCGGCGGACATTCTCACAACCATCCGATTAGGATACCTACTCAGCGGATGCGGTCACGCGACGTGGTTGATCGTCGTCACCGTTACCTGATCCACTCACAGAGCGCCACATGGCATGGCCTTGACCAAACCTTAACCCGATTAACCCCTTGCGAACTAGTTCTTCTCAAAACCAGTTTGGGTAATTTGAACCGGTATGGAACCGGTTTAATCCTTCTTATCATATTTAATAATTCACAATGAATTCATAAAAAATCTATAAAATTCAGAAAGATTACAAAAAAAAAAAAAAAAAAAGGTAAAAATTCTAAAAATATTTCTAAGCCAATTTTCATTGCTTTTTCCTCTTAAAATAATTTTTATGTTAAAAATCACAAAAAAAAAAAAAAAAAATACAAAATTTCACAAAAACATTTTTTAGATTAAAAATTGTTTTTGAACGTGTAGGAAAATCACAAAAAATTCAGAAAAAAATCATGAAAACTCAGAGAAAATAAAAATCTCAAAATATTTCCTAACTTTCATTATCTTTTCTTTGATTGCCGTTTTGTTATTTCAAAATTGAGAAAAATATCAAAAAATGTTATAAAAATTCAGAAAATTACAGAAAAATATAAAAATACTTTTGAGTTTGGAAACTCATCTCTACCAATTTTTCGTCCCCGAATAAATTCAAAAACCTCCTAGAGTATTATTTTTCATACTTAGAGAAAACCCCTAAACTTCAAAAATCTCGGGAGCTATTTTCATAACCTATTTTCTCGATTTTTCATTCTCGATGATTTTAAAAGGAGGCATTGAGCTCTTTGGAGTATAGTATGCCCCGGTTCTGAGAGAATATTTATATGGTATTTGCAATTGTGCATTTCTTTACGATTTTTCAAAATGAGTAATTTCAAAGGCTTATTAAGTTTACTTTATGGGATAATTTTCGATTAATCAGGTACCATTCATAAGAACGAGCGCGTAGGGGGTGCTAATACCTTTCCCTCGCATAGCCGAACTCCCGAGCTCAACTCTAGTAACGCAAACCGATTCTGCCCTTAATTGGGTAGGAATCAAGTGTTCTAATCACACTAAAAGGTTAGTGGCGACTCCATCACACCATAATTTCCATGAAAATATTTTTTAAACAACCTTTTACTCTCTTTTCCAATTCGAGTCCGGGAACGTCGCAACAACTATATCTAAAACACTTCTGTAGTGATCCCTTGGAGGAAAATCATCCAAAAACTCTCAATATACTAATCTCTTATTCGAAAATTCCTGATGTCCGCGAGCTAAACCATTGATGGTTTAGGCCAAACCGTCGACAGTTTGAAGCCAAGTAGAATACCCTGCATCACTACTTGAAACCGTCGATGGTTACACCCAAATCGTTGACGATTTGCCTAGAAACCTACCACCCTAGAAACCTCTCTCTTGTTCCTCGCTTCACGATGTTTTCCCAGTGCGTGCGCTTCACTCAAAATATGAGCCACATCCTTAACAATCTCCACCTTGGTGAATATTCACCACTTAGGATAAATATGAAAGCTAACCCCGCTGCTGCGTCCAGGCTAGTAGATTAGGACCACCTCCGGTCTAACACCTGGAGATGTAAACTATGTCCAAGCAACGCTTGAACTTGACCATGGTAATAGGAACTCTACCTAGTTGAACACTCAGGTCCTTGAACGATCTTCTAAACCTCAATGCTACCTTGGCAGCCTCAGTCCCTACCAAGAACTTTGATCCAGTTGTAACTAGTGCAACCTAAGATTGTACCATGAACTTCCAACAATTAGGCCTTTCCACAGCATATCCCGTTGTAGGCCTTATGTCATCCAAGTCCCCTATGTAGTCTCCATCCATGAATCTCACAATTGATGAATCACTCTGCTGCCCGCCGAAGTACCCCACTCCACTAGCGTAGGAAACCTTTGGCATGTCTTGAACATCACCGTTCGTCCTTAAGTACTAGGCTGTAGACTGTTTACTTTGATTTGCCAACGGTGTACTGGTGACTAGTTTAACATTAACTATGCTAAACCTCTCCAACACTTGATCCAAAAAACCACCCAGAGATAACCACACTCTCCATGTAGTTTTGTCCACATAGCTACCCTAAGATAACCCCAATCTACCTATAGCTTTATCCTTGTGAAACTCCAACCCAATTATACTCTTGGCAGCACCCAAAACCTTTATGTCAATTAACTTCCTTTCTTAATAGAGTCCCCCAGTAATTTACCTCAGTTAGAACCCTCCTAGCAATATGCATGTCACTCACAAAAAACAATAGAATAATTGCTCATTTGTATCTTATCTCCCTCTCCCCCTCTAGGATCTCCACTAACCCCCACGTTTGATTCTTATACAGTAACTCCTTCTCCTCCACCATGGCATCTATCCACCTACCCTTCTTTTGGCCGTGCACTGCCTCCTTAAAGGTAGTAAGATCCTCCTAGGTAGTAATAGATGCATAAGACATCAGATCTTTACCTAGGCAGTGGTCTGATAGTGCCTCTGAGCCCATTGTTATCCTGCTAGTCTCCAAAGCTTGAACTCCCTGCATTATGACCAATGTCATCTCTGCCCTGAGTTTATAACTCCACATGCATCACAATATCATTTTTGCTACCATTTATACTGTGATACTACAATCCTCTTGAGTTAGAACTCCCTACACTTTTGTCACGAGTCTTCAACTCCACCTGCACAATATGCTCGTTGCTGCTGCAGCTTTTTGGCCCCTATTTCTCTTCATCTACTTGAGTACGCTATCTCATGGCTTTAACACCTAAAACCATGTCTCCCCCAATCGCCACCCTGTTTGCCATTGGATCACCTAACTTGAACTCATCTTTCTTATACCCCATAAATATGTACCGTCTAGACACCACACCAAGCTTAGATCTCACCTCACTAGAAATATGCATGGTTAGACCTCCAAACTCTCTCAAACTAAAGAATTCTACCGCATAACCTATCCAAGCCTCTCGTACAACTCTCCCATTGGCGATCAATTAATCTAAAAACCCGCCATACTCGCTGACTTTACCAAGAAGTTCCTTGCAAGCCTTGCATACATGATATCATGCTTGCAAAACTCCTTAAATGCCAGCATACTCAATTTCAATATCTGACCTAAGGTACTCTCTCCCAGTCTAGTGCTCCACCTCAGCCACAAGTTACACCTAGAAAACATATCCAACTTGTGCCGCATGTGATACCCCTAGACCTTTTGTGATAACCTCGCAAAGTACCTATGTCCAACATGTAAAGACCCGAAAAATTAAAATGATTGAAATAATAAAAAAATTTAGATAAAATAACAAATAAATAAATAAAAAGAATGACGTGGGAAAAAAAAGGAAAAAAATTAAAATTAAAGAAATTAAATTAAATTAAGATAAATTAAATAATTAAATAATTAGTTATTAAATTAAACATTATTACATTGAATTTTTAAAAAAAACTAATTGAAATAATAGAAATATATATATATATATATATATAAAAAATAAACTGAAGAAGAAAGAAGAAGAAGAACAGAAGGGATTCACGCCCCCCCCCTCTCTGCAAGTTCCTGCAAGCTCCAGCCACCTTCATCTCCGTCTCTCTCCTTCTCTTAATTTTTTGACGGGTTTGCATCGGGTTGGGAAACGGAAGGTGCCGTTGGATTCCTAGTTCCGCCGCCGACATTTCTACTAGAGCAAATTTGTCATGGGAATGACTTAGGCCCTACTCTTGGGGAAAGGTAATTTTTTTTCCCATTTTCTCAATTTTGCTTTAAATCTGCTGTTAAATTGGCGATCGGGTACCACCACGTGGTCCTAGTTGTGATTGTCATCATTTTGATGTGGATAAATTTTCAATTGGGGTTTTTTAGACCCCACTCCAAAGCGAGAGTGAGATTTGAGAAATTTGGCAAATTAGTTAAATTTGCGAGTATAACTGTTAATTTGAAAATTATGACCCTAGAAAATATTCAAATAAAATTTTATTCAAGAATAATTTATTGAAGTTAGGAATTTAATTTCAGGGTCCGGGTGAGAGCCGCAGACATCTTTTCGGGATCCATGTTGGCGTAGTACAAGAAATCAGGTAAGGGGAAAAATATATATTAAATCAGAATTTTTATGAATTAAATGAAAAATAAATTGTGTTATATGTACGTGAATATGTTTTGGTATAGGCAAAATGCCAGCCATTTAAATTATATTTTTCGGAGTTTAGGATTGTTTATTAGATACATATATGCGAAAATGAACTGATGAAAGTGGAAAATATTTTCAGAACAATTATGTAAGAAATGAAATGTATTTTTAGTATATAAATGTTAAATGTGAGTTGGCCTATTTTAAAGAAAGTTGTATGAATTTCACTGTTAAATTGTGTGGCATGAGTAAATGTAAATTTTGTGCAAATATATGTTAAATGTATGAGATGTAGGTTAAGTAATGTATTGTGAATAAAACATGATATGGACTATGTTGTTTGTCTGTGTTAATGCAACAATGTAAACAGCTAAAATATGTTAGGTAAATAGCTGAAATATGTTGGGTAAAATAACTGAAAATGGCTGGGTAAATGTATGACAGTTGAAATATGCTGGGTAAAACAGGTGAAAGTGGCTGGGTAAATGTGTAACAGCTGAAAGTGGCTAGGTAAATGTGTAACAGCTAAAAAATGTTGGGTAAAACAGCTGAAAGTGGCTGGATAAATGTATGACAGCTGAAAAATGTTGGGTAAAACAACTGAAAGATGCTTGGTATGAAATGAAATGAAATGAAAAGGGAAATGAATGAAATGGAAATGAAATGTGAAATGTGAACAATGTAAAATAGGAAAGAGTCACTTAAAGTGAAATGCAATACAATATTAAGTTATGAATATGAATAGATGTGTATGATTGAATAATGATAGAAAGAATGATGTATTATGATATTAGAAGTATGTATGTACGTAGAACATGTTACGATTGGGCGAGGCGTACCTTTTGCTTAAGGGCTTGCTGTGTGAAGCGAGTGCACTAGTAGTTACAGATGTGGCAGTAGCTGCATAACGTACTAGGGCAGAGGGAGCCTACTTGTATGGGCGGGTAGATTTCCCTATCCTTAGGGCCTTCGCCGGTAAACTTTTGTATGAACTGTGTAAGTACGAGATCAAGTTAACACTTGAGGACTTACTGAGTAAGGTGAATGCTCTGGTATGCTTCAGTAGTGACCTTCAGGTTACCTAAGTATCATAGCAGAGGGGTGCTACTTGTATGGGTGGGTAATCACCCCTATCTTTGGGTAATCTCGTGGGTAAACCTTTGCATGTGATTGTTAGGTTCAGAAAATGACTTTCAGTATTATGTTAATGATTTACAAATATTATAAAATGATATGTATAATCTCATGATGGCCACACGCTGAGTTTAATATATTGTTTCTTCCCTTACTGAGATGTGTCTCACCCGAATATAAATGTATTTCCTTTTTCAGGACATCCTCGAGGTCGAGCTTTGAGAGCTCGAGGTTTTTATAACATTATTGGGAAATAGAAAATAAGGGGTATATTTCTATGTTAATTTTGGGGAATGTAAATATTTATATTTTAAGTTTTTATGTTTAAAGCCTGTTGAAAACGGAATGGTTGTGAAAATACTGAAATGCTTTTGGAGATGTATGTATTCATGGAAATGCAGGTGATGAATGGATAATATGGATTATAGTTAGAATTAGTAAACTCTGGTATATTGTTATATGGAGATTATATTTATGTTTTCCGCTGCGTATGATATGGATCATGAATATCAGGATATGATCAGGTATAACGCGTCTGACCTGGGTTTATGAGTTCAGGGCGTTACACAACATGTGATGCTACCCTCACTGGTCCCCAAAATCCATAACATTGTAGTTGAGAATATCCTCTGTTTTGTGTATGGTTGTGTTACACAAAACGGTATTATCTGACTTAGAATTCTCAGCTGCAGCTCCACCTACAACTGTATTTTTGAATAGTGCATAGAGATTCCCTGCTATCCTTTGTTCCTTCATAACTATCAAGACGCCTTCACACATCTCATTGTCCCGCCTTCATACTTGTAACTATACCCATTACAATTCAAAGTGCCCAATGATATCACATTCTTCCATAAATCAATTACATGTCTTACACCATATAACGTCTTTACCACACCATCATACATCTTGATAGGCTTAATGTGAGCCCATATATAAGTAGTGAACCATGCTTTGTTGGGCTTAATGTGAAAAGAACATCCCGAATATAGGATCTAAGAACCTGTGAAGCATTCTGAACTTGATGAGATAGAAAGTATCTCACAATCACTGCTTCTCGAGTCCCCTTCTTCAAGTTCATTAACAGATTTTGATGAACCCTTTTAAGCTTTTGCTTTTCCCTTCTCCTACTTTTGGACACTCCATTTTTACGTGCCCTATTTTTTCGTACTTAAAACACCAAATTTCCTTCCTCCTCCTATAGTGAGATTGAGTTTTATTACCACTCAATCCACTCCAAGACTTGCCTTTCATATGATCTTGATTACACATCGCCACAAGCCCTTCAACATGTGAACCCTTATCGCTGATTTTCTTCCTCGGATGGAACCTTAGCAATGCACTCGTGATGTCCTTCAACTCCAGGGTTTCTTTCCCGTAAGTCAACATCGTAACCAGATTATCGTATGTAGGCTATGTAGGAAGGGAATTCAGTAGCATCAACGCTTTGTCCTCTTCCTCGAACTTCACATCAACTCACCCCAAATCACTAATGATCTGATTAAATGTGTTGATGTGCTGAGTCAAGTCCAAACCCTCTGCCATCTTAAGCCAATATAATTTTTGCTTAAGATACAACTTGTTCATCAATGAATTGGACATGTACCAGCACTCCAGTTTCAGCCAAACCGCTGCTGGTGATTCCTCATCCATGATGTGATACAACACAACATCAGTCACACATAACCTGATAGTGGACACAACTCTCGCTTCCAAGTCCTTCCAACTTGCGTCGTCCACGCCTTCCGAATTCTTTCTATATAAACCCTTCACCATCCCTTGTTGTACCAACGATTCCTTCACCCTCCTCTGCCAAAGCCCGAAATTCCACATTCCATTGAACTTACCAACATTGAACCTCGCAGAAGAAATCCCAACCATTGCAAACCAATAACTCTGATACTAATTGTTTTGAAAACAATAGGCGCTTTGATACCAATTGTTCGTGTCGAATGTGCGCAGTGGAAGACCTCACAAGAACTCACTAAACAATCAATGGAATAAGCAAGGCAAACACTCGATGATGAACTGTACTAAACAAGCAATCAATCAACAATGACAATCAATGAAAGCAATAACCATAGACACAAAATTACGTGGTTCGGCAATTTGCCTACATCCGCAGGAGCAGCGACTGTTTTTCACTATCACAATGAAGGTTACATGAAGCTTATTAAACTAGGGTTACATAATATGATTATATACTAGCCCTATGCATACAAAAGACTTCTACTATATCTAAAACACTTCTGTAGCGATCATTCGGAGAAAAATCCTCCAAAAATTCCTAATCTACTGATCTCTGATTCGAAAATTTGTGACGTACGTGAGCAAAACCGTTGACGGTTTGAAGATGAGAAGAATACCCTACATCATTGCCTGAAATCGTCAAAGGTTTGCCCTCAAACTAGCTACCCTAAAAACCTCTCTGTTGTTCCTCGCTTCATGATGGGTACATATGTTATACTCATAATATGAGACACATCCCCAACAAGGATAAATATGTGCAAACCCTTACATTAACAAAGGTCAAGATTCATGTTGTGGCAAATTTCTTGGTACTTTTAAGAATAAAAAAATCAAAACTTTGAAGGAGCTAGTTGCAAATGTTTGAAAAACTCCAAAAGTCATTCTAATAATTTAACAATTTTAGATCACATTTCTTATTATCAATTTTATGCATATATTATTTATTACTTATCCCAATCTTTCTCGAGAAATTATGTAAATAATATAACAGCAAATGCACTCTTGGCTGTGGCATAATGAGTCAATGACAACTTTCCACAAATACTCCTAAAATTGTATGTATGTGTCATTCATTCATTCATAATGTTCTACTCCTTTTTAATATATATAAATTTTGTGAATAATCCAACAACGATTGGCCTCCTGAGGTGCCATAGTTACCCTCTTCTATAGTTACTCATTTAGGGTGATGAGATCTATTCTTGAATAGGAGCAATGGTGTAGTAAATTTAACCAATACTAAAGTATTTAATAATCAACAACCAAAAATCCCTAAGAATGGGTAAAACCAAAGATGAATTGGTAAGTCAATTTCTAGAGAACTTCAAATTTTATTTATAACATTTGTTGTTTCAAATAATGTTTTAGGAGTGTCACTGAAACAATGCTTTTCTAAGCATAACCTTACTTTTCAGATACAGACCTGTGATAACATAAACTAACTCTTACTATGTAAATGAATTAGGTTTGACTTTTTGACTTTATTTAAAACTGATCACACTTACAATAGGAAAAAAATAGTGATGATTCCAATGTATCAATGTTTTTTTTTTTCTTTTTTTTTAAAAAAATCAATCATACTTTCTACTCAAGCATCAAAATTTTTTAACCTTCACATTGTAATAATCATTTTAATGTTTTTATAAAAATAATCTCATGTTGATTTGAGCTTTCAAGAGAATTTAACTTCATTTAGTTTTTGAAACCCAAGCAATCAATATCTATTAATGATTTTACATGCACATTTATAGATAGCACTTAACATTTATTAATAACATCAATTCAATGATTAGTATCGTGAATGATGCAAAAAATTATACTTCTTCTTTTTAACAAATCTAAGAAGAATCTTGAATTTGACCCTTAAAAAAGATTCAAAATTAGTAATAGCAAATTGAGCCTAGTGGCGGACCTAGGTTAGGCCTAGTGGGGGCAAGTGCCCCTACTGGAATTTACAAATAATATATTATGTGTTATATTATAAAATATTTAGATTAAAAATAGAATTATACCAAATATTAATCCAAATTCTTTAAAAATATTATTTGTCAAATTAGTGAGTATAAAAAATATTCAAGATATTTCTTAAAGGATATTCTATTGATTTGATTTCTATGTCGCTTCTATACATTAGAGATGTCATGTTTAGATTTTCAAAAATTAATATTAAAATTTTCTATTTTACATTCTTTTTCTTTACTTCAGTGCAAGCATAGGCCTCCATTGACGAAATATTCTACGTCCTCCACTAATTGAGCCAACTTATGAGAAATGTGATTAAAATCTCAATCAACAAAATTAAATTCACAAATCTTAAACTAAGTTTTATGATAAAAATATCATTAAAAATCCAAATTTGTTCATTGAATTGATATTGTGAAGAACATGAATAATGGTATTCAATTCCCCTCGAAGGCACAGCGCAGGATCCTCATTTCTACTGCAAACAATACTGCTTTCCTTGCTTAGCTTCCACCATACTTGAACACAAAACCTGATTCATTCTTCCAAAACAAATAGTTGCCAAATAAACCCCTTTGCAATTCCTAGTAGCCAACTTATGAGTCCATCAATTTTGTTTGTGACATTAGGAATTAGGACAGTACCCATTGGTTGTCCACTGGGAGTTCATCAACTCATTTTACTAAGCGATAACCCAATTTATCTTGACATATCAACTGACCAAGTTACAAATTCATATCAAGTTGTATTTATTTTTATGCATAATATTATACCAATAATACTATACAAACAAAAATATGTATGCATAATTACAACACAACAGTTTAAAATAGTTTGAACTCAACGCAAAATGCAAAACACTAAACGTCACGACCCACCATGCCCTTGGTTGAAATGGAAAAAAGCGAGAATCGGACACAGACAGAACCCACACAAACACAAAGCTACAAAGCCCATGCTGTCTCCTCTCGCCATGTTAACATGGCAATAAATAACATGATTGATGCAAAAATAGTATTGGAATAGCTTATGGTAATTGAATGGTTAAAATTGTAATGTAATTACAGCAAGGGTTGAAGTTAATCGACAAATAATATCAAGTCTGACGTCCGTGAGATGGAATTAATTGGAATACGCCCCAGATTGCAAATTGCAAATTGCAAGCATACATGCACGTGGACGTGGTACCAACCTGCAGTTCTATGTCGTCTGGTAATGAAGTTGAATTCACGGGAGGCTCATCTTCAACTATTCAAAACATATATATACAGCACGTATGCCAAAACAGTGTGTTTTTGTTTCCGTCTCCATTTGTTTTTGATCTGCAGAAGTTATATATATGCATGTCTCTCGTTTGCTTTATTTCATTTTCACTTTTACCATTCATTATCTTCCTCACACTTCTCGAGGTATTCATTATTTTATCCTTATAAGTTAGCACACTGAAATTGCTGATTCTTATAAAAAGGACTGTTAGGCGCACAAAGCAGCTCCTGCGTATGCAAAGTCTGAGATAAGAGCGGACCACAGTTAGTTTATAGTATGCACATTAGAATACGTCTATGTCCAAAGATAAGTGGAAATAAAATGACTTATAATAAGGGAAATAAAATATTTTATCTAAAATAAAAAATTTTATTTATGAAAAGTATATATTGTGTTAAATGGAAAGTGTATATATCTCTAATAGTTAACTAATGTGAGATATAATGATTGGAAGTTGAAAAGTTTCTTATGAATCTATATATGGCTATTGTTATGGGGGAATAGCATGATTGTTAAGATATTCTGCAAAGTATTAGAATAGATTAAAAGTAAGGCATATAGAAATTGTCTTCTGTTATATTTGTGTGTGACTCTTATATTTAGTGGGATTTACAAACAAAGGAAGAAAAACATGAGTTTTGAAGTGTTCCTAAGTGGCAGCAAAAGACTCGTCGACGAGTGTCCTGTACTTGTCAACGAGGAGATCCAGAGAGCAAGAAAAACTCAGAGATATATCCTGAGATACCGAGAGTAGAAAATGGGCTCGTCGACGAATGTCCTGTTTTCGTCGACGAGTGTCCTTCTTGGTCTCGTCGACAAATCCCCTGTTCTCGTCAACGAGAAGTTCTAGGCTACGAGTAATTTTTTGAGTTTTGAATTTGAACATTGAGGTGGTTGGGTAATTGAAGGGAAACCTCCGAAACACTGTTATATATGTCATTCTGAGCATGTATTGAGTGTGTGTGTGATCATTTTAAGTAGTGTATTGTGTACTTTGAGATTTCTATAGTGAAATTCCTATGTCATTGCTTCCATGGATGTAGGCTTTACCGAACCACGTAAATCTTATTTTTGTTCTTACTATTTATCATTTTCTGCTTGTGTTTCATTTACTTATTGTATTTATTTCGTTGTACTTAGTATTTATCCCATCCATATCACAACATCCTCTCTCTGCCTTAGCTCTCTGTTCATCAGTCATATTCCCATAAATCTGGTGAAGTATGAAAAGAGATCGGAGTGAAGCGGGAGAAACGATTTCTACAGTTTCTACGAGCGTTCTTCTCGGTTGACATACACCATGAACGATTATGGTATGTGACTCTATGACTTTCTTATTTTTCCACATAAAGGTAACATATATGTGAAGATCATGATGATTTAAAGATCTTGTGTTCATAGTAAATAATAGCATATAATTATTTACATGTGGTATTAGAGTAATGTTGAAATTATTGTGATCTTCCTTTTATGATAAAGATCGTTTTCATTAACCCCTTACGATCTCGTTAATGTTTCATATAATACTGGAAAATTTATATGATACTTGCTGGTTTTATTGGGGTTTGTTGGTCTGAAATATCATAGTTCTGAAATTGTGAACTTGCTAGCATCCTGAAACCGTTGATGGCTTTCCCCTGTACAATGATACTAAAGTGGACTGTTAAATGAAAATGCATGCAAACAATTTTATTATTTGATTAAGTATAGAACTCTCATACGTTTTATAAAAGTAAGTTGACAATGTTATCGACCTATTTATATTGGGTGATCAATTGTATTTATGCGTGCATGAGTTGACAAATTTTACATAAAAGTAAGCATGTAAAATTCTTATAGTTGGGTGAATAATTTTATGTAAGCGTGTATGGTTAATTATCTGCTTTTAAAGACTAGTTTACGTTATGATCGATTCTGTGGTACATTGAGCTAATTAAGTTTCTAAGGAAAATTTTGTTTAGGAAAGTGGGACTTAAGCGGTTCGTTGTGACTTCCCACTTACTTGGGAATTGACCTGGTAAAGTAGCATAGTCATCACTAGGCCCCACAGCATGTTGTCACCAAAGGTGTTGACCTTATAGGTCATACTTTGTTTTGATTATGACAAATACTCCGGTATTTAATGTCTATCAAGTTTGTGTGTAGGCTCCTACTAGAAAGATCATTTGATGGCATATGAATACTTGAAGAATAAAGACCCTGAAAATTCATTCATTTTAATTTACATTATGTTCATTTCAAGTCTGTAATAGTTAAATAGGAAAAGGTCTATAATAATCTTCATATCATGCATGTAGAAACTATAAGCTCAAAGGCCTTAAATCGACCCTAGGTCCCTACACATCACTTGGAAATCAAGAGACCTTAGACAAAACTTCGGTCGACCTTTGGTACGATCGATCGACAATAGGTTTTTTAGGCTAAGTTAAAATGCCTTAAACCTTAGAAAAACCTTAGGTCCTCGCACTTACATGTAAAATTGTCCCTAAAATCACATATATTATCAGGGGAATTAATTGGTTCAAGACTGAACTTATAGGTTAAATTGGTGAGGCATCGGGCGACCGAACTATGGTGTTCAACACACCTTGGGCGACCAAACCATTGACTTGTTAGCAAGTTGACTTGGTTTCGGGTGACCGAACCAAAAGGACTATACTGTCCTTGGTCAACCGAATGTATATTCTGACTTTTCCTATACCAACTTGGCAGCTCGAACTTCACGTTCAAAAATGCCTCGGGCAACTGAACACATGAGTTCAGTAAACCGAACTTTGGACCAGGTGACTGAACCGCAGACAGAATGGAAATCGCCTTTGGTCAGCAAACTGAGCCCTAATTCAGGCACCTGAGTTTCAAAAATCAACTTTTTTTATTGTGCCTGTTCGGGCGACTAAACCATAGATCAGACACTTGAAACTCTCAGGTTGTTTTAATTTTTACCATGGTTAAGAAAGGTTAAACGGGGTTAATTTTCTTAAATAGTTTTAAAATAATTTTAATAATTAATCCTATGTCCCCTATAGTCAAAATTTAGCCCTTCTCTATATATAGGGGCTCATTTGCTTGGATTAGTGACTAATTAGCAAAAGAGATTAGGCAAAAATCTTTTGAAAAATCCTAAGCCCTATTTTGCTATACCAACCTTACACACTCATATACTACCATTATTTTGAGAAATCAAAGTCTTGTGAGTGTTTATTAATTGTTCTAGTGTGCTAAAAACCCTCATTGATTTATTGCATATTAGATTTTCGGATTGAGGGTTTAGTTAGGTTTTTCCACCGATTTTATTTAATAAATTTGTGTGTGGGAAAACCTTATAGCTAAGTGGGTCTTTGCATTATTATTGAAAGACTCATTCGGCTTGTATTTTTTGTTGTACAAAAATATTTTTACAAGCTTATATTTGAATATCTCTTTGTGCCTATATATTGAGAAAATAATTTTTGAGATATTCTAAATATCTCTTGGTACAAATCTTTGAAACCCTTAAATTGTGATTGAGATTTATCTTTACATAGTTTCAAAGATTAGCTTGTCGAAAGACTCTTGTGCTCAAATTTGAGATAATCATTAATTTGAGTGTTGATTGTACATATGCACCATTGAGTTAATAGTTCTTACATTATTGGTGTGCATTGATTATACTGTGCTAAATTGGTACATAGTCTGCTTTATTGAGAAGCATATTTCTGTGTATGCAAAAAATTATATTGTTTGTTGTATTCCAGGCGTGGGCCTGAAGAGAGAGACTAGCCCTGGTGAATAGTCCCGGATTGGCTTTGATCCAATTAGGAATGTTAGGTGCACCATCTTGGTAAGGTGTAGTTATAGGTTGAGGTCTGCCCCGTTCATTGACTTGGTTGTAATTGGTGCTGCTTCACCCGTTAAGTGAGCATTAGTGAAATCCTAGGGCTTGCGAGCTAGAGGTGGGGATGTAGGCAGTATTGACCGAACCTCGATAACATATTGTGTATGCACTTTACATTTGCGTAATTTACATTCCTGCACATGTATGTTATAGTGTGAATGTTGCGTATGATTTAATTTACGCATCTTACATTTATCTGCACAATTGGGTTTATGTGTATATAGACAGATCCTAGGCTGAGTATTACTGTTGCAAGATTAGTTGAACCTAGGAAGAATTTTTAAATACCCAATTCACCTCCCCCCCCCCCCCTTCTTGGGAATACACCCAAGTCAGCAAAGTGATCTTACTGAGAAAAGTTATAAACATTGAATTGAATTATGTTTTTTTTATAAAAAAAATTAATACAGAATGATTATTTGATTATTACTGTTAATCCAAAGGTGCACCAAATTTCATGTAATCATTAAATTAGTCAGGATAATTGAAAGAATGGTAATGAGATTGGGATGGATGCCCAAAAGTGAGAGACCAATCAAACTTTAAAAGGTTATCAATTATGCCTGGATGAGTGTAAATCACCAGTAAATATGAATGTTAGTATATTGCATAAGTTGATCCAAAGATTGAACACAATTCACTAATGGAAATGTTTTACTCAAAGCATTAATGTTGTGATCATTTTATCGCAGTGTGTCTGTTCCTGTTTCACTACATTCATTAGCTTCTTCTATTCATATCTTTAATGGAACAAATTTTTCTGGCTGGAAGATTGGTTCTATTGTTCATGTTTCAAATTCGATGCAGGGATACCTTACAATCCAGAATATAAAGGAAAATGACCACTTTATAGTCTTGGGGAATCAAAATCAAGTACCTGTTGTTGGTGTTGGAACCTTTCGGTTGTATTTAGAGTCATGTCATTGTTTAGACCTGTTCGATACTTTTTATGTTCCAACTATTTCTAGGAATTTAATTTCCATGTCAAGACTAGATAATGACGGTTATGGTTTGTATTTTGAACATAAAGGTTTTCGTCTTATGAAAAGTGGCTTGTATGTTGGTTCTGGTATTTTGTTTGAGGGGTTGTATAAATTTAATCTTAATGAAAATTTTGCTAAAACACTCCTCACCCTACATCATAATGTTGGAACTAAATGTGGCAGAGTTAATGAAAATTCCTCTTTCTTGTGGCACAAAATACTGGGTCATATATTCAGAGAGAGAATAGAGAAATTAGTAAAAGATGGGATTTTATCAAATCTTGATTTTATAAATTTCGATGTATGTGTTGATTGCATTAAAGGGAAGAAAACCAAACATACAAAGAAAGGAGCCATAAGAAGTGAGAATCTCCTGGAGATTGTTCATACTGATATATGTGGACCTTTTGACTTATCGCCTTTTAATGGAAAAAAGTATTTTATCACCTTTATTGATGATTTTCCACGTTATGGTTATGTCTATTTGTTGCATGAAATGTCTCAAGCAATTGATGCTTTAAAAACATATGTTGTTGAAGTTGAGCGACAATTAGATAGAAAGGTGAAAAACATTCGATCTGATAGAGTTGGTGAGTATTATGGTAGGTATGATAGAATTAGACAATGCCCAGGACCATTTGCTAAATTCCTAGAAAAGCATGGTATTTGTGCACAATACACAATGCCTAGTATGCCTCAGCAGAATGGTGTGGCTGAAAGGCATAATCGTAATCTTGTGGAAATGGTTAGAAGTATGTCAAGTAACTCCTCAGTACCCATTTCATTATGGATGGAGGCCTTTAAAATAGTTATTTATGTGCTTAATTGGGTTCCTAGGAGGGTAGTTTTGAAAACTCCTTTTGAATTGTGGGCAGAAAGGAAATTGAGTTTAAGGGACTTTCATGTTTGGGGTTGTCTAGCAAAGGATAGGATCTATAATCCACATGAAAGGAAATTGGATTCTAGAACTGTAAGTGGGTACTTTATTGGTTACCCAGAAAAGTCTAAAGGGTATAGATTTTACTGTCCTAACCAGAGTATGAAAATTGTTGAGATCGGAAATGCCAAGTTCTTTGAGAATGGTGAAATAAGTGGGAGTAATATATCATGTAATGTGGTCATTAAAGAAATTTGGGTTCCTATCCTAATATCTATACCTTTAACAGGTATTGTTGTTCCTCCAGTTATTGAATAGTACGATAACATTGAACAACAATCTAGTGATCTGTCACTTTGTAATGAAAATATCACCATTGAACCAATTGTTGAACAATAATAAAAAATAACATTAAGGAGATCTCAAAGAGAAGGAAGATCAGTTATTCCTTATGATTATTTGGTATATCTGCAAGAATTTAACTATAATTTAGGGATTAGTAAGGATCCGATTACGTTTTCACAAGTTATTGAAAGTAATGATTCTGAAAAGTGGATCAATACCATAAATGAGGAGTTGAAATCCATGGAACAAAATAAAGTCTGGGACATCGTTGATTTTCCTGAAGGTTTTAAAACAGTTCAGTGTAAGTGGGTCCTTAAAACCAAATACAACTGTAATGGCAATATTGAACAATATAAAGTTAGACTAGTAGTAAAGGGTTTCACTCAAAAGGAAGGTATTGATTACAAAGAGACGTTCTCTCCTGTATCTTAAAAGGACTCTCTTATGACCATAATGGCTTTGGTGGCTCATTTTGATTTAGAGTTACACCAAATGGATGTGAAAACTACTTTTCTAAATGGGAATTTAGACGAAGAGGTGTATATGGATCTTCCTGAAGGTTTAATGATTGAAGGAAAGGAGCATATGATTTGTAAATTAAAGAAGTCAATATATGGACTTAAACAAGCTTCCATACAATGGTATTTTAAGTTCCATGATACCATCGCGACCTTTGGATTTAAGAAAAAAACCGTTGATCAGTGTATATATCTAAAGGTCAGTTTATCTTTCCGATTCTATATGTTGATGATATTTTTCATGCCATTAAAGATCTTAGTTTATTGAATGACACAAAGATATTTCTTTCTATGAACTTTGAAATGAAAGATATGGGTGACGCAACTTATGTGATAGGAATTGAAATATTATGTGATAGATCACGTGGATTGTCAGGGTTGTCTTAAAAGGGATATATCAATAAAGTTCTAGAAATATTTCATATGGCTGAATGATAGCCAACTCCTGCACCTATTTGTAAATGGGACAAGTTCAGTGAAAAAGATTGTCCACAAAATGAATTAGAAAATAAAAGTATGGAAAATATTCCTTTTCTAATCTTTTGTTGGAAGTTTGATGTATGTGCAGTCTTGTATGAGACCAGATATCAATTTTGCAGTTGGAATGCTCAACAAACACCAAAGTAATCCTGGAATGGAGTAGTGGAAAGCTACAAAGAAGGTTTTGAGATATTTGAAAGGAAAGAGATGATGTATGCTCACATATCAAAGATCAGATTAGTTGGAGGTGATTGGTTACTCCAACTTAGATTTTGCTGGATGTGTTGATAGTCGTAAAAAGGAAGGTGTATTCCCAAGAGGGACGATGAATTGGGATTTTAAAATTTCTTTTTAATTTCTTTGATTGATTCTTTCTTAACTTATTTTAAGTTTATCAACCACTTGAGCAAAGTTGTTTTTCAATTACAAGTTCAGCGAAAAATTAACTTAATTAAAACCTTTATGAATGTATATACCAAGTTGAATATTCTGTTTAGCACCTCAATACAATCCAACCAACACAATCACAACACAACCCACAATAGAAAAAATTCAGCAATGCTTTCAAAGTGTCGGCACTTTAGTAACTCAAAGTAGAGTTTGAGAATGTATGTTTGCTGATAAAAAGTCTTGTATTTGTGACCTATTTTATCAATATGAAACACAATTCAAACTTCCAACACTCTTCCAAAAACTCAGACTTTAAATAAACTTTCAGTTAATAAGTTTTGAGTGTTAACCAATCAACGCACTCCCTTATGGTTTCCGCAATTTGTATTGATCAACTAATGTACTCCCTTTTTGGTTTCTATAATCAAATTAATCTTTGGTTTATTTAATATCCAATTCACATAGTTATTAAGAACAGAAAATTTAAAGTCTAACTACGTAGTTTATATGAACAAAAAATTAAATGAGAGTAGGGAAGAGAGTGAGATGAGAGTCTTTACGAGGTTCGGCCATACCTACCTATGTCCTTACCTTAGGCTAACACACCCAAGGATTCCACTATAGCCACTCCTTTACGGGTACAAGAAACCTTACAATCTCTCCTTCACTAGGCTAGAGTTCGCCTCTCCAAACGATACCCCACGCTTTGGTCCAACAACGATTCAAGAACTTGAATTGTCCACAAAAACAAAAGCAAGTTTTGGTGTACAAAGACACTCTCAACAAGAGCTGATTAGTACAACAATTAAGTACTAAAATATACTTCAATTCAAAATAATAATTGAAAGAATTTGAAGCTTTAGAAGTATATCACCGTGAGCTTCCTTTCTAGATTGAAATAATTCAGTGTAGGCTCAAAATTATGAGAGAATTTCACAGCAAAACTCAATAAGAAAACTTCAGAGATTGATTACACAAGAGAGCTTTGAGACTTTTGAGAGTTTTGAGAGCTTGAATGTTGTATTTTCTTGGTGTAATTGAATCCTTAGCCTTAGGGGGTATTTTTCGATGTTTAATCAAGAGTATTTTGTGTTCCCCAAGTGACTTGGAGTGTTTCCCAAGTTTTCATAATGTTTAGAATTCAAGAAATCAAAATTGGAAAGTTTCCATAATATTTAAAATTTAAAATCTCGAAGAGTCAGTCAACTGGAAAATACAAGTCAGTCACCTAGATCCATTTAAAACACTGAGATTTTCAAAGAAAGAAGGAGTCATTTGACTAGAAAATCATGAGTTAATCATCTGGGTCCTCTCGGGTTGTTTCAAAAAATGTTTAATTATTTGTTAGTAGCCTGGAAAAACCTTGTTAGTCGTCTGGACAAACCAAATTCCAATTTTTCAATTTATTTAAAAAAAAATTGCTCTTTTGCTTTCCCCAAAATAACATGAAATTTTTGAAAAGTTTTTTTCGTGGTTTTTCAAACCATGGTCTCTAAGTCAATGAGATTTCTAATGAGCTTCAAATCCAATCTAATCATCATTTGAATGAAGTACTTACATATAGACTCTCTTAAGACTTTAAACACATTCTAAGCTTGGAGTCTTCATGCTTGTCATTTGTTGAGTCAATCTTGTCTTTGAGTTTCAAATCTCTAAGCTTTCATCAATTCCTCTTTGGTATTCATGCTCTCATATTCTTTGAGCTTTCATATTCCTTTTCCATGAAGTCTTGCAATGAGCTTTGTATTTTCTTGAACTTGAGCTTAAAGACATGATTCCTGAAGTTTTATCACTTACAACAAAACATGTTAAGTAACCTTTGATTTGTTGTCATCAAAACAAGATTAGTAAGTTATGTTAGACCAACAATCTCTCCCTTTTTGATGATGACAAACAAGGAGTAAAAGTGAGTGAACCTTGAAACAAGCTCCCCCTTACAATAAGCATATTTTTAATAATGTTTTGAAAGTATAATAATCATTCAATAGTATTAACTTCAGTTTTATGAAAGTTCATTTTGCAAGATCTTATTTCATATCATAGTCATTTCAATATGTTATTACATATCATATATCATTCTTAAGTTTGCAATTTTGCTCAATATCTCAACATTGCAATTTTGCTTTCAAGTTTGCTCAATATCTCAATTTTGCTCAATCTTTCTCCCCCTTTTGACATCAATCAAAAAGAGAAAATAAATAGCAATAAAAGTCCGAGGTAGACACAAATGCATACACACAAAAAGATATTCATAGAAAAGCATAGGTGTACATAGTGTCATAAACAACTTGAGATATATACCAAAAACAACAAACTGAAAGACAATCTGAAACATAAACGAACTGAATACATATATAAAGAGATACAGAACAAAAACAACTAATAGAGCTCTGAAACACATAGCATAAAAAGAACATCAAGCATCAGCAGCAGCTACATCATCATCTCTAGCACTTTCATCATCTCCTTCATCCTTTTCTTCCTCAGATACCTCATTCAATGCATCATCACTAGGATAACGTAAGGAACTAGCCTGATATTGTTCCAAACGGCTAAGTCTTTGATCAATGGAGGAAATACTAGACTGAACGGAGGAATGACTTTCTTGAAGAAGCTAAAGTCCTAAGCGTACGTCAGTACTAAAAGTGGTGAACAGATGATGGAATGGCAAGAACCACAAAGGAGCATAAGGTTGTGGTTTAGGCTGTTGTTCAGGAGGTGAAGCTTGCTCAGGAGCTGGCCTAGGTGGCCTTCTTCCTCTCAAAAACCAACCCTGGTCATGCTTCTCATATCCTATCTGTTTTAGAGTTGTAGAATTGAAAAGATCATATCGGGTTCTTTTGATGAATAACTCATTCTGACTGATTATACTAAGATGAGAAAACAATATATTGAGGATGCCTCCATATAAAAGAGTAACCTGTCGAGCTTCCAACCTTGTCAAAATCCATTTTAAAAAAAAAAAACTGGACATGTCAAGTCTCTTCCCTTTCAAAAGAAACCACATGATGAAGCAATCCACATATGACATGTAGTCATGTGATCCGACCTAAGGTGTGATGTTATAGGTTATGATTTTCTGAAGAATCTAAGCTTGAAGGTTCAGCTGTGTGTACTTGGGAGGAGTTCTAAATTGTTCTGGTGCTTCTACCATGATCAAAGGTAAAAATTCCTCGGGGGTGAAGCCTTAGTTCATAATCTAAGTACGAGAAAATGCAGGACACTCAAAATCACCTTGGTCAATATGAAGAATAGGGGCCAAAGTTTTAGGAGTTAAGGAAATTTTATGTCCTCTTACTTCGGTGGAAAGAACCAATTGATTTTGAGTCATGTTGGCATAGAAAATCTTAACAAGATTAGGGTATAGTGTAACACTCTGGACCCGCCACATAGGGCCCGAAGTGTTATGAAACCAACACGCGTCTCTGATACCATTCATGTAGCAAAAAATAATAAGGCAACCTCGAACATAAAATACCAGAGTTCTATATTTACATCTCAACAAACTCATATCATGCCATTACATTCTCCATTATACAAAACCTGGAGGAAATATAATAAAACATAAAAACTAACACATAACTGATCCAGTACCACTCACAAAAAAAAAAAACTACCCTGTCATGGAGCTATCTAAGCTCGATCACCTGGATAACCTGAAAAATTTAGAACATCGACGGGGCGAGACACCTCTCAGTATAGAAGAAATAATTTATAATAGTGTGCGATTGAAGTGTCTAATATACAATTAAAATATCCAACCAAAATACATTCATAATCCACAAGTAACCCAAAATATCGTGCCCATAAACACACCAAATCAACGTCTTTGCCATCCAATCACAAACCCACAACCATCAATATTTTACTTGGTAATTTCCCAAGAATAGAGAAATCTACCTGCCCATACAAGTAGTTTTCCTATACTCTAGTACTAACACTAGGACACTCAACTTTCTTAGTAAGCCCTTGGGTTATGTATCCAGGTAAAGTCACCATGAATAGGGAAGATCACCTGCCCATACAAGTGGCTTCCCTCTACTCTGGTGGTGTAATCTACTTTACCATAAATATTTAATTAATTAAAGTCACACATATACCCATACTACAATCAATCCACATAGAATATTCATACAATTCCCAATTTTACCCACACAGGGTTTGCATCCACATATTATGTAATCGTTCACACCAAACCCTAACAAATCACTGCATAAATGTCTACACGGGATTGGTCCACACAGGACTAATCAAATCGCAACATAAATGTCCATATAGGATACAAAACAACACTTTGTTCAAGGTAAATAGGTAAACAACCTCCTAATACCACTACCAATGTTTACCTCCCAATATAAATGTCCATATAACGACCTCCTCATACCACTGCCAACGTTATTTGACGGTTATACCAGGTATGATATAACGACCTCCTCATACCACTACCAACACTATATCGTAATTTACATGAACCTCAACCCAAATCAACAATAATCAATCATTCAACAAAACTACAATATAACAATATCAGTATTTTCAATAAGCTAGAATTCACAATCAAACGGTATTCACACCCACAACAATTCTTCATTCCATATTATTCACAATCATTTAATTATCAAAAATGGTTTCAACCACACGATTTTTCCAAATATAATTTATTTATCTAAAAACAGCATTTTCAATACTAGTGAGGCTTACAAAATTATACCTGTATATATATATATAGAAATTCATACCCGAAACTATATATATATATATATATATATATATAGAAATTCATACCCGAAACTAGTCGTTTAAAATTATTAAAAAAAACTATTATAAAATATTTTCCCTTACCTACTCTTCGTAATTCGACCCAAAATCAACAAAACGAGACCTAGTAATCCAAAAATTCCAAATTCCTCAAATCTTAGTAAAACATCCTTATAATACTTCCTAGGCTCCAAATACCTCTAATTAATGTTAATACCTTAAATTATTTTACTTACCCTGGTTTTGGAATGTTTCGCAAACTTCTCAAATCAAAGATCCACTCCACCTATATTGCAAAGAATCTTCCCAGGAGTTTCGTGGTAACTTCCGATTGTCGAACCAAGCTAAATCTAGCCCAGAATCGAAGAGAGAAGGTAGTGGGGCTGAATTTTAGTGAGAGAGAGAGAGAGAAAACATGCAGGAAATTCGCGCAGAAATGAAAGATCCCACTATTTATAAGCAGCGGTTCGTCGACGAGACACGTGTACTCGTTGACGAGTCCTAGTACACAATTCGGCGAAGAAATAGTGACCTCATCGACAAATTTCAGTTCGTGAAAAACCCCCTTCTCGGTAATTCCTCGTCGACGAGACACGTACCCTCGTCGAGGAGTCAAGATAAACATTCATCGACGAGATCAGTTTGTTCATCGATGCACAATTGCTGCCCCCCTTTTCCAACTTATTCTTCCTTCCCTTTTATCTTCCTTATTATTTCAAATTGTTAAATTTTCCTGGGTTGTTAAATTTTCCCCCCCTTAAAAGATTTTCGTCCTCGAAATTCGTTATTCCCCCATTTATACATCGTAAAGCTAACTACATATATTCACGAATTCCAAACATTTCAATCATATGCAACATCAAACCATACAAAAGCAAACACATTAACACCCATACTAACATAAACATATTACCTAGACCTCTAGTGTTGCCCTCTTCAGGTGTTCCCAACATATAAACGTGCGCTGGGCCACCACCGCTGCAAGGCACCGGGTTGTTCCTTTGGTTCTGGTTTTGGTTCGGTGTTGGTGCATTATTCAGTGGTTCTCGACATTCCTAAGCTATGTGACCCTGTTTACCACATCTATAGCATACCACACTCCTACTCCAACATTCTCCCCAATGCCGCTAATTACATATAGGGCAATGGGGGCATGACGATTCACCCTGACGTCCCTGATCACCCCTTTCTAACCCCTAGCCTACTGCATCTCTGTCTCCAATCCACAAACCTTTTATGACATTCGTTAGGGATCCTAGAGACACAGGCCTCTTCCTTCGTTCTAATGCTTCCGTACCCCTCAGCAGACTCGACTCCGCCACCGTAGCTTTCTCCACCAACTCCGTGAAATCCTGAATCTGCAAACATGCCATATGCTTTTGGATCCTCTGATTCAGGCCTCTCTTAAACTACCTCACCTTCTGATATTCATTCAGAACCACAAAAGGTGCAAAACGAGATAACTCCATGAATTTAGCAACGTACTGCTGAATAGTGAGGCGCCCCTGAGTCAAGCTGAAAAATTCTTCTGCCTTTGCATTTCTAGTGGTGGCAGGAAAATATCGGTCGTAGAAGACCTTCTTGAAATGACCCCAGGTCATTACTATAGGTTCCACTCACTGTTCCTCTACTAGTTTCATCACATGCCACCACCGTTCAGCTTCTTTAGTTAGTTTGAAAGTGGTGAAGAGAACCTTCAGCTCTTTGGTACAATTCAACACAACTAGTATTTTCTTCATTTCCTGCATCCACATCTCAGCCTTAATCGGATTGGTATCACCCTCAAAAGACGAGGGTTTCATACGAGTAAACTGGTCAAATGGTGCAACCCTGGTGCACTGGTGGATAACTTCTTCCCCCAAAATCCCATCTCATTTCTTCCCTAACCTGACAAGCTATTCCTCGTAATAGTCGAGAGGTGTCAACCTCATCCCCACTAGAAGCTCCCATTTCGCTTCCTCCTCCTTCATCCACACCTTTGCCTCTAGGATCCATTCCTGAATATAAAGGTACAACAAAGGCAATTTAGAATCTCCACATCTTTATACATTTAACATAATCACAAAACGTAAAATGAAATTAATACCCTTATCCTCAATTAAACATCCAACATCCATTTATTCACAATCATCTGAACTTCCAAATTTAAATTTCAAATCTCGGTTTCACAATTCGGAAACATCATCGTCAATGGAGTTGCCGTGGTTTTCTGAAACCGTTGACTAATTCAAAAAATCACAGAAGTATGTCAAGGGATTTCTGCCTCCAAATTACAAAACAACTTCAAACTTCAGTCAACACCCTATTCTACCCATTCTTACCCTCATTCAGTTCAAATCTATACTCTGGTATTAATCCTCCTAAAGTTTGCAAGATCGTTATGCTCTGATACCAACTGTAATGCCTCGACCCCGCCACGTGGGGCCCGAAGTGTTATGAGATTGACACACGTCTCTGATTCCATTCACATAGCGGAAAATAATAAGGTAACCTCGAACATAAAATATCAAAGTTCTATATTTACATCTCAACAAACTCATATCATGCTATTACATTCTCCATAATACAAAACCTAGAGGAAATATAATAAAACATAAAAACTAATACATAACCGATCCAGTACCACTCACCAAAAAAAAAAAACTACCCCGCCCTAGAGCTATCTAAGCTCGATCAATTGGATAACCTGAAAAATTTAGAACATTAACAGGGTGAGACACCTCTCAATAAGGAGGAAATAATTTATAATAGTGTGTGGTTGAAGTGTTTAATATACAATTAAAATATTCATCCAAAATACATTTATAAGCCACAAGTAATCCAAAATATTGTGCCCATAAACACACCAAATCAACGTCTTTGCCATCCAATCGCAAACCCACAACCATCAATATTTTACATGGTAATTTCCCGAGAATAGAAAAATCTACCCGCCCATACAAGTAATTTCCCTCTGCTCTAGTGCTAACACCAGGGCACTCACCTTTCTCATTAAGCCCTCGAGTTATATATCCAAGTAAAGTTACTGAGAATAGGGAAGATCACCCGCCCATACAAGTGACTTCCCTATACTCTGGTATCCACAAGCAATTACTAGAGTACTCACCTTTCTCAGCAAGTCCTCGGGTGGTGTAATATACTTTACCATAAATACTTAATTAATTAAAGTCACACATATACCCATACCAAAATCAACCCACATAGGGTATTCATACAATTCCCAATTTTACTCGCACAAGGTTTACATCCACATATCATGTAATCGTCCACACCAGACCCTAACAAATCACTGCATAAATATCCACACGAGACTGGTCCACATAGGACTAATCAAATTATAGCATAAATATCCACACAAGATACAAAACAACACTTCGTTCATGGTAAATAGGTAAACAACATCCTCATACCACTGCCAACGTTATATGACAGTTATACCAGGTACAATATAACGACCTCTCATACCACTGCCAATGCTATATCGTAATTTACATGAACCTCAACCCAAATCAACAGTAATCAATCATTCAACAAAACCACAATATAATAATATCAGTATTTTCAATCAGCCATAATTCACAATCAAACGGTATTCACACCCACAACAATTCTTCATTCCACATTATTCACAATCATTTAATTATCAAAAATGGTTTCAACCACAAGATTTTTCCTAATATAATTTATTTATCTAAAAACAGCATTTTCAATACTAGCGAGGTTTAGAAAATTATACCTGTATATATATATATATAGAAATTCATACCCGAAACTAGTCGTTTAAAATTATTAAAAAAAAAAACTATTATAAAATATTTCCCCTTACCCGCTCCGCATAATTCGACCCAAAATCAACAAAACGAGACCTTGTAATCCAAAAATTCCAAATTCCTCAAATCTTAGTAAAACATCCTTATAATACTTCCTAGGCTTCAAATACCTCTAAATAATGTTAATAAGTTAAATTATTTTACTTACCCTGGTTTTGGGATATTTCGCAAACTTCTCAAATCAAAGATCCACTCCGCCTATATTGCAGAGAATCTTCCTAGGAGTCTCGTGGTAAGTTCCGATCGTCGAACCGAGCTAAATCCGGCCCAGCATAGAAGAGAGAAGGTTGTAGGGTCGAATTCTAGTGTGTGAGAGAGAAAGCATGCCGGAAATTCACGCAGAAATGAAAGATCCCACTATTTATAAACAAGGGTTCATCAACGAGACAAGTGTACTCGTCGACGAGTCCTAGTACACAATTCGGTGATGAAATAGTGACCTCGTCGACGAATTTTAGTTCATGAAAAACCCCCTTCTTGGTAATTCCTCATCGACAAGACATGTACCCTCGTAAAAAATCTAAGATAAACATTCGTTGACAAGATCAGTTCGTTTATCGACGAACAATTGCTGCCCTCTTTTTCCAACTTATTCCTCCTTCCCTTTTATCTTCCTTATTTTTTCAAATTGTTAAAATTTCTTAGGTTGTTACATATAGGCCCTTTGCTTGATAGACTACTAGATTTTTCCAACCAATTGCCTTGAACATCAGTAAAATATTTGGAAAATCAGCTATGAAGAAAGCGGTGTTGATTATCTTACCAATTATAGGATCAGCTGCTCAAAGATGAATACAATATCATTGTTTTGCTTGAGGAGTAACCAGCCATTGATCAAGGTTATCTTCTTCTTGGCTGAAGGTAGAACGTTGATTAGCAGCTCGTTTGGTTCATGGCATATTGATAAATAAAAGTATGGCAGAAAACCTAGAAATTCGAAGGAGTGGGAAGATGATTTATACTCATTTGAAGGAAGGATTTTGGGTTTTGAAGCAAGGGGAATGGAAGAGGAGGGTTTCGGGTGAGAGGAGCAGAGTCCGATTGACTAGAAAGAAAGAACTTAGGGTTTCACGCTAAAAAAAAATTATAAACCCCAATGATCCAGTCGATTGGGTCTTTTGAGTCAATCGCTTGACTGACAGAAAAAAAAAATGAAAGTTAGCAACACAAAGGCTTGTTAGTCGACTGGGAATACTAACTCAGTCGCCTGACTTCCCAAGAATTTCATTTTTTCTTCTTTTCTCTTCTTGTATTCTTTCTAAACAACTTCCCTATTGTGTAATAGACCAAGTTCTTTTCTAATTGATATAAATCTTTCTTCTAGAAGAGGTTTTGTGAAAATGTCCATCCATTCGTCATTTGTATTTATGAATTCAAGCATTATATCCTCTTTTTGCATATGATCTCGTAGGAAATGATATCTTATGTCAACGTGTTTGGTTCTTGAGTTTGGTATTGGATTTTTAGAAATGTTTATTACACTTGTATTATCACACTTAATGGGTATAGTAGAATATTCTAGATCATAGTCCTTTAATTGTTGTTTCGTATACAACATTTATGCACAGCAACTATCTACTATCACATAGTCAACTTCAGTGGTAAATAAGGCTACAGAGTTTTGTTTGGAAAAGCAAGATACAAGAGACCATCCTAGAAAGTGATAAATCGCACTTGTACTTTTTCTATCAATCTTACAACCTGCATAATCGGCATCCAAATAACTAATCATTTCGAATTCGGTGTCTTTAGGATACCATAGCCCTAAATCAATTGTACCTATCAACTATTTTAGGATTCATTTCACAGCTATTTGATGAGATTCTTTAGGTGTTGATTGAAATTGTGCACACATGCATATACTAAACATTATGTCTGGTCTACTAGCTGTCAGGTATAGAAAACTTCCTATCATCCCTTATAGTATTTCATATCTACTAGTTTTCTTTTTTCATCTTTATTAAGGCTTACTGAGATACTTATGGGAGTTCCTATGGGCATACTAGGTAACGACCTGCTTAATTTCCCTATATATTTGTTTTTTTTTTCTCCGTTATATAATAAAACTCGTTATAACAAACCCAGCAGATCATAATCAAATTGAACCCGTGGGCACCAGGGATACATCAGAATACAGTACGGAAGCCTAAACAGCAGGAAATATAAAATCATAAACACCTCATAATACAAAGTTCATGATACCATCCATCACAATACCAGAGTTACTACATCCTTTGTAATTATATTTACAACACAAAAGGAGTCATAGGGTCATTTTCCAAAAAATACAACCGACCCTACCAAAAAACTTACCCTTTAGAAAAGGCAGACCAGCTGTAATACATAAAAGCATATATAAGCATATCTAGTAAATATGTCTGTCTCATTTCTGGGAAAAACATGTATAATCATATCAAGGTAGAACATACTGGTTTCATAGCATAATCCATCTCATATAATAATAGTACGAAAACAACCCTAGTAATTTAGTTGGCTATTGTCATGTATTACCTCCACATGACTGGGTTGTGTGGTCCAAAGGCAGGACTTGACAATGGTTAGCCGACCACTGCCAAGTCAAAAGTACAATCTGTAAGTTCGATGGGTCTACTAGACCTGTTTCGTATACCAAGGGCGTCCACACTTCTTAAATCCACATCGACTATCCGTCCTCACACTACTCTATATAGCAGCGTTAACACAATATCATGATGATCATGAACATATAGCAACGGTACCATACAAGTGCTAGCCTAGACCAAGCCAACCAGGTTCTATAACATATAGCATATAATCAAACTATGATAAATGGACATTTCATATTAATAATTGCCAAGTTAATATCATCACATCATTTTGCATATATATATATATATATATATGTACATCATGAAAAATCATCAGCTCGTACGCCGGAAAAACATATCCACAGCTCGGCCCGTACACCGGCAAAATATATCTAAAGCTCGGCCCGTACACCAACAAAACATATCCATAACACGGCCCATACACCGAAAAAACATATAGACAAATTCTCGGCCCGTACGCCAGTTTTTCATTATAAAATCCACATCATTATCATATTCCCAGAAAACAGTAATTTATCATAAAATCTACTCATGCCACAAAAAATGGGTAATATATATATCCAGAACATATAATCATTTTCAGCAGTATTTCCCAACATAATACTCATATATATATATATATATATACATATATTTTCCTAAAATCAAATGCTATACAATTTTACTTATAATTTTCATAAAACAACTAGCTTAGTTTATCCCCTTACTTGATTCCTGAAAAGCCCCTAAGAAAACAGTCCTGCACCTGCAGGGTTCCTTACTCAACACCCTGGAAACAATATTCCTCATAACAAAAACTTAATATTTCTATGTGTACTACATTTTCTACAACTGTAGGGAAGGCCAAAAACCAAATAAAAGCCTTACCCTGAATTTGGGAGGAATTCCAAGCTCGATCCACCGACAATCCACTCCAACAGATATACAAAGAACTTCCCCAAAAGTGTCGTGGTGGCTTCGGATCATCGATTCGATGACAAATGGACCCAAAAATTGAGAAAGAAGAGTGAAGAACTGAAATAGGAGAGAGAGAGAGAGAGAGAGAGAGAGAGAGAGAGAGAGAGAAAGAGAGAGAGAGAGAGAGAGAGAGAAAGAGGAAATCTGCGCAGGAAATTTGGCCGAAAATGGAGTTTAGGCCTATTAATACCCTAGCCTTCATCGACGAGCCACGTCACCTCATTGATGAGGTCTAGAAGGCAACTTGTAGACGAACTCTCCCTTTTGTCGACAAAATTCAGAGCCGTCCAAATATCCTCTTGGTATCTTTTCGTTGACGAAACGCACCCTCGTCGACGACCCCAAAGTACCACGTCGTCGACGAAGTTTGCTGCCGCCTTTTTTACTATTTCTATTTTTCCCTCTCTTTAATATTTAAATGGAATTATTCTTCAGGTCAATTACATTCTCCCCTCCTTATAAAATTTCGTCCTCAATATTTACTGTTCATATAACTCATCATCCCTTAAAAGCAAGATGTTCAACTTATTTTATTACTTATCCTCACTTATGGCGGAGGAATACCATGGTTACATTTCAAGTCCTGGGAGATTATATAAACAAAATAAAATTCTCCCAAAACTAAAATACCACTTACTAATTAAACTATTACATGTACCTGCAAAAGAACATTACCTAACTACTTGCATTTTACCCTGATTAAACTTCTTGAAATAAATGCGGATACTTCTGTCTTATCTATTCCTTGGACTCCCAAGAAGCCTCTTCTATTGCATGATTCCTCTAAAAAACTTTTACCAGAGGAATCTTTTTGTTACGTAACTCTTGCACTTTCCTATCCAGAATCTGTACTAGCACCTCCTCTTATACTAGCGAATCACTGAGATCTAATTCACCATAACTAATAATATGAGAAGAGTCTCGGATGTATTTCCTCAATATGGAAATGTGGAATACGTCGTGCATCCTGGATAATACAGGTGGCAAGGCTAGCCTATAGGCCACCGGCCCCACTTTCTCTAGGATCTCAAATGGACCGATAAACCTAGGGCTAAGTTTACCTTTCTTTCCAAATCGCATAACCCCTTTTAACAGAGCTATTTTCAGAAATACATGATCACCAACATCAAATTCCAAATTCCTACAACGATTATTAGCATAACTCTCCAATTGGTTCTGAGCTACACTGATCATGTCTCTGATGAATCAAACTTTATCACATGCTTGCTGCACCAACTCTGGCCCCACAACTCGCCGCTTACCTATTTCATCCCAAAATAAAGGAGAACGACATCTCCTGCCATATAGTGCTTCAAACGGTGCCATGCCAATGCTGGTCTGATAACAATTATTACACCCAAATTCCACCAGTGGCATAAACTGAGTCCAACTACTCCCAAAATCTATTATGCACGATCGGAGCATATCATTTAATATTTGGATCGTCCTCTCATTCTGCCCATCTAACTGAGGATAGAATGTCGTGCTAAAAGACAACTAAGATCATAATGCTTCCTGCAAACTCTTCCAAAAGCGTGACATGAAATGCGGGTCTCGATCTGACACAATAGATACTGGCACCCCATGAGAATGAACTATCTCCTGAATATAAATCTTTGCCAATCGGTTGAGGGAGTAGCTGATCTTGATAGGTAAGAAATGGGCGGTCTTAATCAACTAGTCAACAATCACCCAAATGACATTCTGGTAGTGAAAAGCCGTCTGTAGTCCTGACACAAAATCCATAGATATATGATCCCACTTCCACTCTAGGATAAATAACGATTGCAACTACCCTGCCGGCCTCTGGTGATCAACTTTTATCTACTAGCACGTTAAACATTGGGCTACATACTCAGCAATCTCTTTCTTAATACCACTCCACCAGTACGACTCTCGTAGATCCCTATACATCTTCGTACTGCTGGGATGAATTGTATACAAAGATTTATGGGCCTCCTCTAAAATAATCTTCCTGATCTCAGTATCAGCAGGAACGCATAATCTGGAACAAAACCGCAAAGTTTCATCATCTGCAATACTAAATTCCTCCCTCTAGCCACTCTGCACTCTATCCATCACCTCTGCTAATTCTGGGTCTTCTTTATGAGCAGCTTTAATCCTTTCCTACAGAATAGGTTGTACTACTAAATTGGCGATACATACCTAAGGATCACTCTCAACTAATTCGATGCCGAGTCTCTCCAGATCTATCATGGTCGGATACTGGATCTCCATATCTGCCAACGTTGATTCCCTAGACTTCCTGCTCAACGCATCAACTACCCTGTTTGTTTCCATGGGTGATAACTGATGGTACAATTGAAATCCTTAATTTGCTCCAACCACCTTCTCTATCTCATGTTCAGTTTCTTCTGAGTGAAAAAGTACTTTAAACTCTTGTGGTCGGAAAAGATCTCACACCGCTTGCCATACAGGTAATGCCTCCAAATCTTCAGTGCGTGCACCACCATAACTAATTCAAGATCATGGGTAGGGTAGTTCTTCTCATATTCTTTCAACTATCTAAAAGCATATGCCACCACCCTACCATGCTGCATCAACATACAGTTAAGTTCTTTCAAGGACGCATCACTGTAAATGACATAACCCTCACCCCCTCACAGAATGATCAACACTAGTGCCATGACTAGCCTCTACTTTCACTCTTGAAAACTCTACTCACAGTTGTCATCCCACTCGAATCCAACATTCTTCCTAGTAAGTTATGTTAGAGGCCCATATAACGTTGAGAATCCCTCAACGAAATGACGGTAATACCCAGTTAGCCCCAAGAAACTCCTAATTTTCTAGACGTTCCTCGGTCTAGCCTAATTCACTACCGCCTCAATCTTACTAGGATCCACAGAAATACCATCTTCAGATATAACATGCCCCAAAAACACGACCTTCTCAAACCAAAAGTCACATTTACTGAATTTAGCATACAACTTCTTTTCCTGAAGCATCTGTAGAACCTGCCTCAAGTGTGTTTCATGTTCCTCATAGTTCCTTGAATAGACCAGTTCATCATCAATAAAAACAACAACAAATTGATCTAAATATGGATGAAAATTCCTATTTATCAAATCCATAAATATAGCAGGAGCATTCGTCAGACCAAATGGCATAACAAGGAACTCGTAATGCCCGTACTTGATCTTGAAGGTCGTCTTTGAGACGTCTTCTGCTTTCACTTTTACCTGATGATATCCTGATCTGAGGTCAATCTTCAAATACACCCGTGTACCCTAGAGTTGGTCAAACAAATCATCTATACGGGGTAGAGGATATTTGTTCTTAATCATGACTTTATTAATCTCCCTATAATCTATACACATCCTCATAGACCCATCTTTCTTCTTTACAAATAGAACTGGAGCTCCCCACGGAGATACACTATGTCGTATAAAGCCCTTATCAAGCAAATCTTACAACTGATTCTTCAATTCTACCAACTCTGCTGGTGTCATTTGGTAAGGTACTTTAGAAATCGATGCAATACCTGGAAGTAGATCAATAGGAAAATCTACCTCACAATCAAGTGGAAAGTGTGGTAACTCATCTGGAAAAACATCTGTAAATTCTTTTACTACAGGCGTACTAAATGGTTTCAATTCATTCCCTGTCATTTCCTTCATAAATGCCACGAAGCCCTGACAACCACTTTGTCTTCGTCTCCTGTCCTGGATAGATGAAACTAGCTGAGGCGGGGATTATACTCGTGGCCCTACAAACTTGAATTCTGCTCGTCCCTGAGGTCTGAATATCACTTCTTGTGAATGGCACTCTATGCTGGCAAAGTTAGCACTAGCCAATCCATGCAGAAGATCACATCGAACCCATGCATATCCAACACTATTAGATCAGCAGACATGATTTCCCCCTGAATATCCACTGAACAACCCCAGAGTACCGTACTACACCTCACTATTGTCCTAGTTGATGTAGATTCGAACAGATCAGTGCCTGACAATTGTGTCTCTTCCCCCGCAATGTCTAGTGCACTCCAAAGATACAAAAGAGTGTGTGACTCCTGAATCAAATAATGCATTACCGGTCGTCTCTGCATCTCCCGGCATCAAAGTAAACACCCCGACTAGAGCTATATTCTTCTACTAGCCCCCATATGGCGCCTAATAACCTCCCTGGTACGGTCTGGGAGCTGGAGTTGCATCTGATGGTGTAGGACAGTCTCACACCATATGCCTCGGTCTACTACAGCGATAGTAGAAAACTCCACCTACTCAACACTCTCCCCAGTATCTCCTCCCACAAGTTTGAAAGACAGGGGGACCCTGCACTACCTGAACCTCGCGTCCCCCAATCTCCTACCTCCGTCCTCTGTCATGGATTCCTCTCCTCCACTGATTCTGTCTAGGACCTTGCTGATAGCCCGAAGATGCAGATCTCTTCCTCCGTCCATGCTCTTCTGCATCCAGACGCTCACCAACCTTGCCAAGGCTACTCTATCGACTAACTCTGCAAAATCCTAGATCCTTAGCACTACCACCAGCTTAAATATGCTTTGCCTTAAACCTCTTTATATTTTTCTCACCTTTTTCACCTTATCAGGAAAAATATATGAAGTGAAACGAGAAAGCTCAATAAAATGCACTGCATACTACTGTACTGATAACTGTCCCTACTTCAAACTCAAGAACTTTTCCCCTTTAGCCTCTCTAACAATAGCTGTAAAATATTTATTAAAGAACAATTCTTTAAATCGATCCCAAGTCATGACTATCGGCGTCATCCTCTGTTGCTCCAGAATTTTCACAATAGTCCACCACCTCTTGACCTCTTTTGTCAATTTATAGGTGGCGAAGAGGACCCTTTGTTCTTCAGTATACTGCAACACGGCCAAGACTTTCTCGGTCTCCTGCATCCAATTCTCAGCAGCTGCAGGATCAACTCCTCCTAAAAATGTTGGAGGATTCATCTTCGTAAACTTCTCTATAGTGCACCCATGGCCTGCCGACGGACCACTCTGCTCCCTAGAGCTCCTAGCGATCTTAGTCATAACTTGCTGAGCCACGCTACGTAGTACTGCATCAGAGTCAGTCCTTCTCGACGGCCCTGCCCCATCACTGCCACTCGCATGGGCACTACCTCCTCCTGGATCCATCCTCAAAGACAATAAACGTAACTCAGAAATCCTATCCTTATAATTTACCCACTTAACTCAGCCTCTTATCTCAACACTATTAGCTTATTCCTAACTCCAGTCCTACATTCTAGGAACATAACCCGACAATAGTTTACTATGGTTTTCCTGAAGTAGTCACCCCAGGAAAAGCACAAAAACCACCATGGAAGTCCTACCTCTAGACTATAGAACAAAACCTTAAATCATTTTCCTATACTCTGGTATTGTTTTCGCTGCATTCTAAAGTCTACAGAACCTAGCAACCTAGGCTCTAATACCAAACTATAATGACCTCCTTAATTTCCATATATATTTGTTTTTTTCCCATTATATAATAAAATCCGTTACAGTACGGAAGCCTAAGTAATAGGAAACATAAAATCATAAACACCTCATAATACCATGTTCATGATACCATCCATCACAATACCAGAGTTACTGCATCCATTGTAATTATATTTACAATACAAAAGGAGTCCTAGGGTCATTTTCCACAAAATATAACCAACCCTACCAAAACACTTACCCTTTAGAAAGGGCATACCAACTATAACTACCTCAGCGGAGCTTTATCCACTCTCCTATCAGGGGCTTCTAAAATAATCATATAATTTGATGTGAGACACCTCTCAGTAAGAGAAATAAACTAATACTAGTGTGTGGCAACATGAGTTTATCCATGTGATACATAAAAGCATATATAAGCATATTTAGTAAATATCTTTGTATCATTTCTGGGAAAAACATGTATAATCATATTAAGGCAGAACATACTGGTTTGATAGCATAATCCATCTCATATAATAATAGTACGAAAACAACCCTAGTAAGTTAGCTGGCTATTGTCATGTATTACCCCACATGACTGGGTAGTGTGGCCTGAATGTGGGACCTGACAATGGTTGGCCGACCACTGCCAATTCAAAAGTATATAGTCTGTAAGTCCGATGGGTCTGCCAGACCTGTTCCGTACACCAGGGGCATCCACACTTCTTAAAATCACATCGACTATCCATCCTCACGCTACTCCGTACAGCAGCATTAACACAATATCATGATGATCACGAACACATAGCAGCGGTACCGTGCAAGTGCTAACCTAGACCAAGTCAACCAGGTTCTGATAACATATAGCATATAATCAAATTGTGATACATGTATATTTCATAGTAATAATTGTCAAGTTAATATCATCAAATCATTTTGCATATATATATATATATATATATGTTTTGCTGGTGTACAAGCCAATGATTTTTCATAATGTACCTATATATATATATATATATATATATATATATAGGTACATTATGAAAAATCATTGGCTATATATATATATATATATATATATATATATATATGTACATTATGAAAAATCATTGGCCCGTACGCCAGCAAAACATATCCATAGCTCAGCCCGTACGCTGGCAAAACAGCAAAACATATCTATAACTCGGCCCGTACGGCGGCAAAACATATCCATAGCTTGGCCTGTATGCCGACAAAACATATATAAAAATTCTTCACCCGTATACCGATTTTTCATTATAAAATCCATATCATTATCATATTTCCATAAAACAGTAATTTATCGTAAAATCTACTTATACCATACAAAATGGGTATTATATATATCCAGAACATATCATCATTTTCAGTAGTATTTCCCAACATAATACTTATATATATATATATATATATATATTTATATACATATATTTTCCTGAAAGCAAATTCTATACAATTTTACTTATAATTTTCATAAAACAACTAGTTTATTTTATCCCCTAACATGATTCCTGAAAAGCCCTTAAGAAAAAACAGTCCTACACCTACAGGGTTCCCTACTCAACACCTTGGAAATAATATTCTCTAGAACAAAAACTTAGTATTTCTACGTGTACTACATTTTCTACAACTGTAGGGAAGGCCAACAACCAAATAAAAGTCTTACCCTGAATTTGGGATGAATTCCAAGCTCGACCCACTGACAATCCACTCCAGAAGATATGTAGAGAACTTCCCCAGGAGTGTCGTGGTAGCTTTGGATCGTCGATCCAATGACAAATGGACCCAGAAATTAAGAAAGAAGGGTGAAGAACTGAAAGGGGAGAGAGAGAGAGAGAGAGAGAGAGAGAGAGAGAGAGAGAGAGAGAGAGGAAATCTGCGTAGGAAATTTACCCAAAAATGGAGTTTAGGCCTATTAATACCTTGGCCTTCGTTGACAAGCTACATCACCTTGTCGACGAGGTCTAGAAGGCAACTCGTCGATGAACTCTCCCCCTCGTCGACGAAATTCAAAGCAGCCCAAATATCCTCTCGTATCTTCTTGTCGACGAAGCACACCCTCGTCGACAAGCCCAAAGTATCACGTCGTTGACGAAGTCTACTGCCCCTTTTTTACTATTTCTATTTTTCTCTCTCTTTAATATTTAAATGGCATTATTCTTCGGGTCATTATTGTCACGACCTGCTTATTTTCCACATTTTTTTTAAATATAATAAAATCAACATCATACATTCCAGCCTAGTAGGTCACCATCCACCTAAACCTATGGATACCAAGGATATATCAGAATATATAGCAGAAGCCTAAGCAGCAGAAAGCATATAATCATATACATCTCATCATAACATACATTACAACACCAGAGTTACTACCATCAATGTATCTCAGTATATACATCCCAAAAATCACATCTAGAGACATTTCCCACAAAATCTCACTGTCCCTACAAAACTTACCCTTCAAAAAGGGCAAACTGACAACTCTAGATCAGCGGGGCTTTTCCCGCTCTCCTATCTGGGGTTCCTGAAAAGTTTATAAAATTTAGGGGTGAGACACCTCTCAGTAAAGAAATAAACTAATACTAGTGTGTGGCAACATGAGTATTCCGTGTTCTACATATATCATACATAACATGTTCAGTATCTATTTATCAAATCTGGGAAAACATTCATATATCATCCAAACATGGCAGAACATACTGCATTTTCATAATCATATTTCATCTCATATAATAATAATAATAATAATAATAATAATAATAATAATAATAATAATAATAATAATAACATAAAACATTCCTGGTAGGTTAGCTGGCTGTTGTCATGTATTACCCCCACATGACTGGGTTGTGTGGTCCGAAGGCGCGACCTGACAATGGTTGGCCGACCACTACCAAGTCAAACATACAGTCTGTAGGTCCGATGGGTTTTCCTGACCTGGTCTGTACACCAGGGGCGATAACAGCACACTTCTTAAAAATAACCACATCGACCATCCAATCTCACACCACTCTGTACAGCGGCATTAACACACATATCATGATCACGAAGACCATGGACACATAGCAATGGTACCGTGCAAGTGCTAGCCTAGACCATGCCAGCTAGGTTCTGATATCATATAACATATACTAAAACTGTGATACATAGATATTTCATATCATTTATTCTCACATCAATCATATCATTTTGTATATATATACATGTATCATGAAAATCATTGGCCCATACGCCGGTATTACACATTTTATCATAGCTCAGCCCGTATACCGGTAAAACATAGCACAGCCTGTACGCTGGCAAATCATAGTCATATAGCACGGCCCGTACGCTGGCAAACATAGCACAGCTCGTTCGTTGGCAAATCACATCATAGCATGGCTCGTATGCCGGCAAATCACAATCACATAGCACGGCCCGTACGCCGGCAAAACATATAAAAACCTCGGCCCATACGCCGGTTTTCCATCATAAAAATTCATACCATTCACATTCCCAGAAAATAGTATTTCCAATGTTTTATACTCATGCCACACTAAACATATTTTTCACATATTCAACATAACATCATTTAAACAGTACTTTCCCAAATATAACTCATATATATATATATATATATATAAACATATTTACTTTCCAGAAATCGAATAATATATATATATATATATATATATATATATATATATACATACATTTTCTCAAAAAGAATTAGCTTAGTTTATCCCCTTACCTGCTTCCTGAAAAGCCCCTAACAAAATTCTACCCCGCACCCGCAGGGTTCCCAACTCAACACCCTGAAAATGCAAACCCCCAGTATTGAACTTCAATATTTCTACGTGCATAACACTTTTTACAACTACCGTTAAGTCAAATTCGGCTTAAAAAGCCTTACCTCAACTTGGGGATGATTTCCAACGTTCCCAATTCAACACCCCTAGAAATGAAAATTCCCAGTATTAAAGTTCATTATTTCTAAGTGTATAACACTTTTCTCAACTGTCACAAATCCAAATATTGAGTAAAAGGCCTTACCCTGGATTTGGGATGGTTTCCACCTAACTTTCACCAACGATCCGCTTCAGCAGATTTGGAGAGAACTTCCCTAGGAGCGTCGCGGTGACTTTGGATTGTCGATTCGACGAAGATCTAGCCCGAAATCAACGAAAGAAAGAGGGAGAACCGAAGGGGAGAGACAGAAAGAGAGAGAAAAGAGGTGGCTTCCTCTGTAAGTTAAAAATCCGGATTTCTTGTATTTATAGAACAGGATTCATAGACGAGCCACGTCTTTCGTCAACAAATTCTCATTAATTTCGTCGACGAAATTCAGTCAGCTTAAAAACCCCTCTCGGTATTTCTTTGTCGAAAAATCCCCTATGTTCGTCAACGAATCTTCTTAAGCCTTCATTGACGAATCCCCTGTATTCGTCGATGAAGCCCTGATGATCCCCTTTTCCGTTATTCCTTCCAAAATGCAATGTCATCGACTGCCTTCTTCTGCTTCCAGTTCCCATTCCCTTTTCTTTTATTATTTAAATATCATTTTAAATTCGGGTCGTTACAATTACATACTACTTTTCATGTCAAATTTCTTAAGCATGTCTTTTATATATTTGAATTGATTTATAAAAGTTTCATTCTTGGTTTGTTTAATTTGTAATCCTAGGAAGTAGTTTAATTCCCCCATCATGCTCATTTCAAATTCTTTTTGTATAAATTTAGCAAATGTCTTACATAGATCATTATTAGTTGCACCAAATATGATATCATCTGCATAAGTTTGGATTATAACCATGTCTTCCTTCTTAGTTTTGATAAATAAGGTAATATCAACCTTTCCTCTAGAAAACCCCTTTTCTAGTAAGAATCCACTTAGTCTTTCATACCAAGCCCTAGTGGCTTGTTTCAATCCATACAAAGTCTTAGTTAATTTAAACACATAATTAGGATTTTGAATGTCTTGAAAGCTCGGTGGTTGTGCCACATATACCTCTTCACTTATAAAACCATTTAGGAATGCACTCTTCACATCCATTTGATAAAGTTTGAATTCTTTGCAAGATGCATATGCTAATAGCATTCTTATTGCTTCCATTCTAGTTACGAGAGTAAATGTCTTATCATAGTCTATTCCTTCTTCTTGATTGTATCCTTAAGCCACAAGTCTAACTTTATTTCTTACCACAATTCCATTTTCATTTTTTTTTTATTTCTAAATACCCACTTAGTTCCAATGATTGAATGGTTATCCGGTTTGGGAACTAATTTCCATACTTTATTTCTTTCGAATTGATTTAATTCTTCTTACATAGCTATTATTCATGAGTCATCACTTAGAACTTCTTCAACATTCTTAGGTTCATCTTGAGATAAGAATGCATAATGATTACATATATTTTTCAAGGAAGATCTAGTAGTTATACCTCGTGATGGTTCTGCTATGATTTGATCTTTAGGATGATTTCTTACATATTTCCATTCTTTGGGTAATTCAGAATTTTCTGTAGCATCATCATTTGAATTTAATTCATTTTTCTCTTCTTTTACTTCTATAATTTCTAAGTCTTCTGGTTTTTTAGTAGTTTGAACTTCTTCAATATTTATTATTTTATTAAATGGATTTTCTTTACCAAATGTTACATGAATTGATTCCACAATTGTAAGAGTTCTTTTGTTGTAGATTCAAAAAGTTTTGCTCTTTAATGCATATCCTAAGAATATACCTTCATCGATTTTTGCATCAAATTTACCTAAATCATATTTGTCATTTAATACAAAACATTTGCATCCAAAAACATGAAAGCAAGAAATGTTAGGCCTTCTACCTTTCCAAAGTTCATAGGGAGTTTTATTTAAATTTGATCTTATTGATAATTTGTTTATTACATAGCATGCGGTATTTACCGCTTCAACCTAAAAGTATTTTTGGTAGCTTATGTTCATTGAGCATTGTTCTTACCATTTCTTGAAGGGTTCTATTCTTTCTTTCAACAACTCCATTTTTGTTGTGGAGTTATAGGCGCTAAAAAATTATGATTAATTCCATATTCATTACAAAATTTTTCAACTTCTTTGTTGTTGAATTCTCTTCCTTGATCACTCCTTATATTTGAGACACTATATCTTTTTTTCATTTTGAAGTGTCTTACTTATTAACATGTTACACACTTCATCCTTTGAGGCTAAAAATAGTACCCAGATAAACCTAGAGTAGTCATCAACTATGACAAAAGCATATTGCTTACCTCCTATGCTTTAAGTTCTAGTAGGACCAAACAAATCTAAAAGAATAAGTTCTAAGGGTCTACTAGTAGAGATATGTTTCTTCTTTTTAAAGCTTGTTTTAATTTGCTTCCCAAGTTGGCAAGAATTACAAATTTTATTTTTTATGAATTTTGTGCTTGGTAAACCTTTGACTAACTTCTTTCTAGATAAGTTTGATAACAGAGTCACACTTGCATGTCCTAGTCTTCTATGTCAAAGCCAATTGGCTTCATTCATAGCAGTCAAGCATGTTACATCTTGAGAGATTAGATTTTCAAGGTTTATATAATATACATTGTCGACTCTATAAGTTGTAAATAGAATTTCATGTTTTCTTGGATTTTGAACTATGCACTTATCTTTCTTAAAGACTATGTCAAACCCTTTATCACTAAGTTGACTTATGCTTAAAAGGTTATGCTTTAATCCATCCACTAACAAAACATTATTAATTATAAGGGAGGGTTCTTTACCTCTTTTACCAATCCTGACGATTTTACCTTTAGCGTTGTCACCGAAGGTCATATACCCTCCATCTTTTTGAACTAGGGTGGTGAATTTTGTTCTATCCTCGGTCATATGTCTTGAACACCAGCTATCCAAGTACCATTTTTCCTTTGATGGAGTGGTCCCAAAGCATACCTACAAGGAAGGATTCAAGGTGTTACTTTTGGAACCCAAACTTTCTTAATTCTTTTTAAGCCATATCTATTTTTAGTGTTCACTTTCCATTCATTCTTGATTTTGACATACTTCTTTTTAAGTGGACAATTAAACTTTATGTGTCCCTTATTTCTACACAAGAAGCAAGTAGTGTGTTCATGAACATCTGCAGAAAATGTTCTAGCATAGTATTTTTCTTCTTTTACAAAATATCCCATAAATAGATTCTTCTTCTTGTTGTTTTCAATTTTATTGTAACCAATTCCTTCTTTGTCACTAATCATCCTTTGTTGTCCAACCATCTTTTCAAAATTATCTTTTCCTCTAGTAAAATCGTAAATGATTTTATCTTTATCTTCAATTTTACTTTTAAGGTCACTTATTTCTAAGTTTTTCTTGTTTTCACCATTTACTTGTAGTTTTACAAACTCTTGAGACATGTTTATTTTCTTCATTAGGTCATCAATATGAGATTCTTTTTCTTTTCTAGATAATTTAGAGGATTCTAGTTAATTTTTAAGATTTTCATTTTGTTCTTTCAAAACTATATTCCTTTTAGTTACTTTGATGAACCTATCGTGTAAGACGAATAATTCCGCCCGAATTTCTTGGTATAAAGGCATACTATCACATGAATCATTACAAGACTCTCCACTAGATTCTTCTAATGAACTATAATAAGAGTTTACCTTAGCATTGTGTGCCATGAAGCATATGTTGGCAACTTCTTGTTCACTTGATTCATTCTCCGATTCGTTTGAGCTTGTATCATCCCATGTAGCTTTCATTGTTTTTTTTTCTTCTTGTTGTCTTTCTTCAGCTGTGGACAATCAGGTTTAATGTGTCCAACCTTTTTTGCAGTTATAACATGTAGGTTGTTCATTCTTAGTTTCCTTTGTGTTTGTTTCTCCTTTGTTAGTTTTTGATCTTTTAAACTTCCTAGGGAATTTCCTATTCTTTCTGAAAAATTTTCCAAGTCTTTTGGCAATGAAGGCTAGTTCTTCATCTCTAATTCACTTTGGCAGTCTTAAGGGCTATTGATTTCTTAGTTTTATTATTGTTCTCTAAATTTCTTTCATTTATTGCCATCTCATAAGTGAGAAGGGATCCGATCAACTCATCAAGGGAGGTATTTTCAGATTTCTTCCTTCCGTGATTGTTGTGGCCTTAGGTTCCCATATCGGAGGAAGTCCTTTAAGAATTTTTTAAATCATTTCATATGTTGAGTAATTTTTCCCTAAAGCATTTAAGGAGTTTATTATGTGAGTAAACCTAATATACATGCAAGTGATAGTTTCTTCTGGATTTATCCTAAAGGCTTCATACTCACTTGTGAGCATGTCAATTCTACTATCTCTAACATCTATTGTTCCTTCATAGGTTACCTCTAACTTATCCCAAATTTCTTTAGCTGACTTGCATGCCATTACCATATTAAACTCGTTTACATCTAAGGCACAATACAATGCATTCATAGCACTTGAATTAACTTGCAGCAACTTAAAATCATTATCAGTCATGTTTTTTTTCTTCTTTTGGCACTTCTTTACCATCAACTAATTTAGTGGGAATGTGGTCACCATGTGTGACAACTTTCCATGCCTCCCAATCCATGGTTTTTAGATAGATTCTCATTCTTTGTTTCCAAAACGTATAGTTTACACCACAGAAAATAGGAGGTTTAGTTGAGAATTGTCCCTCAGTAAAAGGGGATATACCTAGGTATGCCATAGAGATCTTTATATAGCTTCTAGTTAAGATTTTCTATAATCCTGCTCTAATACCAATTGAAAAGGAAGGTGTATTCCCAAGAGGGGGGTGAATTGAGATTTTAAAATTTCTTTTAAATTTCTTTGATTGATTCTTTCTTAACTTATTTTAAGTTTAGCAACCACTAAAGCAAAGTTGTTTTTCAATTACAAGTTCAGCAAAAAATTAACTTAGTTAAAACCTTTATGAATGCATATACCGAGTTGAATATCTTGTTCAACACCTCAATACAATCCAACCAACACAATCACAACACAACCCACAATTAAACAAATTTAGCAATGCTTCCAAAGTTTCAACACTTTAGTAACTCAAAGTAGAGTTTAAGAATGTATGTTTGCTGATAAAAGTCCTGTATTTATGACCTTTTTTCTTAATATGAAACACAATTCAAACTTCCAACACTCTTCCAAAAATTCAGACTTTAAATAAACTTTTAGTTAATAAGTTTTGGGTGTTAACCAACATACTCTCTTATGGTTTTCGCAATTTGTATTGATCAACCAACGTCCTCCCTCTTTGGTTTCCACAATCCCAAAATCAAATTAATCTTTGGTTTATTTAATATCCAATCCACGTAATTATTAAGAACAAAAAACATAAAGTCCAACCACACAGTTTATATGAACAAAAAATTAAATGAGAGTAGGGAAGAGAGTGAGATGAGAGTTTTTACGAGGTTTGACTATACCCGCCTACGTCCGTCCTCTCTTTAGACTAACACACCCAAGGATTCTACTATAACCACTTTTTTACAGGTATGAGCAACCTTACAATCTCTCCTTCAATAGGCTAAAGTTCGCCTCTCCAAACAATACCCCACACTTGGTCCAACAACGATTCAAGAACTTGAACCATCTACAAAACCAAGAGCAAGTTTTGGTGTACAAAGACACTCTCAACAAGAGCTGATTAGTACAACAATTAAGCACTAAAATATACTTCAATTCAAAACAATAATTGAAAGAATTTGAAACTTTAGAAGTATATCATCGTGAGGTTTCTTTCTAGATTGAAAGAATTCAGTGTAGACTCAGAATTGTGAGAGAGTTTCACAGCAAAACTCAATAAGAAAACTCCAGAGATTGATTGCACAAGAGAGCTTTGAGAGTTTTGAGAGTTTTAAGAGCTTGAATGTTGTATTTGCTTGGCGTAATTGAATCCTTAGCCTTGGGGGTATTTATAGATATTTAATCAAGAGTATTTCGTGTTACCCAAGTGACTTGAAGTGTTTCCCAAGTTTTCATAATATTTCGTATTCAAGAAATCAAAATTGGAAAGTTCCCGTTATGTTTAAATTTTGAAATCTCGAAGAGTCAGTCGACTGGAAAATACGAGTCAGTTGCTTGGATCCATTTAAAACACTGAGATTAGGAGTCAGTCGACCAGAAAATCACGAGTCAGTTGCTTGGGGTCCTCTCGGGATGTTTAAAAAACCATTTAATTATTTGTCAATCGCCTAAAAAAACCTTGTTAGTCGTCTGGACAAACCAAATTCTAGTTTTTCAATTTATTTTCAAATTCTTTTTACTCTTTTGCTTTCCCCAAAATAATTTAAGATTTTTGAAAAGTATTTTTTGGGGTTTTTCAAAACATATTCTCTAAGTCAATGAGATTTCTAATGAACTTCAAATCCAATCAAATAATCATTTGAATGAAGTACTTACATATAGACTCTCTTAAGACTTTAAACACATTCTAAGTTTGGAGTCTTCATGCTTGTCATTTGTTGAGTCATTCTTGTCTTTGAGCTTCAAATCTCTAAACTTTCAACAATTCCTTTTTGGTATTCATGCTCTTATATTCTTTGAGCTTTCATATTCCTTTTCCATGAAGTCTTGCAATGAGCTTTGTATTTTCTTGAACTTGAGCTTAAAGACTTGATTCCTAAAGTTTTATCACTTGCAACAAAACATGTTAAATAACCTTTGATTTGTTATCATCAAAATAAGATTAGTAAGTCATGTTAGGCCAACAAGTCAAAAATCAACTTATGGTTATTTGTTCCTATTAGCTGGAGGAGCAATATCATGGAAAAATGCTAAATAGACTATCATAGCAGCATCAACTATGGAAGTTGAATTTATGGCATGCTTTGAGGCCACAATTCATGTTTTTTGGTTGCGAAACTTTATCTCAGGACTTGATATTGTCGATAGTATAGCCAGGCCGCTGAGAATTTATTATGATAATTCCGCAGCAGTATTTTTCTCCAAAAACGACAAATATTATAATAGCGCTAAACATATAGAGCTCAAATATTTGGTCGTTAAGGAGGAAGTTCGAAAACAAATAGTGGTTATAGAACATATTAGAACTAAGCTCATGATAGCAGATCCTTTAACTAAGGGATTGACACCAAAGATATTTAGGGAACATGCTAATCACATGGGTCTTTGTTGTAATCCTTGATGTATGATTGTGGATCTTTATGTTTTGTTCTATAACATTTGTATAATGATATCAATGATGGTATTTCTAAACATTATTCCTATTTACCATCAATTACGTAATTATGGAGATGAATAAATGTTAATAGGAATAGTCTTTGACAAAAGACATTACAGGGACATTATGGTTACTTCCTATTATGGATTGTAATTAAGTAATTTGCTAGCATAGTACATGGACGAGAAGATGTCGCTATATACCGCGATGACTCGTGTCAGTGAGTTATTTAATTATGATATTATGATAATCTCACTAAAAGCATGAATAAGCTAATTAGTTATGCGCATATTATGGTTATATTGTTAATCCATAATAAAGTCATTCATATGGACCAAGTGGGAGAATGTAAGAATATGTCTATGTCCCACTTGAAAGTTAAGTGCACCATATGATAAGGGAAATGAAATGACTTATGATAAGGGAAATGAAAGATCTTATCTAAAATGAAAAATCTTATCTATGGGTTAACTAATGTGAGATATAATGGCTGGAAGTTGAAGAGTTTCCTATGAATCTATATATAGCTATTGTTATGAGGAGTAGCATGATTGTTAAGATATTTTACAAAGTAATATAATAGATTAAAAGTAAGACATATATGAATTGTCCTCTATTTGCTTTAACTCTCTGTTCATCAGTCATATTCCCATAGATCTAGTGAAGTACGGAAAGAGATCGGGGTAAAGCAAGAGAAACGATTTCTACGGTTTCTATGAGCATTCTTCTCTGTTGACATAGACTATGAACGATTCCAGTATGTGACTTTATGGCTTTCTTATTTTTTCGCATAAAGGTAACGTATAAGTGAAAATCATGATGATTTAAAGATCTTGTGTTTATTGTAAATAAATAGCATATAATTATTTACAATGCAATCTTACCTTATATTTTTACAAGAGGATATTTTCACACCTTGAATCCATGACCTCCAGTCACATGGTGACAACCTTATCATTGCGCCTAAACTCTTCTTCAAATTACTGATTTTTTTAAAACTCAAAAAATAAAAAATCAAGAAAAGAATTTTTTTTATAAATATATATAGTACTATTTTAGATCAATTCTCTTTTGGGATAGCTATTATTGCTTAATTTTATGATCTATTATTCACAATATTAATTTTTATTTTTATTTTTTTGTAATGTAGTTATTTTTTTTTCTTTGTCAACAAACAATACTTTAAAATTTTATAAAATATGATAGATAGCTCTTGCATTTTGGAAGCATGGATTTTAGGCATTAGACATTACAAGTCCATAGAAGTAAGAGAATAGAAGTCCTTCAAGCAGTTAGCCTTTAGGGGAAGAAGGAGATTAGAAAGCCATGGAGAGAAACAAAGGAAATTTTCTAACTAGCTCTGATTTCAATCCAACTTGCTCTACCTTACAAAAGGGAAGGCAGTCCCTTTATATAGAGGTCTAAGACCCCGAAAACTTACATGGTACGCAAACAACGAGAGTGACATAAAGCAAACTTGACGGAGACATAAAATTGGACGATGACATAAAGCAAAGCCGGTGAAGACTTTGTGGCATCGCCTGACAGCTTTCACAAAGACAACTCACCTACTGACAACTGACATAAATAAAGGTGACAGCACATGGGCGGCTGCATTTGTGCGGGAGTGACCCACCACCTTTAATTATGCAAGACTTATTGACGCATCAAGCCAACAAGCTTGGACTTTAAGCAAACTTGCAACACACACAGACATAGGATAGCCCACCAGTGTGGACTTTAACAATAATAATACATAAAGTGGTTACAGACGTGGCCCGTCATTTTGGACTTCTGCATGATGGTGAGAGATTCAGGTTGACGTAGTCTTCATCCGTTATCTCCGTGAATCGGATGGTAGAACGTCATTTTCTTGTATGGGTTGTCTTCATCATCTGTGTCCATCGGATCATCTGGAGGGTCAGGAGGATCTGGTGGCTTTGGAGCAGAAATTTCGTCAGCGATGAGGACGACGAGCTCGGAGTACGACATCAGGTCATTCACTTCACAGAGGTGATTCAACAGTGAGGACTTGTGTCTTGGCCATGTAGAAAGGTCGTATAGGGTATCCTATTCATAAGCTTGATTCTGGGACCATAACAGCTTTCTGGTAGGATTGTAGAAATACGGTCGATGGAGTATGAAAATACTGTGTACGGCTTCTGCTTCTGCTTCCGCTGGGTCCATCTTCCATAAGTTGTGGTTTCCCATGAGAACTGTTAGCTTCCTTCTCCATGTAGATAGTGGATCGAACAACTGGAGGAAGGTCCAGAATAGTGATTTCTGGTTAGCTGGATCATGAAGATGGGAATACGTCTCTTGTAGCGGGATGAATACAGCATGTACCTGTAAAACAGAAATATACCAGAGATACCATAATACATGTGTATGGAAGGAGGATGGTTTGATGACGTATGGGTTAAGAAATGGGTAGGCTGGAAAGGTTTGGTGATGACCAATGGCCTTAGCATAGTGGTAATGGAAGATTCTGGCACAAGATTTGATTTTGTCTGGATTGGTGAGGTCAGGTTCCATATCTGGAGGAATATGGATATGGGTAGAGGCACTAAGGTAGAGTATATCGGGAGGAGAGGATGAGGACGAGGCCATGAGTATCAGTGGTATGGCTTGGTGGCTGGTAATGAGGAAGGCTATTTTCCTGGGGCGAGATAACATGTCTGCGAGAACATTATGGTCGCCTTTTATATGCTTCACGGAGAAGTCATATCGGGAAAATTAGTCTTTCAGTCTGAGTATCTGCGGATCAGGGAGAATCTTGTTGTGGAATTCAAGCATCTTCGGAAAGGATGAGTTGTCCATTTCAACAGTGAAGTGCTTCGATCTGACATAAAAGTCAAACTTTTGGATTCCATTTTTCACTGCAATTATCTCGGTGTGATAATGTTTCTGTGAATCTTTGAATTCTCCGCTTGCATGTCCATAGTAGGCTCTTCTGTTGTCCTTATCTTCAAGTAATAGTGCACCTCAAAAATGATCACTTGCGTCTGACTGGAGGATAAGATTGCCGGTAGATGGAATAGTCAGAGGCGGTGGATCCTTGGCAGCTTTTTTCAAATGTCTGATAGCATTTGTCTGATCAGGGCCCCATGGTGGAGGCTTCTTTTTCAACAGCTGTGACAGGGAGCTAGTGTGATGGCTTGCGTGCGGGATGAAGTCTCTGATATAATTAATTATGCCAAGAAATTGTTGAATTTCCTTGACAGAAAGATTTGTATCTGGAAACTTCAGTAATTGCTCTGCGAGATGTGAACCTGGGCAGATAGTACCGTGGGAAATTTTCATCCCCAGAAAATCAATTTCTTTTTGTCCAATCACGCTTTTCTTTTCTGATAACATAATCCCGTACTGTGATGCCAGCTGGTGGAAATGTTCAAGAAGCTGATGGTGTTCTGCATGACTTTTTGAAAACAATAATATATCATCGATGTAGATCAAGGTACTATGCAGAATAGGATTGAAAATCCTGGTCATCGCTTTTTGAAACAGTGACGGCGCGATCTTTAATCCGAAGGGTAAAACTGTCCATTGGAATTGTTAATTCGGAATACAGAACGCTGTCTTGTATCTGTCATCTGGGTGAATACCGAGTTGCCAAAATGCACCTTTGAGATCGAACTTTGAAAATATCTGTGCTTCAGCAAGATGGATGAACTGTGTTCTGGCTTTTGGAATAGGGAACTTGTCATCCCTGATGAACACGTTCAACGGCTTGTAATCAATAACCAATCTCTTTTTTCCTCCGATCTTTTCTGATCTTTTTTCAACATAGAATGCTTGACATGCCCAAGAGGAATTAGTTGGTTCAATGAGACCTTGTCTTAGTAAAGAATAACATTCTTCTCTGGCAAGCTTAAGGTCTGAGGGAGACATTCCTAGATGAGTAGCCTTAGTAGGACTAACATCTTCATTGAGCTTGAAGGGAATGTGGATGAAGAAATCTGGGTTTTTCCAAAGTGGATGATCATGAATGAACTGATCATGACTTTCAGCACATAACTTCAGAAGTTTGTTTTGGATGGACTGGAAATCTGGAGAGGAATACGAAAGAGAATAAATCTTGTTTGTCTGGGTGAAAGGCTTGAATTTTCTTTTGTACTTAATTCCAGTGGGAAGAATCCTTAATGATTTCGAAAGACAATAAACATCCCATCCTAAAAGAACATCTTTTTGAGGAAGTGGACTACCGATTACCTGAGTCCAAATGATGCAATTAGGAAGGAGTTTAATCCCAATTTTGTTTTTGGAAATCAAAGTGGTTGTAAAGATTTGATCATTAGCTGCTCTGAAAAACTGAGTGTGGGAAGACCAATAGTCTGGTGGTAAGACTTTAGGATTGATCATGGTCTTATGAGATCCTGTATCAATGAATGCAACAGCAGGAATAGGTTTACCATGTTTTTCAGGAAAGAGTTGGATCTGGACGTGAGGACTTATTTGAGGATTCTGAGAAAATAGAATGGGCTGGACTGGTTGAATCTGAAGAGATTCGTCTGTCTGATAATCATTGTCTGAATCAGAAGTTTCTGAATCAGTGAGGACGAGAACTGTTTCTTCTATCATTTCTTCTTGTTCTGAAAGAATAGATTCTGCATCTGCATCTAATTCTTCATTTTGTAACTGTTGAGTAAGCTTTGCAGATTTTGTCCTGTTCCTTGGGCACTGTTTTGCATAGTGTCCTTTCTTCTTGCAAATGAAACAGCGAGGAGATTTGTCATGTCCTCTTCTGTTCTTCTTCTTGAAGAATCTAAATCTTTTCTTTCTCAGTTTATCTTTCTTTGACAGTTTATCAGAACCGTAGTCTTTGAAATGCTTCTTCTTTTTGGGACTACAAATGCAATTCTTCTCTTTGCATTTGATTTGTAAATAGGGCTTTTTGCATTGCTTCGTGAATTTATGATTCTGCTTGATCGTCTTTGAGAACAGTTGATGAGTGTCACACAACTTCTCAAGAGCAGTGAGTGTCAGTTGATGAATCTCTCCTAGGGAGATTTCTTTGAGAGGCCGAGAGAGTGAAGCGATCTTTCTTTGTAAGTCTGGCTGGATATCTTCTGGCAATGAATTAATATAAACTTGTCTGAGATTATCATCATGAAATCCACCAAGAAGATAATACCGTTTAGACATTCTTTGATAATGAAAATCAAGATCCTTCTTCTTTAAAGAGCAACATCTCATTTCAAAATATTCTTGACGAACAACGTTGGCATGAATGTCTGGATCACCAACAAATTCTCTGTAGAGTGTTCCCAATGCAAAGGAGGGAATCTGGGAATTAATGAACGTAACTTGTCTGAATTCACCAAGACTTTGGAACCAATCTCTTAGTGTACCAGTAAATTTGGATGTAAATTCAACAAGAACTGATTGTAATGTGTTCCCCGGCTTTGAGAGTTGGAGATCAATCCATGCACCAAATTCACCAATTCTGTCTCTCCACTTGGTTGGAGGTAATCCGTCAAAAGAGAACCATGAGTTATTGTTTGAATGATGAGGAGCCGATTGAGGAGGAGCCGAGGTGGCTTCCGAGGGTTCTTCTACAATAGGGACTGTGGTATCGAACTCGTCATGGAAATCTTGAGTTCTGGACGATCCTGGTTTTGTGGGAGATGCCATCATCATGTTAGTGAGATCAGTGATCTCTTGATCTGTGGATGAGAAAGATGTTTCGGATTTAGTGGAAACATCACTGTTATCTTCAATAGGAATTTCTGGAATGGGATCAGCAAGGAAGGATGGAGATTGATCAGGTGAAACAAATGGGCTTTTGAGTTTCTGATCAACAGGTTCAGGTGGCTGATGAATAGGTTCAGGTGGCAAAGGTTTTGCTGGGATTGGAGATCTGCGAGTAACAGGAGCTGCTGGAATAAGGGAATGTTTTCTCATAATTTCAGCAGTAGATTTGAAATGTTTGGAGTAATCAGGCTGTCTGTAAGATGGTGTAGGTGGTGAATGAGGAATGAAGGAATATAATGGAGAATACGGAAAGGCTTTGGGTGTGTAGGTTGGTGTGGAAGCTGGACGATATTCTCGTTCAATATGTGATACTTCTTCTCTGAGTCTTCTGATTTCTTCTTCTTTAGCACTAAATAGTGAGCCAAAGTAACCTTCAGAGATGAAATGTCTGAGTTCAGAACTGAGAACATCAATTCTTCTTTTAAGATCATCATATAATGCTTCGATTCTGGAATCAAGGGTATCAAATCATTGATTCATCTGAGCGCCATGGTTGATGAGTCTGTCAACTTTGTTGTCAATGGCATTTAGCGTCGTGTTCTGTGTTCTAGCATTCTGGGTTTGCCAGTTCAGAACTTGTTCAGCTTGAGATGGAAGTTTCCTTGATCCGTCTGGTTGAACTTCAGAGGGTTGGATGAATGGTCTAGAGTGAAGGTTGGAATCATATGATCTGGGTTCCAAGGGTGGAAACTGTTTATCATATGGAGAAGCCATAAAACAGGGAATTGGCTGGGTTTCTGGAAGTTTGCAAACTGGAGCTTGGTAGGGTTCAGTTTGATATGGTTCTGGTTCAGGTTCTTCAGGAGGAAGGAGACCTTCTTCTCGAAGAATCTCAAGGGCTCTATCGTAGATCCATAAAGGTTTTGGTTTTGGATCTGGGCGTCGGATGCCTATCCATAGGCTGGATGGGTCATCGGGTTTTCTGTAGGGAGAAAACGGTTTACAGGATGGTTTAGTTTGTCTTTGTTGTGTTTGGCGACAAGAGCAGTCTGGATCGCACATGGATGGATCAACATCCCATATGAAGTGACCTTCAATCTTGTCTGTATAGATGGGAGATCCGTCTGCTTCAACATGACTGACTGGAATGTCATCTTCGAAAGTAACAGGTCTTATCATTAGTGACTGGAACACTGGAGGTGTACTGGATGATGCTGTATCTTTCGGGTTGAAAACTGTCTTTACCGTACCATCTGGAAGTCTATGGAATTTTGGATCTGAGAGATGGATCGGTGAAGATTGCTGATGAAGCTGCTCATAGCTGGAGATCCATTCAAGAGGAATGAGATCTTTCAATTCTTCTCTAAGGATTTGCCGTGGGATCTGCAGAATGGTTGGAACATCATCTTCTCGTTCCATAGTGATCAGGATGGTATCTTCAGATTGTCCTGGTAGAGGAAGATCAACGGCATGATCTTGGAGTCTGTAGATCAGTTGATGATGCAGAGTAGCCATGTAGGCTGATGAGACTTGTGGAGCACCGGTGATTTGAAGTTGAACCTTCATACAGTTCCTCAGGTTCTTGTCTCTGAGAGGAATGTTGAAGTTGGGAAAGAATGTGAGACACACGCTACCAGCTTGGAGAGTGGTTAGCGAGGTACCGATGGCTGCATGCTCATACTGTGTGTACGTCGTATTCAGCAAAGTGATTCTGGCGGTGACCGGAAGACCTTTTCTGCCATGGAGTGTCAGAAGGAGTCTGACAGCACCAAAATGAAGATGCGTGTAGCCTTCTCGAATCCACTGGTTGATAAGATCTTGATCAAGCTCAAGATCGACATACTGTTCTTTGGTTGTGGCTGGGATAAGGCATTTGTCAAGAGCGGTTGTCTGTACAAACTCTTTGACTTGTGATCGGTTGTGAGAAATAAGCAAAGTACGAACTTGATTGGCTAAAGACTTTTTTCTTCTGAAAATATTGTAAGGATTTACAAGAGGAAGAGAGGTTTCCTGTATCTGTGCAGAGTCAGGAATGTATGAATATTCTACTAGGTTTGTAATCTTGGAAGAAGTGGTTTTCGTGATAGTGGAAGGTAAAGAGATGGAAGAAGAGAGTCGAGCAGGTGTAATTTCTGAGCTTTGTGAATGAGAATCCATGGTTAATGAATTTCCCCTTTCAGCTATTTGCACCTCAGTACTTCTATAATTTACTTCTATGGCCTAAACTTTTCCCTAGACTCCAGGCAAGGACATGGCTCTTATAAGAATATTTTAAGAAATAGAAAGTGTATTGGGCACCAAAATACAAAATTTTCTTAAAATATCTACAACATTATAAAAAGACGATTCTATCACTTGATGCCCACTTTTTGATTTACAATAAATATATTTTTTTACATAAATATTAATAAAAGAATACAATAAAAATACTATGCAAGTTAAAAAAAAAAAAAGACATAGCTAAGACATAAATATTTAATTTATAACTAGTGGATAACTAACCCATGGCTTCAATTTTTCTTCTTGTGCCTATTTTTCAGTTATAAAATATTTTATGAATACTAAATTTCAATTAAAAATTTATGAAAACCACACATCTTTTGGTAAATAACTAGCGACAATTCATATTTTAATAATAAAAAAATACTGGTCGGTGGAAATGAATTTAACTAAAATATAAATATAAAATAAAATTTAAGTAATTATATAAAAATTTAAAAAAAAATTACTTTATAAAAATTTGTGTGTCAAATTACTAGTATGTATAAAGGGTCTACTTATATATTCATTTTTTTTTATTTCTTCAAATACCCCTACATAAATATTTGTTGAATGTAAACAATATTAGGTAATTCATAATTACTCAAGATTAAAATATAAATATGTTATAAGCTGACTAACTAATAAATAACTCATACACCAACTAGAATAAATTGGATGTTCCAGTTAAAAGTTTTATTAGATTATATTTTGCCCGACAATTTATAAAATAATTTGCATTTATAATAAAGACTTACTCTATATTTAGGAGAGATTTTAGATTTAGATTTAGGTGAATTTAGATAAAATTATTAAAAAAATAGTAAAATTAATTATATAAATAGATATTTAATAAACACACTCATCACTAAGTAATCGCAAATATATATAGATAAAAGTGATTATCCTACTTTAGTACTGTTTTTCTTTTCAAAACTACCACTCAAAAAACATTGGTTGAATATTAAAGACAATGCAACATGAAAAATTATTAGGTATCCATAAGGTATCGTTAATAATAAAAATATGTTATAATTAATTCATAGCTATATTTTTTTTGCAGAATAAATTTTTCAACATTTTTAAAAAATTAATTTCAATAAAAAAAATTACAAGCTCTTAGTTTGTTGAATAACTTACAATAATTTATATTGTGTTATTGAGTAATGTTAGAAATATAAAAATAAATTTATGCAATTTACAAAAATAAACAAACATAAAAATTAACTAAGTATATAAATAGTAAATAAAAAAAATAAGGTGATATTCTCTCCTATCCAATCTCTAATGCCCTCGTTAGAGCATTTGTGCCCTAGGGATATTCATGGATCGATTTGAGACTAAAATTTCAATCAAATTGTTAGTTTGACACGAAACCAACTCTAAGTCAAACCGTTGAGGATGCGGTTTTGCATACATTCGGATCAACTTGAATGTTGGGTGGTTGGTTCAAGTTAGAGATTTAATTTGTTTTAAGGGGAAGTAGAAAAGAAAAAAAAAAAAAAAAGCACACACACACACACACACAAAGGAATATGTGTTTGAATTTTCACCAAATATACTAATAAGTATTACATTGAAAATACTACTTAAAATAGTGCCATTCAAATTAAATTTATTAAATTACTAGACTTCTTATTAAAAAATAATAATAATATCAATATAATAGTGATTAATACATACACTATTTACTTTACAATTTTCAATTTTATAGTGATAATAAAATAAAAAGAAGGTTACGAAAAAAAAAATATTATGTCTATTTTCTAGGTAGCATGCATACTATTAATAACATAAAAACAAAAAAAAATGAAAAAATATATTTATTGTCTTCAAAAAGGACTAAAAGATCATATCCATAAACATTATTATAATAGAAATTAAACTAAAAACACAAAAACTAATAGTTTCAAAATGCATGTGTTCATCGTACAGTACATCTTATGTATTCTTTCATAAATCTTTGTGTAATTGTAGGCATATATAAAAGCAGTGATTCAGGTCGATTGGGTTGGGTGGATTAGTTAAACCCGCAAACTAACCCTTGCTATCGGATTATTTAAATGAAAATCACCAACCGACCTTTTAACTATTCGAAACCAATTTTTTTGGTCAATTTGGTTGGGATTGTGCAGGATGGGCGGGTTGATCAGATAGTTGAACACCCCTATTTTACACGATGTCATCACGGTTTTAAGCTTAGCTCTAATGAAATATTGCTCGCTTTAGCCATGGAGTCACAATTTTGTTGTATAAAAGATGTCTTACATAGTTGAAGTCCAAATCATTATTATAAGTCCAAAGTTTCTTGATACACATTTATGCCTTGTTTAAATCAAGAATTTTATTAGAGAAAAGCAAATAATAATAATAATAATAATAATAATAATAATAATAATAATAATAATAAGGAAATATATTTTTCATTATATTTTCTCTAACTCTACAAAAATCATTTTAAAAATAAAAATTAGTATGTTAATTAGTAAGAGTTGGTAAGGATATTGTTGTCATTAGAATGTATTTGATTTATATTTTAAATAGAGGGAGAGACCTATTTTTAAGTTAAGTCATTCATTTAATCAAAATCTCAACATGCTATCAAAGCAAGATCCAACCTAAACCCTATGATACTCATCCATTGCCAAAAAACACATTATCGTAGCTGCCCTTCTCAGATCCACCTCCACCCTCCATTATTTTACAAAACCAACCAATATAGCTGAAAACAAAACCCTTTGAAGCCTACCCCCACAAAACCCCTTCGCCGGAAACAGCCCCACATGCCAACCAACTGCTAGTAGTACTGACCTCACACCTTGGCGAGTGAGAGATTTTTGGCCACCTTTTTATTTTTCTATTTTTTTCTTTGCCATATTTTGATTCCTTCTCTAGACAATATTATCAAGCAATTAGGCATATTTTTTTCCCCAAAGATCAAACCTTTTTCGATCATTCATTTGTGGTAATTCGTCAGTTTTTGTTCGGTGTTTGTAAAGCCTTCTTTGTGAGTTTCTTAGAGCAATGGCAGAGCTCATAAATTAAGATTGTGAGGTTGTATGTGGTAGTGCTATCTCAGTTGGTAAGTCGTTCACCTCGTCCGTGGTTGTGTCGAGCTTCAATTCACATAGTTTGTGATTATCCCGATTATTTTGATTGTTCTTCATGATTAACATTGGTGTGGCTACAAGCTTGTGAGTGTTAAGATGAAGTCTATGAATCCCAAAAATATGTTTCCTTAATTCCTACCACAGATAATGACTCAAAATTTGGATAGAAAGAATTATGTTCAATGGTCTAAATATGTTCAAGTTTATTTAGTAGGATTAGGAAAATCTAACCACTTGCTCCAATTTGATCCTTCTTATGAGAAGAGAAAAGAAGTGTGGATTCAAGAAGATGCCTTGATTGTTTCCCTTTTGTGGAACTTGATGGAGCCACAAATTACACGGATGTGTGTGCATCTAGATACATGCAACATTACATGCATGTATTGTAATGCCCCAGACCGACCACGTGGGGCCCGGAGTGTTATGAGACCAAACACACGTCTGTGATACCATTCACGCAACGGAAATGATTAAATAACCTCAACTATAATACCAAAGTTCTATATTTACATAAGCAAACCCATAAAGTACAACCACATTATCTATATTACGTGACCAAAATAATTAAACATAAAACTATACATATCTGTTCTTTTTATTTACTCACAAAACTATCCCGCCTTGGAGCTTTCTAAGCTCGATCACCTGGAAGACCTGAAAAGATTTGATAAATCGATGGGGTGAGACACCTCTCACTAAGGAAGAAATAAGTTACAACAGTGTATGGCTGAAGTGTTTAATATATATAATTAAATATACACACAATTGTATTTCACTACCAATAGCAGCCAAGAAAACGCATTCATAATCACAACATTGTCAACTTCTCTGTCTCCCAATCACATACACACAAACATAATTATTTTTACTGATAATTCCTGAGACTAAGGAAGTCTACCCGCCTATATAAGTAGATTTCCTCTACTCTAGTGCTAACACCAGGGCACTCACCTTCCTCAGTAAGCCATCGAGTTATGTATCCAAGTAAAATCTCCGAGAATAGGAAAGGTCACCCGCCCATACAAGTGGCTTCCCTCTACTCTGGTATCCACAAATAATTATCAGAGTACTCACCTTCCTCAGCAAGCCCTCAGGTGGTGAATTTTACTTTACCAAAAATACTTAAGTAATTAAAGTCACCCGCAACCAATAATAACCATTTCACAAAGTTCCACATATACACACATATCACAATCATTCCACACAAAATATACACACTATCCATTCTCACCCACACAGGGTCCATATCCACACAGAATGTAACGTCCACATAGGACTCTAGTACACACAACATACACGTCCACATAGGACTAATCAACCATACAGATTACACGATCCACACAGGACTAATCATCACACAGATTACAACACATACCACCCTGTTCATGGTAGATAGGTAAAGCTAACTTCTTATACCACTGCCAATGTTTTACCCCCTAATATAAACCCCTATATAATGACCTCCTCATACCACTGCCAATGTTATATGACGGTTATATCAGGTACGATATAATGACCTCCCCATACCACTGCCAATGTTATATCGCAATTTACATGAACCACAATACAAATCAAAAACAAATCCAATCACTTAAACACATCCACACATCTACCACAATATACATAATCAAACAGTATCCACAACCAACCAATATTTCTATCCAAGCAGAAATCGCAGCCCAAACAGTATTCATAATTACAATAATTCAACATTGCACAACACTCGCAACCATTTAATTTTCAAAGCTATTTTCATGCACACAATTTTTCCTAATATATTATATTTTCAAAAATAGTATTTTCAATACCTGCACAGTTCAAAAAATTATACCTAAATAAGTAGAATTTATACCCAAATTATCCAGTTTAAAATTAATAAAAATACTATTATAAAATATTTCCCCTTACCTGTTCCTCGGGATTCCTGCGTAAACCGAACAAAACGAGCTATTCCAAAAATCCCAACTTACTCAAATCTTAGAAAAATACCCATTTAATATTTCCTAGGCTCCAAGTAATTGTATTTATTAAGAAAATTCCAAATTAACTCACTTACCTTGATTTTGGGATGTTTCCCAAACTTTTCAAATCGAAATTTTGCTCCACCTATGTTGTAGAGAATCTTTTTAGGAGTCTTGTGGTAGCTTCCGATTGTCAAATCGATGAGAAATGGGGCCAGAAACCTAGAGAGAAGATGAGAGGACCATTTTTCTTGAGAGAAAGTGAGGCAACATGCAGAATTTTTCTACTGAAAATGAAAGGAGTTGCTATTTATAGGCAGTGGCTTATCGAGGAGACATGTGGACTCGTCGATGAGTTAAAGAATACTGTTCGTGGATGAAACCGAAAACTCGTCGACACGAATTTTAGTAATATAAAAACCCCTCTCAGTAACTCCTCATCGATGAGACATGTACCCTCGTCAATGAGCCAAGGTAGAATGCTCGTCGACGAGACTAGTTGGTTCGTCGACGAGTTCTTGCTGACACCCTTTAAAACATTTCTTTTTTTTCCCTTTGCGCTTCTTTTATTATTTTTATTAATTAATTTTTCAGGGTCATTACATTCTCCCCTCCTTAAAAGAATTCCGCCCTTGAAATTGTTAATTACCCATTTACACAACTAAAAAAAAACTAATCACATTCATACATTTCAACCAATTCAAACATATACAACACCGAATCATGCAAGGTTAAACAAAATTAATACACATGCTAACATAAACATATTACCTGGACCTTTAGTGTTTTCCTCCTCAGGTGTAGCCAACATATAGACACGCACCGGGGCACCACCGCCGCAAAGCACCGAGTTGTTCCTCTGGTTCTGGTTCGGAGCTGGTGCATTGTTTGGCAGTTCTCGACATTCCCGGGTTATGTGACCATGTTTGTCGCATCTATAGCATATGACACCCCTACTCCGACTTTCTCCCCAATGTCGCTGATTACATCGAAGGAAGTGGGGGCGTAACGAATCGCCCTGTCGTCCCCGATCACTCCTTTCCGATCCCTGACCTACAACATCTTTATCTCCCCTCCACGACCCTTGTCTAACATTTTCTTGGAAACAAGGAGACACAGGCCTTTTCCTTCGTTCTAATGCCTCTGTACCTCTCTGCAAACTCGACTTTGCAATAGTAGCTTTCTCTACCAATTTTGAGAAATTATGAATCTACAAACACGCCATATGCTCGTGAATCCTCTAATTCAAGCCCCTTTCAAACCAACTCGCCTTTTGGTATTCATCTTGAACCATAGAAGGTGCAAAGCGAGATAATTCCAGAAATTTAGCAGCATACTGCTGAACAGTGAGGCGCCCTGAGTCAAGTTGAAAAATTCCTCCCCCTTCACATTTCTCGTGGTGGCGGGAAAGTATCGATTGTAGAAGACCTACTTGAAATGACCCTAGGTCATCGTTATAGATACCACTTGCTATTCCTCGAACAGCTTCATTGCATGCCACCACCGTTTAGCTTCTCCGACTAGTTTGAAGGTGACAAAAAAGAACCTTCTACTCCTCGGTGCAGTTCAACACTGCCAGTATCTTTTCCATTTCTTGCATCCACATCTCAGCCTTAATCAGATCAGTACTATCTGTTGGCCTAATAAGGCTTACAATTCTTATTTTGATGATAACAAATCAAATGATATATTTAATATGTTTCAAGTAAAAGTGTTCAGGAAAATAACAAAGTTCAAGTGTATAAGAAAGTTCATGGATTACAGAGAGCATGAAGAATGAAGTCATATTGTGAAAAGCTCAAAGGAAAGAATGCAACTACAAAGATGGTAGAAGAACGAGTTTTGAAGACTAGATTATACTTTTAAGAATATTCTTAAATGTAAGTACTTCAAAGTAAATCTTAAGTATAAAGAAATTTGAAGCTCATAAAAATTAAAAAATATGTTTTTATATATATAAAGAATATTTCTTAAATCCATAAAAAGAAAGGGTTTAAGAAAAGAAATTTTTTTTTTGAAATAATGAAGTTTTTAAACATATTTATTTCAAAATATTTGGAAAATCAAAAGTATTTTTTTTAAAACATATATACTCTAAAAAGTTTTTTTTTTTTAATAAATAAAAAGGGCTTAAAAAGAGAAGAATTTTTAAACCATGTTTTTAAACATATTTATTTCAAAATATTTGGAAATGAATTTTAGGAATCCTTGGGAGTAATGGATGATTTCAAAAAAACTCTATAAATAGTTCTAATCTCAAACATTTTAAATAAGAGAAAAGAAAGTACAAAGAAAGAGAGAAAGAACTTTGATGAAATATTCAAAAGAATTTTGAAATTGAGAAATCCTCTAAAGTTTCCAGATCAAGTGTTTTTCAACAACTTTTCTGATCCAAAGATATTCAAAGGCTTTTAGATCAAAGTAAGACTTTTTAAAAGGTTTTAGATCAACTAATCTTCAAGTATTCAAAATTTTGTTTTCAAAGGATCTGAAATTCTTTTAAGATAAACTCTCTAATCTGAAATCGATGTACATTCTGAAATTAAGTTTTCCAACGATCAAAATATTTATCTTCTTTGGAAAATTATTTGATAATCCATACCAAGTAATTGAGCTTAAAATTTCTTATATTTAAATTACTTTGAGGTATAAAGTGAGCTGATTGGTGTATTAATTCACTCTACTGTGAGAGTTCTCTTTTGTACACATATTCCTTCATTATCTTTCTTAAACGATTCTGAGTTGTTGAATCGTTGAACCAAATAAGGGGTTATTATTTGGAAAGGCGGGCTCTAACTTAATTGAAGGAGTGCATTGTAAGTTGGTATTATTCCACTAGGTAAAGGAACAGAGATAGTGAAATCTTTTGGTTTTTTTGCCAAAGGCAAGGACGTAGGCTGTGTTGAAGCCGAACCTCATAAAAACTCTTGTCTCCTTCTCTCTACTTTAATTTACATACTTTATTCGCTTTTGTTATAAAATTTATGAGTGCAGGTTGTAGGATTTAAATTAAGTTCTTGATCAATAGAAAGTACGTTTTGATTAATCTTTTGCGGAAACTCAAAAGGGGAGTACGTTGATTAATTTGCGGAAATCTTAATCAAGTAAAGTGAATAACAAAAGGTTACAGGGAAAGCAACGGAAGCCTAAATGTTATTGATTGATTGATTACATTGATTGAATTATTATTTTAAATTCCAGTTTTCTTAAGTGTTGTTATATATTGTATTTTGCTGGGTTATTAAAATTAGAAAACTTAAAAATCAAATAAAATTAAAAGATTTCCAATTCACCCCCCCCCCCTCTTGGGAAGCTATTCTTCATTTCATTTAGTATCAGAGCCTAGTTATAAAAATTCCTAACAAGAAACTATAAAAAGATCAAATGGCAAATATCGGAGTAGCACCCTTTGGTGAAGGACAATCCTCAACCCGTCCACCAATCTTTTGTGGACACAACTACACTTTTTGGAAAAAGAGAATGGAAATATATCTCCAACACATGGATTGGAAATCTTGGGAGGTTGTCATGGATGGAAACCTTATACCTTCTAAGTTAGTTGATGGAAAACATATTCCAAAAGAAAAGAAAGACATGACCGACTCAGATTATAAAATGCTTCAAATTAATGCAAGCGCTATAAACGCATTATATTGTGCACTTGATGCAAATGAGTTTAATCGAGTCATGGCCTGCAAAACCGCTAAGGAAATTTGGGATAAACTAGAGGTAACTTATGAAGGAACGGTTGATGTTAGAGATAATAGGATAGACATGCTGACAAGTGAATACGAAGCTTTTAAAACGAATTCTGAAGAAATGATATCAAGCATGTATACCAGATTTACCCACAAAATAAACTCTCTAAGTGCCTTAGGAAAAACCTATACTACATACGAAATGATTAGGAAAATTCTAAGAGGGCTACCTCCTATTTGGGAACCAAAAGCCACAGCCATCACAGAAGGCAGAAATCTTAAAACTACTTCTTTGGATGAACTTATAGGCTCACTTCTTACGTATGAAATGGCACTGAAAGAAAGGAATTCTGAACCTAAAAATAAAAAATCCATAGCTCTAAAAGCATCTAACCATAGTTCCAGTGAAGAAGAAAGTGAAACAAGTGACCCTGATCAAGATGAATTGGCATTCATTACTAAAAGATTAGGAAAATTTTATAGAAGAAATAAAAGTTTTCCTAGAAAATTTTATAAAAAGAAAACTGAAAAAGGATATACAAGTAGGAAAGAAAATAAAGGTAAGAATGAACCACTTTGTTATCATTGCAAAAAGTTAGGGCATATTAAACCAGAGTGTCCACTACTCAAGAAAGACAAGAAGAAAAAGAAGGAAGCAATGAAAGCTACTTGGGATGATTCAAGCTCTAGCGAAACTGAAACTAAATCAAGTGAGCAAGAGATGGCAAATATATGCTTCATGGCAAACGATGAAGAGGTAAATTCTTATTACTCTTCAACAGAATCTCAAAATGTGTCTTGTGATGAATCATGTGACAGTTTGCCTCCTTATAAGGAATAACTGAATTATTTTTACTACATAAAAGGTTTATAAAAGTGTCTAAAAGAAATATAACTTTGAAGAATCAGAATCAAGAACTGTTAAAGCAACTAGAATCATTCAGAGTTATTGAAGAAGAAAGAAATATTTATATTAAGAAGCTGGAAGACGAAATAAAACAAGAATTAGATAAAACACATACAGTTGGGTTGAATAAGAAAGATTTAGAAATAAATCAACTCAAAAAGATAGTTGAGGACAAAGAAAAGATTATCTATAACTTTACTAGAGGTAAAGAGAACTTTGAAAAAATAATCGGACAGCAAAGGCTTCATGGAAACAAAGAAGGAATAGGCTACAATGGTAAAACAAATAAAAAGAATAAAAAGCTATACATGGGATACTTTAACAAGGAAGCTATGTTCTATGCTAGCACTTCATCAAATAACAAACATGAACACACCACTTGCTATATGTGTAAGACTAAAGGTCATATAATGTTTAATTGTCCATTAAAGAGAAAATATGTTGAAGTCCAAGGAGAATGGAAGACAAATTGTGGAACTAATAGTAAAACAATAAAAGTCAAAAGAATTTGGGTTCCAAAAACTAACACTTAGTGTCCCTTATTGTAGGTTTGCCTTAGGACAACAACGACAACAGACAAATGGTACTTGGATAGCGGATGCTCAAGGCATATGACTGGTGACAAGACCAAATTTACAACCTTAACACAAAAAGATGGGGGATACGTCACCTTCGACGACAATGCCAAATGTAAAATTGTTGGTAAAGGTAAAATTGGTAAGGAACCTTTACTTACTATAGATAATGTGTTATTAGTAGAAGGACTAAAACATAATCTTTTAAATATTAGTCAATTAAGTGATAAAGGATTCGAAGTAATGTTCATGAAAGAAAAATGTGTCATCAAGAATCCCAAAAATAAAAAAACCGTGTTTATGGCTCATAGAATAAATAATGTTTATTGTATAAATTTTGAGAAAATAACAAATCAAAATATAACTTGTTTAGCAGCTATGAATGAAGTAAGTTGGTTATGGCATAGGAAACTAGGACATGCTAGCATGGACCTACTATCTAAATTAACTAAGAAAAACCTTGTAAAAGGATTACCAAATATTAAGTATGTAAAAGACAAGATATATGATACTTGTCAAGAGGGAAAACAAGTAAAAACAAGTTTTAAAAAGAAAAAATTAATACCCACCAAAAGACCCCTAGAAAGGTGGAAAACAATATGCTTTTGTAATAGTAGATGATTTTTCAAGATTTACTTGGGTAATATTCTTAGCAAACAAAGATGAAGCTTGCAATAAACTAATAACCTTATGCAAGAAACTATAAAATGAGAAAGGTTATAATGTAACAAGCTTTAGAAGTGACCAAGGAAGAGAGTTTAAAAATAAAGAAGTAGAAAAATTTTGTAATAAACATGGAATAACTCACAATTTTTCAGCATCTAGAACTCCACAACAAAATGGAGTTGTTGAAAGGAAAAATATAACTTTGCAAGAAATGGCAAAACAATGCTCAATGAAAATAGTTTGCCTAAATATTTTTGGGCAGAAGCTGTAAATACAGCATGTTATATTGTAAATAGGGTATCTATAAGATCGAAAATAGATAAAACACCATATGAAATTTGGAAAGATAGAAAACCAAATATATCCTACTTTCATGTATTCGGTTGCAAATGTTTTATTTTAAATACTAAAGATGACCTAGGAAAATTTGATGCAAAGTCAGATGAAGGTATTTTCTTAGGTTATTCTACAAATAGTAAAGCCTATAGGATTTATAATAAAAGAACTTCTACAATTATGGAATCAATTCATATAACCTTTGATGAATCAAATTGTTATAATATAAAAAATATGAATAATGAAAAAGAAGTTACTTCACAAAAAGAAAAAGTTCTTAAAATAAAGGAAGAAAAGGATAATGATACACTAAATGAAAACCTTTCAGAAAAACTTAAACTTCCTAAAGAGTGGAAATATGACAAAAATCACCCAAAAGAACAAATTTTAGGTGAAACATCAAAAGGAATAACTACTAGAGCCTCACTAAAAAATATTTGCAATCATTGTGCCTTCTTATCCCAATATGAACCAAAAAATATTGAAGATGCCTTAAATGATGACTCTTGGATTATTGCAATGCAAGAGGAATTAAATCAATTCGAAAGAAGTCAAGTATGGGAACTAATACCAAAACCCAACGATAAATCGATTATAGGAACAAAATGGGTCTTTAGAAATAAGAAAGATTAAAACGGAATTGTTGTAAGAAATAAAGTTAGGTTAGTGGCACAAAGATATAATCAAGAAGAGGGAATAGATTATGATGAAAATTTTGCACCTGTAGCAAGAATGGAAGCTATTAGGATGCTCTTAGCCTATGCTGCCCATAAGGACTTTAAGTTATACCAAATGGATGTAAAGAGTGCATTTCTTAATGGATATATAAACGAAAAAGTATATGTCAAACAACCCCCCCTCTTGGGAAGCTATTCTTCATTTCACTACTCTCAAAAGATGAGGGTTTCAGATGGGTGAATTGATCAATCATGCAACGCTAGTAAACTAGTGGGTAGCTTGATCCCCTGAAGTCTTGTCTCATCTCTTCCCTAACCTGACAAGCTATTCCTTGCAATAAACAAGAGGTGTCAATCTCATCCCCACTGGAAGCTCCCAATTCGCTTCCTCCTCCTTCATCCACGCCTTTGCCTCTAGGATCCATCCCCAAATGTAAATATACAACAGAGGCAATTTAGAATCTCCATATCTTAATATATTTGACATGATCACAAAACATGAAACCAATTTAATATCCAAATCCTCAATTAAATATCCAACATCCATTTATCTACAATCATCTTAACTTTCAAATTCAAATTCCAAATTTCAATTTCTCCGCTCAGAAACATCATCGTCAATGGATTTACCGTGGTTTTCTGAAATCCTCAACTGATTCAAAAAAATCATAGAGGTCCGTCAAGGGATTTCTGCCTCCAAGCTACGAAACAAACTCAACCTCCTATCAACACCCTAATCTACCCATTCCTACCCTTCTTCAACTCAAGTCTATACTCTAGTATTAATCCTCCAAAAGTCCGAAAGATCGTTATGCTCTGATACCAACTATAATGCCTTAGACCCACCACATGGGGCTTAGAGTGTTATGAGACAAAACCCGCATCTCTGATACCATTCATACAGCGAAAAATGATTAAACAACCTCAAACATAATACCAGGGTTCTATATTTACATATGCAAATTCATAAAGTACAACCACATTATTCATATTACATGACCAGAATAATAATACATAAAACTATACATATCTATTCTTTTTATTTACTCACAAAACTACCCTGCCCTAGAGCTTTCTAAGCTTGATCACTTGGAAGACCAGAAAAGATTGATAAATCAACGGGGTGAGACACCTCTCAGTAAGGAAGAAATAAGTTACAACAGTGTGTGGCTGAAGTGTTTAATATATAACTAAAATGTACACACAGTTGTATTTCACTACCAATCGCAGCCAAGAAAACGCATTCATAATCACACCATTGTCAACTTCTCTATCTCCCAATCACATACACACAAACATAATTATTTTTACTGATAATTTCTGAGAATGGGCAAGTCTACCCGCCGATACAAGTAGATTCCCTCTGCTCTAATGCTAACACCAAGAAACTCACCTTCCTCAGTAAGTCCTCGGGTTATGTATTTAGGTAAAGTCTCCGAGAATAAGGAAGCTCACCCACCCATACAAGTGACTTCCCTCTACTCTGGTATCCACAAATAATTATCAGAGTACTTACCTTCCTCAGCAAGCCCAAGAGTGGAGAATTTTACTTTACCAAAAATACTTAAGTAATCAAAGTCACTGGTAACCAATAATAACCCCTTCAAAAAATTCCACATGTACACACATATCACAATCATTCCACACAAGATATACACATTTTCCATTCTCACCCACACAGGGTCCATATCCACACAAAATGTAACGTCCACACAGGACTCTAGTACACACAACATACATGTCCACACAGGACTAATCAACCACACAGATTTCACGGTCCACACAGGACTAATCATCAAATAGATTACAACGCATACCACCCTGTTCATGGTAAATAGGTAAAACAAACTCCTCATACCACTACCAATATTTTACCCCCCAATATAAACGCCCATATAACGACCTCCTCATACCACTACCAACGTTATATGATGGTTATATCAGGTACGATATAATGACCTCCTCATACCACTGCCAATGCTATATCGCAATTTACATAAACCACAGCACAAATCAAAACCAAATCCCATCACTCCAACACATCCACATATCTACCACAGTATACACAATCAAACAGTATCCACAACCAACTACTATTTCTATCCAAGTAGAAATTGCAGCCCAAACAGTATTCACAATCACAATAATTCATCATTCCATAGTACTCGCAACCATTTAATTTTCAAAGTAATTTTCATGCCCCACAATTTTTCCCAATATATTATATATTCAAAAACAGTATTTTCAATACCTGCACGGTTCAGAAAATTATACCTAAATATATAGAATTTATACCCAAATTAGCCAATTTAAAATTAATAAAAATGCTGTTATAAAATATTCCCCCTTACATGCACCTCGGGATTTTGGCCTAAACCGAACAAAACGAGACCCTGTATTCCCAAAATCCTAACTTACTCAAATCTTAGAAAAATACCCAATTAATACTTCCTAGGCTCCAAATAATTATATTTATTAATAAAATTCTAAAATAACTCACTTACCCTGATTTTGGGATGTTTCCCAAACTTCTCAAATCAAAATTCTGCTCCGCCTATGTTGTAGAGAATCTTCCCAGGAGTCTCGTGGTAGTTTCTGATCATCGAACCGAGGAGAAACAGAGCCAGAAACCTAGAGAGAAGGTGAGAGGGCCGTTTTTCTAGAGGGAGAGGGGGGGAGAGAGAGAGAGAGAGAGGGAGAGAGAGAGGCAACATGCAGAATTTTTTTCGCTGAAAATAAAAGGAGTCATTATTTATAGGCAGGGACTCATCGACGACACACGTAGACTCGTCGACGAGTTAAAGAACATTGTTCTTGGACAAAACCGAAAACTTGTTGACGAATTTCAGTAATATGAAAGCCCCTCTCGGTAACTCCTCATTGGCAAGACATGTGCCCTCGTTGACAAGCCAAGGTATAACGCTTGTCGATGAGACCATTTGGTTCATCGACGAGTTCTTTCTGACACTCTTTAAAACATTTCTTTTTCTTCCCTTTTCTCTTCTTTTATTATTTTTATTAATTAATTTTTCCGAGTTGTTACATGTATTATTTATCCTATGAGTTCTTTCAATTACAATAAGGAGATAGGAGCATTGAAAATTATTTTGGAGAGATGAAACGTATTCATGAAGAGCTTAACGTTGTGCAACCTATAAGCATCAACGTTCGTGAGATGTAGAAATAGATGAAGCAAATGATAGTTTTACAGGTTCTAGTGGGTTTGAGACCCAAGTTTAAGGTAGTTCAATCCCAAATACTTAGTGGTGCAGAGTTTTTCATCATTCGCCAATGTTTATTCTTGTGCCCTTCGTGCTTCCTTAGGCACACATTCTCCTACTTTTGCATTTGGCTCTAAGAGGATAGCCTTTGCTACACAGGATGATTCTAGTTCTCTGCCAAATAGTTGCAAAAGTTATCAAGGTGGTTTGAGTAGTCGTGATAGTAGAGATGGATGAGGTAGAGGCACTCCTTGTAAGTGCACTCATTGTGGACGAAGTAATCATACTATTAATCAGTGTTAGGATCTGCATGGTAGTCTTTCATGTTAAAGAAGCCACCACTGACTTCACACCACTAACTCCACAACTTTGGGCCTAAGTGGGGGGCAATGTATCCATATCGAAGGAAGAGTATTCCAAGTCCTAGCAAAGCATCACAACAAGCTTCTCTCTTCATTGCATCTTTTGCCCAAACAGGTAATCGCACAGTATGCTTATCATCCAATACTTCTTGTCCTGATCCTTAGGTCATAAACTCTACTACCACTGATTATATCATAAGTATACCTAAATTCTTCTCCACTCTTCATTATCCTACAAACTTACTTTGTGTTACTTTGTTGATGGATCCACTTGATTTGCATTCAAGGGAATTGGAACTATAAAACCCACTTCTTCTATTTCTCTTCCTTTGGTTTTCTATATTCCCAAGTTTCCTTTCAATCTTATGTCCATTAGCAAGATTACTAAATCCATGAATTATTCAGTAACATTCTTCTGTGATTACATGGTTATTTAGGATTTGAAGATGAAGAAGATAATTGATGAAGGGCATGAAGCCAGTAGACTTTATCACTTTGAGCAACTATCACCTTCTACTATCTGCACTACTGTTGACACACCTCTTCAATTTCATTGTTGTCTTGGTCATCCTTCACTAAAAAGGTTAAATTGTCTTGTTCCTGATTTGAGTTTTTTGTTTAGAGTCAATAAACAAGTTGCAAGCATTTTTATGTTAGTACATTCTGATGTTTGAGGTCTTAATATAGTTGTTTCCTAATTGGGTTTTCAATATTTTGTAACCTTTCTGGATGATTGTATTGACTTTTTAAGTCTGATCCATATTTTGATGCTAACAAAGCACTTGTATCTTATGTACGCATTTGGTGTGTGAACAGGTTCATAATTCAGGCCACACATAAGATTAAAGAGAAATGGAAGCCAGGAGGAACGTAAAACTCATATAGGTTGGTGAATTCCATGAAGAAACGTAGAGCAAAAAGAAGAAGAAGACAGATTATTGTATTTGTAATTGCATTTAGTTTTTTTTATATTTGGTCTGTAATAATGCATGTCTCTGCATGATATGATGCTAAGCACAGACGAACCATAGACTAACCTTAGGGGCCCCAACACTTTCATGAAAAATCCTTTTCATAAAAACTAAAATCATTCAAAAGGGATTAAATCATTTAGAGTCAAAATAGGGCAAATAATTTGGTTTTTAACTGACCTCGGTCGACCGGCCCTCTCAAGTTTTAAATACCTCAATTGACCGACCACCTTAGCTGACCAGCCATGTATTTCCTTAAAACGATCAGCCGACAAGCCTACATTTTTTGCCTAATTCTAAAGCCCTAGCCGACCGGTCTTTATGCCTTAACTAGCACCAGCCGACCAGCCACCTAGACCGGCAAACCGTCCTTAACCCACAGTCGACCGAACCTACAAAGGTTAGGAAAATTGCCCAAGCCAGCCGACCGATGTCTTTGATAGCCGACCGAGCCCCTTTGAAAATTCAAATTTTAGCTGAGGTCAACCGATTAGCGAAGCCCATAGTCGACCGAACCAGTAAGAACCCGAACCATGATATATAGGTTTAAATAAATAAATGAGGGATGAAATGGAAATTTAGCAAATTTCGTCGACGAAGCCAAAGTTCGTCAACAAAGTCCATGTAAGTCTCGTCGACGAAGTTTAGAGGCACGTCGACGAGGAGAAGCTAAGAGATTTCGGGAAACCGATAATATCAGGTTTTGTTAACGAATCCATCATCTCGTCAACGAGCTGTCTATATGACCTTATTGACGAGGACACCATTTCGTTGACGAGGACAGCCGAGTCTAGGGGCTATAAATATCATTTCTTTTTGCTTCCAAGCTAAGAAAACTAAATTCTCTCTCTTTATCTCTCTAGAACTCTCCCTACTCTCCATCTCTCTAGATTTCTTCGTCGTTCGTTACGATAATCATTAATCTGAAGTTACCACGAGTATCGTGGAAGGATTCTCTACAAAAACCTACGGATCGAAATCCCGTTTCGGAGATTTTTGGGTTTCGGCTTAAAATCGAGGTAAGGCTCGATTTTCTTTTCTAATCCAATATTTTGGTAGAGGACGGAGTTGTAAGTATCTTCTGTACTGCTGATTGCAGGTTTTAGAACTCAAATCGCTGTTTAGGGACCTTAGAGTTCCGGATTTGCTATTTGGGGAAAAGGTAAGGGGAATTGTGTTTATATAGGTTATTTTTTAAATCGAACTCAGTGGAACTGTGGTTCACGATCTCATGTGTGTTTTGACTACTTATTTGGGGGGATCTAATGGGAAAACTTTGGGTTTTTCATGATTACATTTTTGGGAAAAAGGGGGCAACGGGCCACATCCCTGGTTTTGTTGAAAACCAAATGTATTTGTTGATTTATATTGTGTCATAGGGATGGTCGGCCCTTGACTTGTTTTAAACTGTATATGTTTGGAAAACCATGATTTTAGATTACTAAATGGGTGTGGCTTGTTTGGTTATATGAGCATGCATGTTTATGTTGTGTTTGGTTGAAATGCTAGTAGGAACGTGGTTCCGAATTTGTTCTAGGTACTGAGAGGGTCCGGCTCTATATCCAAGGGCGTATGAAATCACTGGCCATAGGTTGGCAGAGTGTCCGGCTCTATATCCGAGGGCGTGAGTCTATTCCGGCAAATCAAGCCAAAGGGTGTGGATCCACCAGTTTAGCGTCGGTACAATGCCATGGGAGTTAGGGACTAGCCATGTGTAGGTGGCACTATGTTTCGCGGGTTGGCTATGGGCCAACGCCGTATGTCGTGAACTAGCTTCAGGACGATGGGTGTGACAACACCGGGATTGCTGATCGTGTGTGTGTGTGTGTGTGTATGCACTGTTGTGAAATTAGTACTGGAACTGCATTTAATTGTGTGTATATTGCATCATGATAACACTCAAATGCCACACACTGATATAACCTATATTCTTCCTTATTGAAAGGTGTCTCACCTCTACTATACGTATATATTTTTCAGGTCCTTTGAGTAACCAAAACTAGCATCCTTGTGTCGGGAGCATAGTGGCCGATGTACTGCGGGTAGCACTTGGGTAAGTGCTAGGAATTGCGTTTTGTGGGTTGCCGTTTTGAGATATGTTGGGCACCCAGTTGTACGATGTATGATAGAGCCTTGTTTCCGCTTTTGTATAGACTCTGGTATGGTATGGTATGAATATAGCATGACCTTTTTTCCGCTGCGTACATTATGTTATGTTTGGATGTGTATAGGGTGCCTAGGAACCCCACGAGGTCGAACTCTCATCCATTGTCCTCTATCTTTGGATGTTTTGTATGATACAGGGACTAGTTGGCATACATTTTCAACCCTGGGTCCCATTTCAGGTTTCGGGGCATGACAGTTTGGTATTAGAGCTAACCTGGTTGTTAGGTCTTGTAGACTTTGTTAGGCTTAACTGTAAGTACATACTAGAGTATAGGATGTTGGATGTGAGTAGTGTTGGTTGAGAGTTGTTCTAATTCTAGACTGGGATTTGTCATCGGTATTCCGTGTTTTTCCTGGGATGACGATTCCAGTAAAGGTAAGGCAAACCATTGATGACTTTCATGTCAGTGTGATAGGACAGACCTGGACCTGGCAAGGGGTAGTTCACATGATTAGTTATAGATCATCATGTTAACTGTATGTGTTGTAGGGATACTGATAGATTCCTATTGTGTTTTAGTATGGAACCCAAGGATAATGACCTGGGAAGTGGCTCTGAGGAGACTGCGAGTGATGAGTCCCCCTTTTGTGCCTCGAGGTTTGACGAGGCAAGTTTTACGGGAGATAGGGCGGAGTGTGAGGAGACGCAAATGCTCTCCTATTGCTACGGGGTGCGCCATTAAGAGTTTCACACACATGCATCCTTTGACGTTCTCTAGGGGACATGACCCAACGATAGCAGAGGATTGGGTGGAGAAGACTGAGAGGATCTTGGAGGTCTTGCACTGCACGGATAGGCAGCGAGTCCTTTATGCTACCTTCCAGTTATCTGGGGAGGCGAGTAGGATATATTTTGCTTGAGAGAAAATTTTGGATTTTAGTTTGCTAATCTAGTTACTAATTTTCCCAAATGAGGGGTACATATAAACACCCCATGAATTATGACTGTTGGGGACCTATTAGGAATTATTAGGAAAGTTTAATGACATTTCAAATATTTTAACCCTGTTTAAAAATGTTTAACCGCAGTAAAAATCAAGGCAACCCGAGAGGTCCAATCGACTAGAATCATTTCGGTCGACCAAAGTTCATATGATTCAATCGACCAGGACACTTTTGAACTGAAAGCTCAGTCGAACGAAAGTGTCTGTCCAAAGGGCGATTTTCCATTTCTCCAAGGTTCGGTCAACCAAGCCATTTTGAACTGAATGGTTCGGTCAACTAGATAGTTGGGATTTCTCCTGAGGACCCTCAATCAACTAGGTAGTTGGTGTACAAATTTGACTCAGTCAACCAAATGGTCAATATGTTGATCTCAGGGGGTTTCAATCGACTGGCGGGTTTGAACTACACTGGTTTGGTCAATCGGGACCTTGGTCAACTGTTGACCCAGGCCAATTTCGGTCGACCGAGGCAGAATGAACTGCCAATGTGTGCATTCCAATCCTATTTTGAATCACACAAACCTTATTCAAGTGCCTAACATTCATAGGTGCAATGGTGTGTGTCCTAGGGTCATTTTTGGGTCCTTTTGAAGACACCGAAAAAATCTGATATCGGTCGACCAAAACCCTAAGGTCATTTTCATTTTGAGCATTGTGAGCTTACGTATTAAAACATGCATGTGGGGTGTGTGATTATTATAAGCCAAAAACCCTAATTACTATTACAGACCTTTGAACAAATATGAAATACAATACAAATAGAAATTAGGTCTTCAACTTCACTTTCTCTTTGTGCATTATGATTTGTCAATTTAAGTTCCTACACATAACCTCAAATATCCATTAGATATTATGAGTATTTGTCATAATCAAAACCGGGCGTGACCTATAAGGTCAATAGAAGCAGAGGGGTGGTCCTGAGGAGATGTCGTGGAGCCGTTTCAAAGAGGTGTTCTTTGACAGATACTTCCCTGCTTCAGTATGTGATGCGAAGGCGGATGAGTTTTCTGCTCTGACTCAGGGGAGTATGACGGTGCAGGGGTTTGCGGCTCGGTACATAGTCTTGTCCCGATTTGCATCGTGTTTGATCTCAAGCGAGTATGAGAAGACTCGGAGATTTGAGAAGATCTTGAGGAAGGATATCTGCAGACTAGTGGGTATGCTTCAGATCCACGAGTTCTCGGTTGTTGTGGATAAAGCCATGGTGTGACAACCTGAATAAAAATGGTATTTAAAATAATAAAGAGAAAGGGAAATTATCAGAGGCCTCGTCAACAAACACAGGAGATTCATCAGTGAGGGCATAAGAGGGCCTTGTCGACAAAGCCAAATTTCGTCAACGAGGAAATACCGAGAGAGGTTTTTGAGCTGACATAATTTCATCGACGAGGAGTGGGTTTCGTTGACAAAATTACCGAAGGACTTGTTGACGAGATGACATGGCTCATCGACGAATCCAGTCTTATAAATATCAAAAATCTGGATTTTAACTTCACAATTAAGCAAACACTTACCCTCTCTCTCTCCCTTCAGCTCCCTCTCCTTCTTTTTTCAATTTCGGACTAAATTTACACCAGATCGACAATCTAAAGCCACCACGACACTTTTAGGGAAGTTCCCTCCAAATCTGCCAGAGCGGATCGTTGGTGAAAGCAAGTTGGAAATCATCCTTGAGTTGAGGTAAAACTTTTTAAGCCAAATTTGGTCTTGCGGTAGTTATAGGAAATGATATACACACGAAAATATTGAAGTTTAATACTGGGAGTTTTCAATTTTAGGGTATTAATCAGGAAATCCTACTAGTGTTAGACCAGGATATTTTAAGAGGCTTTCTCAATAGCCAAGTAAGGGAATTGTAACGACCCAAAAAAAAAAAAAAAAAAAGGCTTAGTGGCCAAGCTTTCTGGAGAATACAGAGAGTAGAAGGAAAATAATAAATAAATAATAAAAAATTATTAATTACAAAAGTTATTATTATTAATTAATTATTATTATTAAGAAAATTAATTAAATTAAGAAATTTGAGGATTTTGGATATATATATATATATATATATATTTATATATATATATATGTATATTTAATTTTATATATATAAGTATATGATAAGGTTAAAGAAAGTAGGAGAAAGGAAAGTTAAGGATAAAGGAAAGAAAAAAAAAAAACTTAGTGTGTAAGTTTTCTTGCTGGAACAAAACATAAGGAAAGAAGAGAAAAAAAAATTCACGCGCACAGAACAGAACAAGAAGGAAAGAAAGAGAGAGAAAGAGAAAGAAAAATTAAATATATTCTCTCACTCTCCACTCCTTTTCTTTCTACGATTTCACAGTCGATTCTTGTCCAATTAAAAATCCGAAGATACCACCGAACTCCATTCTTCGCCACCGACATATCTACTGAAGTGGATTTGTCGTAAGAGTAACGTGGGCATATCTTGTGGGGTAAGCCAAATTCTCATTCTTATCTCAATTTTTTCTAAATTTTAAACCAAATGGGCAATCAGATACCACCACGAGAATCTAGGGATGATTCTCTACAAGTCTAGCGGAGCGAAATTCTCGTGGGGTCGTTGTAGGAATAGCTCCAAAACTAGGATAAATGAGTAATTTAGAAATTAATTGATATTTAATTATTGTAAATTAGGAAATGTTAAAATAATATTTTATTGGGATTGATTTGATCAATCAGGGTTCGGGTGAGCGCTGCGGGTATAATTTTGGGAGTCCTGCAAGCGTGAATCAAGGAATTTGGTAAGGGGGAATAAAATTATATCAGTATTTTATTAAGGTGAATTGGTTAATTACGAGCATACGAAATTTATTATTTATCTATATGATTTTCATAATAGCCTGATTACTGAGAAAATGATGATTTTGGTTTAAGGTTATATTTAGGATAATTGTTATGATATTAAATTCATGTGACATGAGAGTAATTTTTCCTAATAAATTAAATATAAATTGTTGTGGCATTTGAGTTTACATGTGGGGATGTTTGGAATAATTATGACATGGTGAATGAATTGTTATGTTTGACTCCTATGTGGAAATGTATTGATTTGTTGGGACTCTTGTGTGGGAAATGTATTGATCTGTTGGATTCCTGTGTGGAAATGCATGAATGCGTCTGTGTGAACTAACTGTGTGGTTATTCGTATGCATCTCAATATAACGTTGGCATGAGGAGGTTGTTATATTGGCTAGATGTAAATCATGATATGACGTTGGCAAGTCGAGCAGCTCGTCGTATTGTTATTTATATGGGGTAGGACATTGGCAGGTCGAGGAGCTTGTTCTACTGATGTATGAAGGGTAGGTCATGGAGATTGGATACTGGTGAATAATGGCGCCTGTATGGGCCATGTTATGTACCCTGTGTGGTTAATGGTGCCTGTGTGGGCCACGTTATATCCTGTGTGGATAATGGCGCTTGTGTGGGCCATGTTATATACCCTGTGTGGGTAGTGGTGCCTGTGTGGGCCACGTTATATCCTGTGTGGATAATGGCGCCTGTGTGGGCCATGTTATGTACCCTGTGTGGTTAGTGGTGCCTGTGTGGGCCACGTACTAACATGTACACAATTGCTTTATGTGGGCCCTGTACTGAGGACATTGGAAGATGAAGTATGATATGCATGATTCCTGTGTGGATGTGTTGTGCGCATGTGAATTTAATTATAGCATAAAAATAATAGTAAGCATATTGTGAATGCATGTGTGTGCATGCGACGAGGTAAGCATGCCACCGGGGGCTTGCTGAGAAAGGCGAGTGCTCTGCTTGGTAGTTTCTTGGTATCAGTGTAAAGGGATGCTACTTGTATGGGCGGGTAGACATCCCTATCCTTGGAAACCTTTGCCTTTAAAATAATAAAGATGTGTGTACTGGTGGCGAGATAATTCTTCACCTGAGGGCTTACTGAATAAGGTGAGTGCTCTGGTAGGTAGTTTTTAGTACTAGAGCAAAGGGAAGCTACTTATACGGGCGGGTAATCTTCCCTATCTTTGGGGACTTTCGCCTGCATAAAAATTATGTACTCGTGCATATTAGATGTGTGTATGATATTAGATGTTGGGGATGTTATTAATGGTATATTTTCTCAGTTGTTATTGATATTATATGAGAAGCAGTTTATTTTGATATGTAAATATTAAAACTCAACTGTCACATACTGTTATAATTTGTTTCACCCTTACTGAGAAGTGTCTCACCCTAGTGGATTAACAATTTTTCAAGTTCTTATGGAGACCAGGTTTGAAGGCCTAGGCTGGGACTGTTTGTGGTAGTTTCTTTTTGGGATATTGTGAGATACTGATATATGTATAGATATATTTGTACGGAATTATGTTTTAAATGCTGGTTGTGGATATAAATATTTGGATGTTGTAGTATTCGTTTTTGGGTTGTTATATAGAACTCTGGTATTTATTTGAGGTTATTTATTTATGTTCCGCTGCATGCATGATAATTATGGTATCAGATGCAGGTGATTGGAACACGTGGCACCCGGGCCCCACTTGGTGGGTCGGGGCGTCACAGGAATAAACTAAAACAGTTATTTTTCACGCAAATTACTATTATTTATGAGCAAATTGATTTCCTGAAAAATATTTATGATATTTGAATATTATGGAATTAATGCACGTTTGGGAAAAATACTACTATAATTTTGAAACGTGTATATATGTATGAGATGCTAGAAATCCTGATTTTTAGAATATAATGTATGATTTAATACAGCAAATGTGTGACAATTATTTTACGTGGAGAAATATTATGATATAATAATGATATGAATGCAGTATGGTTTGAGAAATTATGAAAGTATACAGTATATTATGATTCTGTCAAATACATGATAGAATGATTATTTTCAGAATGATGTATTTATGTATGATTTTGGCGCGAGGCTGTATTTATGTATGATTTCAGCGCGAGGCCGTATTTATGAAATCTTCGGCACGAGGCCGCATTTATGAAATTATGAAAGATGTTATATTATCATGTACTATATGTTATCAGAACCCGGATGTTAATTTAGTTCAGTTCAAGAGCACGGTACCATAGCTATATATAGATCAGATATCTATGTTCAGATTAGTGCTAACTACCCCACGAGGGGATAAGAGATGGATAGTCAATGTGGCTTTCAGTAAAGTGTGGACGTCCACCTGGCAGTCCGGACCAGGGTGTGGCGAACTCATCGTACTTACAGACATTTTTTATTCAACAGTGGTTGGCCAGCCATTGTCGGGTCCCACCTTCGGGCTGCATAACCCGTCTTGGGGGGTAATACATGACATCACCTAGCTATTCATCCTGGGTATGTTTTCAGTATAATCAGTTATAAGAGATGTTTTATGAACTATATGAATTATTAGTAAATATGAAAGCATACGATGATTCAGTATATTATGATGAATGTTTACAGATATATGAAATGTACTGTATATCTATATTATCATTAAATATTCATGTTACCACACAACTGTATTTAGTTTATTTTCCTTTACTGAGAAGTGTCTCACCCCCCGAATATTAAATGATTTTCAAGAGACCCTGAGAGACCGGCGGGTCTTGGCCGCCGTTGAACTTAGTGAGATACCCCACTAGGAGGGTAAGATATTGTACTAGGATCAGTCGATTTGTTTTGTATGATCCTAGGGTCATTTTGATATTTTGGTGATTGTATATGAGAACAGTATTTTGATGATGTAGTAAACTCTGGTATTATGTAATTAATGGTGGATGGATGTAATTTATTTTTACTGCTGCTTAGGTTTCCGCTGTGATCAATAGATGTCCCCGTTACCCACGGGTCGGGTTGACTTTTCTATTTATTATGTGTCATTTCATATTAAGATTTTGAGGTCGTTTCAGTTTGGTATCAAAGCCTAGGATACTAGGTTCTGTAGACTCTAGAGTGCAGCAGTAATAATACCAGAGTATAGGATAAGGGAGTTTGAGGTCTGGTTTTGTAGTCTAGATGCAGGACTTCCGTGGTGGTTTGTGTGATTTTCCTGGGGTGACAATTTCAGGAAAGTCATCATAAACTATCGTCGGGTTGGGTATCTAGGTTGCAGGATTGAACCTTGAATTAAGATCAAGAGAGATGAATTAATTATGAGAATATACTATATGAGTTGAGTGATATGTATAGTGAAAGGGGTTCTGAGTTAAGTTATTTGTTTTTAGGATGGATCTTGGTGGCAATAGTGCCCACGCCAGTGGGAGTGAGGGTGCTGGACCCTCACGTGTTGCGGGTAGTGATTTAGATGCTATTTTAAGCAACATGGCACAGCAGGTTATGGAAGAAATTGCCAGGAGTTCGAAGGAATAGAGTGGTCCATCTATAGGCGACGGTAGCTCGATAAAGAAGTTTATTAAGATGAGTCCTCCAGCTTTTTGAGGGGAAATAGATTCTGCAGTCGCAGAAAATTGGGTGCAGGAGATAGAGAAAGTGTTTGCAGTACTATAGTATTTTGAGGAGCAGAGGGTGTTATTTGCCACATATAAACTGACTGGAAAGGCCGAGAGATGGTGGTCGGCGGTGATATTATTAGAGCAACAAAGGACTGTACCTGTGGAGATGACGTGGGAGCAGTTTAAAGAAAGATTCTTCGATAGGTATTTTCCCGCCTTGTCCAGGGAGGCTAAGATTGAGGAGTTCCTGAATCTGAAGCAGGGACAGCTATCAGTGCAGCAGTATGCGGCAAGGTTCATCGAGCTATCTCGGTTCACCCCGTACATCATTCCAGATGAGGTGAATAAGGTACGATAGTTTGAAAGAGGCCTAAGGAGAGAAATATACAAGCAGGCATCGATATTGAAGTTGCAGGACTTCGCCGAGCTGGTTGACCGAGCCATTGTAGTAGAAATTGGTGATTGGTTGTAGTAAAGTTATTGCACTTTTTGTTTTGGTGCCACACACTCGTTTGTGTCCTTGGGGTGTGTTAAATTATGTGGGACGGAAACGCAATCATTAGATGTTGGGTTATTAGTGGCTACACCGACCAAGTCAGCAGTGAGGTGTAGTAGGGTACTCCGTGGTTGTCCAATTGATGTTCAAGGGAGAATTTTATCTACTGATTTGGTGGTGCTGGATATGCACGGGTTTGACATCATCTTCGGTATGGATTGGCTAGCAGCTAATTTTGCTATTATAGACTTTCGTGCAAAGGAAGTGATATTCAGACCTCCGGGGAAACCAGAATTCAGATTTACAGGGTCACGAGTGCAATCCTTACCTCAGATGGTCTCATCTGTTCAGGCAAGGAGATTTCTTTAGAACGGCTGTCTGGGATTCGTGGCTTCTGTGAAGGAAATGTTAGAAAATGAATTGAAGCTTATCAATACTCCTGTGGTAAAAGAATTTACAGATGTGTTCCTGGATTAATTACTAGGTTTTCCGCCTAATCGAGAGGTAGATTTTCTCATTGATCTGCTTCCATGTACAGCGCCGATCTCTAAAGTACCATACCGAATTGCGCCAGTAGAGTTGGCAAAGCTGAAAGATCAGTTGCAGGATTTTCTTGATAAGGGTTTCATATGACCTAGTGTATCTCCGTGGGGAGCTCTAGTGTTGTTTGTGAAGAAGAAGGACGGGTCTATGAGGATGTGTATAGATTACAGGGAGATTAATAAAATGACAACCAAGAACAAGTATCCTCTACCCCATATCAATGACTCATTCGATCAGCTCCAGGGTACACTGGTATATTCTAAAATTGCCCTTAGATTAGGCTACTATCAGGTAAAGGCAAAAGCCAAAGATGTATCGAAGACGGCTTTTAGGACCAGATTTGGGTATTATGAGTTTCTAGTCATGCCATTTAGTCTGACGAATGCTCCTGCGATATTTATAGATTTGATGAATAGGATTTTTCATCCATATTTAGATCAGTTTGGGGTTGTTTTTATTGATGATGTACTGGTCTATTCAAGGAGCTATAAGGAGCATGAGACACATTTGAGGCAGGTCTTGCAGATGCTTAGGGAGAAGAAATTGTATGCAAAATTTAGTAAATGTGAATTCTGGCTTAAGAAAGTTGTGTTTTTAGGGCATGTTATCTCAGGAGACGGAATTTCTGTAGATCCTAGTAAGATTGAGGCGAAAGTGAATTGGGCTAGACCGAGGAACGTCCAGGAGATCAGGAGTTTCTTAGGGTTAGCTGGTTATTATCGTTGTTTTGTCGAGGGGTTCTCACCTTTATCATGGCCTCTGACACAACTTGTAATGACCTACTTAATTAAATGGGTTATATATATATATATATATATATATATATATATATATATATATACTGTGATTATCTACATGCTCTGATACCCTACTGAGTTAAGTCCATCCATAAATCTAAGCAGCAAGAAGCATAAATTGAATAAACACATCCATATACGTTATGTACAATACCAGAGTTATATACATATCACTGTTTTCCCAAAATATAAATACATCTCTTCCCCAAAAATACCCTCAACTAGGTAGGGTTAATACAAAAAAAATCCGACTATGTACTCACTTTGCTGACAGGGCACTACAGACGCCCCTCTATTTGCAAGTCTGGTCTGCTCGCCTACCTGAATCACCTGAAAAATATTTCAACACTGGGATGAGCCAACGCTCAATAAGAGAAAATATGTTATTACTAGTGTGTGGCAAATGAGTTACTATATATCATGAAATCTGTTTCATATAAACATGAATAACTGAGTACAAAAGTACAGTACAAATAATAAAGCATACCATCCATTTTCCCTATTACATAACATATCAGTATTATGGTTATAATTTAAAATACTTTTAGTGTATGTAGTAGGATCCCTGTTTCTGTAAATCAATACGTAAGTAATAATAACTGAAATTGTTCCCTGTGGCTATCTGTGTCATGACATGCCCCTTATGACGAGGTTGTGCGACCCGTAGGCTGGATTTTCCCTGGCTAGCCAACTAGGAATAAATCATTGAACTCCGTTAGCCCACCTGCCCTCCTTAACCCATATCTGGATGGGAAGCCTAACCTCTTCTAGGGCCTAGGTGGTCGACCGTACCACATATATCTGAATAGGTGGTTGCACTCATAAAGTAACATAGTATCTGTAGCAACGGTACTGTGCTCTAGAGCTACAAGTCCAACAAGGTCTGATATCGTATAATATGTTTCTATACATAACTAACTGATTTACCATGATTCTGAAGTACTGAAATAATCATGATGCTACATAACGTACTAAAATCTGAATAATCATAGCATGGAGCTGCATATTCGTAATATTGGAATTCGTATAATCATGGTACTAAAATCTGTAAAATCATGGTACTGAAGTTCACATAATCATAGTACGTAAATCCGTAAAATCATGGTACTGATATTCATAAAAATCATGAAACTAGCATTTGTAAAACATATCCCCGTACTACTTACATAATCACAAGCCACACCATACTAAAATACATAATTTTCGTAAATAAATACATTGTATTATATTTAGAAATATCCTAGCATAGCATATTTCCCTTACCTTATCTCTAAAAAGCCCCTACTGTACTCTAGCCTGATACCCGCAGGCCTCCTACAAAACACCCTAAAACCAATATTTTCCAAAACTAAACATCAGTATTTTTCTACCTACATCATTTCCTATTACTTCCAGGAAGTCAGAAACTAGATAAAAGTCCTTACCCTAAAATTGGGATGATTTCCAACTCCGATCCCCTAACGATTCGCTCTGGTAGATGCATGGAGAACTCCGCCAGGAGTGTCGTGGTAGCTTTGGATTGTCGATCCGACGAATGGTGGGGCTGAAAATGAAGAGAGAAGGGAGAGAGAGTCGTAGGAGAGAGAGAGAGAGAGAGAGAGAGAGAGAGAGAGCAGCGAGAGAATGAGAATTATCCCGATTTTCCGCCTTTTATACTGCTAGACTCGTCGACGAGTCACGTCACTTCGTCGACGAGCTCTTCACAAAATTCATCGACGAGACCCTATGTTCGTCGACGAAATTATAAAGGCCTTCGTTGACGAAACCCTGTGTTCGTTAACGAAGCTGGGCAATTTTTGAAATTTATGATTATTTAATATTATCTCCAAAATGCAATGTCGTCGACGAAGTCTACGGCCTTCTTCTGTTTCTGGTTCTATTTTCTCTCCCTCTTAATTATTAAAATGCTATTATTTCTTCGGGTCACTACACGACTGACTAGGAAGAATGCCAGATTTGAATGGGATGACAGCTGTGAGCAGAGTTTTCAGGAACTGAAGCAGAGGTTTGTCACAGCGCCTGTATTGATCATCCCGTATAGGGGTGAGGGTTATACTATCTACAGTTATGCATCCTTAAAATGACTTGATTGTGTACTGATGCAGCATGGCAGGGTTGTGGCATATGCGTCCAGACAGTTGAAAGATTATGAAAATAAGTACCCTACCCATGATCTTGAGTTGGCCGTGGTAGTACACGCATTGAAAATTTGGAGACATTATTTGTACAGTGAGCAGTGCGAGATTTTCTCTGACCACAAGAGTTTAAAGTATTTCTTCACCCAGAAGGAGTTGAATATGAGACAGAGAAGGTGGTTAGAGTTAATTAAAGATTTTGATTGTACTATCAGTTACCACCCAGGGAAAGCAAATGTGGTAGCTGATGCGTTGAGCAGGAAGACTGCGAGCCCAGTGTTGGCAGCTATGGAGATCCAGCATCCGATTATTATGGATCTGGAGAGACTCGGTATAGAGTTGGTAGAGAGTAATATTCCAGTATGTATCGCCAGCCTAGTGATACATCCTACTTTACAAGAAAGAATTAAAGCCGCCCAAAAAGAAAATCCAGAATTGGTACAGGTAATGGACAGAGTGCAGAGTGGTCAAGGAGAGGAATTCTGCATTTCAGATGACGGAGCTTTACGGTTCAATTCCAAACTGTGTGTTCCTACTAATGCTAACATTAAGAAGACTATTTTAAAGGAGACTTATAGATCCTTGTATACAGTTCATCTCGGCAGTACAAAAATGTACAGGGATCTACGAGAGTTATGAAGAGAGAGATTGCCGAATATGTAGCCCAGTGCTTGACGTACTAGCAGGTAAAAACTGAGCACCAGAGGCCAGAGGGTTAGTTGCAGCCTCTATTTATCCTAGAGTGGAAGTGGGATCACACATCCATGGACTTTGTTTCAGGGCTACCATCGACATCACATGGCCAAAATGCGATTTGGGTGATAGTAGACAGGTTGACTAAGTCCGCCCATTTCCTCTTTATCAAGATCAGTTATTCCCTTAACCGATTAGTGGAGATTTACATTCAGGAGATAGTTCGTTCTCATTGGGTGCCAGTATCTATTGTGTCAAATCGAGACCCGCCATTCACGTCACGGTTTTGGAGAAGGTTACAGGAAGCTTTAGGGTCTCAGCTATCGTTTAGCACGACATTCCATCCTCATTCAGATGGACAAACAGATAGGACGATACAGATACTAGAAGATATGCTCTGAGCATGTGTTTTAGACTTTGGGGGTAGTTAGACTCAGTTCATGCCGCTGGTAGAGTTCACGTATAATAATAGTTACCAGTCCAGTATTGGCATGGCACCGTTTAAGGCTTTGTACGGTTGGAGATTCCGATCTCCTTTGTATTGGGACGAGATGGGTGAGCGGAGATTTGTGGGTCCAGAGATGGTGCAGCAGGCATATGACAAGGTTCGGCTTATCAAGGAAAGAATCAGTGCAACTTAGAGCTGACAAAAAAGTTATACCGATAATCGCCGCAGGAATTTAGAATTTGATTCTGGTGATCATGTGTTTCTAAAGATAGCTCCATTAAAAGGAGTTATGAGGTTTGGTAGGAAGGGTAAACTTAGCCCTAGGTTTATCGGTCCATTTGAGATTTTAGAGAAAGTGAGGTCGGTGGCCTACAGGCTAGCTTTGCTACCTACACTATCCAAGATGCACGACGTATTCCATGTATCTATGTTAAGGAAATACATCTCAGATCCTTCTCATATTATCAGTTATGGTGGATTGGAGCTCAGTGATTCACTAGTATATGAGGAGGTACCAGTGCAGTTTCTAGACTGAAAGGAACAGAAACTACGTAATAAGAAGATTCTTCCAGTAAAAGTTTTACGGAGGAATCACGCAGTAAAAGAGGCTTCTTGGGAGCTTGAGGAACATATCAGATAGAAATACCTGCAACTATTCCAGAAAGATCAGATGTGAATAAGAAATGTAAGTAAATATGTAGTTATTCTTTTGCAGGTACATGTAATATTTCAGGTAGTATGAGGTGTTTTAGCTTTGGGGGAATTTTCTTTTGGTATATGTAATCTCCCAGTACTTGAGATGTAACCACAGTATTCCTCCACCATAAGTGAGGATAAGTAATAAATAAGTAGACCATTTTGTCTACTAAGGGATGATAAATAACGTGAATAGTAAATTTCGAAAACGAAATTTTATAAAGAGGGGAGAATGTGACAACCCGAATAAAAATGGTATTTAAAATAATAAAGAGAAAGGGAAATTATCAGAGGCCTCATCGATGAACACAGGGGGTTCGTCGACGAGGGCATAAGAGGGCCTCGTCGACGAAGCCAAATTTCGTCAACGAGGAAATACCGAGAGAGATTTTTGAGCTGACTGAATTTCGTCGATGAGGAGTGGGTTTTGTTGACAAAATTACTAAAGGACTCGTTGACGAGATGACATGACTCGTCGACGAATCCAATCCTATAAATATCAAAAATTCGGATTTTAACTTCACAATTAAGCAAACACTCACCCTCTCTCTCTCCCTTCGGCTCCCTCTCCTTTTTTCTTCGATTTCGGGCTAAATTTACGCCTAATCGACAATCTGAAGCCACCACGACGCTCCTGGGGAAGTTCTCTCCAAATTTTCCAGAACAGATCGTTGGTAAAAACGAGTTGGAAATCATCCCTAAGTTGAGGTAAGGCTTTTTAAACCAAATTTGGTCTTGCGATAGTTATAGGGAATAATATACACAAGAAAATACTGAAGTTTAATACTGGGAGTTTTCATTTTTAGGGTATTAATCAGGAAATCCTACGAGTGTTAGACCAGGATATTTTAGGGGGCTTTCTCAGTAGCCAGGTAAGGAAATAAACTAAAGCAGTTATTTTTCATGCAAATTACTATTATTTATGAGCAAATTGATTTCCTGAAAATATGTACGATATTTGAATATTATGGAATTAATGCACGTTTGGGAAAAATACTGCCATTATGTTGAAACGTGTATATATGTATGAGATGCCAAGAAATCATGATTTTTAGAATATAATGTATGATTTTATACAGCAAATGTGTGGCATGAATATTATTTTACGTGGAGAAATATTATGATATGATAATGATATGAATGCAGTATGGTTTGAGAAATTATGAAAGTATACAGTACATTATGATTCTGTCAAATACATGATAAAATGATTATTTTCAGAATGACGTATTTATGTATGATTTCGGCGCGAGGCCGTATTTATGAAATATTCAGCGCGAGGCCGCATTTATGAAATTATGAAAGATGCTATATTATCATGTACTATATGTTATCATAACCAGATGTTAGTTTAGTTTAGTTTAAGAGCACGGCACCGTAGCTATATATAGATTAGATATCTATGTTCAGATTAGTGCTAACTACCCCACGAGGGGGTGGGAGATGGATAGTCGATGTGGCTTTGAGTAGAGTGTGGACGTCCACCTGACAGTTCGAACCAGGGTGTGGCGGGCTCATCGTAGTTACAGACATTTTTGACTCGGTAGTGGTCGGCCAGCCATTGTCGAGTCCCGCCTTCGGGCTGCACAACCGGTCATGGGGGGTAATACATGACATCACCTAGCTATTCATCCTGAGTATGTTTTCAGTATTATCAGTTATAGGAGATGTTTTATGAACTATATGAATTATTAGTAAATATGAAAGCATATGATGATTCAGTATATTATGATGAATGTTTACAGATATATGAAATGTACTGTATATCTATATTATCATTAAATATTCATATTGTCACAAAGCTGTATTTAGTTTATTTTTCTCAACTGAGAAGTGTCTCACCCCCCGAATATTAAATGATTTTCAAGAGACCCTGAGAGACCGGCGGGTCTTGGCCGCCGTTGAGCTTAGTGAGATACCCCACTAGGAAAATAAGATTTTGTACTAGGATCGGTAGATTTTTGTTGTATGATCCTAGTGTCATTTTGATATTTTGGTGGCTGTATATAAGTACAGTATTTTGATGATGTAGTAAACTCTAGTATTATGTAATTAATGGTGGATGGATGTAATTTATTTTTACTGTTGCATAGGTTTCCGCTGTGATTGACAGGTGTCCCCATTGCCCACGGGTCAGGTTGACTTTCCTATTTATTATGTGTCATTTTATATTAAGATTTTGAGGTCGTTACACATGGTGATTGAGACCGGTATCTGATAGGATAAGGTGGATTAGGAATCAAGGAAGAGGACAGTACCTTCTGGTTCTCAGTCAAGATCTCGTCAAGGATTGTGGAAGAAGAGAAACAAGGGCTCGGGTTACCGTCAGAATACCGAGCGCCAGAGTTCTTAGGGAAGCCAGGCCAATGATCGTTGTACTAGGTGCCTCAGACGACATGAGGGTGAGGGTCAGTCTTTTGAGGGTAACTTCTATAACTGTGGTTGACCAAGCCACATGGCTCGCTATTGTCACACATCGAAGCAAGATGTGCTTGCATCTAATGTGAACCGAGGGAGCAATCAGATACCTCGAGGAACTGTTCAGACAAATACAACTCCATCCAAAGTATAGTCTCTTACTCCAGCGGACACTGAGCATTTGGGGAACGTAGTGACAGGTACCTTATTATTGCTTTCAAATAAGGCTTCTATTTTGTTTGATTCAGGTGCAACCCATTCTCTTATATCTGTGAGTTTTATTGGACGGTGTGGGGTTGAGGCCCAAGTCATGAACAAGGTGTTATCTGTCACTACACCATCTTGGAGTGTATCATTCTGTAGGAAGATGTTGGGAGACTGCCTAGTGGTAATTCAGAGGAAGCTGCTACTAGCGAATCTTGTGGTGTACGACATGTCGGGGTTCGATATCATTCTAGGAATTGATTGGTTGTTCTCCAATTATGCTGTGATCAACTGTCGTAGGAAGGTGGTAGTGTTCATACATCCTAGGAATCAGGAGTACGAATTCGTGGGAATGTGTGTGCGTCTGACGCCACAGATTCTATCGGCATTGCAGACGAGGAGGTTGCTCTTAGACGGATGTCAGGGGTACCTCACTTGTGTGAAGGAACTGTCGCAGGATGAGTTGAGACTCGAGGATATTCAGGTAGTCAGTGAATTCCCAGATGTGTTTCCAAATAATTTACCAGGTTTACCTCCGGATCGTAAGGTAGAGTTTGGATAAAGTTGCTTCCTGGAAAGACACTGATCTCTTAAGCTCCATACCGGATGGCTCCAGCGAAACTTTGGGAGTTAAAGGAGCAATTGCAGGAATTAATGGACAGGGGTTTGATTCGACCTAGTGTTACGCCCTAGGGAGCTCCAGTACTATTTGTGAAGAAGAGGATGGGTCGATGCGGATGTGCATTGATTACTGTGAGATTAACAAGGTAACTGTGAAGAATCGTTATCCCTTACCTCGTATAGATGATCTCTTTGACCAGTTGCAGGGGACGTGGGTCTTTTCGAAGATTGACTTACGGTCAGGATATCATCAGGTGAGGATCAAATTTAAGGATGTTGCGAAGATGGCTTTCCAAACCAGATATGGCCACTATGAGTTCTTAATTATGCCTTTTGGGTTGATGAATGCTCTGGAAGTATTTACGAATCTTATAAACAGGGTTTTCCATGAGTACCTGGACCGGTTCGTGGTGGTATTCATTGAAGACATTCTGGTATACTCGAGGAGTTCAGAAGAGCATGAAGATCATTTGAGGTTGGTGCTACAGATTCTGCGAGAGAAGAAGTTGTATGCTAAATTGAAGAAGTGTGAATTCTGGTTGAATTAGGTGGCATTCTTAGGTCATGTGGTGACTGGTGATGGTATATCAATTGATCCTAGCAAGATTGAAGTTGTGGTCGACTGGGCTAGACTGAAGAGTGTGTAGGAGGTTTGGAGTTTTTTGGGACTGGCGGGTTACTATGGTCGGTTCGTAGAAAGTTTCTCTAAATTTTCTAGACCTCTGACACGGTTGATCAGGAAGGGAGTGAAGTTTGACTGGACTAGTGATTGCGAGCAATGCTTTCTTGAGTTGAAGCACCAACTAGTTAATGCTCTAGTTTTGACCATTCCTTCGAAGGATGGCGGATTTTTGATTTATAGCTACACGTCTCTGAAGGATTTGGGATGTGTGCTTATGCAGTAGGGTAAGGTAGTAGAGTATACTTCTCGGCAATTGAAAGAATACGAGAAGAATTACCCTATGCACGATTTGGAGTTGGCTATTGTTGTATATGCACTAAAGATCTGGTGACACTACTTGTATGGTATCCAATGCGAGATCTTTACTAACCACAAAAGCCTCAGGTACTTTTTCACGTAAATAGAGCTAAATATGAGGCAAAGGCAGTGGTTAGAGTTGATCAAGGACTATGATTGCACGATCAGTTATCATCCAGGAAAAGCTAATGTGGTGGTTGATGCGTTAAGTCGGAAGTCAGAGCATGCAGCAGTATCTACAGTTGTAGCTCAGCATCCCATCAAACGGGATTTGGAGAGCTTGGGTATTAAGTTGGTGTCTAGTGATCATCAAGCTTTCTTTGCTAGCTTGGTGATCCAGCCGACCTTGTTTGAGTGTATTAAAGCCGCACAGGCTAGTGATGCAGAGTTAGATGAGATTGTGGAGAAAGTACAGCAGGGATTGGTTATGAATTTTAACATCTCTGAAAGAGGTGTATTGAGGTTTGGGATCAAGCTATATGTTCCGAACAACAATAATATCAGAAGGACGATTCTGGAATAAGCTCATCGTTCTTTCTATACGGTACATCCTGGTAGCACAAAGATGTATAGGGAATTGCACGAGACCTTCTGGTGGTCTGGTATGAAAAGGTAGATTGCTTAGTTCGTGGAGCAATGTCTGACGTGTTAGCAAGTGAAAGCTGAACATCAGAGGCCGACAGGGCCGTTGCAACCTTTGCCTATTCCGATGTGGAAATGAGAGCATATTTCCATGGATTTCGTTACGGGATTGCTGTCAGCACTTCACGGGCAAAATACTATTTGGGTGATCGTGAACAGGTTGACAAAATCTTCTCATTTCATACCGATGAAGGTGGGCTATCCTTTGAGTACACTAGAAAATATGTATGTGCATGAGATTATGAGAATGCACAGAGTACCGGTGTCCATTGTGTTTAGTCCATTGTGTTAGATCAAGATCCGAGGTTTACTTCTCGATTCTAGATGAGCTTGCAGGAGGCATTGGGGATGAAGCTTACTTTCAGTATAACGTTCCACCCCTAGACTAATGTACAGTCGGAGAGGATGATACAAATCTTGGAAGATATGTTGTGAGCTTGTGTGTTAGACTTTGGTGTTAGCTGGATACAGTTTATGCCATTGGTAGTTTGCTTATAATAATAGCTTCCAAGCTAGTATCGGGATCGCACCTTTCAAGGCTTTGTATGGTCGAAGGTGTCGATCTCCTTTGTGTTGGGATGAGGTTGGTGAACATCAGGTGTTAGGACCTGAACTTGTGCAGCAGGCATCTAAGAAGGTGGGTTTGATCCAGGAAAGTATTAAATCAGCTCAGAGTCGGTAGAAGAGTTACGCAGATGTTTGCCGCCGTGAGCTAGAATTCGAGATGGGGGTTAAGGTATTTTTGCGTATCGCTCTGATGAAAGGGGTAATGAGATTTGGGAGGAAGAGCAAGTTAAGCCTGAGGTACATTGGACCATTCGAGGTTCTTAAACAAGTGGGTCCGGTAGCCTACAGGATTGCACTACCCCCAGCACTCTTGAGGGTCCATGATGTGTTTCACGTGTCCATGTTGAGAAGATACGTGTTGTATCCATCACATGTTATCAGTTATGATGAGTTTGAAATTGGGGATACTCTAGCATATGAGGAGAAACATGTTTAGGTTCTGGACCGTAAAGTTCAGAAGCTTCATACCAAAGATATACCGTTAGTAAAGGTATTGTGGCAGAACCACGAGGTTGAGGAGGCTTCTTAGAAACTGGAAACGAAAATATGCCAGAAGTATCCACAGTTGTTTTGAGTAGGTCTATGTCATCTTGCTTTGGGTTGGGATAGGTGGTTAGTCGTCGGGAGTGTGTATATTGTGAACTCTTGAGACGGTTGTGTATGTAACCACAGTATTCCTCCTCCAAAAGTGAGGGTATGTATGTATAAGTTGTGAATGAGAGATGGAAAATTTTGAGGACGAAATTTTTGTAAGGAGGGGAGACTGTAAGAACCCGAACCGTGATATATAGGTCTAAATAAATAAGAAAGGGGCAAAATGGGAATTTAGCATATTTCGTCGACGAAGCCAGATTTTGTCGACGAAGTTCAGTGGCTCGTCGACAAGGAGAAGCTGAGAGATTTTGACAAACCGATAATATTAGGTTTCGTCAAAGAATCCATCGTCTCGTTGACGAGCTGTCTATATGACCTCGTCAACGAGGACATCATTTTGTCGACGAGGACAACCGAGTCAAAGGGCCATAAATATCATTTCTCTTTACTTCCAAGATAAGAAAACTAAATTTGCTCTCTCTATCTCTCTAGAACTCTCCTTAGTCTCCATCTCTCTAGATTTCTTCGTCGTTCATCGCGATAATCATTAATCTGAAGTTACCACAAGGATCGTGGAAGGATTCTCTACAAAACCTACGGATCGAAATCCCATTTCAAAGATTTTCTAGTGTCGGCTTAAAATTGAGGTAAGGCTCGATTTTCTTTTCTAATCCGGTAGTTTGATAAAGGACAGAGTTGTGAGTATCTTCTATACTTTTAATTGTAGGTTTTGGAACTCGGATCGCTGTTTAGGGGCCTTAAAGTTTGGGATTTTCTATTGGGGGAAAAGGTAAGGGGAATTGTGTTTATATCGGTTATTTTTGAAATCGGACTCGGTGGAACTGTGGTTCACGGTCTTGTGTGTGTTTTGACTACTCATTTGGGGGGATCTAATGGGGAAAACTATGGGTTTTTCATGATTACAGTTTTGGGGAAAAGGGGGTAACGGGCTGCATCCCTGGTTTTGTTGAAAACCAAATGTATATGTTGATTTATACTGTGTTATAGGGATGGATGTGCCATAACTTGTTTTAAACTGTATATGTTTGGAAAACCATGATTTTAGATTACTAAATGGGTGTGGCTTGTTTGGTTACATGAGCATGCATGTTTATGTTGTGTTTGGTTGAAATGCTAGTAGGAGCGTGGTTCTGAATTTTTTCCAGGTACTAAAAGTGTCTAGCTCTATATCCGAGGGCGTATGAAATCGCTGGCCATAGGTTGGCAGAGTATTTGACTCAATATCTGAAGGCGTGAGCCTATTCCGGCATATCAGGCCAAAGAGTGTGGATCCACCAGTTTAGTGTCGGTACGATGCCATGGGAGTCAGGGACTAGCCATGTACTGGTGGCGCCGTGTTTCGCGGGTTGGCTATAGGCCAACGCCGTATGTCGCGGGTCGACTTTGGGCTGATGGGTGTGACGACACCAGGATTACTGATCATGTGTGTGTGTGCGTGTATGCACTGTTGTGAAATTAGTACTGGAACTGCATTTAACTGCGTGTATGTTGCATCATGATAACACTCAAATGCCACACACCGATATAACATGTATTCTTCCTTACTGAGAGGTGTCTCATCCCTGCTGTACGTACATATTTTTCAGGTCCTTCGAGTAACCGGAACTAGCATCCTTGTGTCGGGAGCGTAGTGGCTGGTGTACTGTGGGTAGTGCTTGGGTAAGTGTTAGGACTTGTGTTTTGTGGGTTGCCGTTTTGAGATATGTTGGGCACCCAGTTGTACGTTGTATGATAGAGCCTTGTTTCTACTTTTGTATAGACTATGGTACGGTACTATATGAATATAGCATGACCTTTTTCCGCTGCGTACATTTGTTATGTTTGGATGCGTATAAGATGTCTGGGAACCCCACGGGGTCGGACCCTCATTCATTGTCATGTATCTTTGGATGTTTTGTATGATACAAGGACTGGTTGGCTTACATTTTCACCCCTGGGTCCCATTTCTGAGTTCGAGGCGTGACAGAACCTCTCGAGTTTTTCAATTTTTCAACGCTGATTAGGATTAATTTTTTAATTAAATAAATTGAAAAATACCCTCTGTGTCCTTCAACGGTCAAAAATTCTAGAACTCTATATAGCCTTCCATAAGCTTAATTAGTAACTTTGATTAGCCAAAAAATTCTCTCAAATACTTTAAGCTATTTTTTAAATCAAAGTTCCCCCACAATATTTTTATTGCAAAAATTTTATACCCTCTCCAACTCTTTTCACTCATTCTTTGAAAAAAAAAAAAATTGGAAGAGAGCATTTTATTTGAGCATTTATTTTACTCAAGAGCATTTACTCTCACACAAGCCTTGATTTTTGAAAATTAAACCATTTTTGGGAGTAAGTTTGAGGTTTCTCCCATATATTTTCTTGATAAATATTCTTGGGAAAACTTGTTATAGCCTTTGAATCTTTGCACATCTATTGCAAGATTCAAAAACTTATATTGTATTTATTGCAAAAACATTTTTTTGAGCATAAATCCTAACTTCTCTGAACACTTTTTATTGCAAATCTTTGTTGGAGAAAATATTTATTACATTTAGATCTTTAAAGCTCTTATTGCATATTTCACTTAACATCAAAGATCATATATATCGTTTTTGTAAAAATCTTCAAAAGAGCGACAACCTTAGGTTCTTTAACATATTTTATTGAAAAATATTTTTTGGAGATATTTATTTGGGTTCAAATCTTTGAAGCATCTTATCATATACATCATTTTCAAAGATTGCAAAATTATTTTGAGAAAAACACTCTTACTCTCTTGAGCATAAACCATATCATTTGAGAGTGCATCTTAAAGCTTCAACTTGCACTTCCCTACTTAGTTTAGAAGCATTTGTTTGTACAAATTTTTTTATTGAATATCCTTGTATTCTAGGCGTGGCCTGAAGAAGGAGACTCTACCCTATAAAGGAGTCCCAGTTTGGCTCAAACCCGGTTAGGTGAGCTAGGAGGTACACCATCCTATAAAGTGTGTACGGCTTGGTTCCGCCTCGAAAGTAAACCGAGGTGACTACGCCTCGTAAGGAGAACTACTTGTGGCTCCGTCCTATAATTGAGCTGGAGAGACTTCACCCCGTAAGGAGAGGTTTGGCTCCGCCCGGTAAGTGAGCTGAGGAGACTCCGCCTCGTAAGGAGAGATGTAAATGGTTTTTGTTCCGCCCGTTTAAGTGAGCAGGTTAGTAGAATCCTAGGGGGTGTGTCCAAGGCGGGGACGTAAGCTGGATAAAAATATTGTGTCTCTTTCTCTATCTCATTTATTTTCTATACTTTAATTTCCATATGTCTGTGCTTGTTTATTTGTTGTTATAATTATTTGCATACACACATTTAATTTAAATGAGATATGTTGCACACGTGTATGTCTGCACTCTTAGCTTAATCATTTTAAATACATGCTTATATTTTGAATGGGATATAATCCGTGGTGAATAGGCGTAAATTTAATTTTGTCAAAAAGTTTTAATACCCAATTCACCCCCCCCCCCACCTCTTGGGATCACACCATTCACATCAGATTGTTCAAGAATTACTTGGTTATATTTAATGAAAAATTGTTCAGAGTCATTTCTTATATTTTGTGCCTTTGGTTCTGAAATAAAGTGTAGTGACCCGAAGAATAATGGTATTTAAATAATAAAGGGGGATAGAAATGAAAAAAGAAATAGAAGGAGACGGCAAACTTCGTGTTCGTTGATGACATTGCACTTTGGGGGTAATAACCGAAAATTTTTCCTTGGTCCTCGTCGATGAATACAGGGGATTCGTCGAAGAGGGTATAGCAAGACCTCATCGACGAGAGCAAGCTTCGTCGACAAGAAAATACCGAGAGGATGTTTGGGCGACTCTGAATTTCTTCGACGAAGGGCAGGGTTCATCAACGAATTGTCTCTTGACCTCGTCGACGAGGTGATGTGGCTCGTTGACGAAACCCGCAATATAAATAGCCTAAACTTGGTTTATATGCATAATTTTCGGCGTAAATCTCTCCTCTCTCTCTCTCTCTCTCTCTCTCTCTCTCTCTCTCTCTCTCCTAGATGGTTCTTCCTCCCTTTTTCTTCAATTTCAGTCCCGTCAGTCACCAGATTAACGATCTGAGGCCATCACGACACTCCTGGCAGAGTTCTCTTCAAGTCTGCAGGGGCAGATCGTCGGTGGGATTGTGTCGAATTTCTCCCCATAATCAGGGTAAGGTCTTTTATTCAGTTTTTGACCTTCTAGCAGTTGTAGGAAATAATGTAGGCCAAGAAATATTGATATTCTGCTCTTACAAATGTGGTTTTCAGGGTGTGAAATAGGAAGCCCTGCGGGTGTAGGATCAGTATACAATAGGGGCTTTTCGACAGTTTGGTAAAGGAAACATGCTATGTTAGGAAAACCTAGTATGATTTCAGTATGAAGTTTATGTTTTTACCAGATTATTATTCAGAGCAAAAATTTATGCAATTTATTATTAATGTTAAAATATTTTATATTATTGTGTGGCATGAGAGTATGAATACCGTATAGAAACATATTTTTTACAATATTTTTAGGAATATGTGTTACAGAATATACAGACAGTGAAATGCGTTTACAGTATCTTTCAGAATACCATGATTTTATAGTTTTACAGCACCATAACAGGTAGATTTACAGTTTATCTTAGAAAAATACAGTTGATATAGTTACAAATTATTACAGCGTAATGATTTATACAGTTATTGCAGAATCATGGTAAAACAATTAGTTGTATATAAAAAAGTGTTATATAGTATCGGACCCTAATGGATCAGACAGCAGAACACGGTACCATAGCTACAGATATACAGATATTCAGTTCAGAGTGCAACCACTTAACTCAGATAGTAAGTGGTATGAGGTCGATCGTGCCTAGTTGTGGACAAGCTCCCCATTAGATATAGGTTGAGGAGGGCTGATTTGACCGAGGAGTAGAGTAGTTTACCCTGATAAGCCAACAATGATAGATCCAACTTTCGGGCTGCACAACCCTATCATGAGGGGTTAAATCATGACATACAACCATCCAGGGAAATATTCTCAGATAATATAGTATTATCAGATTTTTCGAAATAGTAGTATTATTATGAAAAGTAATTTCATACAGTTTGACATGTTAAATTATGTAGTTAAAGGTTTTATAATATTTTATGTAGTATCAACATTTTCAGTTTTAGTTATTTGTACTACTCTTAACTTGGATTAATTTTTACAAATCCACATCTCAGTAGCCACACACTAGTGATAGCATGTTTCGTCTTACTAAGCTTTGGCTCATTCCAATGTTGAATTTTTTTTTTTCAGGTGAGCCAATTGGGCGAACGGAGCAGGCTCACAGATAGAGGAGCTGTTAGTCTATCCTTTTTTAGGGTGAGTGTTTTTGGGGTACAATTTTGTTAGCCCTGGTATTAGTAAGAGTAGTTCTTGAGAGTACAGTGAAATATGTAATATTCGTTGAATATTTAGACACTTTGGTATATATATATATAGAAGGTTGTGTTTCATGTTATTTGCTTTTCGTTATGTAGGAAATTGTTTTAATTTAAAATAGTAAAGAAGATTTTTTTTTTATGAGGTTGTTACATAAAGACTCAATTTGGTTTGCTAGTTTAGTACTTCAAACTAATAATGCTAAAGAGTATTTTAGTTGACAATTCACTACTTATATGACTCAGTTTGGTGTTGTCCATCAATCATCCTATACCCACTCTCCTCAACAAAACAGGATTGCAGAGAGGAAAAATAGACATATCCTTAAAATCACTCGCACCTTACTTTATCAAATGCATGTACGTAAAGTGTTTTGGGGTGATGTTATACTTGCTGCTTGCTATCTGATCAACATGATGTCATCCTATGTTCTTAGTGGTAAAATTGCCTACTCCTTTCTCTTTCCTAATTCACCTTTATTCTCTCTCCCTCCTAATATATTTGGGTGTGTGTCTTTTGTTCATCAACTAACTCCTGGTGTGGATAAGTTGGATCCTTGTGCTATAAAATGTGTCTTTCTAGGCTACTCATATACTCAAAAGGGACATTGTTGTTATAGTCCTATGCGCCATCTTCTTTGTTTCTACAAATGTTTTTTTTTTTAGTCCACACCTTACTACATCCATTCTCTAAGTACTTCTGAGTTCAATGAGTCTCTTCCTTTGCCTAATCTTCTAGATTCTACTTTGTTGTCCTTGCCCAACCAACCTTCTGAGTCTTCATGTAGTTTGAGTCTTTCTTATAGTCTTGATAATCCTAATATGCAAGTATATTCAAGATGGTGGCTCCAAGGAAGAGATTCCCCTCTACCTTCTACTATCACACCTTTGGTTTCCTCATCTAATGATCACATTTCCCATGATGTTTATACTCTCATTGCTCTTTAAAAATGTAGACACACATGTACCCAACGTCCTATTTCTAACTAAGTTTCTTATGACTTCTTATTACCCTTCTATTATTGTTTTGTTACTACTATATCATCCACTACCCTTCCTAAATCTGTTTTGAAAACCTTAGCCCACACTAGGTGAAGGAATGCTATGGTTTATAAGACAATGACACTTGGGACTTGGTATCTCATCCTACTAACAAGTCTGTGGTTGGTTGTCGCTAGGGTATATACTATGAAAGTTATCCCTGATGGTTTTATGGCTCGTCTTGTTGCTAAGGGGTACACTCAGGTGTATGGTTTGGATTATTCTGACCCCTTTTCTTCGATTGCAAAACTTACATCCTTACTTCTGTTAATATCCTTGGCTACTACTTGTCACTAGCCTCAACATCAGTTAAATGTGAAGAATGTCTTCTTGCATGGTGATCTTGAGGAGGAGGTCTATATGGAGCAACCACTTGATTTTGTTGTTCAGAGGCAGTCAAGCTTAGTGTGTTGGCTCAAGAAGACACTATATAATTTAAAATAGTCTCCTAGAGCATGGTTTGGTCATTTTAGTGTGGTAGTACTTGAGTTTAGTCTTTGATAGTGTACAGTGGATCATTCTGTGTTTTATCATCATATTTCATCAAATAGGATCATTCTAATTGTTTTTGTGGAAGATATTGTTATTACAGGTGATGATAATAAAGGTATTCAGAGTCTCAAACTTTTTCTACAAACTAAGTTTCAAAACAAATATTTGGAACCATTGAAGTACTTCTTGGGTATAAAAGTATCTAAATCTCACATGGGAACTATATTGTCACAGAGGAAGTACGTTCTTGATTTGTTAGATGAAACTACATTGCTGGGATCCAAACTAGTTGATACACCCATGGATCCTAACAACAAGTTAGTGTCGAATATGGGTAATTTTCTACCTAATCTTGAACAATATCGGAAACTTCTTGGAAATTTAAATTATCTCTCAGTTACTCAATCGGATATATCTTTTGCAACAAGTGTTGTGAGTCAGTTTCTAGATTCTTTGAAGACAAGCCATTGGGACATAGTAATTTGCATCTTGAGATATCTCAAAGGTGCGCGCACTTGGGAAAGGTCTTTTATATATTGATCAAGGTCACATTATATTCATGGATATATAGATGCAAATTAGACTAGATCACCTTTCGAATGGAGATTCACAACTGGGTACTATATCTTGCTTGGTGGTAATTTGGTTTCTTGGAAGAGTAGGAAATAAACTATGCTCGCCAGGTCAACTACTAAATCAAAATATAGAGTTATTAGCTCACACTACTTTTTTTTCTTTTTTTTTTTTTTTTTTTTTGGTTGAAGATGTTGGAAGAATTGGGTTTTTTACATTCTTAGCTGATGAAATTGATGTGTGATAATCAAGTTGATCTTCATATTGCCTACAACCTAGTCTTTCATAAGCGAATAGTACACATTGAAGTTGAATGTCACTTTGTTTGGGAGAAACTCGTGCAAAAGCTCATTACTACCACTTATATGAAACCTGATATGCAACTTGTTGATTTGTTTACCAAAGCTTTGGAAAGTGCTCATGTTAAATTTATTTGTAACAAGTTAGGAACATATGACATCTATGTTCTAGGTTGAAGGGGAGTGTTAGAGGTTATTTATGTCTTTTAGTGTTATTAATATTAATTGTGTTAGTATGTTAACTAGCGAGAGTTAGTAAGGATATTCTTGTCATTAGAATGTATTTAGTTTGTATTATAAATAAAGGGACGGACCTATCTTCAAATTAGGTCATTCATTTAATCAAAATTTCAACCGTTTCTTTATGTTTTTCTTTCTTTTTCCTTATTTTTTTAAAATTTCTAAATCACTTTTGTCCTATATTTAGATAATCTTTAGATTTGAATTTGTGTTGGATTTGCATAAGAAGTAATAAAAAATTATATTGAAATTTGTCAAATCCACTCAAATTCAAATCCAAAATCTAAAATTCATGTTTCCAAATGCAACATTAATGTGAGATTGTACATAATAGTTACCGATTCAACTTTTGAAACTGATGTTAAATTCAAAGTCGATCCCTTTCCTACTACGTTCTTTGCTACAAATTTAGGTATATATTTTACACCATTAAATTAGTTTTAGCCTAAACCACCACATGCTTGATTTGCACTTTTTTAATAGAACATGACACACAAATGCTATGTTTCGATTCATTGGCTCACAAATTTCTTTTCATTAATTCATAAATTAAAAGTTTTCCCTTGCCATTTACTCCACAATAATAACATTTTTTTTTTAAATATAAACTGTCTAATTCTTATAATTAATCAATTCGGATGAATAGGCATTTGAAGAATCAAAACAATGTTAATAGATCCAAAATAAATTATTAATATTTATTTATTTTTATTCTAAGAATCAACTCATCATATTCATTGCAAGTCAAGTGTTAATAGAATGAATATACTAATAGTTTCAAAGAGTATCGAATTGAATAATAAAAATTTAATTATTAATAGTAGTAAAATAATAGTTAAGTGTGTTTGAATGGGTACAATTCCGAATGTTGAATATATATAAAATGGGTACTTCTTTATTAGACATTAATAAATTAAACAGTATTAACTGTTTTATTTAGTTGTTTATAAATAAATTAATTTAAATCTATGCTTGTCTACAGGAGAATATCAAATTTAAGGAAACCTAAATTTAATTTAATAGAGAGCTCTGTATAAACCAAAGATATCACAAGAGAAGGAAAAAAATAAAGTGCCCAAAAAATAAAGTGCCCTAAATTATAACATGAAGATATATATCCAAAGAGAAAGGGAAAAAAAATTGAAGGTGTGGTGCAATGTGCATGATACATCTAAACATACTTATAATACTGGCACATAATTAATGATTTACCACACCTTAAAAAAAAAAAAAATTAATTGGCTCGTTTGTTATCTAAATGAGTGAGTTCCAAGCTTAATTTTTAGATTCAGTTTGTAAATGAGTCGAGCATGAGTATAACAGGACGCGACTCGTTTCAACCCGTGAGCAACTTAATAATTGGCTTGAATGGTCTCATTTACTAAGCTTGTCAAGGAATTCAGTAATGAGCTTGTTCATAGGCTCGTTAAGTTGACTCAATTCCAAGACTCTAATATCAGCCTGATTGCTCAAGAAGAAAGACATCAATTTTAACCCAAACAAAATAGGTGGATAAAACTATTATTGTTAGATTATTTATAAAATTTCAGCTTGAGCCCGAGCTCAAATCCAAGCTTGCAAATGAGCTGAGCTCAAGCCAATATTTTTAATCTCAAGTTGATTTCAAGCCCAACTTTTTGAATACAAACCTAAGTAAGTCCAAGCCCAAGTTGAGGCTCTACCAAGCTGACTCTGAACGTGCTAAAGTTTGATTTAGCTCGACTTTTGCAGCCACAATTAAACACGAGATTCACAACAACATGGACTTATTTATTTTATGACCATTTTATAATGTATTAAATGGAAATTTTATTATTACTTTTCAATTTGCAATGCAAAGTAAAAAGTTTAATAAATAAAAGAAAATTTTGTCAAATTATTTTATTTTAAAAAAAAAAAATAAGGGGCAAATTTGTCATTTACCCAATACACTCTCCATAATTTCTCCAATTGCCTGCAGCAAACCATTTTCTTCGCCCCACTTGGTAGTTGGAGCGTGTCTTCCATGCGCCACCTTCATGTGCGTTGGGCACTTCATTTCCAAGCTCATGAATTTGCGTTCCCTCCCCTTCCAACAACTGTTAATAACTAACGCCTCTCTCTCTCTCTCTCTCTCTCAATTTGAACCAAGTCTTGTGAATTCTTCCTATAAATAATTTGAACCATAGTTTGCGCTTAGCTCTTTGAATTCAACCTCTCTGAGCATTTTCAGACATGGGTGGCTCCCAGCAAGCGCAGCATTCCTCCTGCGAAACCCCAATTTCCATCGTCACAGAAACAGGGTATTCTCCGGAGATATACAGAGTTTGCTTGCCCCCAAGACACACCGCTCTCCAGAAACTCAAACACCGCCTCTCTGAGATTTTCTTCCCCGACGATCCCTTCTTCCATTTCAAAAACCAAACTCCCCTCACAAAATCCCTTCTGGGTCTCCAATACTTCTTCCCAATCCTCCAATGGCTACCCACTTACAGCTTCACCCTGTTTAGATCTGATCTCATCTCCGGCCTCACCATTGCAAGCTTGGCCATTCCTCAGGTGACCACTTACGTACTATCTGCAAATTACTTGATTTTGCATGAAACAAACATTTCAACCCCTGTTATTGAACTTTTGAGAGCATGCACAGCCGGCCTCATTTTTTTATTGGTGGGGTTTAATTCTCAATCTGCGTGAACTCTGTATTTCAACTTTTTGGCTCATTTGGGTTGGTTTTGCTGTGAATCCTTCCTTAGATCATCTTAAGTTTGATCTGCAATATGAAATTGATTTTGTTTTTAACAATATCTTGGCTCTAGAGTATTATAAAGTATAATCTATGGTATATATTTAGTTAAACACCCCCGCTCTCCTTTTCCCAGAACAAAAAGAAAAGGGGGCAGGGGGTTCGTGTACACACACACACACACACACACACAGATATATATATATATATATATATATATATATATATATATATATATATATATGTTAACTATAGTAACCAAGATTTGAATTAGCTGAAAATGATTTTGAGTTGATACTATGATCAAGTTTTTGTACTGCAGGGAATTAGTTATGCCAAGCTTGCAAATTTGCCTCCTATGATAGGACTTTGTGAGTATCACACTTCTCTCATCTATTTTTCCATTTTTAAGATCAATGGGTACACATGGTCCTTTTTTTTTTCTTGAATTTTTGCATGTAAACTTCGATGAGTCCATTTTTGCAGATTCGAGTTTTGTGCCACCATTGATGTATTCTGCTCTTGGTAGTTCCAGACACCTAGCTGTTGGTCCAGTCTCAATAGCATCTCTTGTCATGGGCACAATGCTAAGTGAAGTGGTCTCTTTTACTGAGCAAAGTGACCTCTATCTTAAACTTGCTTTCTCTGCTACCTTCTTTGCTGGTGTATTTCAAGCTTCTCTGGGTTTGTTCAGGTGTGAGCAACCTTTCACTGTTTCAAATTTTTATACTCTTATCTTCTTTAAAGTGATGATTATAATTTCCTATAAACCAAAGAGTGGTTCACCATCTTGAACTTTAATCATAGTGCCCTTACTTTAGGATAGTCAATCAATCTGCTTTGATAAAATACTAATCTCAGTGTGTTCTTGTCCCAATGCAAAGTAGCAATAAAATAGTATTAGAACAGTGGTGTGTCGTAATTATTAACATGATGCCAACAAAGATGAAACATGATGAATTGATGTGAAGTCATATCCAGATATTTCAATGGGCAATCTCTATAATTGATCCACTCTAATCTGATTATGGTTCAATTGCTTTAGGTTAGGCTTTATTATTGATTTCCTTTCAAAGGCAACTTTGGTGGGCTTCATGGCCGGAGCTGCAGTCATTGTGTCCCTGCAACAGCTCAAAGGCTTGCTCGGGATCACTCACTTCACCAGCAAGATGCAGATCATTCCTGTAATGTCCTCAGTCATCAGTCAAAGAAAAGAGGTAAAAATAGAGAGAGAGAGAGAGAGAGAGAGAGAGAGAGAGAGAGAGAGAGAGAGAGAGAGAGAGAGAGAGAGAGAGAGAGAGAGAGAGAGTTATAGAGGTTGCTAAAGTAATTTTTCTGTGGATGTGCAGTGGTCATGGCAGACCATTGTGATGGGCTTCAGTTTTCTGGCATTTCTACTAACAGCTAGGCAGATTGTGAGTAATGCAACATTACCTTTTGAACTACATTTTAATTTAACAATGCTGAAACTATTCTTAAAAGCTGACTTGTGTTACACTTTTTTATTTTGTTTTTTTGGAGTAAATATGTAGAGCATCAAGAAACCGAGGCTTTTCTGGATTTCAGCTGCGGCTCCATTAACTTCTGTTATTCTATCAACTCTTTTGCTCTTTCTCCTCAAATCCAAAATTTATAAGATTTCTAAAGTAAGAACACATCTCTCCTAAATTCTCCACCCTCTTTTATCTGATAAAGAAAGAATGATTTCTAAAATTTCTTTTTCTTCAGCACTTGGAGCATATATAAATCTGCACTCTTACATAGTTAAATCCATTGCTGCCAAACAGATTGGTGAATTACCAGAAGGTCTGAACCCACCTTCTGCAAACAAGCTTCAATTTGATGGCCCTTACCTACATCTTGCTGTCAAAACAGGAATAATAACTGGGATCTTGTCTCTCACTGTAAGTAGTACTCTTAGTTCTTAAGGGTTTATGTCTCTTTTTCTTCTTGTTTCAGCTGTTGTTCTGATTAGTCACCCTCCCTCAACCAACAGTTTTGTTTTATACACTGAAGCTCTGAAAACTGAAAAAAATAAAAAATTAATTAATTAATTAAAAAAATAAAAAATAAAAAATAAAAAAGGGTAGAGTAGAGCAATAGATCAAAGTTCTGAAATTGATATAGTCCACTATGTTTTACATAGCATCCAAAGACATTGCTTCATGCTTTGCGCATATATCATGTTGGAGAAAACAGAAATAGTAATTTATTGAATAAGCTAACTTAGAGCAAGTGATATGAGTTGTGAGTAGTCTTTTTAACTAAAATGCCTTAAGACACCAGAAAGATTCATTTGAAAACCTACACACCATTCCACTTTAAAGCCGATATGCTCAGAAACCTTGTCAGTATGAACTTGGTCTGTAGGTTTCCCTTGCAGGCTGCAGCTAAATGTGATGAAACCTCTTCTTTATTTTTCAGGAGGGAATTGCAGTGGGAAGAACTTTTGCTTCTTTGCAAAACTATCAAGTTGATGGAAACAAAGAAATGATGGCAATTGGTTTTATGAACTTGGTGGGTTCTTGCTCTTCATGCTACGTTACAACAGGTAATTCTTCTATTTTTGAATTCTTATCTCAACACTGTTGCATTTTTTTTTCCTGTGGCTTTCTTAATTGTGAAAATTATTAGGGTCGTTTTCTCGGTCGGCTGTGAACTACAACGCTGGAGCTAAGTCAGCCCTTTCGAACATAGTGATGGCAATGGCCGTGCTTGTGACCCTGCTGTTTCTCATGCCACTTTTTTATTATACTCCTAATGTGATCTTAGCAGCAATTATCATAACAGCTGTAATTGGGCTAATCGACTATGAGGCTGCTTTTCGATTGTGGAAGGTCGACAAGCTTGATTTCTTGGCTTGTTTATGCTCTTTTTTTGGTGTTCTATTCATCTCTGTGCAGATGGGCCTTGCCATTGCAGTAATCTTCTCTTCCTTGCATTTTTTTTTTTTTTAACTAATAGAGGGCGGCACCTCCATTTATTTATTAATATACCCTCACTTTTGACGGAATAATACCGTGGTTACAAGATAAAACAAAAGGGAGAATACAGAAACACCCTCTCAAAAAAAATCAACACCAGCAACCAACCAAATTAGGATAACAAAACTAAATGCACAAAAGGCATCATAAGGAGAAGTTGGGAATACCATAACAATTTAGCTAGAAGTAGCTAGTGTAAGATTCTTAGCTTTCATTTCCCCCTTTTCTCTCTATTTATTCTTCGACTATCTAAAAATTTCTGAGAGGACTTTTAAAATCACGTATAGAAGTGAAATTGGAATTTGATGAACTTGTATCAGAGTTAATGTATTTCTGTTCATTTTTACGAGACTGATACCTGCCATTGATCAATGAGACCATGAAACATTGAACTTATATGAGCATATTAGGGGGTTTCTTTTGTGTAGTTTGATACTTCGCTGCAATTTCATCAGGTTGGAGTTTCAGTATTTAAGATAATCCTGCATGTCACAAGGCCAAACATTGTGATACTGGGGAACATTCCAGGCACTCAAATATACCGAAGTTCCGAACGTTATGAGGATGCTTCAAGAGTTCCTTCCTTCCTCATGCTAGCCATTGAATCTCCCATTTATTTCACAAATTCAACTTATCTCCAAGACAGGTTAGCAGTATCCTTCCAGTCATGGAATTACTTAAGCAAGTGATTAATGCTACATGGTATGGTAATGTCATCTGTCAATTGTTTCAACACACCCTTTCCGCATTTGAATGGACAGAACTTTGGATTTGACAACACTCACACTGCAATTGGGAGCATAGAGTTTGAGATTGGTATTTGGAATTCGACAGAATTCGACGCCATTTTGAATTGAAGCCCATGCTCCAAAACGCAGCATTGATATAAATTTCAAATCCAAAACCGAATATGTGTTTCAAAACGCAGTCCTTAAACAAATGCTTTTAAAAGTTCAGCAAATTTGTAAATGTGTACCTTGCCTGTACCAAACACACGTACTGATTTGTGCAATACAACTTATACAAGTCTTCTTCTTCTTTTTTCTTCCTTTCTTTTTGCCATGATGGTCTTGTTGGTATTTGTTGTTGCAGGATATTAAGATGGGTTAGGGAGGAGCAAGACAGAATCAAAACCGAAGCAATTTTGAAATGTGTAATTTTAGACATGACAGGTAAATGCCTTTTTTCTATCTGATAGAATTAGATCATTAAACAAAAAATGATAAGAACATTATAAAGTGGCAACGAACATACCAATAAATTCATTGAAATGACCACCAAACACCCAAGTTTATTGAGGATAATATCGAAGCTATGCATATCTTGAACAATAAGTATAATCGACGGATCCACTGCATACATGGAACTGAAAATTTCATAATCCTTCCACATTTTTTTGGCTAAATATTTGTTAAACCATATTTGAATGCCATATTGACTCATAAAGAGAGTCAAAATGAACTCGATCTTTCCATGAATATTTCAGCAGTAACAGCCATAGACACCAGTGGCATCGATGCTGTATATGAACTTAGAAAGACATTAAACAAAAGATCACTTCAGGTAAGGACACCAACCTACCAACCTATGCAGGCTGAACTTTCATTTAGCTAATATAGAGTTTTAGTTTTTTTTTTTTTTTTTCTTGGGTGACATTTTTTTTTCTTTTTTTCCTCTGGTAGCTTATTTTGGTGAATCCAGTGGCTTCGGTGATGGAAAAGCTCCATCGCTCAAAAATCCTTGACTTATTTCTACCAAAAGAACTATATCTGACAATTGGAGAAGCCGTTGCTGACATTTCAACCTCATGGAAGCCTTAATTACACTATTAATGATGTACAGTATGCTTGAAATTGGCATTTGCCAACTTCAAATAATCAACAGTTCAGATGCTGGCAAGATTTTGGTAACCCTTGTTTGATTAGGGTAGAAAGAGCTTTAATTTCTACAACTCCTTGAACTAGTTATATATTGTATTAAATGCACCTCTGGGTATCATGAAAATTTACAGGACGGAGAGGCCTTCCTTCAATTCTCACTTCCCTCGAGTATGAAATATACGACAACTGAACTTGTCGGTATATCTGTCGAGACTCGAAATGGGTATAGTTTTTCATTTCATAACATGCTATATTTTGAGATAATAAAGAGGATACAACAAAGACAATGAAAGCCAAATACCGTGCAGATTTAAAGAAATAGAGAAAAACGTCATTGCAGAAAAATTGTAGAAGCAACATCTAAAGAAACTCATCTAGTCATCTTCACTATTTCATGCTTAGAGAATTAATATTTCTTTACTTCACTGCATAGGGTTAATTAATATCCACCACCACCGTGATTAACACCAATGCCTACTCCAATCCCTCCGCCGGATCCACCAACGCTGAAACCACCACCACCAATCCCTCCTCCCATTCCTCCGCCTGCACCACCACTGCCAAAACTACCACTGCTGCCGCCACCAATCCCTCCCATTCCTCCACCTGCACTACCACTGCCAAAACCGCCACCAATCCCTCCTCCGATTCCTCCACCTGCGCCACCACCTCCAATGCCACCCCCAAACCCCCCTCCTGCTCCTGCACCACCACCACCTATTCCTCCACTAATGCTGCCTCCACCACCTACTCCCCTACCAATTCCAATCCCTTTGCCAATACCTCCCCCAGCAACACCAGCTCCAGCTCCAGCTCCTGCTCCTGCTCCACCACCAACACCTCCACCAAGGCCTCCACCACCGCCACCGCCACCGCCTTGATGTCTTCTATTTTTCTTATGCTGCCTTCCACAATCACATCCACCTCCAATCCCACCGCCCGTACTTCCACCACCAAATCCTTTCCCAATCCCACCATGGCCTCTGCCACCGCCACCAATGCCACTTCCACCTCCTCCTCCGCCTAGACCACCACCACCACTGCCTAAGCCCCCTCCACCACCACCACCGACCCCACCTCCGCCACCAAATCCCCCACCACTACCAACCCCACCTCCTACCCCATATCCACCTCTGATCCCACGTCCGCCAGCAAATCCACCACCGCCACCAGCAACACCACTACCTAGCCCAACGCAATCACCACCGGTGCAGCCCCTCCCAGAGCCAAAACCTAAACCAAATCCAAACCCCTTACCGAATGAATGGTGGTCAGAGCGCCACCGTTTCCACTCAGCAACGCCGCCGCCGCCACTAATCCAACCCTTGTTACCATTTTGAAACCACTGTGGCTTCTTCAGTCTATCACCATTAATTTCATTAATTTCTACTTCCTTACTCTCGGCCAGAAAACCCAATGAAACCAGCAGAATGATCAGTGACCCTAAAACACACTTCCTCGCGCCCATGATAGAATGAATTGGCAATGATATGATGTTGCCGGTGGCCACACACGCTGCATAAAAGTACTATATAGTGGTGCATAGGACGGAATGTATATATACATATAACGTGAGATGGGGGATGGAACCTAGCTAGCTAAGTGGCGTTTCATGCATGGGTTTATAAAGTATACATGAGATAGTGTGATGGTGTCTTACCTTATTATATAATTAATTAATGTTCATTCATGAATCACCTGCTCCCCTTCAACCTCGTTGTGAAAAAATAAATAACCCCCACATCGATAAGAGAAGATGAGATGCAGTTGGGAAGTTGTTGGTTTTATGATGCATGCTAGCTAGCTTGTTTCCAAGAGATCAATCCAATCTATCCGCCGCTGACTTTACCCTCCAGCTCGATTACCAGTGCAACTACGTGATTCTCTCTCTCTCTTGGACAGGCTAGTTGCATGGGAAAATTTTATATATATATATATATATGATGACCGTAAGACCAGCTATGCTATATAGATTATAATGTTAGGTGATCAAGAAACAAAATATTCAAAAAATAAAAGTTGATGAAATGAAAATATTTAGATGGATGACTAGTATGATACATAAACATAAATTTACCTAAGTTAGGTGTAACTCTTATAGAAGATAAGATAAGAGAGAGACGTTAGGTGTAACTCTTATAGAAGATAGGATAAGAGAGGGGTGACTCACATGATTTGAACACTTGCAATATAAACTATATAATGTGTCAATAAAGAAGAGTGAGTTACTTGTGGGGCAGTAGAGGAGATAGTAGTATACCTAAAATAATTTAGAATGAGATAGTGAGTAATGATTTAATAGTCCTAAATTTTTCAAAAGATCAAAATAGTCCATGATTGCATAAATTGACGAAAAATAATTCATATAACTGACCCCTCCTAGTGGGACTTAAACTTTGGTTTTATTGTATAAATTATGTTCACTCAAAGTAAAGAAAGTTCAAGTGCTCTTGTCACGCCCCGAACCCTGAAATGGGACCTAGGGGTGAATTAAGTAATCTAACCTGTCTCTGTATCAATATAAACCATCCATGATACCATATACAAGAGGGTCCGACCCCGTGGGGTAACGGATGTCTTATATACATACATACAAAACATGTTCATACTCATCAATATACGCAGCGGAATACGGTCTTTCTTTACATCAAACTGTACCATACCAGAGTCTATACCATATAAGGTTAAACATACCTACAAATACTATACATATCACGGGTGTCTACAAAATCCATCAAGACAACCCAGTACAAAATTCGTACCTATCAGGTACTAACAGTAGCTAAACACACCCCCCGCTTCCGGATGTTAGGATGCTAGTTTCAGCTACCCGAAGGACCTGAAAAATATTTGTATATATTTGGGGTGAGACACCTCTCAGTAAAGGAGAAAATAGGTTATATCAACGTGTGGCATACCAGTGTCATTTTCATACTTCATAACACATACATACGATACAGTTTGAAACACAGACATACAGTTTCAAAACAAGTTTCATACATTCCCATACAATTCCATATAGTTCCATACAGTTCGAGTATTTCCACAAAATCCATTTCAGTTCATACGATACTCAAATACATACATACATACATATGGTCAGTGTCGTCACACTACTCACAACTGCACAAGTCACCTAGTCTCACAGCGGTTACGTTCCAACACATTAAACTACGAAGGTTTCTGACTCAGGCCCAATAGTGAATCCATTGCTACATATGCAACTACACAAGGTCACCTGGTCTAACCCCAATTACGTTACCATGTGCAAACTACGCTGCATCAACCTAGGCCCACTGTGGTCCGTTGCTACATTCGGTGACCAACCGAATCATACTAGTGATATTTCGTACCCCGGATATAGAGTCGGCCACTCTTGCCCATGATAGTTAGTCGTTACAGGGCACAGCGTACGATAGTTAGCCACCCCTAGCTGTTACGGCGTACGGTAGTTAGCCGCCCCTAGCCGTTTCGGCGTACGGTAGTTAGCCGCCCCTAGCCGTTTCACAAAACCTGGAATCACTTTGGAACTCACGTCCCTATACATTTCAGCGTACGGTAATAAGCCGCCACATAACTGTTTTTCACAAATACCTGGAACATTTACATACATACACACATACCACACTTATTTGGTTTACGGCAAATCATATCGTTTACAATTTCAAGTATACAGTTTATGCAAATATGGTTTATGCTCACCTCAATAATATAGTTTAAACAACATAAATGGTTTTCCAATCAAATAAGAGATGATACCCGAAATCCTCAATTTTCCCGAAAACTATAATCCCAAAATCTCGTGTTTTTACTCTATAGATTTCCCCAAATAAGTAGTCAAAACATACATACCATCGTAGCCTACAGGCTTACCGATCCTGATTTCGAAAATGAACTGATATAAACAGAATCCCCTTACCTCAACCCGAAACCGAACCACGAACTCTACGGCCCTCAAAACTACAAATCGAGACTCCGAAATCTACAAACCATAATACTAAATGTGCTTATAATTCATACTACTATCCATATACCGAATCAAAAATGAAAACCGAGCCTTACCTCGATTTTTGGCCTGAAACCCAAAAATCCCGAATCAAGATTCCGATCCGCATAAGTCGTAGAGAATCCTTCCACGATTCTCGTGGTAACTCCGGATTTCCGATCCTACCAACGACCAGCAAGGAAATCTAGAGAGAAGAGAGAGAGAGAGAGAGAGAGAGAGAGAGAGAGAGAGAGAGAGTAGAGAGAGAGAGAGTAGAGAGACTTAATGAAGAAGAAAACAATTTTTTCCTTTTTTAAGCCTTTGACCCACCCAGTTTTCGTCGACAAAAAGTCAAGGATTTCGTCACGGATGTCGGCAGCCTCGTCGATGAAGTCTGATATTTAAACTTTTCCAGACCTCTCGACTTCTCTTCGTCGACGAACCTTTGAATTTCGTCGACGAAAAGTCTACTGCCTTCGTCGACAAAATCTGGCTTCGTTGACGAAATCTGCAGGAATCCATTTTCTATTTTCCGGGTTCTTACAGCTCTAAACCCAAAAAAAATTCAAACAAAACATACCATAAGTCACGAGAACAACGGCCTTTAGAGATGGAAGAATTCCATCACCCAAGACTATTTTTCGTCGTTAAGTATCTTTTTGCTGCAAAATCTTGTCATCGCTCACTATATCGCGAAAAATCCTTTCATGAAGTAATCAGGGACTTGTCGCAAACATTTGGCAATGACAATGTTGTCACTAAAGTCATCACCAAATCTGTCACTATATTATCTAATGTCATTAATTAATTTTGAAGTTGTCACAAATATTAAGCATTTATTGTTTCTATGAAATTCATTTTGCATTTAGTAAAATGTTGTTATTTGAGGGGTATTAGTGCATATATATAGATATATCCTAAAAATTTCACATAATTGTGACAATATGTTATTTGTTTGCTATGAATAGATCGAACCATCACTAATATAAATACATAATCTGCATATCTTTTTCCAACTATTGTAGGCAACTATTTGCTATTAATTTATATCTAGTATTCATCATTCGATGAAAACTTTGAGTAATATTTATGTATATATAAAATGATAAAAAAAATATATAAGTGAATAGTGTTGCGCCATAATTGAACAACACAAAAGATTCAATTCTTATTAGTCTAATATGTCAATATTGTAAAATCCTAATCAAACAGTGTCATAAATCAAAGTAGTTGATTTAAGGTTGTTGGTCATCATCATTCTCACAAGAAGCATTCGTATTATCATTGACATCAGCATGGTCAGATCCTTAATCATTAGTTGATGGAATCTTCTCCTGAAAAAATACAATGAAAGCATCCAATTTCTTCTTAACTTCTTCAATCTTATCTTGGTATTAACATTGTTCATTTGCATGTAGTTGAGAAAATTGACTTAATATCAAACTCATATTAAACTTCTCTTGAGAACGCTCAATCGATTTTCTTCTCTTCAATCCAGCGGATATGGATGGATTCATAAAAATACATAAATTAGAATCTAATTCAACTCCATGTGTTGATCTTTTAAAATTTTCTGCTATTGATTATAATTTTGCAGCATATTAACCCTACAAACATCAGCGCTTATGTATTAATAAACATTCACACAAAAATATACATACCCCTAAGGTTTTTCTAACAATCACTATTTAGAGTTTCTCTAAAAGTCCAATTCCACATGAAATCACAAGCCCTGCCAATGTCAAAAGCAAATTAAGAGACAAGTTAAATCGAAAAGTAAATCAAGGACTACTTCCATTTATAAATATCTTACTTTAAAATGTGTTAATTTTGATGGACAAAATGATTGTTAACAGCCCAACAACCCCTACCCATCTTCCTAAATAATAATAATAATGAAAGAAAATACAGAAGGTACATATATATCCTAATTTAGAAAGAGTATAACATCAAACAACAAAAAGAAAGCCTATGCACACATAAAAATTGCAAGATTCTCTACATCTTGGCCTATAGTTTCATGATATGGTGCCATTTAGTTCATGATCAGTTGTAGCATCCAATTGGTTGATGGAGATATTTACCCAACTGAGTAATCAAATGCTACCACTTTATGTTCCATACCCTCTTTCTAAGTACTCAAGAGGGTATGATTGCATGTTTTAATACCAAAAAAATTTGAAATTATGTACATTGATCAATTCTATTTTAAAAAATTTGAAATCCAAATTGAAGGCTAAAGTTAATATTTCCAAACACAAGATAGAAGAGAATTAATAGAAATTTGTTGAATGAAAGTTCATTCAAGGACTCTAGAAGACGTCAATTACTGCTCTACTAATAAAAATACTTAGAAAGAGCAGCTTGTAGATTAAGTAAAAACAAAATGGTATACTTGATTTGGGGCAATTCTTTTTTTTTTCTTTTTTCTTTTTTTTTTCGTAAAAGAGGATGGCACCTCCATTTATTTATTAATAAACCCTTACTTTTGGCGGAGGAATACTGTGGTTACAAATTAAAACCAACCAACCAAATTAGGACAAACAAAGTTAAACATAACTAACAAAGTAGATAAAAACATAAAAACAACCAAAAACAAAACGAAATATACCAAACGAAACTCTAGAGATGAACTAATGATGAACGGAAACAAAACCCCACCTATTTATCTGAAGGATAGCTTTCAGATAATGTGGTAGAAGGTGCTGTTTTTCGTAAATTACATTGTTTCTCATTTCTCCTTCTTTAGCAAGAAAATCAGTCACACTATTGTCTTCCCTATATTAATGCATCACCATGACATTCACTCTTTCTAACTCTGCCACGAACTCCTCTCAAAATTTCCAAAGATACCACAAAGTACATCTACCTTTCTAAAACCAATCAACTATAATTCGCGAGTCACTTTCAATAATCACATTAACATAATGCAAACATTTATACAAACGAATTCCTTCTCTGATTGCTTTTAATTCCGCACTATTATTCGTTTCATTGCCAAAATAACTTGAAAAAAGCCGCTTTTACCATGTCATGGCAATCCCGAATAATTCCTCCACCTTCTGAAGTGCCTGGATTGCCCCTACAACTCCCATCACAATTAAGTTTTATCCACCTTACTGGAGGTTTAACCCATGAAATAATTTTTCCAGGCCTATCGCAAACTCTCTGATGCTTAATTTGAAACTCATTTAAAATATTAATATCCAACTTCTTCAATTTTTGAAAAGAAATTGTGCTCTCAACAATAAAACTAAACCAGAATTTTCTCCACATCTGATCTGCTCTTTGATAAATTTCTTCCATTCTCGCTTTACATCTTCGATTTCAGAGGCACCACGTAATCAAACATGAAATCAGCCCGATTAAAATACCTTTAATAGACGATTTTTTTGCATAGTAGAACCAATTTGCCATTTTATTTTTCCAATGAAGAAATCGTTGGAAATGAATCCCCAATGTCACACTAGCCCGATGTCAAACCTCTTAAGCCACCTCTCATAAAGAAAGAATATGATCAATGTTTTCCTGACTTCTCATAACGCAACAATCATAAGCCGAAGCCATTGATATTCCTTTAGTCTGAATTCTATCATCTATAGTCAAGCATTTAAACCAAGCTCTCCATAAACACATTGAGATTCTTCTGGACAATAAAGAATGTCAAAACCAGTCATTCCACAAAAAATTATCACTTCTGCTCCTCACTGCCTCCTAAGCCGTTTTGTAGAAAAATTATCATCCGGGGCAGGCTTCTAGACAAAAATATCCTTCCCACTTTTACTCGCCAGCACGTGTTGCAAAATTTCCCTTATTTTATCAGTACCAACCAATTCCTGTACTAAATCAGAATTCCAATTATTATTTAGCCAGCAATCCTTAATACACAATTTCTTGTTCAAAATGTCCTCAGTGCTCACAGATAACGGGTCTGATGACAGCCACCTGTCGAACCAAAAAAAAGAGTTCTCACCTCTCACCAAAATTTTAACATTATCCATAACTTCTAGAATGGTGGTCATAACTTCTAGAGTTTCATTTGGTGTATTTTGTTTTGTTTTTTGGTTGTTTTTATATTTTTTTTTCTCCTTTGTTAGTTATGATTAATTTTTTTTTGTCCTAATTTGGTTGGTTAGTGTTAACTTGTAACCACAGTTTTCCTCCACCAAAAGTGAGGGTTTATTAAAAAATAATTGGAGGTACCGCCCTCTTTTACCAAAAAAAAAAAATTGATTTCCAAAACCAAGAGTCATTTGGTCTCCCCTTCCTTATTAGTAAATGATCATTTCTGCAATATTTAACTCTAAAAAAATCTACCCACAGATTGTTAGAAGTAAGCAATCTAAAGGCAAATTTCATGAGAAGAGATTTATGAACTTCCTTAAGATCCCTCAGGCCCAAACCCCCTTCCGAGATAGGTTTACAAATTTTTCCCCAAGAGCGTCAATGAATCTTCCTTTTATCTTTCACCTCTCCCCATAAAAAATTTGAAAAAAAGAGTTAATGCGAGAATATGTGACCTGCAAAATCTTAATAACAAACATCAAATGAATAGGCATGCTAGACATCACATGTCTTAATAAAATCAATCTTCAACCTTGCGAGAGCAACTTAGATTTCCACCCTGCAATTTTCTTTCTAATCTTCTCCACAAGAGGTTCCAATGTCCTGGAAGACAATTTTCTAGACACCAAAGGCGCACCCAAATATGAAATAGGGAATTTATCTTCCATGAAACTCGTGATTCTCAATAAACCACGCTTCCTAGCGGGAGTGATGTATTTTGAGAGGAATAACGTTGACTTAGTCTTACTGATTTTTTGACCCGACCACTTCTCATATATTTCTAGAGTGTAAACTAAATTTCTCATAGACCTTTTCCCACCATTTGCAAAAATAAGAATATCATCCGCATATAGCAAATGTAAAACCAATGTGGTCCCAATCAGATGATTAAATTTACCAATCTGACCAGTCTCATTATTTTTCCTAAGCAACCTTGTCAAAACTTCCTCCATTATGATGAATAAATAAAGAGATAGTGGATCCCTTTGCCGCAAGCCTCTCGTAGATTGAAAAAACCCCTTAAAGGTTCCGTTCATCAAAACAGAAAACCATGGAGACTCCATACAATTTTTTATGAGCTTGCAAAACCTCTCAGAGAAACCAAAAGCCGTTCCGCGAAAAAAAAAAACCCCCCCCCAAAACCACAAAAAATACTCTGGCCGCCAAGAAAATCCCCCTTCCCTCACCTATATCGTAAGCTTTAGCTATATCTAGTTTAATCATCACATTGCCGCCAGCTATTTTTTTGTGTAAAGACCTGAGAACCATTTCGTGAGCGCCCTGTCCTGTAATATTTCCCCCCCCCTCAAAAAAACTTTGCCCCGGAATAAAATATATAAAAAGCGCCTTATTCATGCGAGACCAACTTATCAACAACCTCAGTTAGTCTAAAAACAAGAATCTTGGAAAAAATTTTATAAGCCATAAAGCATAAACTAATAGGCCTGAATTTATCAAAGCTAGAAGGATTATCCACCTTCGGAATTAAAACAATAAATGAAGAGGAAAAAAACTTAGAAAGAGTAGTGCCCTGAAAAAAATCCATTGCCGCATCCAAGAGATCTTTTTTTACAATGTCCCAGGAAGATTTATAAAATTTAGATCCAAATCTATCCAGTCCCGGACTGCTTTCTTTGGGAATAGAGAACGCCGCTCTTTTAACTTCTTCTTCTATCGGATCAGCGCAGAGTAAATTATTATGAACATCTGAAATTTGCCTTTGAATTAACTCGAACAGATCGTATGGTTCAACCGTTGAAGACTCTAAAAGAAAATTTTGGAAAAAAACAGTTGCCTCATTATAAATTGCTTCCGGGCAATGGTTAGTCGAAACTATGCAAATTAAAATTAAAAATTAAAATTGAAAATCAAAAATAAAAATTAAAAATTAGAAACCAACAATCATTTTGATTAATATCTATAAAGCTAAAATTTAATATTTAATTAAACAAATACTCATTTTTGTACACCATTTAGTCAAGTAATAATTTTAAAAATATAATTAAAATAATAAAATAAAAAATAATACAAATTAAAAATGTTACAATAAAATAAAAACTACTATAATGGTTTCATTTTATTATTATATTTCAAGATTCACTTTACAAGAATAATTTAATTTATATGAAAATTGAAAAATAGTAAAAATACTTTGCAAGTAGCTTTTATTATTTATTTTATTTATTTTTTAAAATTTAAGGAATTTTTTATTTTAATTATATTTTAAACATATAAGTTCTTTTTATTTATATTTTAACTTAAAATATGTAGAAAATGAATTATTTAATTTCAAAAAATTAATTCTAGATATTGAAATATTAGGACAACAGGTTGACAAAATAATTGAAAATCATAAATTTTGATTTTTCAATTTTTTCACAAAATTGACAATAAAAAAAAAAAAAAACTAACAATGCAAAAAAGAGTGTTCTTTGTAATTTTATTTTTCACTATATAAAAAAAATAGAAATGATACTAAATAGACCCTTATTACTCTAGGCATAGACTATTTTGTTTATATTGGGTTATGTGTGCATAGATGACATAGAATAGGCTGAGTTTATGTTTTCTCTCCTTCCCTTTTTCTCTTTTCCCAAAACCCAATGCAGCATTGCATTAGTTTGAACAAAATCCAACATCAGCAAGGATTGCTACACTTTTATTAAAATGTTTACTAGGATTCTCATACAAATATGGATGTTTTCTTGTACAGTGTCGTCCTAACTTCATCAAGCATGAAAGACTTGCACGCCATCAAGGTATTATGTGATGACCCGTAAATTTTCATTCAATTTCTCTGATATCACCTGTAATAACCTAACTATTTTCTATTATAATACTCACTGCTACAGACAGCAGAAGTCCTCAATTGCAAAATTACCAGAGTACTAAACTATCACCTTATAAAAATAATATTCCCATGTGGCATAATTAACATCCTTAAAATTCTAAACTCATTACAACACAATTAAATTGATAACAACTCTAAATAATACCTTCTGTCCCACCCACGCTTCCACTGCACAGTCTGATTTCTGTTATACTCCTATATCATCTGAAAAATATTAGATCATGATGGGGTGAGACACCTCTTAGTAAGACGAAATACATTATTATCAGTGTGTGGCAAATGAGCTTTATTGTGTCAATTATTTATATATGTCTCTTATATTCTTCTAAATATACTCAACATCAGTATAGTCAATATGATGCAATTAGATAAGTCTACTAGCGTAAGTTTTACGACATATCACACCCAAGGTATAGCAGTTTATAATAAATCTACTAACGTAAGGTTTATGACATATCACAAACAATATAATGTAGTTCAAATACATCTACTTACATAGGTTTTACAACACATCACAGATAATTAAATTTACACTTCCATAGCACTTCTATACGTCACACGGGCCTTCAGCATCAGTATAAACTTCACACAGAGTTTCTATACTGAGCATCACTACTTCATATTTATACACGACAAAGGCCTTCTCCTTCGATTTATGCGCCACACGGACCTTTGGCATCAGTATAAACTTCACATAGAGTTTTTATACTGAGCATCACCAGTTCAATTTATACGCCACACAGGTCTTCGGTATCAGTATAGACTTCACACAGAGTTTCTATATTGAGCATCACCACTTCAATTTATACACCACACAGGCATTCTCCTTCGATTTATATGTCACACAGGCCTTCGGCATCAGTATAGACTTCACACAGAGTTTCTATACTGAGCATCACTTCAATTTATACGCCACACAAGCCTTCGGCATTAGTATAGACTTCACACAAAGTTTCTATACTGAGCATCACCACTTCAGTTAATTATGCGCCACACAGGCCTTCAGCATCAGTATAGACTTCACACAAAGTTTCTATAATGAGCATCACCATTTCATATTTCTCAATCAAATGCAAAATCTAACTTACCATAAAACAGAATTAAACTATCACATTCACGTATCCACATCAAACCTACCATTTCATGATTAATGGAATTAAACTGTCATATCCTCATATCCATATCAAACCCATCATTTTATAATTTCACAATAATCTCACTATATACATATATCCATAAACTAGTATTACGCCATGTACTCACAATATCATATTATAACAATTTAAAAAAATTCATATAAAATCATTTGTTAATTAATCTCATGCCACACGATTATACGTTAAAATTTTCATTGAAGTAATCCATCGGGAAAAAGCGTGTATTTCTAAAATCTAGTCCTATTGTTTTCCAAAAATTCTATTTAAGTTAAACATGCAATTTTTTTTAAAATGGAGCACACGAACCACCCTCTTGGTTATTTCCAAATATGTATAACACTCAAAAAATGATCATTTCATATGCCCAAATCATATAGAAATTCAAATATGGCGTATAAGTATAATATACTCAAATTTAATTGGTTCAAAATCTTTAAAAAGTTGACATAATGTATTCCCCTTACTTGCTTATTGAGAATGTGCCTACAAGTATCCTAAACCGACTCTTGCGGTGTTCACACAAATCCCTTAGTCTTGGAGTGGTGCCTAAGATCCCCAAATCAAAAATCTGCTCCGATTAACTTGCTCAGAATCAAAGCCAAGACTTCGTGGTGGTGTCTGATCATCGATTTGGCTGAATATTTATGAGAAATCAAAGAGAGAGAGAGAGAGAGAGAGAGAGAGAGAAGGTGAGAGTTCACACTGGGAGGGTTTGGATTGAATCTTCTTAAAGAAGATTCATTACTTTACATATATATTATTACTTTATTATATTAATATTATATATATATATATCATTATTATATTATAACATTATTATATTATTTAATTAATTATTATTTATTTTATTAATTAATTTTAACTTTACTTTAATTTAATTAATTAGTTAATTAATTTTATTTTTTCTTTTTCTTTTCTTTTCACTCCCAAGCATATCATTTTCTAGGCCATTACATTCTCTCCTCCTTATAAAAATTTCATCCTCAAAATTTTTAACTATCCTTTCAAATAAAATTTATCGTGAGCTTAATGAATTTAAGTTAACCTTGTGAACAAACTTACCAAAACTGGCAATTAACCCGAACTGACGAATTGAACATCTTATGTAGCGCCCCGACCTGCCACATGGGCCCGAAGTGCTAGTAAAATAAATAAACATTCTCTAACACCATACATACATATATACAGGGATGTAACCCGCCCTAAATAGGGAATCTCGGGTGCATTTGCCAATACTGAAAATAAAACCATACAGAGGAAGATTACTAAAACATCAGCATTCTTTACCAGAGTTCTAATTTTTCCCCAAATACATATCCATGCAACTATCTATCTATATATTAGAATCCCCAAAACAATAAAATAGGGTAACTGGTATCTCACCAGCACTGATAACTAGTCCCAAAAGTCTAATTCCCGCCCTGAGACAAGCTAAGAACGGTTCCTTGCAGGACTTGAAAAATCATTTGTATAATGGGGTGAGACACTTCTTAGTAAGACGGATTATATTATTATCAATGTGTGGCTAGCATGGTTCTCGTGTCAAATAAAATTCCATCATTTAAATATATATATATGAAAATGGAATTTCAAAGAAAATTGTACTATACTGTATATTAGAAGATATAAAATTTCCAAGTAATAACTGTCAGCTCAATATAGTCCATTTATAGTAAATCTGCACATATATGCATAAAAGACGCAACCTGGACTGCCAAAGTAATGTCGTTATGCTATTACATACTCATACAACATGCTTTCCCCCATGACGGGTTGTGCGGCCCAAAGGCAGGACTTAACTCGTAGCCAGCAGTTCCGCAGCTAAGTCAAAACTATCACTGTAAGTATGATTGTGCCTACCTATGGTCACCCGATATACCACGAATGGAGCCCCCCAATAAAAACCTCGAAGTAGTACTGTGGCCCAAGTCTCCAATCGACTTATTACACTTCCATGCTCGTGTGATTGCACTCACTACCCACATATAGCTACAATATCATACTCACAATATCACATATCGTAAATCCACAGGGTTCTAGAATCATATATGGCAATTTACAAAATAAAAACTATATTATAACTCATTTCATATATAAAAACTATCATTTAATAAAACCAGGCCCCCGGCCGTCATATCAAACTTGGCCCCCAACCGTTATATCAAAACTCGGCCCCTAATCGTTATATCAAAACTCGGCCCCCAGACGTTATATCATATACAGCGTAAAAAAAATCAAAATATTTTATTCACGTATACCATTTAAACTGTTCCCATGCCACACAATTTTCATTTGTTAACCATAAATAAAATAACCTAACTAGGAAAAACATAAGTTACTGAAACTAGGATATGAACATCTCTAAGGTTTTATTTAACTCAAACTACATATTTAATAGAAAATAGGAGATGATCAAACCAACCACAATAATTTTTCCCAAAAACATATACTGCATTTTAATCACTCCATATTTCACAAAAAGTTGACATAATATAATCCCCTTACTTGGCTTACAGGAAAGTCCACTGAAAACCCCATAATCCACACCATACGGCGTTATGGTGCCCAAAATCCTAAAACCACATTTCCCCCAGATAAATCAACACAAACCCTAGAATATTCCTCATTTAGCATTTCCTAAGCCCCTTATACTTCAAAACAACTATAAAGCCTTAAAATGTCCTACTTATCCTGATTTTGGAGTAATGCTTGAAAAGCTCAGATCAAAAATCCACTCCACTAGACTTGTAGAGAATCTCCCCTAGATCCTCGTGGTAACTTCTAATCGTCGAATCTAGTAATGAACGGTGAGAAATTATATATATATATATATATAGAGAGAGAGAGAGAGAGGAGAGAGAGAGAGAGAGAGAGAGATATAGAGAGAAATTATGTTTCTTAATCACGAAGCAACCAAAAAATTAATTTATAGGTCGTTGACTCAGTCACCTTCGTCGACGAAATGACGCCTTCATCAACAAACTGCAAAAGAACATTCATCGACGAACCCTAAGCCTAAAATTTCAGTAGTTCAGGATCTCTTCGTCAACGACGCCTTGAACTTCATCAATGACCCACAGAAGGGCATTCGTCGGTGAAAACTGGGGATTCATCAATGAAGCTTACTGAAATTCCCCTTTTAAATTTCCTTACTTCTTTTCTTATTTATTTATTTATTTTTCGAGTTCAATTTTATACAATCTCCCCCCCCCCCCCCTTATAAAAATTTTGTCCTCGAAATTGCTAACTAATACCAATCACATCCTTATCTCACAATTCATCTCTACCGAAGAATCGGTAGCCACCCACATAGCGGTCCCGTCCCAAATTTATTAAATACCCTCACTTATGACGGAAGAATACCATGGTTACATATACTGTCTCGGTAGAATACCAAATTCTCCCAAAGACAAATCCTGAACAAACCATAACCAACAGCTAAAACTAAACAGGCTATATACAAAATTAATACTTACCAACCGTTCTACTTACCTGATTAGTGCTGAGCCTCTCCAAATAGTCGTGGATACTTCTAATGTATTTCTGCTTCTAATTCTTATGATGCCTGTCGCGACGTCCCGAACCTGGCTAGAGAACCACTCTGGCAAATGAGTGCGGCTGCAAACTGGGAAAAATGAATGTGTGATTTTGAAAAAGATTTTCGAGGAAAAATAATGTGTGATAGAGTCACCACTAACCTTTTGAAGTGCGGTTAGAACACTTGATTGGTACCCCGTTAGGGGTAGAATCGGTCTGCGTCACCAGAATCGGGCTCGAGAGTACGATTACGTGAGGGGAAGGTATTAGCACCCCCTACACACTCGTTCTTACAAACGGTACCAGATTAATAAAAAATTATCCCCAAAATGAATCAAACAAGCCTATCAAAACTACTCCCGTTCAAAAATCAAAAGAATGAAAATATTATATAGGTATTCCCTCATAACTGAGACAATCCAATACTACGAAGAGTCCATGCCCTTGGTTGCAATCATCGGGAAGGAAAATCAAGAAAATAAGGTACAAAATATGCTCCCAGGTGTTTTGAAATTTGTAGGTTTTTCTAAGTAGGAAAATACTATTCCGAGAGGTTTTTGAAGTTTATTCGGGATGAAAATGATTTTCTGAGCTTAAAAATATTTTTGTGATTTTTCTAAGTGTGAAAACATTTTTTGTGATTTTTTTGTGATTTTTCCATATTTTTCTTGAACTTTAAAATAGCACAAATGAAAACCATGGAAATCAAAATATGAAAATATTTTTTTTGAATTTTCAAAGATTTTTTTGATTTTTGTGAATTTTCTGGATCTCTAAATAATAATATACAAGTGAAATGGAGAAAATCGACGTGACCTGGTCCCAAGAATGATGAACCGATCAAACGTTAACCGATCTAGGGGAAAACCAGTTTAAGTTGTTGGTCGAGACCATTAGTCAACACATGTTGCCTTACGCGCAGACTGTGTGTTCAGAGTTGTGTGCATGCATGAATGAGCAGGTGCATGAATGTGTGTGCGTGCATGGATGTGCACGTGTATGAATGTGTGTGCATCCAATGGATATACACGTGCATGAATGTGTGTGCATGCATGATTGGGTACGTGCATGAATGTGTGTGCGAATGAGCATATGCACATGTCAACATACATGAATGAACAATGACACCGACGCATGAATATGTGTATGCATGTGCGTGGTGTGTGAACGGGTATGCATATGCGTGTGTGCATTCATGAGTAATGACATGATGTAATGCATGAATATGGGTAAGCGCATAGGGCATGAATGGGCGTGCACGTATGCATAATATGTGATGGATGAGCGCACGCATGGGTGTGTGTAACAACCTGCTTATTTTCTATGTAAACTTTTTTTTACCATAATATAATATAAACCACAATAACCAAGTCAGCAGATCATTATTAACCTGAACCCGTGGGTACTAGGGATATAGCAGTAACACAATGCGGATGTCTAAGCAGCAGGAAACATATTATCATAATTAACTCATAATACCATATACAATACCATTCATCACAATACCAAAGTTATTATGTCCATTGTATTTACATATATGAACCACCCAAAATAGTCCTAGGGTCATTTCCCACAAAAATTCATCTGATCCTATCACAAAATATATACCCTTCAAAGAGGGCAAATCAGCCCTAACTATCTTAGCGAAGCTTTATCCGCTCTTATATCCGGAGCTCCTGAAATGTTTATAAAATTTTGGGGTGAGACACCTCTCAGTAAGGGAAATAAACTAACACTAGTGTGTGACAACATGAGCATTTCCATGATATATATATATATAAGCATTTACATAAACATAACCAGTAAAACTGTATATATCATTTTTGGGAAAAACATGTATAACCAAAGCATGGCAGAACATAATGGATTTCATAACATAATTCAGCTCATATATATATATATATATATATATATATATATATATATATATATATATGTGTGTATATAATACAAAAATAACTCTGGTATGTTAGTTAGTTGTTGTCATGTATTACCTCCACATGACTAAGTTGTGTGGCCTAAAGGCGGGACCTGACAATGGTTGGCCAACCACTGTCAAGTCAAAAGTACAGTATGTAAGTCCCATGGGTCTGCCAGACCTAGTCCGTACACCAGGGGTGCTCACACTTCTTTAAACCACATCGACCATCTTTCCTTATGCTACTCCATACAGCAGCATTAACACAATATCATGATGAACACATAACAGCGGTACCGTGCAAGTACTAGCCTAAACCAGGTTCTGATAACATATAGCATATAATCAAACTGTGATACATGGATATTTCATACTAACATTTCCCAAGTTATTCGTCACATCATTTTGCATATATATATATATATATACATCATGAAAATCATCAGCCTGTACACCAGCATTTCATATTTTTACCATGGCTCAGCTCGTACGCCGACAAATCATATCCATAGTTCGGCTCGTACGCCGACAAATCATATCAATAGCTCAGCCCATATGCCAGCAAATAATATCCATAGCATTATCATATTCCAAGAAAAATGTATTTATCATAAATTCTACTCATGCCACACAAAATGGATTTTTCATATATTCAAAATATCTCATCAGTTTTAGCAATATTTTCCAACATAATACATATTTACATATTTACATTTCTCTGAAATCAAATGTTATAAATTATACTTATACTTTCATAAAACATCTAACTTAGTTTATCCTCTTACCTAATTCCAGAAAAGCCCCTAGGAAAAACAGTCTTGCACCCGTAGGGTTTCCCGTTCAACACCCTGAAAATGATATTCCCCAGAACTAAACTTCAATATTTCTACGCGTACTACACTTTCTACAACTGTCAAGAAGTCAAATATTGAATAGAACGTCTTACCCTGGATTTGGGATGGATTCCGAACTAACTGCACCAACGATCTATTCCAACAGATATGTAGGGAACTTCCCCAAGAGTGTCGTGGTGGCTTCGAATCATTGAACCGGCAGAAGATCGGCCCGAAATCTTAGAGAGAAGTGAGGGGAACCGAAATGGGAAGAAAGAGAGAGAGAGAGACATTCCCACAAGTTTTTGGCTATAAAATGAAGGTTAAACCTATTTATACAACGGTCTTCGTCGACGAGTCACGTCACCTCGTCGATGAGGTCAAGAAGACAATTCGTCGACGAACTCTTTCCTCATCGACAAAATTCAGAGATGCCCAAAACCACCTCTCAGCATTTTCTCGTTGACGAAATTCACCCTCGTCGACGAGCCCAATATGTCACGTCGTTGACGAACGCGTACTGTGCCCCCCTTTTAATTTCCTTTTCTCCCTCTTTATTATTTAAATACTATAATTCCTCCGGGTCATTACATTATCCCCTCCTTATAAAAATTTCGTCCTCGAAATTTGATGTTCACATGGTTCATCATCCCTTAAAACGAAATGGTCTGCTTATTTTATTACTTACCCTCACTTATGGCGGAGGAATACTGTGGTTACATTCCAAGTCCTGGGAGATTACATATACAAAAGAAAATTTCTCCCAAAACTAAAATGTTACTTACTAACTAAACTTTTACATGTACTTGCAAAAGAAATATTACCTATTTTCTTACATTTTAATTATCAAATCTCTTAGAATAAATGTGGATACTTTTGCTTCATCTGCTCCTCGGACTCCCAAGAAGTCTCTTCCACTGCATGATTCATCCACAAAACTTTTACCAAAGGAATCTTCTTGCTACGCAAATCTTGCGCTTTCCTATCCAGAATCTGTACTGGCACCTCCTCATACACTAATGAATCACTAAGCTCTAATTCACTATAACTGATAATATGATAAGGGTCTGAGACGTATTTCCTCAACATGGAAACGTGGAATACGTCATGCATCCTGGATAATACAGGCGGCAAAGCTAACATGTAGGCAACCAGCCCCACTTTATCTAGAATCTTAAATGGACTAATAAACTTAGAGCTAAGTTTGCCCTTCTTCCTAAATCGCATAACCCTTTTTAGTAGAGCTATTTTCAGAAATACATGATCCCCAATATCGAATTCCAATTCCCTATGGCGGTTATCAGCATAACTCTTCTGTCGGCCCTAAACTGCACTGATTCTGTCTCTGATAATCCGAACCTTGTCACATGCTTGCTGAACAAGCTCTAGTCCCATAACTCGCCGCTCACCCACTTCATCCCAAAATAAAGGAGAACAACATCTCCTACCATACAATGCTTCAAACGGTGCAATGTCAATGCTGGTCTAATAACTGTTATTATACGCAAATTCCACCAGTTGCATGAACTGAGTCCAACTCTTCCCAAAATCTAATACACACGCTCGAAGCATATCCTCTATTATCTATATCATCCTCCCAATCTACCCATCTGACTGAGGATGGAACGTCGTGCTAAACGATAGCTGAGATCCTAATGCTTCCTGCAAACTCTTCCAAAAACGTGACGGGAAACGCGGATTTCGATCTGACACAATGGATACTGGCACCCCATGAGAACGAACTATCTCCGGAATGTAGATCTCTGCCAATCGGTTAAGAGAGTAGCTGATCTTGATAGGTAAGAAATTGGCGGTCTTAGTCAAACGGTCCACAATCACCCAAATGGCAATCTGGTCATGCAACGCCGTCGGCAATCTTGACACAAAGTTCATAGATATATGATCTCACTTCCACTCTAGGATAAATAACGGCTCCAATTGCCCTGCCAGCCTCTAGTGCTCAGCTTTTACCTATTATACATACTCAGCGATCTCTTTCTTCATACCACTCCACCAATACAACTCTTGTAGATCCTTATACATTTTCGTACTGCCGGAATGAACTATGTACAAAGATCTGTGAGCTTCCTCTAAAATAGACTTTCTGATCTCAATATCAACAGGAACGCATAATCTGAAACGGAACCGCAAAGTTTCGTCATCTGCAACATTGAATTCCTCTCCCTGACCACTCTGCACTCTATCCATCACCTCTGCTAATTCTGGGTTTTCCTTCTGAGCAACTTTAATCATTTCCTGTAGAGTAGGTTGCACTACTAAACTAGCGATACATACTTGAGGATCACTCTTGACTAATTCAATGCTAAGTCTCTCCAGATCCATCATGATCAGATTCTGGATCTCCATAGCCGCCAACACTGATTCCCTGGATCTCCATAGCCGCCACCACCCTGCTATGCTGCATCAATACACAGCCAAGTCCTTTCAAGGACGCATCACTGTAAATGACATAACCCTCACCTCTTGACGAAATGACCAATACTGGTGCTGTGATTAATCTCTGCTTCAGTTCCTAAAAACTATGCTCACAGCTATCATCCCATTTAAATCTGACATTCTTCCTAGTCAGTCGCATCAAAGGCCTTGATAAAGCTGAGAACCCCTCGACAAAACGACGGTAATAACCAACTAATCCCAAGAAACTCCTGATCTCCTAGACGTTCCTCGGCCTCACCCAATTCACTACCACCTCAATCTTACTAGGATCCACAAAAATACCATCACCTGAGATAACATGTCCCAAAAACACAACTTTCTCAAGACAAAATTCACATTTACTAAACTTGGCATATAACTTCTTTTCTCGTAGTGTCTACAGAACCTGCCTTAAGTGCGTATCATGCTCCTCATAGCTCCTCAAATAGACCAATACATTATCAATAAAAACAACAACAAATTGGTCTAGGTATTGGTGGAAAACTATATTCATCAAGTCCATAAATACCGTAAGAACATTCGTTAAACCAAATGGTATAACAAGAAACTCATAATGTCCGTGCCTGGTCCTGAAGGTCGTCTTCGAGACGTCTTCTGCTTTCACCTTCACTTGATGATAGTCAAATCTAAGTTCAATCTTCGAATACACCTGTGTACCCTGGAGTTTGTCAAACAAATAATCTATACAGGGTAGAGGATATTTATTCTTGATTGTCACTTTATTAATCTTCTTATAATCTATACACGTCCTCATAGACCCGTCTTTCTTCTTTACAAATAGAACTGGAGCTCCTCACAGAGATACACTAGGTCATATAAAGCTCTTATTAAGCAAATCTTGCAGCTGATTTTTCAATTCTGCCAACTTCGCTAGTGTCATTCGGTATGGTACTTTAGAAATCGGCGCTGTACCTGGAAGTAGATCAATAGGAAAATCCACCTCGCGATCAAGTGGCAAGTCTAGTAATTCATCTGGAAAAACATCTGTAAACTCCTTTACTACAGGCGTGCTAGCAAGTTTCAATTCATTCTCTGACATCTCCTTCACAAAAGCCACAAACCCCTGACAACCACTCAACAGTAGTCTCCTTGCCTGAATAGCTAAAACTAAATAAGGCGGGGATTGCACTCGTGACCCTACAAACCTGAATTTCGTTCTTCCTGGAAGTCTGAATATCACTTCTTGTGTATGACAATCTATGCTGGCAAAATTAGCTGCTAGTCAATCCATACAAAATATTACATCGAATCCATGCATATTTAGCACTATCAAATCAACAGACAGAATTTTCCTCTGAATATCAACTGAACAATCTCAGAGCATCCTACTACACCTCACTGCTGACCCAGTCGGTGTAGATACCAACAGTTCAGTATTCAACAACTATGTTTCTACCCCACAAAGTCTAGTGCACTCCCAAGACACAAACGAGTGTGTGACTCCTGAATCAAACAATGCAATAACTTTAAATGAAAGCATACTAACCATACCTGTCACCACGTCACCGGCCGTCTCAGCATCACTCGGCGTCAAAGCAAACACTCTGGCTAGAGTCATATTCCTCTGCTGGCCCCATGTGGTGCCTGGTAGCCTCCCCGATATGGTCTAGGAGCACGAGCTACATCTGGTGGTGTAGGGCAGTCTCTCACCATATGTCCCAGTCTACCGCAGCGATAGCAGACCAACCCACCTACTCGACACTCTCCCCAATTTCGCCTACCACAAGTCTGACAGATTGGAGGACCCTGCCCTGCTTGAACCTCGTGTCCTCCAGTCTCCTGCCTCCGTCCTCTATCATGATTTCCTCTCCTCCACTAATTCTGTCTAGGACCCTGCTGGTAGCTAGAAGATGCAGATCTCTTCCTCTGTCCCTGTTCATCTACATCCAAACGCTTACCAACCTCTGCCAAGGCTGCTTTATCAACTAGCTCAGCAAAATCTTGGATCCGTAACACTACCACATGTTTGAATATGCTTCACCTCAAGTATCTTTCAAACTGCCTCGTTTTCTTCACCTCATCAGGGACAATGTACAGGGCGAAACGAGAGAGCTCGATGAAACGCGTCGTATACCGCTGGACTGATAACTGTCCCTACTTTAGATTCAAGAACTCTTCCATTTTAGCCTCCCTGACAGTAGCTGGAAAATATCTATTGAAGAACAGCTCCTTAAACTGATCCTAAGTCATGGCTATCGGCGTAGTCCTCTGCTGCTTCAAAAGCCTCAGAGCAGTCCCCCATCTCTCGGCCTCTCCTGTCAATCTATAGGTGGCGAAGAGGACCCTCTATTCTTCCATACACTGCAACATGGCCAAGACCTTCTCAATCTCCTACATCCAATTTTCGGCGGCTACAGGATCGACTCCTCCTGAAAATGCTAGAGGATTCATCTTCGTAAACTTCTCGATAGTGCACCCATGGCCAACCGACGGACCACCCTGCTCACTGGAGCTCCTAGTGATCTCAATCATAACCTGCTAAGCCCCAATACGTAATACCGCGTCAGAGTCAGTCCCACCTGCACCTGAGGGCCCTGCCCCATCATTGCCACTCGCATGGGCACTACCTCCTCCTGAATCCATCCTGAAAACAACAAACGCAACTCAAAAATCCTATCCTTGTAATTTACCCACTTTACCTAACCTCTTATCTCAACACTCTCAGCTTATTTCTAACCTTAGTCCTACATTCTAGGAACATAATTCGACAATAGTTTACTATGGTTTTCCTGAAATCGTCACCCCAGGAAAAACACAGAAACCACCACAGAGGTCCTACCTCTAGACTGTAAAACAATTTTTTAAATCTTTTCCTATACTCTGGTATCGTTTCCGCTGCATTCTAAAGTCTACAAAACCTAAGAACTTGGCTGTAAAACCAAATTGTAACGACCTGCTCATTTTCTATGTAAATTTTTTTTCCATAATATAATATAAACCACAATAACCAAGTCAGCAGATTATTATCAACCTGAACCCGTGGGTACTAGGGATATAACAGTAACACAATGTGGATGCCTAAGCAGCAAGAAATATAAAATCATAATTAACTCATAATACTATATACAATACCAGAATTACTATGTCCATTGTATTTACATACATGAACCACCCAAAAGAGTCCTAGGGTCATTTCCCACAAAAATTTATCTGACCCTATCACAAAATACATACCCTTCAGAGAGGGCAGATCAACCCTAACTATCTCAGCAAAGCTTTATCCGCTCTTCTATCTAGAGCTCCTAAAATGTTTATGAAATTTTGGGGTGAGACACCTCTCTGTAAGGGAAATAAACTAACACTAGTGTGTGACAACATGAGCATTTCCATGATATATATATATATATATATATATATATATATATATATATATAATCATTTACATAAACATAACAAGTAAAATTGTATATATCATTTTTGGGCAAAATATGTATAATCAAAGCATAGCAGAATATAATGGATTCCATAACATAATTCATCTCATATATATATGTATATAATAAGAAAACAACCCTGGTAGGTTAGCTGACTGTTGTCATGTATTACCCTCACATAACTAGGTTGTGTAATCCGAAAGCAGGACCTAACAATGGTTGGTCGACCACTGTCAAGTCAAAAGTACAGTCTGTAAGTCTGATGGGTCTGCCAAACCTGGTCCGTACACTAGGGGCGCTCACACTTCTTAAAACCACATCGACCATCCGTCCTCACGCTACTCCGTACAGCGGTGTTAACACAATATCATGATGAACACATAGCAGCGGTATCGTGCAAGTGCTAACCTAAACCAAGCCAACCAAATTCTGATAACATATAGCATATAATCAAACTGTGGTACATAAATATTTTATACTAACATTTCCCAAGTTATTCGTCACATCACTTTGCATATATATATATACATCATGAAAATCATTGGCTCGTACATCGACATTTCATATTTTAACCATAACTCAGCTCGTATACCGGCAAATTATATCTATAGCTCGACCCGTACGCCAACAAATCATATTCAGAGCTTAACAAGTACGCCGGCAAATCATATCCATAGCATTATCATATTCTCAGAAAACAGTATTTATCTTAAATTCTACTCATGCCACACAAAATGGGTTTTTCATATATTCAGAATATCTCATCAGTTTCAGCAATATTTTCCAACATAATACATATTTACATATATACATTTCTCTAAAATTAAATGCTATAAATTATACTTACACTTTCATAAAACATCTAACTTAGTTTATCCCCTTACCTGATTCTTAAAAAGCCCCTAGGAAAAATAGTTCTGCACCCGCAGGATTCCTCGTTCAACACTCTGATAATGATATTCTCCAGAACTAAATTTCAGTATTTTTACGCGTACTACACTTTCTACAACTGTCAAGAAGACAAATATTGAGTAGAAAGTCTTACCCTGGATTTGGGATGCATTCCGAACTAGCCCCACCAACGATCTACTCCGGCAGATATGCAGAGAACTTCCCCAGGAGTGTCGTGGTGGCTTCATATCGTTGAACCGGTAGAAGATCGGCCCTAAATCTTAGAAAGAAGTGAGGGGAACTAAAATGAGGAGAGAGGGTGAGACATTCCCGCAGGTTTTCAACCATAAAATAAAGGTTAAACCTATTTATACACTGGCCTTCTTCGACCAACCACGTCACCCCATCAACGAGGTCAAGAAGAAAATTCATTAACGAACTCTTTCCTCGTCGACGAAATTCAGAGATGCCCAAAACCCCCTCTCAGTATTTTCTCGTCGACAAAATTCACCTCGTCAACAAGCCCAATATGTCACTTCGTCAACGAACGCAAAGACTTGCTATGCCCCCCTTTTAATTTCCTTTTCTCCCTCTTTATTATTTAAATACTATAATTCCTCCAGGTCACTACAGCGTGCGTATGCATGCATGCATGCATGAATAATGATACGATATAAGGCCTGGACTAGAATCCTCATGTCATGCATGCATGAATGGAAAATGACCTACATGATGATGTCATGGGTGATATCGAAATGCATGAGGTGAGTTGCATGGATGGGTATGAGCATGCATGCGCGGTGCATGAATGCATGCATGCATGTGTATGTGTGAGATGGCATGCATGCATGAGCACGTGAATGTGTGCATTTGAGTGTGAGTGCATGCATGCATGTACATGAATGTGAATGTGTGTATGTGTGACTGCATGCATACATGCATGGGTATATGAATGCATGTGTATGCATGCATGCATGTGTATGCATGTGCATGTGAGTGTATATGAATGTGTGCATGCATGCGTGTGTGTGTGTGTGTGTGAAGGCACGCATGCATGTGACTGTGTAAAATTGCATGCATGCATGTGTATGCCTGAATGGGAATGTGTGTAATTGCATACGTATGCATGCCTGTGTATGTGAATGCATGCGAAATTGCATGCATGCATGGTGTGTGTAAGTGCGCACATGAAGGTGCATGAATGTGAATGTGTGTGTGTTCATGGATGTATGTAAACAACATGTGTAAAGTGTGTGTGCATAAATGTGTGTAAATAACATGTGCAGAATGTGTATGCATGAATGTGTGTAAATGGCATGTGCAAAATGTGTGTGTAAATAACATGTGCAAAATGTGTGTGCATAAATGTGTATAAAGGAAATAATATACAAGTAAATGTTAGTATGCAAGTTAGCATGTGTTAGTGTGCAAGTTAGAGTACAAGAAATTAAAGGTTAGTATATAGGAAATTAAATGTTAGTATATAGGAAATTAAATGTTAGTATACTAAAATTAAAAGTTGGTATATAGGAATTTAAAAGTTAGTATATAGGAAATTAAAAGTTAGCATAAGTTAGTAAATGCATGAGTTAGGGTTAGTATGAATACAAGTAAAGAAATAAAATGTTAGTAAAAGTTAGTATAAGTTATTAAGTTAGTTTGTGAGGGTGTGTAAAAGAGTGGGTGAACAGTGGGTGTAAATGTGTGTGAACAGTGTGTGTAAATGTGTGTGAATGGTGTGCGTTAGTGAGTTGAGTGTGCTTGTGTAGGTTAGCGGGGCCATGAGTGTGAGTAAGCAGTGTGTGTAATGGTGAGTAAGCAGTGTGTGTAAGCAGTGTGTGTAATGGTGAGTAAGCAGTGTCTGTAATGGTGTCTACAGGTGGGTGCAGGTGTTTTGTAGGTGTCTGCAGGTGGGCGCAAGTGTGTGCAACAGTGAGGTGACGTGTGTTGGTGGTGAGTTAACAGTGTGTGTGTGTTATGTAAATAGAACGGTATTAGTGTGTGTTGCAGTGTGTGCTTTAGTGAGTGTGAGTGAATGAACATGTGTGTGGGTGTGTGTAGCATGCAGTGAGGTGAGTGCGTGTGTGGAGGTGTGTTAATAGTGTGCGTCTCCATTCAGGAATTTTCACAAACACCTCACAGCTATGCACACACAAACCAACATTTTGCTGGAAAATGAACCTCCAATGAAACCTCATGGAACGCAAGAGAGGGAGAAGGAAAGCACACCAACAGAAAATCAGCAACCGATCATCTCATATCAGCAGACCACCATGAACACAGCATTCCACCAAGGATCCCATGACATTAAACGGTCCTCAAATCCACTCGAAGATCAAACTTGGGAATTGAATCTCGCAGCTAGTCTAAAAGATATGATCCAACATGAGTTCCTGTGCTTGAACCCTCGCTCTGCTGGAGGCCGGTGATGGTGGTCGGGGTTTGAATCTAGTCTGGTTATGTAAGGAGCAGTGCTCGGGCCTCCTCTGCTGTGTGCTGTCTTCGACCTCCCCTCGGCTACTACTGTGCGTCCGAGGTTGGCTTCTGTTGTGGGTGGAGCTGGGTGGCGGTTCTAGTGGTCTCGAAGCTGGAGCTGGATTGGTGATGCCGGATTTACTGGTGTGGCTAAACAAGATCTGCGAGGGGGATGAGAGAGAGCAGACAGTGAGTGGGAGAATAGATGAGAGCGGGTATGATTTTCCGAGGTGTGAGAGTAAGGATGGTGGGTGGCTCGGCTGGTTAGCTGCTGTGACAGAATCCGAGAGATGGGAGAGAGAGAGAGAGAGAGAGAGAGAGAGAGAGAGAGAGAGAAGGAGATGAAGGAGAAGAGAGTCTGAAAGATGGCTATCAGGGCTGAGGTTGGTGGTTACAGGTGGTGCTGGGAGTTGCAGGTGATGTTGATGGTGCGAGTGGTGGCTGCTGCTGGGTGCAGTGGCTAGTGGGCGTGAGATTTCTAGAGAGATCCGATGGAGAGAAAGAGAGCTGGGAGAGAGATGGAGCTGCTGGGGGTTCGTTGCTGGGAGGTGGTGAGGTTGATGGGTACTCGGTTGGGGTTGCAGGTGCTGCTGGCGGGATCTGGTGGTAGGAGAGGCTAAGAGAGAGTGGTTTCTCACTGGTGCGTAGTCGGTGATTGAGCGAGTGGAGGTTGTTGGAATGGCGGTTGCTCGCTGGTGCGTGGCTGTGAGGCACTCAGCTGTGAGGTCCGAGAGAGAATGAGAGTTGGGGGAGAGATGGAAAATGGCTGACGAGTTCAAGGGGTCGGAGACGATGGAGGCTAGCGGCTGAGGGTGGCTGTGTGGGAGTTTTAGAGGCTAGATCTTCTCGGTGTTGCAGCGGGGATGGAGAGGGAAAAACCCAGAGAGAGAGAGAGAGAGAAGATCCCCCCCCCCCCCCCCCCCGGGCCCCCTCTCCCAAAAAAGTGTGTGTGAACCGTAGCCTTTATAGGCTTTTTTATTTTCTTCCTTTTTGTGTTTTTGTTTTGTTTTATTTCTTCTTTTTTTGTGTTTTTGTTTTGCTAATAATAATAATAATAATAGCATACTAAGATTATAATAGTAATACTACACTAGTAATAATAGTAACAATAATAATAATAATATTACACTAATAATTATAGCTCCCTCTTTCTTTCTTTTTTCCCCCTTTTTGTATTGTTATTTTTTATTATTTTGCATTTTTTTTTCATCGACCCTATCCTCCGAAAAGAGAGACTCGACCGAACATTGAAACTTGATTTCCTGAAAATGAAAGGACCTGGACTCAATTTTTCCAAAATGATTGAAACTTGGTGAAAACGTACCAGGACTCTATAAAGACACCAGGACTCGGTAAAAATAACCGAACTCACTAAAAATGAACCGAAACTCGGTACAAACACCAAGACTCGGTAAAAACACTGGGACTTGTTTGAAAATCCAAGACTCATGGAAGATAAAATGGGGCTCTGTAAAAACAACAGGACTCATTAGAAACAAATCGGGACTCGGCAAAAACGCAGGGACCTGTTGAAAACAAATAGAGACTCGATTGGGTCTCTTAGAAGGGTCCTCCAATTTTCGGGGCATGAATTCAACTTTATGTGTCGGGTCTTCTCGAGGTAGCCTAGTTAAAATTGGGGTGTCGACAGCTGCCACTCTTTGTAGGTTTTGTTGCTTCAAAGTAACAGTAGGAACTTTCCTACATTATTTGTAACAACAAGCCTGCAAAGATAAAAGACACATATTTTAAACAAGCCACACCACTGTTTAGTGCCTATGGGTCAATCAAGTGTCGTTTTCATCAAACAAAGAGGAGGAGATGGCGGATAGGGTTGGATGAGAAGGTTGCATTTATTCTGGAGAAGTTAGTAGTTAGCAGTTTCTTGGTTAGAAGTTAGTAGGGGTTAGTAATCTGTGTCGGATGTAGGGGTTCAGACTAGAGAGATGTAGTGTGTCGGATATAGGAATCTGAGTTATAAGGGTGAGGAGACCTCAAAATGTTGAACTCGTTCTTGCGCATCGAGGGGGAGATGGCAAGCCTCAGAATATTCAATCCGGACTTGTGCGTCACAAAAGGGTAACATGCCTCGAAATATTCAATCCAGGCTTACATGTCTCAGGAGAGGATCACGTGCCTCGGAATATTCAATCCGAGCTTGTGCATCGCAAGAGGGTAACGTGTCTCAGAATATTCAATCCGAGCTTACATGCCTCAAGGGGGGATGGCCCTCTAAATATTCAATTTAGGCTTATGCATCACAAGAGGGTAATGTGTCTCGGAATATTCAATCTGAGCTTGTGCATCACAAGAGGGTAACGTGTCTTGGAATATTCAATCTGAGCTTATGCGCCTCAAAACGGTATCCTGGGCCACACCATGAGTGATAAATGATCATTCAAGCGTAGGCTACCCTGAGGTTCTTTGGGAAAAAAAAAATGTCTTTTTAGGTTTGAAACATAGTTGTCCTGCTGGGGATGATCAACCGAGATCGAAATCCTGAGATCTTTTGGAAAATGTCCTCAAATGAGTTGAAGCTCGAGGATGTTCGAGTGGTTAACGAGTTTTCGGATGTGTTTCTAGAAGACTTACCCGGTTTACCTCCGGATCGTGAGGTAGAGTTTGCAATAGAGTTGCTGTCTGACAAGGCACCGATCTCTAAAGCTCCGTATCGGATGGCTCCAGTAGAACTTCAAGAGTTGAAGGAGCAGTTGCAAGAATTACTGGACAAGGGCTTTCTTCGACCTAGTGTTTCGCCTTGGGGAGCTCCAATGTTATTTGTGAAGAAGAAGGACGGGTCGATGCATATGTGCATTGATTACCATGAGATTAACAAGGTGACTGTGAAGAACTGTTACTCATTGCCTCGTGTCGATGATCTCTTTGATCAGCTACAGGGGACGCAGGTCTTTTCAAAGATCGACCTACGGTCAGGGTATCATCAGGTGAGGGTTAGATCTGAGGATGTTGCAAAGACTGTTTTCCAAACCATATACGGCCACTACGAGTTCTTAGTCATGCCTTTTAGGTTGACGAATGCTCCGGCAGTGTTCATTAATCTGATGAATAGGGTTTTCCATGAGTACCTGAATCAGTTTGTAGTGGTGTTTATTGATGATATTCCGGTATACTTGAGAAGTCTGAAAAAGCATGAAAATCATCTCAAGTTAGTGCTATAGATTCTACGGGAGAGGAAGTTGTATGCCAAGCTAAAGAAGTGTGAGTTCTGGTTGAATCAAGTCGCATTTTTAGGTCATGTGGTGTCTAAAGGCGGTATCTCAGTTGATCCTAGTAAGATCGAAGCTGTGGTCGACTGGGTGAGATCGAAGAGTGTGGAAGAAGTTTAGAGTTTTTTGGGACTAGCGGGTTATTATCGTCGGTTCGTGAAGGGATTCTCTAAGTTGTCTGGGCCTCTGACACGATTAACCAGGAAGGAGGTAAAGTTTGATTGGAATAGTGATTGCGAGCAATGTTTTCAGGAGTTGAAGCACCGACTGGCTACTACTCCGGTCTTGACCAATCCTTCTGGGGATGCTAGTTTTGTGATCTATAGCGATGCATCTCTGAAGGGTTTGGGATGTGTGCTTATGCAACAAGGTAAGGCAATAGCTTATGCTTCTTGGCAACTTAAGGAATACGAGAAGAACTACCCTACGCATGATCTGGAATTGGCTGCTGCAGTTTATGCACTAAATATCTGGTGACACTACTTGTATAGTGTTTAATACGAGATTTTCACTAACCGCAAAAGCCTTAGGTACTTTTTCATGCAAAAGGAGTTGAACATGAGACAGCAGAGGTGGCTTGAGCTGATCAAGGACTACGATTTCACCATTAGTTATCATCCGTGGAAAGCTAACGTGGTAGCTAATGCGTTGAGTTGGAAGTCGGAGCATGCGGTAGTATCTGCGGTTGTAACTCAGCATCATATCATACGGGATCTGAAAAGCCTTGGTATAGAGTTGGTGATCGGTGATCATCAGGCTTTCATTGCTAGTTTGGTGATTCAACCGACTTTGTTTGAGCGTATTAAAGCCGCGCGAGCTAGTGATGTAGAGTTAGTTGAGATTGTGGAGAAAGTGCAGCAAGGGTTGGCTGCGGATTTTAACATTTCTGATGGGGGTGTGTTGAGGTTTGGAACCAAGTTGTGTATTCCAAATGATGACAAGATCAGAAAGACGATTCTGAAGGAAGCGCATCGTTATTTGTATACAGTACATCCCAGTAGCATAAAGTTGTATCGGGATTTGCGTGACACCTTCTGATGGAGTGGTATGAAATGGCAGATTGCTTAGTTCGTGGAGCAATGTCTGACGTGTCAGCAGATGAAAGTTAAACATCAGAGGCCGACAGGGCCGTTACAGCCCTTAGCTATTCCGGAATGGAAATTAAAGCATATTTCCATGGACTTTGTAGCCGAATTGCCACCACCACTTCACGGGCAGAATGTCATTTGGGTGATCATGGATAGGTTGATGAAATCTGCTCACTTTATACCGATGAAGGTTAGCTACTCCTTGAGTAGGCAAGCAAACTTGTACGTGCATGAGATAGTTAGAATGCACGGGGTACCGGTGTCCATTGTGTCAGATCGAGACCCAAGGTTACTTCTCATTTCTGGAAGAGCTTACAGGAAGCACTAGGGACGAAGCTTACTTTCAGTACAGCGTTCCACCCCCAGACTGATGGACAGTCGGAGAGAACAATACAGATCTTGGAGGATATGTTACGAGCTTGTGTGTTAGACTTCGGTGGTCGTTGGATGTAGTTTCTGCCACTAGTAGAGTTTGCCTATAACAATAGCTTTCAAGCCAGTATACATTCAAGGCTTTATGTGGTCGGAGGTGTCGGTCTCCTTTGTACTGGGATGAGGTTGGTGAACATCAGGTGTTAGGACCTGAACTTATGCAGCAGGCGTCTGAGAAGGTGGGTTTGATTCGAGATAGAATTAAATCGGCTCAGAGTCGGCAGAAGAGTTATGTAGATGTTCGCCGCCGTGAGTTGGAATTCGAAGTAGGGGGTAAGGTATTTCTGAGGATCGCTCCGATGAAAGGGGTGATGAGATTCGGAAAGAAGGGCAAGTTGAGCCCGAGGTATATCGGACCATTCGAGATTCTTGAGCGAGTGGATCCAGTAGCCTACAGGATTGCACTACCCCAAGCACTCTTGAGGATCCACGATGTGTTTCACGTATCCATGTTGAGGAGGTACGTGTCGGATCCGTCGCATGTTATTTGTTATGAAAGCTTAGAAATTGGGGATACTTTAGCGTATGAGGAAGTACCCATTCAGATTATGGACCGTAAAGTTCAGAAGTTACGTACCAAGGATATACCGTTAGTGAAGGTATTGTAGCGAAATCACGAGATCGAGGAAGCTTCTTGGGAATTGGAAGCGGAGATATGTGGGAAGTATCCACAGTTGTTTTGAGTTGTTATTGTGATGGTAGAAACAATGAGTAGGTATGTATTACTCTACTATAGTATTAGGATAAGTGGTTAGTCTTAGGGAGTGTGTGTTATTGTGAACTCCTGAGACGGTCTATGTATGTAACCATGGTATTCCTCCATTATAAGTGAGGGTATGTATGTATTGTGATGGGGCTGGGTTGTAGTAGCCGCCGGTTCTTTCTAGAGTTGAGTATATGTGTTTGGTAGTGTGAAAGAGTTCGTAAATGAGAGATTACAAATTTCAAGGACAAAACTTTTGTAAGGAGGGGGGGTTGTAAGAACCCGATCCATGAGATCTGGAATAAATAAATAAGAAAAGGGGAAAACAGTAAATTAAGCAGGCTTCGTCGATGAAGCTAGAGTTCGTCAATGAAGGCCCTTTAGTTGTTCGGAGACGAAATGCAGAGGCTCGTCGATGAGGAGAAACTGAGAGGTTTTGGGAAATTCGGAAATCTCAAGCTCGTCGACGAGGCCATCGCTACGTCGACTGTGAATTTCGGTGTAAACCCAAGAGGGGGGTGAATTGGGTATTTAAAAAATAAGTCCTTTAGGTTCTAATTTTGAAAACAATCAATTACAAAGCTCCAAGCTACTAATTACTACCTCAGTCAATTTTTAATTAATCAGCCCAATGAGTAATTTTAAATGTCTTTATCAAGCATACAATGTAACCCAATTATTCAACCATACACTAATTGATCAACACATATGCAATATGAGTACGCGGAATTTAAATAGTGATAAGAGTAAGAGAGATGCAAACTCAATTTTACGAGGTTCGACCTACCCCAGCCTACATCCTCGCCTTGAGTAACCCACTCAAGGATTCCACTAAATAATCCACTCCTTTAACTGGGACGAAGCTTCCCTTACAACCTGCTACTTACAAGAGGCGTAGCTTCCTCCTCAATCCCGATTCACAACCCGAACCGTGTATACAAAATGGAATTACAATTTCTGCAAAAAGTCAAATGCTTCTACACAAAACTAGTGAGTACAAGATAAATCCTAACACATAATCATATGATAAATGCTTGAAGCTCTATGTGTATGTACCAATATGTTCTTTATATTAAGAAATGACATGATTCACAAATCTACCCTTTAATCATTATCTCCCAAAAATAATGTTAATAAATCAAATCTTTGGAGAACTTAGGGTTTATCTTTAAAAACACTTTTTACAAAGATATCAGATAGGATCTTTAAAAAAATATAGTCTTGAATATTTCACAAATCTAAGTTCTAGCTATCAAGACACTTATAAGATTAAATCTTTGAATAAAAATGTAACTTTGAGTGTATCAAAAATATCAACAAAAATATTATTTTTCTCAAAAATACTTTTGGCACTAAAACAATAAATCTCTTAGAATAAAACTATAACTTTGAATATAGCAGGAGTTCAAATCTTATAAATCAATTCTCAACAGATTTCTCAAATAAACAACTATAAGAAAATCAGTTGCTTATTCCCAAAATAATTTATCTTTATGCACAACTAATGAGAAAAACAACTTTTTTAATCAAATATTGAAAGCTCAATGAAAAATTACTCAAACCTCAAGATCAACCTTAGATTTATCAAAAGTGTGCTTGGATCTTGAAGACGCAAATGCCCAAACAAGTATTAATTCTTTGGAGTGCAGGCAATGACGTTAGCAATGGAATTCACAACTCTCACAAGATATTCAAAATGCGTTCAATGCTCTCAATCTATGCAAAAAGTGGTGCTCTATGGGTTTAGAAAGTATATTTATATGTGTTCTCAACCCTAAAATGAATCCTAGCCGTTGGATCATGTAAAAATAAGGGTTTTACGTCCGTGTCTGCGCTGGAACGTAAATCAGTGCCCCGATATTCGTCGACGAGTGGGTAAGTTCATCGACGAGTGTATTAATACTCGTTCATCGACGAGGCTATGAGTACGTCAACGAGAGCCCTGTCTAAAATTTTAGTGCTCTCGGTATTTTCTCGTCGACGAGACAATGTGTTCATCGCCGAATGGCCTTCATGGGTTCGTCGATGAGACCAAGGGGTTCGTTGACAAGGCCTCTAATAGGTTGCCTCGAAAATTCATTTCAACTTAGAACTATTTCAAATAAATATTTCATGAGATGCATGAGTTCTGAGGTTAGTCTAAGATGTAATTGAGCTTCAAAATATATCATATGACATGTAAATACATCAAATCTAGATACCAATTCTCATTAAAGTCCTCAACTTGGAGCTTATTCCTTCATCCTTCTTCACTTCACTTTTAGTTCCAAGGGTTGTGCCAGATGTATATGCTTTATTCCTCATGGCTTTCATGACTTATTCACCTTTCATGCATGCTAAAAAATTATTCCTGCTCACAAACTCAATGCACAGATCAAATACCAAGTGATTTTTCATTATCAAAATAGGATTGGACTCATAGAGTCAACATCGATGAACTACCTTTGTTGATTCATCGATGAAAACGCCACCTCGTTGACAAGGTTGGTCGAGTCAAAGGAGTTATAAATAACTTTTTTGGTTGCTTTGAAACTAAGTTATCAAATGCTCTCCTTCTCTCTCTAAGAACTTGAACTCCACTCTCTCTCTCTCTCTCTCTAGATTTCTTCGTCGTACGTTATTAGAATCGACGATCCGACGTTACTACGAGGATCAGGGAAGGATTCTCTTTGAGATTTGTGGAACGGACCTTCGTATCGAGCATTTTCGGGATTTGACCCAAAATCGAGGTAAGACTCAATTTTCATTTCCGTTTTGGTAGTTCTGTAGAGAATGGAATTATAAGTATGTTTTATACTGTGATTTATTAGTTTTGGGAACTCGGTTCATTGTTTAGGAGCCATAAAGTTCGAGTTTGTATTTTTAGGGAAAGGTAAGGGGATTCTGTTTATATCGGTTATTTTTGAAATCGGATTCGGCAGAACTGTGGTTCACAGTCCTGTGTGTGTTTTGACTACTCATTTGGGAAAATCTAACCGGTGGAAATTTCGTTGGAAAATCATGGATATATTGTGATATATATTGTGTTATGGAGATGGCTGTGCCTTGACTTGTTTAAACTGTATTTTTGAAAAATCATGATTTTTAGATTACCAAATGGGTATGGAATGAATTGTTATATGAACATACATGAGTTGTGATTTTCTAAAATGAGATATAGGAATGGGGTTCTGAATTGTTCCAAGTTGTGAAAGAGTGTCCGGCTCTATATCTGAGGGTGTGAAATACTACCTGCCAGTGATAAGAGTGTCCGGCTCTATATTTGAGGGCATGAAATACTGCCTTTTCGGCTGATCACCGAAGGGTGTGGATCCACCAAATGTACCGGTACAATGCCATGGGAGCCTGGGGCTACGCCATGTGCCGGGGATGTCATGTAATGCGAGCCAAAGGGTGTGACGACATCGGGTTACTTGATCACGCGTGTGTGTGTGATGAGCATTATACTAGAACTGTTTTGTGAAAATATTGGAACTGTATTGAACTGTGTATGTTTTATGTCATGATAACACTCAATTGCCACACACTGATATAACTTGATTCTTCCTTATTGAGAGGTGTCTCACCCCTATCGTATGTACATGTTTTCAGGTTCTTCGAGTAACCAGAACTAGCGTCCTTATGTTGGGAGCGCAGTGGTCGGTGTACTGCGTGAAGTACTTGTGCAAGTACTAGGACTATATCGGGTTGTTGTTTTGGGTTTTGGCTGGCACCCGGGCTAATGTTTTGTATTATGGAGCTTAGACTCCTCATGTATAGATTCTCGTATGGTATAGTGTATGTATATAAAGAACATTTTCCGTTGCGTATATGTCATGCATGTGAATGTGTATAGGGTGTACGGGAATCCCATGGGGTCGAACCCTCATTCATTATTGTATCATTGGTGTGTTATGATACAAAGAAAGGTTAGGTTACTAATTCACCCCTGGGTCCCATTGTTGGGTTCGAGGCATGACATTAAGAAAGATTCCAAAAAAAAAAGGGGGGGGGGGCAATGAAAGCCACTACATGGAATAATATTAGTACAGGTAGTTCAAATAGTTAATCAAGTGACCAAGAGGTTGCTTGCTTTATGGCATGGGACGATAATGAAGAACAAAGCTCCTCATCCAAATCATTTAATGATTATAGTGATGATTCATCTAATGAATCCAATTTTGCGAGTACATCATCTTATGAAGAACCACAAAATGAATTTTCAAAGCTCATAAGATTTTAGTTAAAGTAACTAAATGATATACTTCATTGAAAAATAAGAATGAAGCTATGATAAAAGACTTAGAATCTAAAAATCTTGATAAAAGAGAAAATGATCTAAAAATCAAGAGATTAGAAAGTAAGAATGAAAAATGATGAAGGAACTAGAAGATTTAAGATCTCAAGCTTCGGTTGAAAAAGAAAAAGACCTAGTCATTGACGAAGTTGAAAGCAAAATAAATCAGATGACTAAAGAACTAATAAGGCTCCAAGCTAACTGCAAAGGAATTAAAAATTTAGAAATACTTTACCTTGAAAAGAAAAATGAGGATCAAAATAAAATAATTTACAACTTCACTAGAGGAAAAGAAAATCTTGATAAAATGATTGGCGCACAAAGAATGTCCTTGAATAAAGAAGGCATAGGATTCAATGGAGTTGAGAATATAAGGAAAAAGAACCTCTACATGGGGTACTTTGTAAAAGCCTCCAAAGACTATGCTAGCATCTCCTCAAATGCTTACACTCACACCACATGTTTTCTATATAAGGAGAAAGAACACATTAAGTTTGAATGCCCATTAAAAAGAAATGGTGCAAAAATCAGACAAGTTTGGAGAATAAAAGAATCAACTTTTGTTAAACCGTACCATCCGGACCCAAGAAAATATGGGTACCTAGATAAAAAGCCTAGTTCACAAACTAAGGACTCCAAAGATATTAGGATTAGTCATTCCCTTTCTAGAAATTAAGAAAGCTAAATCTATACTAAAATGAAAGGGGATGTCTCCATAGCCTACAAGATTCAAGATAGCCAATTCAAATATAAGAAGAAAATTTTTTCTTGTTCAATATATGGAAAGCTACTTAATCCAATTTAATATGACGATATTGAACTAGTAGAGTTTATGAGCTTATTGATGACTATAACATTGAAACAAATGAATACAAAAATAGAATTGTTGGCCACAAATCAAGAAAGCTTTGATTGTACAAGGCTTAACTTAAAAAGTATTGAGATTTGAAAAGCCATATAAATTTTGGTATTCATATACAAAAGAATTATCTGAAATCAAAAGAAATAAAATCTAAAGCAAATTGAGCTTATTGCATAAGAATTTCAAATAAGGAATAAGGATAAGTATTTGAAGAAAACTGGGCATGAGCATGGCATGATAAATTCAAAAGCATGATTGATAATCTTGACACCTTCATGAATACACTTCATGAATGAAATTATAAATTTATTGAATATGAAATACATTTCATTCAGGGGGAGCTAGATTTTCTATGTAATGATATCAAGACTTATGGAAATTACTCAAAACTCTAATATAAAATCGTTTGTATTTTATCATGTTATTTTAGGGACTTATTGTCTATCTTTTTATGCATGATGAATGCAAAGTTTCTTTTTTGTGTCTTCACTTGATATATACTTTTGCTTATGGTTGCTTTTTGCCTTAACATTTATATATTTTTCTTGATATCTTACTCTTTTTTATTGATGTCAAAAGGGAGAGAATTTTGGGCAAAACTTAAGCATGACACTAGCATGACATACCTAAGCATGTATATTGACTCAACTATGAAATGATGTATATGAGCAAGATAGTAGATCTTGAATTATGACATGATGTGATATTAAGCTAATCTTGATATATGAGAACGATATTGAAATTGATCATGAATTATGATATGCTTATTGAGATTGATCTTGATATTGCAAATATTGTTAAGTTGATGCTTATTGTAAAGGAGACCTTTTTAAGGCTTACTCATTTTTGCTCCTTGTTTGTCATCATCAAAAAGGAGGAGATTGTTGGCCTTATAAGGTTTAAAATCTTATTTTGATGATAACAAATTAGAAGAAACTTAACATATTTGGTTAAGTAATGATACTTTAGGACTCAAGTATGTGAATACAAGGTCAAGTGCACATAAGGATTATTAAAAGCTCATACTCCAAAGAAAGAAAATCTTATAAAGCTTATACTATTAAAGCATGGATTCAAAGATGATTTGATGAAGCTTAAAGTGAATTGAAGTTGGAAGTCAAGATGGACTCAAGAGATGGAAAAGCATGAAGACTTAAGTACTTAGAATGTCAAAGTCTTAAGAAGTCTTTATGTAAGTACTTCAAGCGATTTCAATATGGATTCATAAAACTCTTAGGTTAATTACTTGGACCTAAATACCTTATAAAATACTTGAAAAATATTTTTATAAGATCAAAAGTTATTTCAAAATAGTTAAAATTATTTTTGGAATGAAAAGCACCAAAACAGGATTTTCCAAATTCTGTTATTTTTTTTATATCCGCATTGATGTACATTTTTCTCTATCAAACACTTCTTATCTTAAACAGTGTTCAACACGAAAGTTGTGAGATTTTCTCTTAGATTTCTATTGATACCAAGAACATCTAATTTAGAATTGTACAAAAAAGGTTATGTTCTAAATACTGATGGCTAGTCAAAACTATTAGGCGGCTGACCTTATCTGTTAAGGCGACTGAACAGCAGACAGAACAACTTCAAGCTACTGACCCCTATGAGTTTAGGTGCCTAACCCTATACTGACTTCCAAAAATTTGCTAAATTTAATGTCCAGGCGACTGACCCCTTGAGTTCAGGCGCCAGACTCTTCAAAATTCATATTTTTAAAAGTAACGAGAAGTTTCCAAAATTAAGTTTTTAGATTTTAAATTTTGTGAAAACTTGGGGACTACTCTAAGCAACTTAGGCAACATGAAAAATACTCTTTAAAATCTATAAATACATGATTAGAACCAAGGATCAAATACAATAGCAACCTACAAGCAGCAAATCAATCAAATTCTTTCTACTCTTCAAAGCTACCTTGCCTATACTCTTGTTGAATTACTTACTACGATTTTTGCTGAGAAAAGCTCACGGGTCTTTGCATTTTTACTGAGTTATTCAACCTAAGAAGGAACCCTGGTGATATATATACTTGAACTTCATCTTTCTCTATTGTGATTTTTGATTGAAGTATATAAATTTCAATTGTACTAATATACTCTTTTGAGAGTGTCATTGTACACCAAATTGTTTCTTGTTTCTCTTGAAGTTTATGACGGTTCAAGGTTGGTTGAATCGTTGTACCAAGCGTGGGGTATCGCTTAGAGAGGGGGCTCCACTCTAAAGGAGGGATTGTAATGGTTTGTTCAACCCGTAAAGGAATGCTATAGTGGAATCCATAGGTGGTCTCGCCTAAGGTGAGGACGTAGGATGGGTATAAGTCGAACCTCGTAAAAAACTCGGTCTCACTCTCTTTCCCTAAACTCTCTTTAATATTTTGCACATATATAACTGCATGGTTTTTAATCCTCAAATCTATAAATTGTGTGGATTGGATATTAAATATACCAAAAATTAATTTGACATTGGGATTGCGGAAACCAAATGGGAGTACATTGGTTGATCAATTCTTCTTGCGGAAACTATAAGGGACTACGTTGATTGATTAACACCCAAGACTCATTAATTGAAAGTTTATTTAAAATCAGAGTTTTGAAAGAGTGTTGGAATTTTCAATTGTGCTTCATTAAAACAGGGTTTTTATCAAACTCTACTTTGAGTTACTCAATCGCTGAATCTGGAAGCTTTGCTAAAATCATTCTTCAGTGTGAATCTTGTTTTGGTTATCTTGTTAAGTGGATTCAATTATTCGAAAGATGAAAGCATTACAATGTGAATCATTAGTTTGTGTTGATTGAATCAAATTCTTTGGTTGGATGTTAATTGACATTGCTGCAAGATCAAGTTGATTTACTCATTCTTTAAGTTTTAAAACTTAATATTGATTTTTAGCTGATATTGTAATTCAAATCATCATTGTTTGAGTACTTAACTTACAATAAGTTGAGAATCTACAAAAGGAGTTAAAAGAAACTTTTAAAACCCAATTCACCCCCCCCCCTCTTGGGACTACACCTTACTTTTCAATCGGTATCAGAGAGAGGTTATAGCAAATATTAACCTAGAAGTTACACAAAGATCTTTATGGCACACCTAGGCGTAGCACCCTTTGTTGAGGGTGAATCCTCATATGGACCTCCTCTCTTTTGTGGAGTTAACTATACTTTTTAGAAACAACAAATGAGGATATACCTGCAAACCATGGATTGAAAAGCTTGGAAAGTTGTCACACATGGTGACCTTGTCCCTACCAGAAACATAGATAACAAAGAAATACCTAAAGATGAAAAAGAGATGACCGACAATGACCATAAGATGTTGCAAGTAAATTCAAGTAGTATGAATGCTTTATATTGTGCTCTTGATGTAAATGAATTCAATAGAGTCATGGCATGTAAATCAGCTAAAGAAATATGGGATAAACTAGAGGTAACCTATGAAGGAACGGTTGATGTTAAAGATAATAGAATCGACATGCTCACAAGCGAGTATGAGGCCTTTAGGATGAACCTGGATGAAACCATCACTTGTATGTACACTAGGTTTACCCATATAATAAACTCTCTCAATGCCTTAGGAAAGAATTTCTCAACTTATGAAATGATCTGAAAAATTCTTAGAGGACTTCTACCGATTTGGGAACCTAAGGCCACTGCAATAACTAAAAGAAGAAATTTGAAAAACACCTCCCTAGATGAATTAATAGTTCTCTACTCACTTATGAGATGGCAATAAACGAAAGAAGTGGAAAATCTAAAAACAAGGAATCCATTGCATTTAAAGTCTCAAGTGAAAGCTCTAGTGATGAAGATGAAGATGAAGATGAAGAAGATATGAATGTAAATGAAATAGCTTTCATAACCAAGATACTTGCAAAAATCCTTAGAAAGAAGAATAAATTTACAAGAAAAATCTGGAACTCAAAATCAGATGAAGAAGAAGAAAAGGAAATCAGTAAAAAGGAAACAAAGGCTGAACTTCCAACACGTTATAATTGTAAGAAAGTTGGACACATAAAACTAAATTGTCCACAACTTAAGAAAGATTCCAAAAAGAAAAAGAAAAGGGCAATGAAAGCCACCACATGGAATAATATTAGTACAAATAGTTCAGATAGTGAATAAATTGACCAAGAGGTTATTTACTTTATGGCATGGGACGATGATGAAAAACAAAACTCCTCATCCAAATCATTTAATGATTATAGTGATGATTCATCTAATAAATCCAATTATGTGAGTATGTCATCTTGTGAAGAACTACAAAGTGAATTATTCAAAGCTCATAAGATTTTAGTTAAAGTAACTAAACGATATACTTCATTGAAAAATAAGAATGAAGCTATGATAAAAGAATTAGAATCTAAAAATCTTGATAAAAGAGAAAATGATCTAAAAATCAAGAGATTAGAAAGTAAGAATGAAAATATAATGAAGGAACTAGAAGATTTAAGATCTCAATCTTCGATTGAAAAAGAAAAAGACCTAGTCATTGACGAACTTGAAAGTAAAATAAATCAGGTGACTAAAGAACTAGTAAGGCTACAAGCTAACTGCAAAGGAATTCAAAATTCAAAAATACTTTACCTTGAAAATAAAATTGAGGATCAAAATAAAATAATTTACAACTTCACTAGAGGAAAAGAAAATTTTGATAAAATGATTGGCGCACAAAGAATGTCCTTGAATAAAATAGGCATAGGATTCAATGGAGTTGAGAATATAAGGAAAAAGAACCTCTACATGGGGTACTTTGCAAAAGCCTCCAAAGACTATGCTAGCACCTCCTCAAATGCTTACACTCACACCACATGTTTTCTATGTAAGGAGAAAGGACACATTAAATTTGAATGCCCATTAAAAAGAAATGGTGCAAAAATCAGACAAGTTTGGAGAATAAAAGAATCAACTTTTGTTAAACCGTACCATCCGGATCCAAGAAAGTATGGGTACCTAGATAAAAAGCCTAGTTCACAAACTAAGGACTCCAAAGATATTAGGATTAGTCATTCCCTTTCTAGAAATTAAGAAAGTTAAATCTATACTAAAATGAAAGGGGATGTCTCAATAGCCTACAAGATTCAAGATAGCCAATTCAAATATAAGAAGAAAATTTCTCCTTGTTCAATAAATGGAAAGCTATTTAATCCAATTCAATACAAGGATATTGAATTAGTTTAAATGGAAAATCTTAAAGAAGAGTTTATGAGCTTATTGACGACTATAACATTGAAACAAATGAATACAAAAATGGCATTGTTGGCCACAAATCAAGAAAACTTGGATTGTACAAGGCTTAACTTAAAAAGTATTGAGATTTGAAAAGCCATATAAATTTTGGTATTCATATGCAAAAGAATTATCTGAAATCAAAAGAAATAAAATCTAAAGAAAATTAAGCTTATTGCATAAGAATTTCAACTAAGGAATAAGGATAAGTGTTTGAAGAAAACTGGGCATGAGCATGGCATGATAAATTCAAAAGCATGATTAATAATCTTGACACCTTCATGAGTACATAGTGTATACTTCATGAATGATATTATAAATTTATTAAATATGAAATACATTTTATTCAAGAGGAGTTAGATTTGTTGTGTAATGATATCATGACTTATGGAAATTACTCAAAACTCTAATATAAAATCGTTTGTATTTTATCATATTTTTTTGGGGACTTATTGTCTATCTTTTTATGCATGATGAATGCAAAGTTTCTGTTTTGTGCATTCACTTGATATACACTTTTGCTTATGGTTGCTCTTTGCCACAACATTTATATATTTTTCTTCATATCTTACTCTTTTTTATTGATGTCAAAAGGGAGACAATTTTGGGCAAAACTTGAGCATGACACTAGCATGACATACCTAGCATGTATATTGACTCAACTATGAAATGATGTACATGAACATGATAATTGATCTTGAATTATGACATGATGTGATATTAAGCTAATCTTGATATATGAAAACAATATTGAAATTGATCATGAATTCTGATATGCTTATTGAGATTGATCTTGATATTGCAAATATTGTTAAGTTGATGCTTATTGTAAAGGAGACCTTTTTAAGGCTTACTCATTTTTGCTCCTTGTTTGTCATCATCAAAAAAGGGGAGATTGTTGGCCTTATAAGATTTAAAATCTTATTTTGATGATAACAAATTAGAGGAACTTAACATATTTGGTTAAGTGATGATACTTTAGAACTCAAGTATGTGAATACAAGGTCAAGTGCACACAAGGATTATTGAAAACTCATACTCCAAAGAAAGAAAATCTCATAAAGCTTATATTATTAAAGCATGGATTCAAAGATGATTTGATGAAACTTAAAGTGAATTGATGTTGGAAGTCAAGATAGACTCAAGAGATGGAAAAGCATGAAGACTTAAGTGCTTAGAATGTCAAAGTCTTAGGAAGTCTTTATGTAAGTACTTCAAGCGATTTCAATATGAATTCATGAAACTCTTAAGTTAATTACTTGAACCTAGATACCTTTTAAAATACTTGGAAAATATTTTTATAAGGTTAAAAATTATTTCAAAATGGTTAAATTTTTTTTTGGAATGAAAAGCACCAAAACAGGATTTTCCAAATTCTGTTATTTTTTCTATATCCGCATTGATGTACATTGTTCTCTATCAAACACTCCTTATCTTAAATAGTGTTCAAAATAAAAGTTGTGGAATTTTTTCTTAGATTTCTGTTGATACCAAGAACGTCTAATTTGGAGTTTTATAAAAAAAGTTATGATCAAAATACTGAAGGGTGGTCGAAGTTGTCAAGCGGCGGACCTTATCTATTTAGGCGACTGAACAGCGGACAAAATCACTTCAAGCGACTGACCCCTTTGAGTTCAAGTGCCTGGCCCTATATTGAATTCCAAAATTTGCTGAAATTTAAACTCCAAGCGACTGACCCCTTGAGTTTAGGCGTCTGATCCTTTGAAATTCAGATTTTTAAAAGTAACGCGAAGTTTCCAAAATTGAGTTTTTGAATTCTAAACTTTGTGAAACTTGGGGAATACTCCAAGCAACTTGGGCAACACAAAAAATACTCTTTAAACTCTATATATACATTATTAAACCCAAGGATCAAATACACCAACAACCTAAAAGTAGCAAATCAATCAAATTCTTTCTACTCTTCAAAGCTACATTGTCTATACTCTTGTTGAATTACATGCTGCGATTTTGCTGAGAAAAGCTCACAGGTCTTTGCATTTTTACTGAGTTATTCAACCTAAGAAAAAACCCTGGTGATATATATACTTGAGCTTCATCTTTCTATATTGTGATTTTCATTGAAGTATATAGATTTCAATTGTACTAATCTACTCGTTTGAGAGTGTCATTGCACACCAAATTGTTTCTTGTTTCTCTTGTAGTTTTTGATGGTTCAAGGTGGGTTGAATCGTTGTATCTAGCGTGAGGTATCACTTGGAGAGGGGCTCCACCCTAAAGGAGCAATTGTAACGTTTGTTTTGCCCGTAAAGGAACACTATAGTGGAATCCTTAGGTGGTCTTACCTAAGGTGAGGATGTAGGCTGGGTATAAGCCGAACCTCGTAAAAAACTCGGTCTCACTCTCTTTCCCTAAACTCTCTTTAATTTTTTGCACATATATAACAGTGTGGTTGTTAATTTCAAATCTATAAATTGTGTGGATTGGATATTAAATATACCAAAAATTAATTTGATTTTGGGATTGCAGAAACCAAACGTGACTACGTTGGTTGATCAATACTTTTTTGCGGAAATCATAAGGTAGTACATTGATTGATTAACACCCAATACTCATTAATTTAAAATTTGAGTCTTGGAAGAGTGTTGGAATTTTTAATTGTGCTTCATTAAAACAGGACTTTTATCAAACTCTACTTTGAGCTACTCAATCACTGAATCTTGGAAGCTTTGCTGAAATCATTTTTCAGTGTGAATTTCTTTTTGGTTATCATGTTTAGTGGATTGAATTATTCAAAAACTGAAAGCATTACATTGTGAATCATTGGTTTGTGTTGATTGAATAAAATTCTTTGGTTGGGTGTTAATTGACATTGCTGCAAGATCAAGTTGATTTACTCATTCTTAAAATTTTAAAACTGAATAATGATTTTTAGATGATATTGTAATTCAAATCATCCTTGTTTAAGTACTTAACTTACAATAAGTTGAGAATCTATAAAAAGAGTTAAAAGAAATTTTTAAGACCCAATTCACCCACCCTCTTAAGACTATACCTTACTTTTCAAGATCCATTTTGACCTCATAATGAGGGGGAGGAATTACTTGGTCCTGAAGTACAATATTTTAGCCTCGTGATGAGGGGGATGAATTACTTGGTTTTGAAATACCATATATAAATACTATCGACTCTTTGATGTTTTGGGCAAATTGTATAAGATTCAACATTACATTTGCTATAAATTTATAAGCAAGATATAGTTCTGCTCCTACTCGTTTACACTGGAATGAAATAAACACATTCAATGCTATTTGAGAGTAAAACAGATGATTACAACAACATTCTCCAATAATTCTAAAATCCTAACTATCTATGAAGCTAATAGAGAATGTGTATGGCTCAAATTAATGATTTCTTATATCCAAGCCAATTTTGGTCTTCAATCAATCAAGGATATTTCAACAGTTTTATATGAAGACAATGTTGCATGTATAGTTCAACTAAGAGGAGGATACATAAAAAGTGATAGAATAAAACATATCTCTCCAAAATTCTTCCATACACATGAATTCCAGAAGAATGGTGATATAAATGTTTAGTAAATCTGATCGAGTGATAATCTAGTAGATTTGTACATTAAAACTTTACCCGCAACAACATTCAAGAAATTAGTTCATCTCATCGAAATGAGACATATTAAATGTAACACCCCAACCCCGAGGGGCTTGGGATATTAACTTTTTACCATTGATTTACAGCGGAAGCAAATAAACTCAATTATTATTATACCAGAGCACTAATTATCCATATTACAATCATTTATTTCAAAAGAATAAAAATTACATAAGCATAAATATCTTGCATCATACTAATACTTCTAAACAATCTTTATTTTTCTATCCCCACCCGCATTCTTGCTAAGCCTAATTTCCAACATACTCTTCAGAGTTATCTGAAATAAAAATATGATTAGAGTGAGACGACGCTCAGTAAGTGAATAAGATTATTATTAGTGTGTGACCAAAATGAACTTTTTTAAAAATTTCGTAAAACAATATTTAATATTATAATTTCAAAACTGTCTCTAGAATAAATATAAATTTAAAAATTACTACATAAAGCTTTTACCATCAATTACAACAGTAAAATTTTATAATCATATACTATAACTGTTAAATTAAACTTTTAACTTTAAAACTGTAAAAATATTTAATGATAAACATACATATACTTTTCCTTATATGTTTTCCTTAGATCGTCATTTAAGCACTAGAATGATCATTTTCAAATAAACTTACATTTTTCCTTCAAATCATCAAAAACTTTGTACACGTAATTAAATATGTATAAACATATATTGTAAAAACCACCCTTAGACCTGTTTGTCATAAGTCATGTTTACCCCCATGACTGGGTTGTGCAGTCGAAACTGGACTTAGCTGGCTGGCCGACCAAACTAAATCAACGTACGTAAACTTTAAGTGAGATTTTCCTTATTAAGTCCTGGTCTGGAACCAGGTGTGCACTCAGGAGAAATCCACTAACATAAATAACCACTCTGTAAACAGTGTGGGTGCACTCTAATCCGTTTAAACTTTAAGTTGCGGTACCGAACATCTGTAACTTTGAACTTTCGTTGTCACAAAGGGTTTTAAAATCATCTTATTATAATTTAGGCAATTTAAAATAATATCGTGAAAATCTCATCTTTACTCATATTTTCAAAAAAATGCAACGTATAAATAAACTCATGCCACACAATTTTGTGTTAAAAATATATATAATTTTATTTTTGAATAAAAAGAAATACTGAAAATTTACCCGAGGGGATTAAAACATTTCTTAACCCAAAAATAGATGCAAGTATATTAAAAATAGAACTGGTATAATTAAATATGCGTAAAAAATAAACTCATGGAAATTTTGTGGAACTAATTAACATAATTGAAATTTACTTATAAAATAAACTCGGGTATGAATTTTAAATAAAAAAAAAACTAACATAATCAAAATTTACTTACCTTCTTTCTTACGAACATTGTAACTATCTCTAAGAAATGAGATCGGAAAGAGTGGGTGATTGAGAACTTATTCAAAAATTCTCTCTCCAACACAATTTCTTTCACTCACTAATCCTTCTCTTCCTTGGAAAATTATTGTGAAAAATGAAGGTTGAGAGCTTCCTATTTATAGGAAAATTTTGGAAAAGAAATGGAATTTATAAAAATGTGGGGAGATGGGTGAAATTATAATTTTTAAAAATTAAAAAATGGGCAAGGGATGAGCAAGGTATGGGTTGAGTATGGGATGGGGATGGAGGCCATGTGGGAGTGCTTGCCACCATTCCTATTAAATAAAATTTTAATTAATCACTTACCTAATTAATTAATCAATTAGTTAATTAATTATTTTATTATTTTATTATTTTTCTTAATCAATATTATCATTATTATTATCATTGTTATTACTTTTAAACTATTTTTAGTATTTATTTATTTTATTATTTACTTTTGAACAAGAATTAAATTTAAATTTTGAAAACTCATGTGGGCCCCACGTGGTCTAGTGGGTCCCATACAACTTTGAGACTCAAATGGATCCTACGTAACTCTAATAATTCTCATACGATTTTATGAGCCCTACATAGTTTCGAGACTCATGTAAACCTCCACACGGCTTCGGAACTCATGTGGGCCCCACACGGTCTTGTGAGCCCCGCATAGGATACTTATATTATTATTATTATTTTATCATATATTTGTACAAATTATGTCAGTCAAAACATTATTTTATGTACTTATTTATGTATATAAACAATGTCTACCCTATTTTATCCTATAAAATTCTATTTTGACCAGGCCGACCTCCAGGGAGCGACTGAGCCGCAATGGTCTCTGAGTACTCGCTTAGACAAGGTCTTTCTTAGGCATCGAACATGGAATCAAGGATCCTAACAGAGAAACACTTTCGTTTTGATACTAACTAAATCACTATCATTATTATTCATTTTTTTTTTTCTTTTTGGGTTATTACATTAAAGATCTTAACAGATGAGTTAATATATAAGTGACAACCAAATAGGAGTCTTACGAATAATAGCATGATGGCTGCCACTCACAACCTATCACCACCTGCCCCCATACCCATCACCCATTGCCTCACACACTCCCACCTTATATATTTGATTAATAATAAATAAATAAAAAAGCAAAAAACCCATCACTCCCACAACTATATAATTGCAAAGAGGAGCAGAGATTGATTATAGTGAAATTGTCCGCGGAAGAACAGACCGACCGAACAGAGAAGGATGCGCAAGGGGAAAGAAGGGTAAAGAATAGAAGAGATATAAATGAAAGTGGGTGAGAAATACTTTGTACAAATTGATCAAATATCATGTCGTAATCTCTTTTAATAGTGAAGTTTTGATCTCATTCGCTCGTGGAGTAGGTATATTTGAACCACGTAAAAATTCGGTCTCGTCTTTATTTATTTTTCTACTTATTTTCATTTATTTTTTTATTAATTTTTACATCATTTTATAACAATGGTAAAATTTAAGAATAATCATTTATTGTCTTTTATGAATTTATGTCATGAGCTCATAAAATTTTATAGGTCTAAAGGGGTGTTTGATTTATGATATAAAAAATATTTTCAGATCATAATCTTATTTTCAGAAGTAAAATGTTGAAAATATTTTACTAAAAAGAAATTGTTCTAAAAAAATGTTAAAATGGCTGTCCCGTAATGAGTAATATTAAAACTATTTAAAAGAAGACACAGCCAAACGCCCACTTAATTTTTGCAACTAACCTAAAACGGGCAGTTGGGACTTGGGGGAAAGGCCGATTGGCGCACTGCAGCGCAAATTAGCATCGTGAGCTCAAGACTCCCTGGCTCCTAGGAAGTAGCAAGCCTCTCCATCCACTTTTCCTTTCATCCCCTCGCCTCTCATTCCCAATCCAATCTTCTCTCTCGCACAGCCTTCCATCATTCTCTTTCTAAGGCGTAAAACCCTTAAAATAACACCCTATCCGACCACAAATTCCGGTTTTCTCTCTTCGAAAACCAGTGGAATCACTTCAATTTCGCAAAATCAGAATAACTAGGGTTTTCCACAACATCACTGTAATGGTTTTCACAGCAAAAGCCGCAATCTTTGAATTTGTCGGTCGATAATTTTGCAGAAAGCTTGAAGATCTGTGCTGTGGTTCGATTGCTCTTCGTTGCGGACGTGCATCCATGGACGACACCGAGGACGATGCAAGGTACCCTCCAAAACGCTACTCTTTGAATCACCACCCCAGCTTCGGTCCTTCGCACCGTTCGAAGCTCCCTATTCGAAACTCCACTTATCCTCATTCCATTCGCAATCAATACAACGACGTTGAAGATGATGAAGATGACGAAGAAAATGCGCAAGAAGAGGAGGATGAATTGGAAGAAGATGATGATGAGGTAAACAGTGGTTACGACGACGACGAAGACGGCGATGATCAAAATGGGTATCGCGAATTTGCGCAAACTGGCGGTTCCGAGAGGTACAGAAAGAAGAGAAAGTTGGAGAATTTGGGGGGAGGTTATGAGTTTGCGCCGCGGGTGGGTCAGGCAACAGCTGGAACTGGCGCGAAATCAGCAGCATTTGGGGCGTGGGATTGGACCGAGCACGCCACATTGGCGTTGTTGGAGGCTTGGGGTGATAGGTTTCTTCAGCTGGGAAGGAAGAGTTTGAGGTCTGATGATTGGAGTGAGGTTGCGGAGAAGGTGTCGGAGACAACCAAAATGGAAAGGACAGATATGCAGTGTAGAAATAGGTTGGATACACTGAAGAAGAAATATAAGAAAGAAAAGTCAAAATTGGAGAAATTAGGGAATGGTGCTGGTGCTAGCAAATGGGCTTATTTTAAGAAGATGGATATGTTAATGGCTTCATCGCCGAGGCAACAGCATGGTTTGGCCTGTGGGGTGGATTCTGGCGAGTATGTTTTTATGAATCCGCAGGTTTATTTGAGCCGTTCCAATGGATTTGATGAGATGAGGGATAGTCCAGGCAATTCTGAGTCATCTGATGGCAATGATGATGATGGTGATGATTCGGATGGTCTTCCTTCTAGGAGGAGGAGGTTTGGAGAACATGATGATAGGGGATCATCGTTTAGGTTATTGGCTGATTCTATTCAGAAGTTTGGAGAGATTTATGAGAAGATTGAAAATAGCAAGAGGCAGCAAATGATTGAGTTGGAGAAGATGAGGATGGATTTTCATAGAGAATTGGAATTGCAGAAGAAGCAGATGCTTGAGAGGGCAAATGCTGAGATTGCAAAAATACAGCAAGGAGATGATGAAGACACTGATGCTTCAGCCGAGAATCTCAGTGGGTGATGTAGGTGGGTTTTTTATCCCCATATAATTTTTCAAACTTAGTTGGCACATTGGATGTTATAATTGTTGTGTAGTGCTGGAAGACTTTTCTTCTTTTGTTTTTTGAGCCAGTGGTAACTGAATTTTACAAGAGATAATTGTTTGTTCTTAATTTCCTCGTTGGACCAAGTTTCTTTTAATTTTACCGGATTAGCTTCCTTGTTATTATTGTTGGCTTTGTTGCCCCTCTCCTGCCATCATTAATAATTCATGAGTTCTTTTTTCCTTAATTGAAATCAAGCCATGTTTTGTTGACCATATTAGTTGACTACTTCTTATTTATCTCTCTTTTTTGCTCTAGCAACATTTTATTTTGATTACTGCTACTGCTAATGTTGAAATTCAACATTCTAAATAAAATGTTGTGGCCCTGATCAGTGTTCATGCAGGTGAAAGCTCATGTGCACAGGAAGAGCTATTTCATATTCTATTGGCGGGGAGCCATTTCTCTCTAGGTGAGGAGCATGTTTCACACATTGCAATTTCACTGTGTTTCATGTGCATGAGATGAACAAATATTCAGCTATAGTCGCAAAATTGAGACACACACTCACACGCATATTAAACAGGGCCTTCCACCCTTGGATGTAGATCTCATGGTATCTATTGTATTTCATGACGACTTTGACAAATGAGATCAGAGAGAAGTAACAGTTAAGTCAGCCTTGAGTCTACCAAGTAGATGCTTATGAACCAAAAAAAGTTTCAATGATAAATTGAGTGGCGAAGAATATATGGAATGTTGTTTAATTGTAATGTAAAGCATAGTAGAGAAACTTTGATGAGTGTGACTAAAATGATGGTTTAGATGGGTGATCTGGAGACAATGAATGGTTTTATCAGAGATTTAAGTGGAGTGGAACAAAATAAATAGTTAAGAAATCTAGATGAGTGGCGAAAATATAAAACACACTGATATTATCTCCTTTTTTGTGGGGTATTTCAGGAGTAACCAAGTTACCAAATGAGATTACAAAAAAAAAAAAAAAAATCTTGACCATTGGATTGAAAATATATCTCATGCTTAGTTTGTTTACCACTTTGAAGCCTATATAATAATGGGTGGACCATGGTCAGTGATGCCAAAATTTGACTTTTGTTTTTAGATGTTCTTTAAACTTCTAACATTTTCCAAAAAAGTCACTGATTTAACGGATGAGCCCAAACTTTGATTAGTAGACTGGCTATGAGATGAACATTTAATCCAGCGGTTAAAATCATTTTTCTTGGCCTCGTGTTGGCCCTAGGGAAAATGAGCCACCAAAGTCACTAAATCCTAGCATGATTGTGCATGCATTTGTGTGTTTATATATTATTTTTTATTCTTTCTATTTTTTAGCCATTTAGGGGGTCTTTGGGGTTGAAACATAGTGCATGACATGCATTCTCATATACACGTACTCTTGGATGCGTGTGCCTTGAGTAGATATGGATGTATGTGTATGGGGTAGGACAGTAGGTGAGAGGGAGGGAAGGAGCCACTGTGAATTGAACCCTCCTTACCCTTTTTGTTATCAAAATGCCCAAACAATTTGTTATATATAGTCTCTAATATAAATTTGCATTATTGAAATGAGTGACTGTTATTTGGTCAAGTGGTCTAACCAGAGCTCGAGTAGAATGTTCAAACATAGTTCGTTTTTCCTGTTTGTATTAGGGATTGACAATGTCTTATTTAAAGATATGAAACTTTGCTCATAATATTTAATTATTAAAGTTTAGCATGTTTGTTTGGGATCTTGAAACAAGTTTAGATCAAATAGGATGGGATATATGCTTGTGCCTGCAGCCGGAATGGGATCCACACCATGCATTCTCTGCATAATGTACACACCATCAATTATGGGATCTATATCACAAATTCTCTTCACTTAACCGCTTTTAGTGCCCCTTTGATGCTATTGAAATCTTTTGTGGTAAGTGTTCAACACTAACCCTATGTTTGGGAGAGGCTAGGATTTGGATTTGTGTGGATTTAGACAAAATGTAATACAAAATTGTGTCGAATTTTGTCAAATCCACCCAAATCCAAATACAAAGCCTAATATCCACGTTCGCAAATGCAGCATAAATGTTAGTTTCATATTGCCTTTGTCATATTCTTTTATATAGGTGTGCCCATGTCATAGATAGAAGTAGCATTTTGATATTAATGTGTAAACATATCACCGAGTGCACAAAACTCCCACACTATATTAGGGGTCTAGGGAAGGCTCATGTACACGGCCCTACCTTCACATTTGAAATGGTTTTTTTCAACTTTCCGTGATCTGAAACTAAAACCTTCAGGTTTGAGTGTTGTTGCCTTACACTTGGTTGAGACTTGCTCTTTTTTTATTTTGATGTGTAGAGGTTAAATTTTTTATATTGTATAGGGTAATAAAGCCTTTAAGAACCCAATTTAAGCTTAAAGGTTACTTAAAAAAATGGTATATATCAACCCTTGTGTTAAGGGCTGTTAAGTACTTGAAATCTATTGATAAGGGAAAGAAAGTATATTAAGAACCGGCATCTTGCTTGTTCCAGAATGAAACAATTATACTTGTTTATATTGAAACAAAAATTACAGGGAAAAAACTGAATTCCTGTTTGTTATGGGAACTTATTTATTACCTAGCCTCCCTTTGGTATGCTGCTGCTGTTTTTTAAAGAGTGAAGTTTTCTGATATTCATCGGGACTGATTAGCTATATTGGGGAGTGTTTGAAAAAATTAAGCATTAAGTGCTAAACAGTAAATTAGGCTTTGAATTTTGTGAACTGATTTAGAGCTGATTGAACCCCTTAATGCTGAAAAAAATATGTTATTTGGTAAATCCTAAAACATTTGGAAATGTTTTTTTTTTTTTTTTTAAAGTTAAAATTATAAAAAGTACAGGAACACAAATGAAATTACACAAATTTAACTGAAAAACTGCGTGCATTCTTCAAGTTGGAAAATCGTTCAACAAAAATAAATAAATAAATAAATATAAAACTGAACACAAATGACAATTTAAATCATCGACTCTTTGTCCATGGATGTGGTAGCCTGAAGGGGCTTTACTGTTTTTATTTTCAAATTGCAGCTCTAAAACAAGTAAATTCTGCACACAGCAAGCTGAAAAGCTTGAAGTTCCAGACTAAGAATACTCTTAACTCCAGATCTACCAATACAACATATTCAACATTAAGGAACAAAATTCTGAAAGGCGTCAAATTCTAAAATTCTAAACCTCATCTATTATCGGATGATTGACTAACAATAAGTCAATAATTTTCTGTAAAATCCTTCAATTCTCCTTCTTAAATATCAAGTCCAAGGTATAATAGCTAAAAAGTCAGAAATTACTTAAATTACTTAAGGAAATCTCAGTGAAGAGCTGCAGCTTCCCTCTAGCTGCTTCTCACTGGGATTTCATCAGCTTCATTCCGGTTGCTGCCCTAACTCAGAGACCTGAATTTCCCTTTGCAATTGCCCCACTCATAATCCATGCTTGCATTAGGGAGCCAAGCTGGGATGGTGCGCAGGAGCAAATTAGCAGCCTCAATTTGGAGCTGCTGAGAGAGAGGGGAATGACAGGGATGAGTGCAATCTTTCACAGAATGGCCTTCAGCAACAATTATGTTGCTGTCCGAGTAAGAGTAGTTGAGAGGGCATTCCGAGATATAAACAAACATCCCAGTCTCTTAATTTAGAGTCCATTCAGTGAACCAGTTCTATTTAGAGCCTGTTTAGTCTGATGGCTGCTTCTTATCTTTTTGTTAAGGGGGATTTCTTCTTCTCCTTTTTCTATATTTTTTTTCTAATGAATTCATTCTCTTTTGTTATTAATATATATATATATATATATATATATATATATATATACATGTATATATATATATTGGAACCAAAAATAATAATAATAGCTACAACTCATGGCTGTCAACTAATTTGGAAAATTGGCTTGAATGGTGAGTACTTTTAAACTGTAGGATGGAAATAACATCCATATTCATGTCAAGAACATGTCGGCTTCTAGCATTTTGCTTATTTTGCCATTCGACTCTTGAAGCCCTTCCTAACATTTGGATATTACTAATTGCCATTTTGGCTTTATTATGGATTTTGTCATTGCATTAAGTTTGTAAATTATTAGCATAACATTGTTAATTGCATGTTGCTTTTTTTTTTTTTTTCAATCCTTTGGGAAAGGCCTAGGCCTCATCTTCATAGGATTAGAACAACTTGCCATATTCTTTGACTTTGTTACATGGACTAAGAGTGTTGAGGTTTAGCTGACGCCTTCCAGCCCATCTCTGATACAACAAAAGTAAATGATGTTTTGGGGGGGGGGAACAGTGTTCCTTAGCATATGCATAAAACCAAAAAGAAAATAGTACAATTTTGCTCATGCCATAATGAGCTTAATTATTGTAGCCACAATAAAACCTTAGCCTGTGAAAAAAAATAAAAAATGTGCCCTTGACCCACTCCTTCCTTCCTTGCGCCTTTCTCTTCCTTTCTCTTTTTTGTTTCATTTTTTCTCTTGCAATGATATTTTGCTCAAAATTCACCCCTTTAGCTCATTCATTTTCTAGAAAGTTCTGAGAAGAGAATTGCAAGATTGAGGATTTTCCCATTTGTTTGTTCTGTTGAAAATTCTAAGTTATTGGGAAATTTTTTGCTGATGGGGGAGAAGTTGGGAACAAAAACTACATATATTACAAAGGAACTATTTTTTATCCATAAGTAGTACATGTTGACAGCCTATTAATACCCAAAATGGATCCAATTAACTACATAAGCAACTCAATTTAATTATAGACCTGAACATTATAAAAGTTTTTAACTCGACTCTATTTTAAACTTTTTTTGAATTGTTTTTAAACTCCTGAAGTTAAAAAGATTTGTTTGTTAAAAGGAGCATATGCATCTCCTTGCATTTGCTACCATACTTCTAGTCATGTAATATGAAAAATCATAATATCCTGGCAGCATAGGAATTTAGATGGCATATTGTTTTCTCATTATGTACAGCATGTGTAAACTGTGATTGATTCTCTCATAAGGCAGCTAATCCTAAAAAGTGAAACAGTGCATTAAATACAATGCGTTACAATGGTTTCTCACGAGAGGCTAAGGTTTACAAGGGAAACATGGCACTAGACAAGAACTCTTTTATCTTTTGACAAAGGACTCTAAGAGGACACAAAAGTAAATTACTTTAGAAATCCTTTTGTATTCTTGTGATGTGCCACTTGTGCACAATTTAGCTAGGTTCTCAACAAAGGATAGTAGATGTTAGTAACACTAACACATAATAATAAGATGAAAGTAATAAACATTTAACAGTTAAATAATTTTGTATGATTTTAGGTTGATCAGCTTTTGAGAGCCTACAAAAACCAATCCTAAGTAAATTGGATCTTATATTCGTCTCATTAGTATTTTTCTCTAACTTACAATAGCAACTTTATAGAGATCTTTTTTGTTGTTGCCAATGTATGCTTGGTATGCTAACTGCAATTTCCTCTTGTAAATGTGGTTCTTGCATGGGAATAAGGTCTGGGCCTTCTTGGTAATTGTGATTTTCAAATCGTGTTTGTTGAGCCAGCGTTGAGTCATTTGCAGTTCCACACCGTGTAGCATGCTTTAGCTATTACTAACTTTCATACTCAACTGATTTGTTTCTATTAATATATTTTGAAAAACTATACAAATATGTTGGGTGTATCCTCAAGTAGTTCTGATAAGATAGAAGTCATTTTTGAATAATTTAGCCTGATCCGACCCTGGTAATTCTCTATTAGAGTGAACTTTGAAGTGTTGCCATCTCTTCTGATAGTTGTTTTTTCACAGGTGAGGGATTGACGAGGGAAGTCACATTTAAAGCTGCAACCTGCTATCAGTTTGTGGAGGAAAAGAACTCTTTGCTTTAAGAAAGCAGCAATGGCTAGTAGTTCCCATACTTGAGAAATTGGGAGGATTTTCATGATGTTAAGAGGCATTTAGCCATTTGTGTTACTGGTCTAGAGATTAAATGCACCAGGAGTCAATAGTCCTTTATTCAGTGGATTTATTTATTTCGACTTTATTTGTGTTCGTGTTTTCACTTATCTCAGCATTTGTCTCTAAGCTGCTAATTTGATCTCATTATGGGACAATTGTAGTAAATGCTCTACTGTTTTGGATCAAGTTCAAGGCCTTAAAACATTTTGTTTTGTAGCTGAAAGCCTGTATTGGCGTTCTTGCCTCCCTGACCTTCAGCTGAATTGGAAGTATTATGTATTTGTTGTAGCACCAAGTAATTCATTTTGGATTTGTAATTAAGCTGATATTCAGCTCAATTGGAATAATATATATTTGTTGTACCGCCAAGTTCCCCCTGCTTTAATGGGCAATGACCAGATAAAGACTCTTGAAATCCCAGAATGACATCTTCAAACATATTCCAGGGTACAGCGGCAATTGCCGAGTTCACAAGAACTTGTGCTGAGAAGCTTGAGGCTAGATAACTCACCTCTCATAAATAGCCTTTTTTCCCAATAAGGTCGTTCCATTTTAAATCTGTAACTGCAGATAACGTTAACAATGCTTTTAGAGTAGCTGGACCAAAGAAGTTTCCTCCATAGGAGCAAAATGTTTCCTCAAGTACCTCTTTATGAACTTCTCGAGTTACATGGCTAAAAGAGACTTCTCATTGTCTCCTTCCCTTTGGCGCTCCCTTCTGGGTGCCTGGCATAAACTATTGGATCTCTCTCATAGCATCATTAAGTCATCAAAAGCTTCTTGGCACTTTTCTTTTTAGTTCCACTCGACATTTCTTTGTTTTGTCAAAGGAGCAGTTAACGAAGGAACCTAGAAAAATGAGATAAATGAAGGTTGCAAGGATATTGATGGCTCTGATAGAAATCTCAGCAAGCTCCTCTGGTGCTCATCTGTTTACCATGTTTGGAAACCAAGAAATTTTCAGGAATTAAGGAATATGCTCATGAAAAAATCAATTTAGAAGGGGTCATGGGTGGCCCTGCAATGACAGTCTGCTTTCAAGCTTTCTGCTTCTGTCAAGAGATTTTACTTCTTTTCACTCTTTTCTGATTGGAAGCTGTTGTATTCCATTTCTCCCGTTGGCAATAAAATTCTTCTTTCCTTTGCAAGGGAAGATAGGTTTCAGACTTCGAGGAAGATAGAATTCAGACTTTAAATTTAAATTTAGATAAATTTGAATAAATTTCAATATAATTTTATAATTATATCTTATCCAAACTAATTCAACTTTAAATCCATAATCTCTCCAAATAAAAGGTTAAAGATATTATTTCAGACAACATTATTTAAACCAATTGCCCTTGAAAGTTTTAAAGTTCGAATGTTAATAAAGAATAAAATTTAGATAATATAATTTTGGGGTTCATGTACCGTTACAAAATATAAAGTACTCACTATTGCCCAAAACAAACTCCTCCATGCCAAGCTCTTTCCGATCTCTAAAATTTTAACTAACTACCCTTGGCAGAAGTTACATAAATCCACGAGCTATAGACACCAATCTTCATTAGCTTGATTTTGGCACAGAAGGGTAAGCACTTCTTTACCTAACTATTCAGCTACAAACAAAAAATTGGGCATATCTCCCCAAAAGGGGTAAAATGTCCTAATAATTCCACATGTACATGCATCTAGCTGCCTTCGCATTTCCTACAACACTATCATTACATTCTCTTTTAGTTACTCAACCGATATGAGCCCTTTAACTCATGCCACAAGCAAAACAATGTGTCATAGGCATCATCATCCAAATTGCACTCTCCTATGCTAGAGACAGCTAAAAGGGTCTTCAGCCATTCTTCATGAAGAGTTGAGAATTCTGATCTCTGTTCACTTGACCTGAAACTTTCTCCGATTGATTCTTTCATTACTCCCCCAGCTTTTGAGGCAGCTTCGACCACTTGTTTTGGGATCCCAGCCATGAGCGCCACTTGTAATCCATAGCTCTCTGGACAAGCTCCAGAGGCAAGCCGATAGAGAAAAACCAACTCTTGATCACCTTCAGAAAAGGCTTCAGGTTTCAGCTTAAAAGTACAGGCCATGTGTTGCAGTGTAACACGAGGATGAGCCGCAAACTCTTTTGTGAGGGGATGATAATGTGTTGCAAACAGCAGCCGGCAGTTCACCTTTTCAACCAGATGGCGGAAAACCTAGACAGTATTCAGGATGCTTTGTCAAAAGACACAATAATATCAGACGGAATCAAATGGCTACAGATAATAATTTCACAACTTTCAGCAGGCATGCTCAGCTTTTCACTCCAATACGTAGTTCAGGATCAGTCTTGTGTAAATTTGTCTCAAATCAACCCTGGTATAATAGCAGTTGTACCTTATCTCATGGGCCAACCTCCTTCGTGGATAAAATATAATCAGGACATTTCAAAGCGACATGCACATTCTATGCCATACTATACATCCTCAGAGCCATAGGAGTATTCGTCATCCATTAGACCAAAAATCAATAGTTCAGCTATAACAATTTGGGAGCAATTGTTTCACCCAAACCTGAAGGTCACAAGGTCAAAAGAACAGCCCCTCCTCCGAAACCTCAATATAGAGAGGGAGCCATGTGTACCTACCACATTCACTTCTTTTCATGGCTATTGCTATCAATTTTCAATAACCAAGGATTGAAGCTTTAATACAGGTTACCCTGACTTCATTTTCTGGGCTCCTGGATAATGAATAGCATGGCCGTGATGTGTCCACATATATGAATGTGTGCAAATAGTTATTTATGTTGGTTAGTGTGTGGTAATATCTTTTCATGTTTGTGCATGTGCAGAACTTAAGCAGATGACAAATAAAAGCTGAAATATTTAGCATGGAACTATGTACATCCTCCTGTATGATTCAAGTTGCAAGGAATGTTAATACAATTTACTGGGCTTGATAGTTAAAAGTATTTGCCCTTTTAATTAATGTAGAAGAGGCAGGACCATTTGCAAGTTGGTAAATCAACAATAATAAAGATCAGAATCTCACAGCGTATGCAATGGAATATCCATCGAACGTGCTGGTACCTCGACCCAGCTCATCAAGGAGAACCAGAGAATCTTGAGTAGCATTTTGAAGAACTGATGCTGTTTCTGTACACTCAACAAAGAAGGTGCCTGCAAAAAATAAACTTGTTTCAATGATCTTCAGTTGTCAATAAAGTGCAAGTGGGTAAGTCTCAGGCTGTCAACTGCAAGTGTGTGGGTTTGTGTCTTGACAGCAGCACTTCATGCAAAAAATGTTGTAAGCATAGTTTCGTTAAAGGCCAGCCCTTCTAAGACTTTGCTCAGCCAGAACAGCAATTAGTGGCCTAATGTACAAATTAAAAAGAAGGATCCATTCTGCTTATGATAGCCCAAGCAAGTAAATGTTCCATATCAAGTTGTCACCACCATACTTGTACTCATGGATTGTTAGCCCAGTATAATTTTTTTTCAATTACATAATTAACATGATATACTATCTAAGATTTCATTAGCACTTAATAGCCCTCTATTTAAAATTTGGGTCTGCATTGGTTCAGTATTAAGTGAACCAGTGTGATGTAGGGGTGAAGAGAAAGGGAAGAGAAAGAATAGAGAGAAAAGAAGGATAGTAGAGAGAAGTACTAGGGAAAATATATTATATTATAAAGTACAAATAGTGTAAATCATTTTATGGACAAAAATATCCTTATCTTTTAAAAAAAAATCTAAAAACTCCTAAAAGATGTAATTGTAGATCAATTTAGGGACCAAACTATCCTTATTTTTAAAAAGTGAATTTCATTAAGACCACTATTTCTAGAAGACGTAAAATTCTATACTATATATAGAAGTATGGATATTGTAAATTATTTTAGTGACAAAAATATTCTAATCTTTTGGAAGTTAACCAAAGAATCTTAAAAGTATATATAGAAAGTAAATTCAAGAAAAGTTTGATGAAATTACATTTAAAATGCCTAAAAACTTATGTTTGAAATACAAAATAAACTAACATTATATATAGATATCAACATTTATATCTATACTAGAATAAAGCAATAAATTACGAATATAGTAAATAATTTTGTAGTAAAAATACATTATTTTAAAAGTAATACAAGGCATTCCTAGAATTTTTATAAAAAAAAAAAATCATCCAAAAATAGATAAAATTACATTTACAAAATCTATTTTAGACGTGTTAAAGTTTGAACCCAAAAACAAAATTTTATTTAGCCAAAAAAAAAAAGACAAGGTATAAATAGAATAAAGCAATAAATAACGAATATAGTAAATCATTTTGTAGTAAAAATATACTATATTTTAACAGTAATATAAAGCATTACTAGAAGAAAATAAATTCAACCAATAATTGATAAAATTACATTTATAAAATCTATTTTAGACATGTTAAAGATTGAACCTAAAAAGGAAATTCTATTTAACCAAAAAAGTAAGGCAGTGTATAAATATATCATATATAAAAGTACCAATAGTGTAAATAATTTTGTTAATAAAAATATTACAATCTGTTAGAAGTAAGACAAGTATTTCTTAAAAAATTACATTCAAAATATTAGATAAATCTACATTTAAAAATTTTATTTTAAATAGGTCAAGATTCGGACCTAAAAAATCCATTTCATTCAAAAATAAAATAAATGTTATATTATAAATGCTAAATAAAATGTACATCCTAAAATAAAATAGGTAAGTTCATATGATATCTTCTAAAATTACAGTGAAGTGTCTAACATCATTTAGATAAATAATAATACGATTTTTTAAAGATAAATTTTAGAAATGAAACTGTAAACCTAGAAGTACCTTCCAATTGAGTAAACGAAAAATAACAATAAGATTGATTTTCAATATAAAATCATAATTTAGAAATTGTAATAAAGTTATTAATATTTTTATAGCAAGAAGTCATATTGAGTGTTTAATAAAATAAAAAATAATGAAAAAATCTACGTATCAATTTTATATATAATGTTATGTAAATATTGAAACTCAATATTTATCATAATTTTAATTAGAGGATTTGTGTCATATCATATAATATATTTTTTAAGATTTTTCACATCTCTATATTTACATGGTGTTATAATAGTATCTCATGTCAACATCTATATTTTATAAACTTTTAAAAATTATTACTTTTTATAAATAACTTGGAATATTCACAATTTAATAAATTATTAATTTTTATAAATAACTCTGAATATTTGCACTTTAATATTTGTAAACTAAATTATGACAATATATTATTAATTTGCTTTGAAAATATATCTAAAATTTATTAAAAATTATAAAAATATTTTATGCAAAATTATTCACATACAATCATGTGCAACACATGATATATTGACAAGAAGAAAAGAGCATGCATGAGAGGGGGTCAGCTGTATAGAGAGACAGAGTTGGAGGGTGAGTCAGAGAGTGAGACAGTGAGTTAGAGAGATAATCCTGTATTGATAGATAAATAAAGGAAACCCAAAATGTAAATTAACCAAAAAATTGCAAAATAAATGCAAAGAAACAAAAAATATCCAAAATAGCACATAAGTTAATATCGACAATATCCATATTTCCAAATTAAAACAAAATCACTAATTTCTAAATCTTATAATAGAATAGGAACACCTAAAATTATCCACAGGCAGTCCCCCATCAAGGTGTTGTTTAGATAGAACTCTTAATGACCTCTTATTGCCTCAGACTGAATCAGCATTCTGCCAGTTGCTTGATCAACCATAGCTATTTTCAGTACTCGCTTTTACAAATTTAACCCTAAAACAAAAAAGAAACAGTCAGACAGTTGTCTCTGTCCCTCTCTCATGGTCTCCCATCTCCCAGCAGGCGGCAGCACCTCATCTTCCTCCTCCCCCAGGGCAGTCTCCCTCTTATCTGATCATAAAATTCTCTAGCAATAGCAACTCATCTTGCAAATTTATCACCCAAGAATTGAAAATTTATCACCCAAGAACCTGGCATCTCAATGACAGCAAGAAGAACGCACATCAAGTTGGGTGAGTTCCCAGCCAAAAACAACCAACTCACCCATAATAGTGATTCATCTATCTCCTGCCCAAGAACCCCTCATCAATGACAGCAAGATTTCCTCGTTCTGGTGGAACTGCACCCTCAAATCTTCTGTCACAAACCCACCCTTTCCTTCATCCATAGCCCTTTCCTACTCTAGAGGGCAACAACTTGAGAATGCACATGAGAGAGAGAGAGAGAGAGAGAGAGAGAGAGAGAGAGAGCTCAACCATGCTTGGTGCAGCAGACTGAAGAAGACATGAGACGTGGAGTCAAAACAGGCAATGACCAGGGCCATTGGATTGCAGTGATTTCACTGATGGCCTTCTTATCATTTAAAAAAAGAAACAGATATAATTTCACTTAAATTTCATTTTGAATCTTTGGTTCCTTAATTCTCTCTGCAATAGGGGTTCTGGATTTGGAAATGATGGAAAAAATTAAATTTGAATTTTTTACTTTTTGCCATTAACAAAAGAAAAATTAAATGTGAAATAAGATATTTTTTTTTTTTTTTTTTTTTCAGTTGCAATTTTTGTTTATTTACTAAGAAAATTAAAAGGATAAAGAAAAGGAAGTACTCATCTGTAATTGGTAAAACAGGGTTAAAATGGGGGAAATGCACAAATTCAGAGGTTTAAACATTTAATTATCAAACAAAAATAAATACTCCAGTATTTCGGTTTGATATTAATTACTACACCGATTTAGAGGTTAATTCAATTCAAAACTAAACACTAAATTTTATTAAGAAACTCCAATTAATGTGATGAATAGCTATATGATCTATGATAATCATAACCACCTCTGCCAACACCTCTACCTCCCCACCCTCAAGCCCAAACTACCCCACTATCTTCAGCACCAACATCAATACCAAACTCAACAACCTAAACCATCACATGAATGCTAACCCCAATTCCATCACATGGCTTGTAATGTTCTTACAATCACTGGATGAGCCCTAATATTTTTTCAGCCTTGAACTTGAAGGCATTTCAAATTATGGAACTTCATTCACTAAAATGAGCATTGCATGTCAAATATTGTTTACAAAAATCCAATTTTGGAATGTGAGAAATGATACTAGCAATCAAACAAAATCCATAAACCAATTTATCAGCCACCACTCCTAAAGAAAATAAATAAATAAATAAGAATGAAAAATAAATCCATAAACTATTGGTTTGTTAAAATAACTTACTCTCGCCAGTCATGATCCGATCAGTGGCACCAAGCCGCGTGAAGATGATATCCACAAGTGAAAGAATGCACATCTCACAAGGCACATAACAGCCCAGCTGAAATTCAGGCAAGAATAAACATTGTGGACATCAACAAAAATCAGAATATTCCAATGCTTTAAAACCAATTGAAACTATTGATATCACCAAGAGACTAAGCTCACAACTGTACAGGAAGAAACAAACCTGAGCCAATATAACACCCAAACAAGTGGCACGCAGAAGAGTTGATTTCCCACCCATGTTTGGCCCAGTCAACAGCAATGTGTGGGGATGATAGCCATCTGTATGCTCACCCAGGTGAATGTCATTTGGGACAGGAAGTCCTCCATTCTCTCCAATGGCAAATGGATGCCATAGCCCCTTGATTTTAAGAATAGGCCCTCCTGATGCAGATTCTGAACAAGGTAAAATAACAGGTCGAGACATTGGCCCACATGAAAAATTTGCAGTGACGGCAAAAGATCGTAGTACATCAATACAATTGATGGCATGTATAACTTGGGACCACTGAGTAGCTCTCTCAACAAATAATTCAACCAGAATAGAGAGTGTTTCAGCATCTCCTTCTGTTATATCATGGTCCTGGTAGCACAGAATCTCAGAACTAGGGTTAAGCACCACCAAAATAAAGTAAAATCAAGAAACTAAGATCTTCATTGGAAAATGAAAAACAAAGAACCATGACTACTGCAAACAAAATAGAGAACTTCAGAGTTTACTCATAATTTGATAAAAAAAAAAAGTATATAACTCATCAGAAAGAGACAGAGAGGTAAGTATGCCAGTTCCAAATATTCCAAATACACGCAGTAATCTAGCTACTGTAAAGCAATTGCTTTTGAAAACAAAGGCATACAAAATCCCAAAGCAAATTTGTACTCATAGTTCTCTGGTGAGATGATGGTGCCCCCGAGCTTTCTCAACACAAATTGTGAAAATATCAAGGTAGTATTATTAAAGCAAGACTCAGAAAGTTTGTATGTATTACAAATCTACTGAGCAGGTACCACCAACATTTTCTATGAGAGGTAAAACCAAATTCATTATGATTCATAGCAAACCCACACTCCTGGTTTTCAAATAATGAAATTACCAAGTGTCTTTAAACCCAGCCAAGCATTTAGTCTGTATAAAAAGAAGAAATGCAACTGGAGGCAGTAGTAATGCTAACTATCTCCTCGGACTGAATATAAGTTCAAGAAACTCAAATTTACAAACTTTTATTTAATGACTGGTTTATGTATAACCAAAAAGTTATTTGGTTTATACACTGAATCGAGAGCCAGATGATTAATGTGGATCTTATCCTCAATCCACATTGAAGCCAGTAATGGTGACTGGTGAATTGTACAGTGGGAATGATGTGGAAATGAAGCCAATAGTACATATGTTGCTCCAGACCTAGAAGACAAGTACATTCCCATACAAAGGCAAACCTGTGGAGTCACAGAGGTAAGATGACCAAGTAGTTGGTGGCAACAGCAAAATGGTGGAGGAAAAGACATCCAACAGCATAACTGGAATTGAAGGTATGACATAGTTGGGTGATGCTACACCCCTGCCATGTTAGAGAAGATGAGAAAAGAAAAGGCTAAAGAAGGAGATGAAAAGCAGGGATTCAACAAGAGCAGGGGAGCATAAAACAGTTTGTAAAACTAAGGAGCCAGTTACTCGAAGAGAAGCCTTTGCATTTTTGAAGGTAACAGAACAGAGTGAATACAGTGTAGTGGAGCAGTTCAACCAACTTCCAACAAGGATTTCTTTGCTGTCTTTACTGCTTATTTCAGAACCTCAGTTGAGCACATCCTCTTGCATTGCTCCTGGACTAGAATTTTCTGGAACCTGGCCATTCCCTTATCAGGCAGTACTGGGTTACTGCCTGGAAAGGCATCCACACTAGCAAGGAAAGCTATTTCCATCACCCCCCTTGCCATTTTTCAGTTGATATGGAGGGAATGAAACAGAAGAGCATTTGAAGGATTAGATATGCCTCTTTATGCTGTCAATATCTTTGGATTGCTCCTGTTTCTAATTGGCCCAGTGGACAGTTTCTGAATGACACCAATGTAATCCTTGAACTTTTTTTGGCATCCTGCAGTACAGGTGATGTACTTTGGTTTGTTTGTACTTGGGTGGCAGCCCCTTGATGCCCTTTAGTGAGCTTTCTTTACTGATCCAAAAATTAAAATTGCTTAATTTGAAGCCACACGGAGATGCTTTGTTGAAAATCCTTAATGAAGCACAAGCCATCAGGAGATTTGGATTCAGTTCTCAAGATTGCTGAATCAGTCGGTTAGGTTTCGGTTCCAAGAGTGGTTTGGTTCAGTTTGGTTCTTCCTCCCACAATAACAAAAAGTTTGGTTTCTTATATTTTGCCCCCAAACCAACCGGTTGCACAGCCTTACATTGAGGTGCCAGTGCAGATAAGTCCGTATACTTTCAGCTTTATGCTCCAGTTGATGAATATTTCGCTGTCTTAGGATGACCAGGGATACATATGGCTGGGTCAGTGCCTTCATCTTTACACCAAAAGTCAAGTTTGAAGTGGACAAATGGTTGTGAGACAGGACTTGCTAATAACAAAGCCCACGTCAACTCCTAAGGTTGAATCAACAGAAAAAGTGCCCAGTGTTCCTTCTGGTTCCTTTAAGTGGTTACGCTGCATATATAAGCAAAGAAGGTATAATACCATACCTTGCACGGTTCCACCTATAAAGCATCTGAAATGGTTGCCAAAGTGACGATTACAAATGGACTTGCACCAGATAGAGGACTGGGAACAAATTTGCAGAGAAGGGTAAAAAAAAATGTTATAGTTGCCCAAGGAAGAAAATTTTAGCTTGGGATATGTATCTACTATTCTGGAAAGGAGAAAATTGATTGCTGAAAGATGAGAAAGAAGGTTAGCTGGTCTATCTGGGCAGGAATTAGAGATGGCACAATGACACAGAGTTTATCTGAGGTTTCCTGCAATGTTGGTTTCTTTCCATCCAAATCTTGCATGAAAGAACGAAATTCGAGAGGATCAATTGTTGGCCAAGAATTTCACTCCTTGCCACACAAGTTATTGGTCAAGAGGAAGAAAACAGCAGTAACCACTGGAAGTCTCCATATGGCATCACCTTAAGTGGCATCGAGGGTGCTCTCCAGATTACTTTCTCAGGGGTGAGATGCAGGAGCTAATGTACCCATTCCTCTTTTCCTGATACCTACAGCCATTTTGACTTTGACTTATGCTACAGGTGTGTGATGGGCCCGGTAAATACACTCTTCACAGCTCATGCAGGGGAAATAGCTTTAAATCAAAATGTACAGCAATGCTAAGACTCATTGAACCTTCCCTTTTCAGTCGCGTGGATGTAGTTGCAACCTAAAATTCTCTGCAAGTATAATTGAGACAGGGTTGGTATTGTGCTCACTTGTGGAAAACATAATGATCACCTCATCCACATGTCAATGTACTTAAGGAAAGATCACTAAGCCACATATTACTAGAGCCACTGTGTCAATGTATATGCTCTTTTTCTTGTTTCTTCCGAAATCGCTTTCAAGTACTCCCAAGACACCACTTTGATGTCTCCTTTTTCTTTCATGTGTTTGTCTCCTTGGATGCTTGACGCTCACCGCCCTGAATATCCTCTTACTGAAAGTGGATATGACATCAATCTAATAAATATTGAGTTATGATGATAAGAAGTTTAGCAAGGCAGCGTACCCAGTGGTTGGAGTCATGTTTATTGAACGGGAAGCATCAGTACTGCAGATCCTAAAACTAAAGTACAGCTCTCATCAGATGCTCATTAGTCCTAGCATGCAAAAGAAACCCAATAACTCCACATTTCTTTGAAAGCAAATATCTTTTGGATGTCAAGCAACTCTTCCAGATGTTGATTAATTTCCTTAAGACTTTTTGCAGTATTGTTCATCCAAATTTGGCGAGTGAGATGATCCTCCTACCCTCGGTAGACAGTTCCCTGATGTGCTCCTAGATTGTCACTATTTGTTCAGTAGAAATTTCCCCCACTAAAAATAAGAGTAATGAATACCTAATTAAACAAAGGTAAATATATGCTGTGGTGACAATGAACTAGCAATAACAACTACAATTTATACTAGCATAACTAAACTAGCCAAAAGTAGAAGAACAATGATATTCTTATACTAGATACCCTTTCTTTAGCATCTTTTAAAAAATAAAAACAAGTCAAGGAATTCTTAAAAATAAAAAGAAAAAAGGTAAAAGAAATCTTAAAACAACTAATAATGAAATTTTGAGAACAAAAAAAAATTAAAGCCCTAAAAAATAAAAACTTTTTAGCAAACTGCTGAATGAATTTTTTTTATAAAAAAACTAAAAAAAAAAATTTAAACAATATCTTGAAGCGGTAAACCCAATCTAGGTTTAATGCAAGACCAAAGATAAGGGGTAGTTAAGGAAGTGGATGGTGCGGGAATCATTCAGGCAACCCTCATGTCTTTCCTTTGAACACAACATATGGGAGAAGATGGACATTCTGGGTCTTAGGTAGCTTCCACCATTAGAGAGGCTCATGCCACGAGATAATGCATATATCATTAGTTCTTGTGCTCCTCAAATTGGCTCCGCAAAAAACCTAAAAAGCGCAAATTTGGGAAGATACGAATAATATTATGCAATGGACATCAAGGAGTGTAGGAGTGAATTTGAATGGTCACCCTAGAAAGGATGATAAAGATAATGAGAAAAAAATACATTGATAACAAGGCAATGGGGATAAAAATGAGTATGGTGGTATGATCTTGGAGTTTTCTATGTCACATAATCTTGTAACAAAGAATATGTGATTTAAGAAAAGAAAATAACACATAATAACCTTCAAAAAGTAGATAGAATAAAAGTCAAAAAGATTTTCTTAAATAGGAAGCTAGATCATTTATCATGTAAGGATCATAAATTTCTTCTAGATGAATTTTAACCACACAAAATAGCCTCAGTGGTGGATATATATGCATTAAATGGAGGACGACGAGTAACATAGTCAAATGTAAGAGAACTAGGTGGTGAAACCTAAAAAGAGAAAATATAATAAAATTTTAAAAACCAAATGATAAAAGATAGCAACTAGGCAATAAAAGATAATGCAGACATGTATTTGGGATAGAATAGCTAGTTTTACTAAGGATATAGCTGTTAAGGCCCGATATACATTGTTGGCCCACAACCTAACAGCTTAAGCTTTTAGGTAAAGCGGTAATCTAACACGATTTAAAGAAAGAAGAAAGAAAAGTGGACGGGGCAAAATGCCAAATAATGTGTCACTGCCCGCTGAATGCTTTCTCTCTCCTCTCCTCTCTCGTACAACTTTGACCACCTCTCTCTCTCCCTTAGAGGATGGGATAGATACAAATACACTTTGGAATAGATTAGTTAGCTCTATTAAAAAGATAGCAAAGAGATTTTAGGTGAATTAAGGGGAAGATTCTCAAATAGCAAAGAAAGTTGGTGGTAGGATAAAGATGTACAAAAAATCATAAGAAAAAAAGAATTTGGTATAAAACGTGGCAAAAATGTAGAAACAGAAATAACTTTGAAAAATATAAGGAGGCAAGAAAAGATACAAAAAGGGCCATTATTGAAACTAAATATTGATCATTTAATAGTTTGTATGATAGATTACAAAAGAAGGGGAAAGAGATATATTTAAACTTGCTAAAGTTGGAGAAAGGAAGAGCAAGGACTTAGGAAATGTAAAATGTATAAAAAGTGAGGATGATATTGTCTTGGTTAAGAACGAAGATATTAAAGAAAGATGGCGAAGTTATTTTAGTAAGTTGTTTAACGAAAACCAAATAGAAGGCTTAAACTTAGAATTGTCAAATGAGGAAAAGACTAAAAATATAAGATTTATTCGCAAAATTAAAGTTAACAAAGTTAAGTTTGCACTAAAAAAGATGAAAAATGGGAAAGCTATGAGACCAGATAACATCCCAATTGAAGTTTGGAAATGCTTGGGTGATAACGGAATTATATGGTTAACTAATTTATTTAATACAATTGTAAAAACTAAGAAAATACCAGATGAATGAAGGAAAAGCACTTTAATACCTACATACAAAAATAAAGGAGATATTCAAAATTATAATAACTATCATGGAATTACGCTTATGAGTCATACAATGAAACTATGGAAAAAGGTAGTTGAACAAAGATTCAGGTTAGAAACGAAGATCTCAGAAAATCAATTTGGTTTTATGCCTGGGAGATCTACCACAGAAGCTATTTATCTTTTAAGAAAATTAATGGAAAAGTTTAAGAAAAAGAAGAAAGACTTGCATATAATATTTATTGACCTTCAGAAAGCATATGATAGGACACCTAGAGAAGTTCTATGGTGGATTTTAGAAAAAAAGGGTGTATGTTGTAGGCATACCGATGTCATTAAGGATATGTACGATAGAGTAATGACTAGTGTAAGGACTATAGATGGAGAATTAGAGAATTTCCAATTACCATAGGTGTACATCATGGATCTGCTTTGAGTCCTTATCTTTTTGCTTTAGTGATGGACCAATTGACTAAGAGTATTCAAAATGAGGTTTCATGGTGTATGTTGTTTGCAGATGATATTGTATTAGTTGACGAAACTAGGGACAGAGTAGAGGCTGAGTTAGAATTATGGAAAGAAGCTTTGATATCTAGAGGCTTTAGGATAAGTAGAAATAAAACAGAATATATGAAATGTAATTTTAGTAATGATAGGAGGAATATTGGAGACAAAGTTAAACTTGATGATGAAGAAATAAATAGCACTTGTAGATTTCGATACCTTGGATCTATTATGCAAGCTGAAAGAGAAATTGAAGATGATGTAATGCATAAAGTTAAAGCCGGTTGGTTAAAATGGAGAAGTGCTTCAAGTGTGCTATGTGATAGTAGAATACCCTTAAAATTGAAAGGGAAGTTTTATAGGATAGCTATAAGACCAGCTATGTTATATGGATCGAAATGTTGAGCGATGAAGAAACATAATATCCAAAAAGTAAAAGTTGTCAAGATGAGAATGCTTAGATGGATGAGTGGTATAACATTGAAAGATAAATTAAGGAATAAACATATTTTTGGTAAGTTAGGTGTAGCTCCTATAGAAGATAAGATAAGGGAGGGACGACTCAGATGGTATAGACACTTGCAACGTCGGTCTTATAGTGCACCTGTGAGGAAGAGTGACTTAGTTACTGTGGGGGGCAATAGAAGGGGTAGGAGTAGACCTAAAATAACTTGGGAGGAGATAGTGAGTAAGGATTTGATATCATTGAATCTATCAAAAGAAATGGTTCATGATCGCATAAATTGGCGGAAAAGGATTCATATAGCCGACCCCACTTAGTGGGGCTAAGGCTTGGTTTTGTTGTTGTTGTATACTCCACCTTTTACCCCATTCTGCTTTCCTTTCTTCTTTCTAATCTAATACCATATTAGATTATCACTTCACCTAAAAGCTTAAGCTATTAGGTTGTCGGCTAACAATGCATATCAGGCCTTAACACTCCCTTGAATGTGCAGCCTAACAGCAAATTTAGAGATAAACACATGATAGATAATACCCATAGGGAATACAATAATTTTTTTTTGCTTTTTTGGCAATACATAATAAACACGGGCAAAAAGACTAGAACCTAGGACCTGTTGGTAACCACCTCTAATACCACGTTAGATTACCAACTTACCTAAAAGCTTAAAGTGGTAATCTAACAATAGCAAAAAGAGATTTTATGCTTTATTATTATAGAGTTGGTGGGTTCAAAATGTTTAAAAAGACAAAAACAATGTGGTTTGAGACATGGCAACAACATAGAAATAAGAGAACTATGAAAAGGTGCAAGAAAAGTCGTTAGTAAAGCTAAACTTAGAACAAGTAGAAGACTAGGTACTAAATATATATTTTAAACTTGCTAGAGTTAAAGAAAGAAAGATTGGAGACTTAGGTATTAATATCAAATGTAAAGAAAATGTGGAATATATAAAAAAAAGATGAACTTATTTCAATAAGTTATTGAATAAAAAACCAAATACAAGGCTTAAACTTAGAGCTAACAAATAACAAAAACAATAAAAAACTTAGATTTACCTGCAAAATTAGACTATGAAGTTAAGCATGCATTAAAGATGATGAAAAACGGAAAAATTGTACGACCGGATGACATATCAACAAAATTCTGAAAATTAACTAATTTATTAAACAAAATTATATGGACTAAGAAAATGAATGGAGTAAAATACATTTTAATACTTACATACCAAAAATAAAGTAGACTCTGTTGACCTTATTGGTAACGCCCGATTTTGATTATGACAAATACTCATTGTAACTAATGGGTGTTTGAGGTTTTGTGCAGGAACCAAGATTGGTAAAGATGCGCACGAAGCAAGCAAAGCTTGAAGACAAATTTATGTTCTCAATTGTAATATTTTTTAGTGAAATTTGTCTATAATAGTAATTAGGGTATTCGGTTTGTAATAAGCACACACATCACATGTATGGTTTATTTTGTGAGCTCAAACCAATCATAATGCAAAATGACCTTAGAGTGACCTTAGGGTTTTCCCTTCGGTCGACCTTCAGTCGACCGACACCGAACTTTTTCGGTGTCTTCAAATTGGACCTCAAGTGACCCTAGGACACACACATTTACATATATGTTTGTTAGGCATTTGAATAGGGTTTGAATGTTTCGAAACGGGACCGAAATGCACACATGGTGCACTTTCGGTCGATCAGCCAAGTCAATTCATTTTGGCCTGGTCGACCGAAACCTCCCTAGGTCAAAAATTTGACCATCTGGTCGACCGAACCAGGTAATTCAAAAAGCCCTAGTCGACCGAAACCTCCCTGGGTCAAAAGTTTGACCACCTGGTCGACCGAACCAAGTTGTTCAAAGAGACCTGGTCGACCGAAACCCTCCTTGGTCAACATTTGACCATCTGGTCGACCGAACACTTTTGTTCTCCAACTACCTGGTCGATCAGAGCGTCCTCTGGAGAAATCTCAGCGGTCTGGTCGACCGAACCAGCCAATTCAAAATAGCTTGGTCGACCGAACCTCGGAAAATTGGATAATCACCCTCTTCTGGTCAACCGAGCCCTTAGTTCAAAAGTCCTCTGGTCGACCGAACCATATGAGACTTGGTCGACCGAAACATTTCTGGTCGACCGGACCTCTCAGGTTGCCCTGATTTTTTACCGCAGTTAATATTTTTTAAACAGGATTAAAATGTTATAAATGTCATTAAACTTTCTTAATAATACCCAATAGGTCCCCAACGGTCATATTTTCTCAAATATCTATATATATGAGATCATTTGTGCAAATTAGCAATGGATTAACCACTTTGATTAGGAGAAATTTTTTGAAATTTCCAAAGCTTATATTACTCATATTTGAGCCTCCTACACTCATACTTACCTTCTCATACTGATTAAACCCTTTGTAAGTTGATTGAGTGCTAGTCTAAATAGGTTTGCTCTCCCACTCTTGATTGATTGACACGATTTTATTTGAGAGCAAAACCTAAGGATTCTTAGGGGATTTCGTTGATAAGTCTATCCTAAAAAGACTTTGATAGATCTTCTAAGCTTGTACCTTCATTACAAGATCTTGAGAAGATTGTATTTGTTTTTTATTGCAAAAACTATTCAAACACTTCCAAATATCTATTGCGCTTTTATCATGTAAAATATTTGAAGAGATATTTGTTTGTGTGATAGTGATCCTTGTTACAATATTCTTTCACTCACATATTATTTGCTGAATACAAAGATTACACATCTTTTGCAAACCAAGCATATACATCATTTAATACTTACATGCTTGAGATATCTTACTGATTGAAACACTTGAGATTTGACATCTTTGTGTGAACTTATTTGCTAAATATCTTGTGATACAAAGATTGTTTGTTTGTCACTCTCACGTACGCATTACACATAGAAAATACTTTTGAGAGTTAAACCATCTAGACCACGTTGAGCTTACATATTAAATCATATTGTGGTGTATGTTATTGCGCGCATTTGGGTACATATTTGCTTTACATGAAAGCACAATCACTGTACCATCTGATTATATACACATTTGTTGTATATCCAGGCACAGGCCTGAAGAGGGAGACTAGTCCTAGAATAGTCCCGAATTGGCTTAGACCCGGTTAGGAAAGCTAGGTGCGTCGTCCTGTTAAGGCATGTAGGTTGAAGTCAGCCTCGCTAATTGACCTGATTAAGGTTGAGGTCAGCCATTGTTAATTTGACCTGATTATAAACGATGCTGCTCCACCCTTAAGTGAGCTATTAGTGGAATCCTCTGACTTGCGAGCTAGAAGCGGGGACGTAGGCATAGTTGGCGGAACCCCAATAACATATCGTGTACCTACTTACATTTCAGCACTTTATATTTACCACACATGTATGTTTTGGTGTGAATGATGCATTTGATTTAATTTTCACATCATTTTCATCTATGCATTTGGAATTGCATAAAAAGACCCTAGGTTTGTGTAATACTGATTGTTGGATTAGTTGAACTTAGGAAGAAAGTTTAAAATTCCAATTTACCCCCCTCTTGGGAATACACTTTTTCTGACAGACTCAATAGCAACAATTATCGTGAAATTAAATTTATGAGTCATACAACGAAACTATGAAAAAGGATAATTGGCAAAGACTAAGGGTCTGTTTGGTATTGTTGTTGTTTCCTATTTTCTATTTTCTATTTCTCTCTCCACAATTAAAAAACATATTATAAAAACACGTTTGTTTTTTGTTTTTTTTTTTTTTGCCAATTTTTTTTGTTTCTGTAGCGAGCTTTCGCCTGTTTGCCAAAAAACTAAGAACTAAATTTTATGGTTTTCAGTTGTTTTGACAACCTTTTGTCAAAAATTTTAATACCCAGAAATAGTTTTCTTGGATTAAATTATTTACTTTATACACTTTTAAATTAAAATCAAAATTGAATGATCATATGAACTTAAATAAATTAAAAAAAAATACACATAAATTTCAAAAAATAATAATAAAGGCAATTACAAAATACTTTTACTATTTTCAATTGTTCAATCCAATAAAGTTTTTATTGCAAAGTAAATTTTGAAAGTAGAACAATTAAGTAAAATAATTATGATAAATTTTTTTTTTATTGTGGTAATTTTTTAATGTGTATTATTTGCAATTTTATTATTTTAATCATGTTTTTACAATATTTTGATTGAAAGATGAAAATGAGCATTTTAAATTTTTTTTTTTTTTAATTTGTATCAATTTTATAAGTTAACCAAACAGGTTGCTAGTTTCTAGTTTTTGGTTTTCGTTTTTCTCTAATTTTTGATAGTGATACCAAACAGCCCCTAAGGTTAGAAAGGGGGGTTCAAAAAATCAATCTGCCTTCATGCCCAAGAGATCAACTTCAAAGGCTATATATGTAATAGGAAGATTAATAGAAAAAATTTTGAGAAAAGAAAAAAGATTTGCACACAGTTTCCAAAGAAAGGTACCTATGGAAGTCTCATGATGTGTCCTTCAACTTTGGTGTTTTTGGACTTAGGAGCCTAACACCTCTATGCCAGCCTTATGGAGCATCACCAAACCACTTAGCCCCCAGAATTCTCCTGTTACGCCATAGAAAATGTGACAAAAAGGAGTCACGACTTGGCAAAGGAACATCATTAGCTTCCTTGCTTCTTCATTTCAAGCTTGGAGCCTAACTAACATAACTGGTAGGTCCATTCTTACAAGCTTCCAGCTTCTTTGTCTTCTCAAAATCAAAAGGAAAGAACACAATAAAATTATGCTGAAGCAGCCCTCCAAACCCTTTGAAGGTCACACAGTGATAGCCTCCCAAAAAACAGACAACCCTATAAAAAGCCAAAAATACTCTATACAACAAGAAGCCTGAAGAATCATTACGCCTTGAAGGTTTTTGCAACCTCTTAGTCCAAAGGGTCTACAAGATAGCAAAAATTGTGCAACACCATAAAGCACTTTCTTTCTTGCAAAACCCCAATAAGTCACTAACAAGAAATCAGCCATAACCCTAAACACCACCCAAGCTTCACCAAAACAAGAAAAAATTATCATTCCTTAGATGGTTTGCCACTAGATAACGAAGGAAAAGGCGAGCATTCGTTTCATTGGACTCAAAATGCATCCTGCAGATATCAGGACTAAGACTTGTAGGGTCTTCTAATATGTAACAAACCATGTGTATTAATCCTATTGAGTCACAATCAAGACAAAAGGCTAAACCTTAAAAGGTGTCAAGCATTGCTTTCCAAATTGATATGGTTCCAACAGAAATTTTGGGGAAGAAATATTGAAGTGAAAGAAAAAAGATAAGTAGAAAAGAGACCCGAGGAATCACCCTCCTAAATACTCTCATCCCCCATATCAAAAGAAACAAAGTGATCCAAGAGTCCAAGGCATTAAGCAAGGTAGCAAGCTCGTCAACCCCCCTTTGTTGAGATTCATTAAAAAAAAAGTGAAAAATAATAATAAGAAACTAAAACAAAAAGTGGAAATCCTAAGAAAGAGGACCCTCTCCCCCCAAAAAAAGGGTTAAAAGAACAGGCAAATAGGAGCATTTCGAATAGAATAAAGCTCAAACCGACGAGGCATCATCATCTCCATTGCCACTCTGCTAATCTGTTTTTCTTTTAAAAAAAAAAATTCTTGATGAGCCATGCACACCACCCATAATTAGTCATGTCCTTGAGTTGTGTCTTTTTTTTTTTTTGTCTTGGGACCAATATTCTCTAATATGAATGTAGTTGATGATTGTATAACTGTAGAGTTTGTAAAATGTGGAATTGATGATTGTCCACAAATGATACCTATGTTTCATTTTAAATTAAGATTACCTCAATATTTTTCATCTAAAAAGAAAACATGCCTAAAATTTATATATATTTTTACTTTACTTAATGTACTCCTTTCATATTGTACTCTCATTTTTTTCAAAATTTGTGCATAGCAATGTCAATGACTCAGAATCATGTTGGGTCCATGCCTCCTAGGACCAATGGTCTACTTTGAGTTTTGTCACTTCAGTGACAGATGAACTTACTAATGATACTCAAAAAAAGAAAAGTTCGATATTGTCTTGATTTAAAATTAGAGGTACAGTAGAATATAAGCTGCAATTAAGAGAAGCTCTAGAATCTAGATGTTTTAAGATAAGTGGAATACATTAAATGTAATTTGAGCCATTTTTGGATGGAAATTGAAAAGATTAAACTCAACAATCAAGAAATTCTTATCTCTAGTAGATTTCAGTACATTGGATCTATTATGCAAGTTAAAGGACAAATTGAAGATGTACTTCTAAGAGTTGGAGCAAATTGGGTAAAATAAGGATGTGCTTTGGGTGTATTGTCTGATTGTAGAGTACCATTAAAATTAGAAGGAAAGTTCTTTAGGATGGCTAAAAGCCCATCTACGCTATGTGGATCAAAATATAATGAAACCAAGAAACAACATATCTAAAAAATAAAAATTGTCAAAATGAGTGATATACTCTAGAAGAGAAATTACGGAATGAACATATATATCCATGGTAAGTTAGGCATGGTACTTGTAGTTAGGATGGTCTGACCACTTGCAATGCGGGCCAAATAGCACATATTGAGAAGTGAGTTAGCTAGTTTATGTTCATGGTAGTGGCAGTCGGAGGGGGAGGGGTGGACTCTAGAATGGCTTCAGTGTGTAAGAATTTGACAGCACTCCAACTTTTGGAGGATAATGGATATTGCCCTAGATCATGCAAAAGTAAGAGAATTCATGTGACCCCACCTAGTGGAATTTAATGCTTAGTTGTTCTTACAACAACAACGACAAAACCAAGCCTTAGTCCCACTAAGCGGGGTCGGCTACATGAATCCTTTTCCGCCAATTTATGTGATCAGGGACCATTTCTTTTGATAGATTCAAGAATATTAAATCCTTACTGACTATTGTTTATTGTTTAAAAATTCTATCATAAGTTCTACATATAATTCAGTATTACAACAAAAAATTTATATGCATTTAAAATATTTTAAAATTTATTGTGCTAAACCAAAATGAAAATTGGAACGATCAATAGCTCTTTACTGGACCAGGCTTCTTAAGATTATCTTGAGATGATATCAAAGTTGCATTAGTGATGCAAATTAAATGTCTATAAATTACAGTTTCCAAGAGAACACTACATGAAACTACTATAAATGTATGGTAGGCTTGGTATTATCAGACACCTACTTGCAGCAAAATAGTAACAGCCAAGGGCCCTTTAGAGTCCAGGCATAGTAATGAATCAGTCAGCATTCTCAAAATATCGAAAGAAACCTACAGAACTTCATGAAAATTACTTTGATCCATGTCATTAGAGAAAAACTGACCTGGTAATTTGGGAAGTCACTATTTACAGCTGCTTCAAATTGAGTAAGGAATACATCAAGTGCATTACTACCAGTTAGCACCGGAAGGTATAAAATTTTTGACAAGAGGGAGAATATATGATCCTCCTTTAATAAAATCAACAAATCCAATCCAATCCGTAGGCCTTTAACAAGAGACCCAAACGCTTTCACCTAGCACAGTATGTTGGATCTAAATCAGACAAGTGAACAGGAAAAAGAGCATTTTCTACTTAACTACAGAACATGAAATATCTCTATCCATGTAACTTGTAATTTGAGAATATACAGGCCACTCAGTTCCCGCCCATGAATTGACTATAGGACTAATGCCCAAAATGAAAGATTCAATGAATATAAGACAAAAGATACTGATCTCCCCTGAGATTTGGCAAAAAGATACTCAAATCCTTGAGGTTTCAAAAATCCCAGACTTCCTCTAACATTTGATTTTTGGGACGCTTACACCCCTAAAAGGCTTGTCTTTTTTGCAAAATATAAAGTGAGTTCTAAGTACTTTTAGCAAACCTCAGGAGAGGTTTGTGGAATTCTTGAAACCTCAAGGGAGGGGGAAGCCCTTGGGATTTTTGAGACCTCAGGGGAGGTCAGTGCCTTTTGCCCTACTTTATAATCCTATCTTGCAATGTGACGTCAAAGCCTGCTTTATTTCAACATTCCAAAGACAAAATCTGATTAGGGAGTAGAGACAACTAAATTATGAAGCCAGCTATGCTGGCTTTAATTTTTTAATTATTTATTTTTTGATAGAAAAGGGACTTCATGTACAGAAAAAAGAAAATTACAAATAGTGGAGGATAAGATATCCTCCTAAAAACAAACAAAAACAGTTACATTAAAGCCCTCTCCAATTCCTCTGGAGATCAGACATCAAAATTCCCTAAAAGAAACCCAAAGAACAAGCCCACAAGGAAGCAAGAAAAATCCCTGCATTCCTTGCATTAAAAATGCCCAAGAGAGTTGTTTTACGGCTTTTGCCATTAAAAATCCTAGCATTTCTTTCAATCCACAAAATTAAAAATAGGGCTAAAACAACACATTTCCATAAGGTTATCCCTCTGTTACTCCCCCCCCCCCCCCCCCCCCAAAAAAAAGCCTCTATACCACACCAAGAAGAAAGCATCAGTCTGTGGCAGCACTAATGCCTCATCAAAAAAATGCAAACAGACATGCCCATAGATGGCTTGTTTAATTAACTACAAAATACAAAACAGTAACTATGCTCTCTGTAGGAAATGGGACTTGTTTAGAAAGAAAATCAATTTTTCTATTTGCAAATTGGAGAGAAGGAAAAAAGAAAAGCAAAGAGGGATTTTGCAAAATGCCATGCAGATGAATGGACAATAGTAATAACTAAAATAAAAATTGTAATATAAAGAAATGCAGATACAGGTAAACAAGATATACTCTCTGTTTCAGCACTTTTCTGCCAACGAAGGGCAGCACGAGTGAAACTGATGACTGAACACTTGCTTTAACCCTTCCAAGTAATCTTTCTAAGTCAGGAAGTTTTCGAAGGTTCTGAGCAATAAGCAGCATAATTTCTGAATGCATCATTAGCTTCTCAACAACATTAAGCCTATTATTGATTTCATCAACAGATCTCAGTGGATGACAGATCCAGTTTCTCAAGACCCGCTTACCAGAAGATGTTATACAGTTATCAAGGTATTTGTAGAGTGTACCTGATTTGCAAGTAACATAAAACATTTATGCCAGAAAGATGAACACAGTGCAACATACAAAAGAGGAGATCATCTCTCAAATTATGTTGCTCTGGTGAGTAGCACTTGCCTGATGGACTGCCATCAGCATTGTTATTGAATATCTCTAGATTGACAAGTGTCTGCCCATCCATCCTGAGGCAACCACTGTAAACTTGGTACGGTAATATCTCTCCATTGTGTAAAGCATCATCTAACTGTTTAAATATTTAAAAGATCAATCATAATAACATCACAGATATAGATGCTGACATTCGATAATTAGAGTGCAGAAGCAATCTTACCATCAACCTGGATAAATGACCAATAAGTCCACCAAGAGCACATAATGCAAGATCATTGTGAAAAGCACCATCAAATGCATGATCCCATGAGTTGGAACAACCTTTAAAATATTTATTCAACTGAATCAAATTTCTAACTTTGGAAGCATCCACAAAATCTGTTCCTGGCAGTACAGGAGTCAACTGCAATGCAGTGGAACCTGCAATTGAGATAACAGAACTCAAGCTTAATCCAGTTATTTTGTATACTACATAAATTTAACATTTTAGTTCTCCCTAATGCTTCAAGCAATGTAAAGCAAAAGCAATGGGGAATCAAGTATCTCTGGCGAACACCTGATCCCTAATTGATGTCAAGATTATCTAACAGAATCCCAGATATAAGGTGACCTATTTAAAACTGTGATAATGCTGATGCATCAAAGACAAGAAGAAAAATATCAATAAATTGGAGTTTGGAGCAGGATTAAAAGGAGCCAGTCTTCTCTTGCTGATAGGGAAACATATGACACTAATTAAATGCCCATGTCTAAAATCAGAGAGAAACAATGCACTAATTTGTGAAGCATGCATTTAAGACCACAGGTATATAGGCATAGTCCCATCTCATTATTTGTCACCGAGTTCCTTGCATAAGGGAGCCTAAAGGCCATCATCTAGAGCACTTAAAAAATTTACTGGCATACCCATCCAACAAACACAAGAACTAAACATTTTGTATATGATTTCAGTCAAATTGGGAGTAGAGAAGTAATTAATGTAGTGATGGACAAGAAATGGGAGAAGACAAACAAATGAAACAATGCTGACCGCGAAAGTCCAAGACAATGTTTTCCACAATAGAGAAGAAAAGGACAAGGAAAAATAAAAAAACACATACCCTGTAAGCAAGTATTGACTGGGAAACTGGACCAGCATAAAAATAAAAAATGTAGCTCAATAGAAAAAAGCATGTACAGGCACATACACACATATGCATGTGCACACAACTAAAAAAAGATTCCTTGAGAAACAAAATTTAATCGAGAACTCAAATAGAAAAAAAAATCAAGAATTTTTTACGACTTGTTTACCAGGTAATGTCATGCATCAATAAACATTACTAAACACATTTCAGAATAACATGCTGGTTCAAAACATTGATGCAATCCTTACCAGCTGACGAATACTTTTTAAGTGCTTTCTGAGCTTCTTTGGACAGGTCTGCGAGTTTAAGGTCACAATTACAAGGCAAAAGTTTCAGGCGGACCTCTAAACAGAACTATCTCCCAAGACCGAAAAAAAAAAATTGTTCACCTTGGCTTTCATGTATAACTTCCTTAGGTGACACCTTCAATCAAAATCAACATGAAAATTAGAACATTATACACATGAGTAGATTGCAAATTTGAAATATAAACAATAGGAAACTCAGAGAGATTGCAAATTTGGGAGAGAGAGAGAGAGAGAGAGAAGGCATACTTGCATCAACAAAGCTCCCAACGCTGCATAAGAAGGATCATCACTCAAGGAACCCACCCAAAATTTTAATGCAGCACAATCAACAAATGCAAACCCATATGCAGTTGAACCATTCTCCAGCTCAAAGTTACCCTAAACAAAGCACCCAATGCAACACGAGCATTAGCTAGAATATATCTTGATCAATGAACTACATATGCACTTTTTTATCAAAAAATCTTTGCAAATTTAAATAGGTCCACTACTAACTATAGAATCAATCAATCAAATATTACTAAGGAATTGCAAGAAGCTCAAAAAAACAAATGACATATAACAACAACAACAAAACCAAGCCTTAAGTCCCACTAGGTGGGGTCGGTTATATGAATCCTTTTCCGCCAATTTATGCGATCAAAAACAAATGACATGGCATTTCTAAATTGAACAATCCTAAAAACACGCCAGCATCTGAAAATTTAGTTGCAAAAACCTAAGTCCAGTATGCATGGATGAATGCATAATTAAACAAACCTCTTTTAAAGCAAGGAGATGAACAGCATCAGGCCCAATGTTACCATCAATTGTAGTGGACGGAGTAATCACATGAACTAGTTTTCTTTGAACCACCTGGAAACCCAACACTATATATCAATAATCACATCATGCAACTTTGATACAAGCTCTGGAATAAGAAACACCCTAAAACAGAAACTTCATTGAAAAAAGAAAAAGTATGATGGGATATAAATAATGACAAAAGCTCATAAAGATAAATATGTTCTCTAATTTGTGCTACACATTCTCCAAGAGGGTACTTCCATACTGAACCACTAGTTAAGAACTCACCCGGAAAAAAATAAATGCTAAACTAAACAAATGTATTTCATTCAATGAGTTTATGCCGCAGTGATAGATAATGTTAAATGGGCATCTGAAATAAACAGACTGCTGACCAAATGAAGATCATTTTCCTCACAGCATCGCTTCTAAAGTAACTCAAAACACATGCACTTGATGAAAAGCAATACAATTTGGAGTCGATGGTGAAGAGTGATTCAAAGAAACAGGCTAAATGAGGAAAACTGTTCACATATTAAAAATATTTCCTTCCAAAAGCTACTTTTCTCCAATTTGTCGGTTTTGTTCAGTGTGACCATATTAAGGCTCTGACTATATTAAAATGGCAAAAAATGTTTGAAATAAAGGTCAGATATTTTTCTTTCCAGCAGATCAAAAGGAACCAGTGAAAAAGATAAATCTCCAAACATAAGATGGACGGTGAAGTTCAAACAAACTTAAACTATCAGAATATTCTCAGTTTATTCCTTATTAGCATTTCTAGAGCCAAAAGCTTTTTCTCCACTCTTGTTCGACAAACTTTCCAAGATATACCTGCAAGCGATAGGGAATTATCAGATTGGGAGTCTGAAGAATAAAACTCTTAGCAGTGGGTATTTGTTCAAAATCATCAAGGGAATTCTTTAAGATTATAGCCAAATTGGAATCACTAAGAAACTAAAAAAAAAATACCATATCTTGCCCCAACAACCAAGTATAAAACGCAGCCAGTGAAAATGGTTTACAGCTTTCATCATATCATCATGTTAAATCTAGTTAATAACAGCTCTATTATGGGCATAAATCATGTGCCTGTTTTGGTACATTTGAAGGGAGAGGAATATGAGAGCTTTAGAAGGGAAGGAGATGCTTGCACAGAATTTGGACACTCTAATACAGAAACAGATATTTTGCAGCTCTGAGAAATTACACAAGATCTCATTCAGTTGCTCAAGTTCCTACATTGCTGGCTTTTTTTCTTCAGTTTAAAAGAAGAGTATTGCCCTGAGAATCAGGATGAATCAAACCCAGAACCGCAAGGGAATACCACATCCTGAGCAGGAGTAGCCCACCACTCAGCTCAACCCACATATCTGACTTTTGTATAGTCACTCATCCTTTTGTTTTGTTTGGCCGCCTTGATGCCCTTTGATATAAAAAGGTTCATGCTTAACGAGAACAAAAAAAAAAAAAAAAAAGCATAATCTGTAAACTTAACCAGCAAGCCCTTAGGAAAAAAAGGCATCACATTTGAAAAGATAAATAAGAAAATTGAATAAACAATAGTAAGCTATAATGTTGTTTGGCTCTCTAGAGGACCATGGGGGACTTACAGAATTAGCACCTCTGGCTTTTGCTTGACCAGATGTCTCTAACTGCTCCATCCGTCCAACTTTATATCTTTATTGAGAAATGAACAAACAGAGAATTACATTACAGAGAAACTAGGAAAACAGAAAAAACCTTACAAGTACACCAAAGCTTGCCAAGGCCTCAACCAATTCAGGCCTCACACAGAAAATCTACTACAGACAAATCACAGCATATAAATTTTGCAATGCCCCTTGTTAGATTAACACTTTACCTAAAAGCCTAAACAGTTAGGTTGTGGGCCAACAATGTATATCAAGTTTTAACACTCCCCCGCGCATGTAGCACGACAACTGTGGAGAGATAAACACACGATAAATAGCACCCATGATAGGGAACACAATAATTTTTTTAAACACAACACAATAAATGCAGGCAACAAGATTAGAACCCAGGACCTCCTAGTAACCAGCTCTGATACCATGTTAGATTACCACTTTACCTAAAAGCTTAAGCAGTTAGGTTGTGGGCCAACAATGTATATCAAGTTTTAACACCCTTTTTACCAACTCTTTTTTGAATGGTGCAATTATTGGTGCATACGTATAACAGCATTATTGAGTCTAACGATATGGCAAGAGTCAAGCAAGATCTACAGTCGTATTTACAAGATATCCAGTGAAAAGTTTTCAGTTAATACAATTTTGATACTCTCAAAAAAGCTTTAATACTTTTCAATATAATTTCCTTACCCGCGAGCAACTAACTTCTGAACAGCATCATCAATCCCACTCTCAGAGATGCCAACCTGACCACAAGGGAGATGTTATTAGACAATGATGATTGATAGACACATGCCCCATAATAGGCTAAACAATGTGGAGTATGAAGAAAAAATAAAAAATAAAATAAAAAAGTAAAACATGAAAGTATAAGCTGATGTAGATCAAAAAGAAAAGAAAGTTACCTGTCGACATTTTCCCACGCCACTTAAGGTCATTTTCCAATCAAGCTCCTTGTGACCAGTTTCAGCATCCAGTTCATAGAGCTCATAGAATTTTCCCTACATTGCATCAAAAGATGTGACATTAAGCAGATATGTATCGAAAAGGAAGAAATTCCAACCATATATGCACACACGGCAACATTAACATTCGAATAAATTTTATTAGCAGAAACCATAGAGTGAAGTTTGAAGAATAAGACACCAACACAAGGTCATTCCTGTAGCCCAAAAATATAAAATATAGTTTTTTCTTTTTTCCTTTCTACCATCTCATGCACACAGTTGCACATGCTCCGTACATGGATGGATATGCAACTCAAACACAAGATTCAATATATTATATCATGAAATGAAACCAAACCCATTCTGCAATCAGGCATTGGTTCCCAAAAAGACCTCCACAAGCTATCCTGCACTGGTAAGATGCCACCAGCCAAGCATGAACTTTGACCTTTCTTAATGCTTAAGGCGTGGTGGTACAGTTTGATATACATTTTTAGCCCACAACCTAACAGGATGTAGTGAGAAAATAGGTTTAAAGCCATGTTTGCTTCTTGTGCCCATGGTTATCTTCTACTAGTTAAATTATCTTAAGTTAGAGTGTCCTTATTCCACTCATTGATGTTAATCATTGTTTGTTTACCCTTCTATAGGAAACCAGGCCACAAGTGCAAGGAAGTTTTAAGGCATGGACATTGTTAGCCTGCAACATAACAGCTTAAGCTTTTAGACCTGCAGTGATGGCACTTCCACATGCCAAACAAAATTAAAAGGGAGAAAGGCTATCCAAAATTTCGATTAAGTGCAAGCAGGACACCAAAGAGAGCATGGATCAGTGGACCACCAAGTAGAATCGGCGGCCAACGCAATCAGTAACACATTGGAATGAAGGTAAGATCAGCTAATGGCTTTATGTTTTATAAGGATTAAGGACAGAAGAAAGGTAGCAGTGTTCATATGGGAGCTGATGAACATAACTTTTGTATAAATCATCTTTCATGATATGCAGACTGATTCCCAATATTAATATATGACAAATCTTAAAAGCTAGTACAATGCAATCTTAAAATCAACACAAATCCTCAAGATGTTGCAGACAAACATGTATGACACATTTAAACAAGCAACACATGTCAAAATTTCACAAAACACAGACAAACACATAGACAAAAAGGGAAATTTGAAGTTTTGAACAGTTACTATGATAAACCCTACCATTATCTTGACATGGATAACACTCTCTCCTGTAAGCTACTTGCCATTAACATGTGCACTGCACAACACTAGAAGCTCCTTTTTTTTTTGCTAAGCAGCACTAGCAGTTTATTTTGTTACATTATAGTGCTTCAATTTGCCCGTCTAGGCATGCTGTTACAGTCATGCTAATGACTTATAAAGCCTGGCATTGGACAAAGGATTTCAAACTTCCAATTTTCCTCTTCCTGCCCTTGGTGCCTCTCTCTTTATGCAAGAGCTAAATCATGATAAACGTATTTCTAGTGTGTCAAGTTCAAGAAATTCATCATATTTTTTTAGGAAAATGCTGTATTTCATAAATTTTATGTAAAACTATCACCTTGCATCTCTTATCTTGTAGCCAACTGTGCCAAAATTATTGCATTAAACAAATTTAGCATCACCCAGTTATTAATATGAGCAACAATGACCCACATATTTAGCCAATATTAGGAACACATCATCTGTAGACACTTCATGTATTTTGATTAAAGAAATAAATTATTTCAGCTTATATGAATAAGATCTGCCAGAAGGCGATCCTTTCCAGTTATTAATATGAGCAATAATGAGCCACATATTAGCCAATATTAGGAAGACATCAATTGTAGACACTTTACGTATTTTGATGAAAGAAATAAATTATTTCAGCTAATATGAATAAGATCTGCCAGAAGGTGATCCTTTCCAAAAAAATAGAAAGCAAGTACTGAAGCCAGCACTTCTATAAATGGAACAACTAAAAACATAAAAACATTGGAGCACCAATATATTGTACAAAAAATGAAATTTATAAAAGTGGTAACTTGTGACAAGCTCATCTATAACACTACTGTGATCAAAACTACAATAGGGTGTTCCTGAGCCACAAGGCTCCCCGCTTTGCGAGGATATGGGGAAGGTTGTCATAGTGCATGCAACCATACCCCTACATTAATGCAGAGAGGCAGTTTACTTGGACTCAAACCCGTGGCTAACCGGTCACAAAGGAGCAATCTTACTATTAATCCAAGGCCCACCCTTGGGGCCTTGGAGCGCAGCCATACCACCACAATTGGGAAGGCTGTTTTGACGACTTGAACTAGTTATACTGTCAAAATACATAAAATGTGATAGCAACTCTAAATTACCACTTTAAAGAAGAGCACAACATCCATATATTGACATTTCACTTCCCAATATTGCTTTTGAGAAGCAGTCATTTTCTTCAAAGCATCAGGTGGAATATAAAGCGTCTGTTTGTCATACAGAGCATCACCAGGTCTCCTTCTGTTAGCATCCCTAATTCGAGAAGGATGGAGCCATTCAAACTTACTAATTGTATCAGATTCTTCCACATCATTCTTGTGCCCAGCCCTTGAATCCGGAAGAAATTTAATTCTTTTGCTAGAATTTTGCAATGAACAATCATTCTTATCTTTGAAATTATAACATTCCTCTTGAATTCGTTTCAAACGAGGAACAAGGGGTCGCATACCCGGTGTTTCTGGTCCAAGAACATCATCATCACTTTCAATATGCAACGAACAACCATTATCAACTAATACATTTGAATTGAGAACACTGTTCTCTCCAGGGGACTGAGAAGCTGCTTTTTGTCCGCTCAATTCTTCTAGTTTGCTCAATTTACTAGAAGACTCTGAGCAAAAATTAGAGGAGCCACCAAATGCCTTGTTCCTGCAAATTATATCTACAAAATTAATAATATGCAAAACATGCAAGTGTACAATAAAACTTCCAAGAACTCATTATGTATGCAGTGGATGGAAGGGCACTTAATGTGTGAGCAAAAAACAAATAAAAACACATAACAAGAGCAAGCTTGCCAACTACAATATTTCTTTTCTTTCCTGTTAAATAACAGAGTAGAGTTTCAGTTTCAAATTCAAATAATCCCATCCCCAAAGGCCAGGGCTCTGCCACCATTGTAACTGTGCATGCGTGCGCACGCCACGCCCGGGAGGGGGGGAAGAGTGGGTTTGGGTGTTGTTTGGAAAGAACTCTCTACAAGTGGCTACATTTTGCGTATGGAGGATCACACACTCTTCTCCTACCAAACAAGTTAAACCATAAAACAGCCAATCATATTTTTCATTAAATCATAAAAAAATAAGTTAGATAAATACATCTCGTTCAAATTTCTTTAGACAGCCTCCGCCAAATAAACTTCAACTTAACTTGTGACATTAAACAACTTTATTTCATGCCACAAGGAACAATTTCAAGTTCGAATCATCCCATCCCCCGGTTCTCCCTCATTTTTTTATTTTATTTTTTTTTTTGTTTTTGTCGGAAACTAGAGCTTAGACTTTTCATGTACTATCACAACAGACTATTTAATGCCACTGGGAGCGATTTCAGAAACTTAAACCTTTCTCCTAATCAAAACAGCAGTTAACTAATATATAAACGCGTGTCATAGCTTGAATGATTGCGTTCTGGTGCTAGAAGCTCCGCGACTGAGCTAACATTTATACATATTTCAAAGACGTAACTAGTACGACATCAATTCCAGAACAATGATTTCAAAAAAAAAAAAAAACATTTGACAAATGCCCTAGAAATCTCCAAAACTAAAAAGGAAAAAAAAAAATTACCTCCCGCAAGACTTTTCGCGATCATCAACTTTCACAAACTTATGCATGATGCTCGAGAACAGAGAAGGTCTAGCCTCGTCGTTGTTCGCTGGGAGGCTGCCTGGTAAAATCCGACGCGGCACCTTTTCCGGCGGGGTATCGGTTCCAAGGACTTCGTGAGAGGAGTCCATGGGAGGTTGATGCCGACCGTGGAGCATATCTCCAGCGGATGAACCTCCGGATTTCTGGTTCTCCTGCGAGGGTTTCTTCAAGAACGACAGTATCGATTTCTGACGCTGCATTCTGAGACCCTGATGGTGCAGTGAGGCAGTGGTGGAGAGAGTGTGTGAGATCCAAGTTGAGACCTGTGAACTAAGTACATGAAGAATTGGCGCCTTTTTGTATTTTGGCCCTTTTGGATTATTATATTAAGAAAGATTATATGCCAAAAAACCTATCTGCTGAAATTTCCAGCAATCAATGTGAGCGGGTGAAGTAAATTTTTAGTTAAATTTTGGCGATAAGAGGATTAGTATTAAAATTTTATGTGCGGTTTAGACTTAAAAAGTTTTTTAATGAACTAATAAGAGTTTTAAATTGCTCAAGAAATGTTTTTATTATGCATTTAGAAATTAGGAAATAGAAATAAAATGACAAAGAAAAGTTGTTTTTTTTCTTTTTTTGTAATGCATAATTAAAAAAAAATTCATGTGAAAAATTTTATTTTTTACTTCCCTCCTTCTCTCCTTTATGAGTTTTTAATATGATTAATCAATTATATTCACCACCATTAAATGAATTAAAAAATCAAACTCATAATCTTAGGGACACCAAAATTACAAATCACCCTTATTACTTGAGTCATAAATGATAATTGTTATATATGTGTGTATATATATATATATATATATATATATATATATATATATATATGTATGGGACATAAAAACTATGGGGATAAGAGAGGGCATTATAAAATAATATATCTTTTTGTTTTGTGCTCAAAAAATTTTTTTAAAAAGTAAATATATTATTAACCAGTAAAAATTCACTTTATAAATTACTGATTATTTTACTTTATTATCAATCACATTTGAGTAAATTTCACTCTTAATGGGACAAATACAAAAACTTCTAATTTTTTTCTCACTATTTTTTTCTTTTTCATCACCAAAACCTTGATGTAAACAAAATCCAGATTTTTTTGACAAAGAATACATATGCATTTTAAGATATGAGTTTGGCAATGTAAAAAGACCACACTTCGAGAATAAAATATTGCAATTTTTTTAAGTTTTTATATCTTGAAATATATAATTATGTAATCCAAAATATATATACTTTAATAACATAACTTTTCCCTTTTCTCCTCAATTGTATAATTTCTATTTAATTTCTTTTTAAAAATTTCTTATTATTTTATTCGATATTTTCAAAAACATAGACAAAGATATAGTGAAGGAATTTTATAACAAAATAAATATTTATTAACTTTCAATTTTATTTCTAAAACATACGCATCTAATATTTAATTCATAGTATTAAGATGTTTATCTAACCATATTTTACTTGAAAATATTGAAATTCAAACTATAAATTCATGTAAAATATAAGATTCCATTGAGAATTATATTATTTTTAGATTCTCAATATTTTAGAATGCTCATATATGATTTTTTTTAAGAAAAATTATAAAATAATTATATTTTCTCAAATAGCCGAGAAGGCACACTTCACCTAAAAAAAATTTTAATTAAGTTTTTCATGCTTAGTTATGAAGTAAAAAATAAAATAAAATAAAAATTTTCAACTAATTTATCAAAACCACGAGAAAGAATCATACTCCCATTTTCTATTTTGCATTAATAAAAATACATAATAACTATGTTTGCATTTTTCTTTTTCTCCTTTTTTTAAAAAAAAATTATTTTAAGCAAATAAAAAAATCCCCGAACCTTCCAGATAATAAATCACCGTCTGCCACTTGGCAGGCACCGCAAGAACCTTCCAGAGCCTCCACCTGGTACTATAAAGATGTTCTTCGTCGTCCTCCGGCACGTCGTTTCCGCAAACAGCAGCCATTTTCTCCGATCAATCTCATAAACACTCTGCGCCTGTATTTCCTTCGAAGATGCCGAGCAGGAATCCGGAGGCGATAACGCAGGACTGGGAGCCGGTGGTTCTGCACAAGCCGAGGCCGAAAGGCCACAACCTCCGCGACCCAAAGACGGTGAACCGGGCGCTCCGTACCGGAGCGCCGGTCCAGACCGTGAAGAAGTCCGACGGCGGCACGAACAAGAAGGCGCCAGCGGCGGCGGCGAACTCGCGGAAACTGGACGAGGGGACGGAGCCGGCGGCGCTGGACAGGGTAGCGCCGGAGGTGAGGCAGGCGATACAGAGAGCGCGGGCGGAGAAGAAGATGAGCCAGGCGCAGCTGGCGAAACTGATCAGCGAGCGGCCTCAGGTGGTGCAGGAGTACGAGAACGGCAAGGCGGTGCCTAGCCAGGCGGTGCTGGCGAAGATGGAGAAGGCCCTCGGAGTGAAGCTCAGAGGCAAGATCGGCAAGTGATCCGAGCTAATTTATGGATTAATTAATTGTAGACGATGCTGTTGGTTGTTGATTGTGCATGTACAAATTGAATGGCCCTAATTAAGATCGATGTGTGTAGATTCTCGCAGTGATTTCATGTGTCTGAATTTCTTGTTTCTTGTGGTGGCATGTTCTTGAGTGATTACTCCGATGTGGATGAATTGAAATGAGTGGTGTTTGTGTTGACACTCCTTATGAAACCAACGGTCACCTTTTGTTACAGAGTACAGATTTAGTTTCTTTTTTTTTTTTAATATAATTTTATATTATATTTTAATTAAAGTTATATATATTTAAATTTAAGTCACTAAATCTTTAAGTCGATTAGAGGGGAGTTTGGTTGTTGAGCGTTGAAAATTATTTTTAAATTAATTAAGAAAAATGGTTACTAATTTTAGTGTAAATAAATTATTAAATTTAAATACTAAATAACTATATATAATAATTAATATGTGGATGTGTTTATTTGGATTGTTTTTTCGTCATTTTTGTTTTTATATAAGATAGAAACAATAGAGAGATTTTTAAAATTTTGAATAACTTTTATTTAGAAATCATTCAGATCAATTAAATTTTATACTATCATTCTCATTATTTTATCCTATTAATGTTTCTCAAATCACTTCTAGGTTAGTAGGATTAAGTGTTAGAATTTTGTTTGATGAAGTTCAAATTTTCAAAATTTGTTTTAAATAGTACTAAATATTATAAATGAAATAAAAAGAGGAAAAAAAATTTGGAAGTATAGAAATTCAACAACTTAGTCTTTCAAAAATTAGATGTTGTTAATCATTTTATTATATCATTTTGTTGTAAAACTTGCTCTTATATATTGGCATTTCAAAAGTTAATCACATAATAAATCATTATGTGGACATATCAAAGGTTGTAACCTATTATCTAAATAGTCATCCATATAAATATACACGTTTTATAACACTTCCCCTTTGATGACTATGCACTATGAATATGTCTCGTTAAAACCTTCACTAAGGAAAACTCTGTGGGACAAAACTTAACAAAGGAAAAAAAGTACAATATTCATACTTTTCCTAAAAAATACAATCAATTAAAAAATATCCTTAAGTTGTTACATTCCAATGTTATGTACATGTTTCTTGAAAATTGAAATTGACAATGCTTTTATGAATGGATCTGCTAAGTTGTCACTTGAACGAATTTTACAAATATCAATATTTCTTTTCTTCAAAAGTTCATAAGTGTAAAAGAATTTTGATGAAATATGTTTAGTTTTATCACATTTTTTGTATTCACTTTTAATTTGTGCAATACATACTGCACTATCCTCATATAATATTGTTGGCGTATCATTCTCCAGTGATAATACACTTGTCTCTTTAATATGTTGAATTATAGTTTTTAACGATACACATTCACAACTTGTTTCGTAAACTATCAATATTTTTTAATGGTTCGAAGAGGTAACAATGATCGTTTGTTTTATAGATCGCCATGAGATAGCAGCATCACCACATATAAAAATATAGCTTATTTGTGATCGAACTTTATGAAGATCAGAAAGATATTCAGTATTAGCATATCCTTTCAACACAGACTTTACACCTTTTGGGTAAAACAAACTCATATCAGATGTGCCACGAAGATATGTTTTACTCAATTTTAATGTCTCTGAGTTGGTGTAGAACTAAACCTTACCAGTAAATTTACTGCAAAAGTTATATCTGGTCTAATTCAATTTGCAAGATACAAGAGTGCTCCTATTGCATTAAAATAGGGTACTTCAGGATCAAGGATTTCTTCATCATATTTTCGATGACGAAAAAGATCATTTTTCACATCAAGTGAACGAACAACCATGGGGGAGCTTAATGGATAAGATTTATTCATATAAAATTATTTCAAGATTTTTTCTACATAAGATGATTGATGAATAAGAATTCCACTTGTTAAATGTTTAACTTGAAAACAAAGACAAAATTCTATCTTCCTAAGATCTTTCATTTCAAATTCTTTCATTAAATAATTAACAGTCGTTGAGATCTCTTCTGAATTTCCTACTATATTTATGTCATCAACATAAACTGCGACTATAGCAAATCCAGAATTTATCTTCTTAATGAAAACACAAAGACAAACAATATTATTTTCATATCCAATTTTCAACAAATATTCAATTAGACGATTGTACCACATTCATCCAAATTGTTTCAATCCATGCAAGGATCTTTGTAATTTAACATAATACATTTACCGTTATTTTGAATTATATGCTTCAGGCATTTTAAATTCTTTAGGGATTTTCATATATATGTCATTATCCAATGAGTCATACAAGTAAGATGTTACTACGTCCACGAGGTGTATGTTGAGTCCTTCAGAAACTGTTAAACTAATCAAAAATTTGAAAATAATTGCATCCATAACAGGGGAATAGGTCTCATTATAATTGTCACGTCCCGAACCCTGAAATGGGACCTAGGGGTGAATTTAAGTAACCTAACCTGTCTCTGTATCAATTAAAATATACATGATACAACATACAAAGAGGGTCCAATCCCGTGGGGTGAACGGATGCCCTACATACATACATACAATCCTCCATAGTCATCGATACATGCAGTGGAATATGGTCTTTCTATACATAAAACTGTACCATACCAGAGTCTATACCATATAAGGTTATTCATCTCTACAAATACCATACATACTACGGGCGTCTACAAAATCCATCACGACCGCCTGGTTACAAAACTCGTACCTATCAGGTACTAGTAGTAGCTAAACCACACCCCCGCTTTCGGATGCGAGGATGCTAGTTTCGGCTACCCGAAGGACTTGAAAAATATTTGTATATATTCGGGGTGAGACACCTCTCAGTAAGGGAGAGAACAAGTTATATTAGTGTGTGGCATACCAGTGTCATTTTACATATTTCATAACATATACATACGATACAGTTTGAAACAATTCGTACAGTTTCAAAACATTTTCCATACAGTGTCATACAGTTCCAGTATTTTCACAAAAACCATTCCAGTTCATACAATACCCAACATACATACATACATACGGTCAGTGTCGACACACTAGTTTGCAACTACACCAGGTCACCACAAACTCATAGCGATTACATTGCTACACACGCAACTACGCTGCGACGACTGAGGCCCAATGGTGAATCCATTGCTACATACGCAACTGCACAAGGTCACCCAGTCTTACAGCGGTTACGTTTCTACACATGCAACTACGAAGATCTACGACTCAGGCCCAATAGTGAATCCATTGCTACATACGCAACTACACAAGGTCACCTAGTCTCACCCCGATTACATTGTCATGTGACAACTACGCTGCGAAGACTTAGGCCCACTGTGAATCCATTGCTACATATAGTAACCTGCTGAATCATATTGGTGATATTTCACACCCCGGATATAGAGTCGGCCACTCTCGGCGTACGGTAATTAGCCGCCACATAGTCAATTTCACAAAACCTGGAATCATTTTGGAACTCACGTCCCTATACATTTCAGCGTATGGTAATTTGCTGCCACATAATTGTTTCACAAATATCTGAAACAAAATACATACATCCATACGTACCACACTTATTTGGTTTACGGCAAATCATATCATTTACATTTTCAAATATACAGTTTATGCAAATATGGATTACGGTCATCTCATTAATACAGTTTAAACAAGACAAATGGTTTTCCAAACAAAGTATAGATGATACCCGAAATCCCTAATTTTCCTAAAAAACTGTAACCCAAAAATCCCGTATTTTTACCCAATAGATTTCCCAAAATAAGTAGCCAAAACATACATACGATCGTAACCTATAGGCTTACCGATTCTGATTTAAAAAATGGACTGATATAAACAGAATCCCCTTACCTTAACCCAAAATCCAACTACGAACTCTACGAACCGAGACTCCGAAATCTACAAACCACAGTACAGAACATACTTACAATCCGTACTACTATACATATACCGAATCATAAATGAAAACCGAATCTTATCTCGATTTTGGCCCGAAACCCGAAAACGCTTGAATCAAGATTCCGATCTAGCAGAAACGTAGAGAATCCTTCACTGATCCTCGCAATAACTGTGGATTTGTGAATCTGGCAACAAACGGCGAAGGAATCGAAGAGAGAGAGAAAGCTTCAAAATCTAGACACAGAGAGAGAGAAATCCAAAACTTAGCAATGAAGCAAGCCCAAAATATCCTTATAAAGACCTTTAACCCGAGGGATTTTGTTGACAAATTGGTCTCCTCGTCGACGAGGTCTTCAGGGATTTCGTCGACGAGGCAGCGATTTCGTCGACGAACCCTGATATTTAAATTTCCCTGAACCCCTCGGCTTTTTCTCGTCGACGAACCTCTGAATTTCGTCAACGAAAAGTCTACTACCTTCGTTGACGAATTTTGGTCTCGTCGAAGAAGTCTGCAGAATTCCATACTTACTCCTCTTTTACGTAATTACTCGTACAATACAAATTCGGGTTCTTACAATAATCTATATCGGGCCTTTAGGAGAAACTTTGTGCTACAAGACGCACCTTGTATCTCACAATTTCATTCATTTCATTTCTTTTACGTACAAAAACTCATTTATGCCCAACAAGTTTGACATTCTCAAGTGTTTGGACTACTGGTCCAAATACTAGTCCAAATACCTTACGTTTGGCTAATAAGTCTAGCTCAGCCTGTATTGCTTCTTTCCATTTTTGCCAATCATTTCAATATCGATATTCTTCTACAGTTTGAGGCTCAGGCTCATTACCATTAATAATTTTTGAAGTAATCGCATATGCAAACACATTGTCAACAACAACTTCATTTCTTCTCCGCATATTTCCAAATTTTAATAAGATCTCATAATTTTTCGGTACCGAAACCACTTATGGCGTTGCTTCTGTGGAAATATGGGATTGTTGATCTATATTTCTTTTAACCTCTTCTTGAGTGTTAATGAACTCTTTTGGAGTGTCACTTTTATTCATTTCCTTTTTCTTTCGAGAAACAGTATCCTTTGCACCAATTGGTCTACCACGCTTCTTGCGCACTTTAGATTCCTTAGCTACTATTCCCATTGAGTGTTCTTCAGGAACAATCAATATGGCAGGAATATTTGCAGCCTGAACATGTGATTGAGTGACTCTTTTGGTGTCTGTAAAAACATTTGACAATTGATTTGTGGGTGTATTAAGATTAGACAAAGTTGGTGTGTTCCAATAAATTTTTTATGTTTTTAATCCTTTACCTTTTCCTTCTCCTAATGACAAAAAAACTGATTCATCAAATTGACAATTTAAAAATCTTACTCTAAAAAGATCACCTGTAAGTCGTTCAAGATATTTAATGATAGAAGGAGAATCAAAACCAATATCCAAGACGACATTGTGGTCCCATCTTACTTCGTTGTGCAGGTACAATAAATACAAAGCAACCAAAAATTCTAAGATGATATTCTGATTTGAAATTGTAGATGTAATTAAAAGATATTTCATATCACATTCATTTTTTGTTTCAACATGATATCCATTGCGACGTATATCTTTAAAACTTAGTAGATTTCTTCGGAAACTACTAGAATACAACGCATCATCAATATACAATTTTGTCTCATTTGAAAACATAATGTAAATTCTTCCAGAGCCCTCTATTACATTTGTAGAACCAGATATTGTATTAACATTAATTTCAACTAATGTTAATTGCAAGAAATATTTTTTAACATGAAGAATTATGTGAGTCGGGGCACTATCCACCAAACACATGTCATCCTCCATTTTATCAAGTTTATTTTGTATAATATAATAAATGAAAAATAAAATTTAGAATTAGGAAAGATAACAAAATATTACCAAACATATTATATGTAAAACTTTTAAAAATTACATAAATTATTTTTTTTTTCAAAATAACAAAAATATGAAAATAATTTAATAGTAAACATTTCCTTCCCCAATCAAATGATCAATTTTGTCACTAGAATCCTCAAAAAAATCAAAAACATCAAAATCAACATCCAAAGGAAACTCATACTTAGCATCAATGGGTTTAGACAAATTCACTTCAGCATTTTTCTCTTTTCCTTTTAACGATGCCTTGTAAAGATCAACTAGGTGTTTAGGAGTGCAACATATTCGAGACCAATGACCTTTTGTTCCACACCTAATGCAAATATTATCATTATTTTGTATTTTTGTTATTTTATTCATAGCTTTCTTTATTCTTTACCCATTTCCTTTGAGTCTTTTCAGCACCTTTGCTTTCAAACTTTGAAGGATGATCTTCATAGGTCCAACAATTTTTCCTATCACGACACCTTTTACCACCACAACCTCATTCATGACCTTGAGAAAAAGCCACATGCACTTCAGGGAATGGTGTTGAGCCAGTTGAACGAGATTGATGCTTTTTCAACAAAAGCTCATAATTTTATTCAGTCACAAGTAAACGAAAAATTAGCTAAGAATATTTTGTAAATCTACGCTCTCAATATTGTTGCTGCAGGAGCACATTCGAAACATAAAAAGTCGAATATGTTTTTTGTAACATATCATCATCGGTAATTTTTTCTCCACATAACTTCAATTGAGAGCTAATTTTGAACAAGGCTGAATTATATTCACTTACAGTTTTAAAATCTTACAGTCGTAAGTATATCCAATCATATCGAGCTTTTGGAAAAATTATCGTTTTTTGGTGTTCATATCTCTTCTTAAAGTTGTTCCAAAGAACTAATGGATTCTTAATAGTAAGGTATTTAATTTTCAATTTTTCATGTAAATGGTGTCGAAGAAAAATCATTACCTTTGCGCAATCCTGCTGGGATGCTTGATTTCCTTTTTCAATTATACTTCCAAAATTTATAGCATTAAGGTAAATCTCAGCATCAAGTACCCATGGTAGATTTTTTCTTCCAGAAATATCAAGGGCAACGAATTCAAGTTTTGTAAGGTTTGACATCATAAAGTCACTTTGAAAACAAATAAAAATTCAAAGTTAAGTAAATATTAAATGGAAATGTTATTCTCACATATATCCCAACATAAAAATATTTAAGAAGACGTACTCAAGATAAGAGATATAATTAACATATAAATATAGTTTGACAAAAAACTAAAGTTATATAGATGACAAATGTTAAAGGAAACAAGATTCTTACCTTAGAATAATACCAACGAAACTTGTTATACCATTAGAAATTTGATCGTGTTGATAATGTGTTGTAAATGAAATAAAAATAGGAAAAAAAATTAGAGTTACAGAAATTCAACAGTCTATCTCTTCAGGAACTAGATGTTATTAATCATCTTATTATATTATTTTGTTGTAAAGTATGTTCTTATATAGGCAAATACATTGACATCCCAAAAGTTAATTACATAATGAATCATTATATGGGCACATCAAAGATTGTAACCCATTATTTAGATAGTCATCTACATAAATATACATTTTTTACTACACTGAACAGATTATTTAATGGGTTGCCATTGAATGAACCTTTCTTCTTTTTGTAATCATTATTGTATAACTCCAAACTTAATTTAAACAAATGTTAAAGATTAATTATTCTTTTGATGATGATTATGAATTGTCAAAAATATTTGAGATCTATTTGATCATTGAAGAGAGTTTATGATGTTTTTTAAGAGAATTGCAATGGCTCTATGAATTATTAATATGAAAGAATTGGTATTTGGGATTTGTTAGTTTCAAAAATTTAGATTGTAGTTTGGAGTATTGAGTTCAAATCTTGAATTTAAATTTAGATGAATTTAAATTTTATTACTTTTTATTAAGGATAAATATGAGGATTGCTTACCTAATTTGAAAACGTTGTATGCTGCAATGATGGGGATATTCAATATGTGAGAAAGGTTCTTGGTATGCTTAAAGCTAATAAAATTAATATTGATGGCTTTGTACAATCTAGTTGTTTAACTTGGTTTATAACTTTGCATACTTACTTAAATGAAGGATTCTTTCTTCAATAAAAAAATTGTAGAGAATTGTTTTTTGCACACAGTAGATAATTAATAAAAAATATTAATATAATATATCAATAATGATGTAATTTATTACTAATTATTCACTTTTTTTAATATACTAATTATTCACTAACTTTTGCTTCTCCTTATCCGGTGAGAAAGAAGAAAAGTAACTTTTGTTACTTTAAGACGATGTGATCAAATTCATCAAAGTTTTATTTTCTAAGTTTCAAATAATTTCTTTCATTTAGCTCTTGGTGCATTCCCCTTCATAGCCTGTATTTCACTAGGAAATATTTGTAATATAAAAAAGAGAATTGTAGATTTACCTATCTCTAAAAAAGTCTTAGTGTACATCTTTATATATATATATATATATATATATATATATATATATATATATATATATATATATTTATATATATATAATATTAAGGTATTCTTCGGGTTGTTCAAATCGAATAAGTTTGATGTCTGACTTGGGCCTATATGATATAACCGATAAATAAAAATAATGCAACACTCCAACATGAGGAGTATAATGAGTAGATTTATAATCTTTAAGACTAGTTTTAAATCTAATACTTTAGTCCCTGGTGACATGAGTCTCTCTCTACAACTCATGAATTAAGAATCCTCACAACAAGAAGGTCTAATGAAACCTTTACAAGAATTTTTCATAAAATCACAAAATACTAATATTATTAATTTTGAATAGCTCAATGTATTTGATTTGGCAAATACATTATTATTGTATGCACTTTTGCCTTTCTCATATGCGTAGCATTGAGATTGTTCTAAAAAAAAAAAGAAGATATTGGTAATATTAGTATCAAAAGGAATATAAAATTAAAAAATATGAACCTTCTACTCCAATTCTTCCTTTTTTACAGGAATCAATAAGGAGGTCATTCATCTTAACTTTTTTTTGCTTACACCAACTAGAAGGCCTTAATTACTGATATTAGAAAGCAAGCGCGGTATGAGTGCTTGCTAATGTTAGCCCTTTGATGCTCAAATTCATAAGATCAATCAACTTGAGACGAAGAAAGAGGTATATATATTTTATTTGGTTATTCAGTTAAACTAATAATTCTTTCTTAGAGCAGAAAACAATAACCGTTTGATCAAACATGCGTATTCTCGGCAAAGGCCATAAGACAAGAACAAAAGAAAACAAAGCTTGGGTAATATAAAATCAACAGAATTTTGAAAAACCTTGAAATATTTTAAAGACTCTTTTTGCTCAAATTTGATGAATTTGTTTGATCATTATTTGTATATATTTTATTTTTATATGTGTGCATCCCAATGATTAAATAAAAGGTTAAAAATGTATTTCAAACCTCACCTATATTAGTTATAAGAGAAATTTATCTAATAAGATCATCTTTAGAGGTTTTATTAGGTATTCCTAAATCGCACCTTATTTAACATTTTCTTTTAAATTTTTAATACTTATTGCTTTTTGAGAAGTTAATTAAAGATCACTAAATTCAATTTAAGGATAATTCATGATTAATTACGTAGCATTCATAGAATGGATGTGTAGAGAGTAATAGTACCTTCCTCTCGCATAACTAAACTCCTAATCCCAACTTTGATAAATATAGACCGAGATTATTAATATCTTAGCCTAGGATTAGTCTAGAGACTAATCAACAAATGGTAATTAGGTGAACTAACTGTACTTAGGAAAATAACATATTAGTGGTGACTCTATTGAACCTTTAATATTATTATCCCTTACCACTCTAGACCCTTCTCCAAAAACAATAACTATTGATAACCTCTATAGCCAATCCTGAAATTAGGCTTCAAAGCATGATTCTTATGACCAAAAACTCTTTTCACCTTATGACATTTTAAATGGGCATGATTCATGTTTGCATCATCACTGATCTTTGGATTCTAGAGCAGACATTCTAAATAACATTTTTAAAACTAAAGAAATAATCTCAAACAACAACCTTGACCAATTTTCTAAATAGACAAATCTTATGTTTGAAAAAGGCATTGTCACATCGAATTTTAGATTTGTGTGGATTTGGATAAAATGTAATACAAATTATATTAATTTTTTTTCAAATCCATCCAAAGTGCATAACAAAGAACTAATGCATTCTACATTCGAACCCCTAAATTTTAGCTCTGAAACTGTTCTAAACAGAGTTATAAAAACAATCATATTTCCATCCAATCAATCAACCTTTTGATCAGATTTAACAAGTTTGGGATCTAAAAACATAACCAATTCTCTACATAGATTTGATATGAATGAAATACAAAGTTGTACTACTATGTGTATGGGTATTCTAGGCTTCTAGCAATACAATAAGACAACCGCCTTCTAGATCATACACACACCTGAAAGCAAAGTTCACCTTCTATTAATTCATTTCCTTTATGGTGTAAGGATGGACCCCCATCTTAGTTCTTTATTAATTTAATTTGTTTCTCATTCTATTAGTTGCGGAAGTTGAATTTTATAAATTAAAATCCTAATAGGGTTGGCAAAACGGATTAATGGACCAAGTTCGAGTGGGTCGTAAATGGATAGAGATTAAATGGATTCGTATTGACCTCTTTATTGACTAATATATAAATCCAAACCCTTTAATAAAGGGTAATCTGTTTAACAATATAATTTATTTATTTTAAAATTTTTTAAAATGGTCAAAATCGGCAAATATGAAACAAACCAGCAACAAGTCAAAATCCCTATGATTCCAAGCCAATCAGAGATTGCAAATCAATGACTGGGAACTTACATGAGGAGGTTGAGAAGAGCAAAGACAAAGTTGGAACTGGAAACAACGCTTACAGAGGAAGACAAAGTAGGAGAAGGTTCCAATGAGACGAGATCAACCCTGCAACAGCTGTCATCAAAGTCTCAAGACACGAGACAAGAAGTGGAGGAAATAAGCAAGAATCTGAGAGAGTTGAGAGATGCAGAGAGATGGATGATGGCCGATCGCACTTCGCAGGGCACGTGCACAACCCAGAAGGCCAGAACGGTAAACAGAGAACCCTAGCCCGCTAGCTGCCTGGCGCTTGTTCCTGCGGAGACTCGGAGTCTCTAAGGCTTCATCTTCGTTTATCGTGAAATAACTCAAATCAGAATCACAGTTCACACGAATCAATGAATCACATCACACTTTCGTGTTTCCGCCTTCAGGAAACAGGAATTAGGAATTTAGGGCAACACCCGCAAACAAGTTGCACCGCTTGCACGCAGTAGGAACACTAGAAGTCTCAAGTCTGGAACAGCCAAACAGGGTTTGGGGGAAATGGGGATTGGCGAATGAGGGTTTCAGTGGTTCACCGTTCGGGTTCTACAGCTTCTGGCTTCTGCCTTTCTGGGTATCGGGTGGTGGGGTGGATTATTAAGTTAACGGGTAGCAATGTAGGGCTATATTTTATATATATAAATAAATGGGCCACCCGAGGATACCTGATCCAAACACGCCCAACATGTTTATTAAATGAGTCGGATTCGAATTGATCCGTTTATAAATAGGTCACCTTATATTAAATTCAAGTCTAATTTAAACAAGTAGATCACAGATCACTGGTCAGAACCTTTGGCACCCCTAATCCTATCTAAGATTTTGGTTCAAATTTGAACTGGAAGTCTGGAACTCAGATTTTGAAGTCAAAATTGAAATCAAACTCAAAGATAAATTGTTAACCTCCTTGTTCTAGGCCCCACACAAAAGCCAAGTAGTTGCTGATAACTAGTAAGACAACAAAATTAGATAAAAGGGGTTTCAATAACTTTGATCGGATTGGTTGATATTTATAGGAATCATTAACCCAATTTCGATATATATATTTCTTGCTTCCAACTTTGATAGATATCTCATTATCTCTAGTTAGTTTTGTCTTTCATGAATGAGCATGCCATGCCTCTGGAGAATGAGCATGCTATGAAATCCATCTATCATCAATGATCTCAAAAGCATGTGATTAAAAATCAGTTGTTTTGATGTTTTAAAACCACTGAATTTTGGTTTGGATCTTTTACGTTGAAATCCAAAATAAACCATCAATAGGTTACCAATCAAGAACCCCAGAAAATCCCAAATTAAACAAAACCAAACTAGATTAAACATAAAAAAATCATGTAATACATAAATATATTTCTAAAAAAGCATTATTGTAATTTGTAACCAAAATTAAACTGCATACCTGGCATCCCCTTCCATTCCAGAAAAAGTGATCCCTCGCTTTTGTTCAATTTCTGAATCCACTTCCAGAACCATTGATCTGAGTTTTAAAGGGTCTATGAGAGCTAAAACCACCGCGATTGAAGATGTGTAGGTAGATTAGAGAAGAGTAGGAAAGAGATACAAAAAGAAGAAGAAGAAGAAGACATACCAGGGCTGCATCTTGAGTACATGCATGAAGATAATAGAGAGGAGGTGAAAATTGGGAGGGTCTGGTTAGTTCAGGGAATGGTTTTCTTATTATTCTTATATTCCAACTTTGTGCGAGAATGGGCATTCCTCATATGTTTTGGACAAAATGCTGAACAATTCCTTGGAATGCATTCTCACTTTTAAAAGCTCACTCAAACTTAAGAAAGGAAATGAAATGTTGGAACAGGAACCCACTATATTCCATTTTTTTCCATATCAAACATAGCAGCGCGCGCAGAGTCCACTTATTCCGCAAGGAATCCATAATTGACTGACAAAGATTTACAAAAATCTGGTTTGGATTGCATAACTTGGAAATTTGCAGTGAATAATAGCAATTATAGACAAAATCATTCCACAACTATTTTCCCAATGCAAATTGCAAAATCAGCATCATGAAAAAGGATCATACAATCCTACTTTTGTGATCAAATGGCTAAAATTTTAACTACACATGCACCAAAGCAACTCATAATCCCGTAAAAGCAGTATCAGTTTCTCAACCAAAGAAATCCCACAGCCAATAAAAACAGGGTAGAACATACAAATCATTCTTCATATCAATCACAAACTTCAACTAATTTCATGCAGAACCTTCATCTGGCTTTGCTTCATCTGGTTTTGACTTGGATGTTCCCAAAGGGGATGGAGAACCCTCTGCCCCCATCTCTGCCCTCAGGTCATTGATGCTCTGCTCCAACTCATTTATGCGTGTTCCCATCTCATCAAGTGTATTGCAGTTAAAGAAACAAGAAAATCCCCAGAATACATGTCATTTTTAAATCTTAATTAAAGAGGGAAGACAAAACAATACACATCTGGAGTAATTCAATAACAAATCACACTAAAAGAGGATCCAAACATAGTTGTCAAATGGAGATATGAATTGTGAATCGAAATTTTTGGGAATTGAGAATTGAGAATTGGATCGGATTGAATCGTGAGATTCGATACAAAATTTCCAACATCAATTGTAAATTAACATTTGCAGTTTGACAATAAAAAATAAAATCATATTTCATGCGTATGCTTTCCATAAACAAATGAAAAGTAAGGGAAATGTCAAAAAATAATATTAAAAAAATGAACTGCATGCCATCTAAGGGAAGTAGTCAAGAAATAATAATAATAATATTTCATGCATATTCTTTCTCAAATTAAAAAGAAAAGAATAATTAACCTTAATAAAATGATAATAATTTAAACAAACTACTAAAAAAATCAACTTTTGAATCTTAAACTCAACGAAACAAAAGAAACACCTCAGCCGATGAGTGTTTACTGCTTAGTCCTTTCTTTTCAATGGCAAAACCCTATACTTCCCCAAGAGTGAAGAATGGTTTTGTGAAGGCAACATAAGACCTAAGGCTCTATTTTCCTCCTCTTTTTTAGCAGAAAACTGGCATAGACAAAGAATGGAAGATAGTCACGTAAAAACAAAAAGCAAGGAAAAAAGAAATGTTGTTTTGGGGGTTTTAAACTAGCCAGATCTGTCAGGATACAAAAGGTCTACAATTGTGCGAATAGGTGGATTCAAATTGATTTGTTAGATTCATGAGGCGAATTGATAGCTTCAGCAACGATTCAATTATTTTTAGATCTGCTAGTAAGATTCGAATTGATTTGGTGTGGAATTGATATGAATTGTATGAAACAAATTGCGACTCATAAGATTCAAACAACTATGGATCCAAAGATCATAGAAACCAGCAATTTGAAACCAACCACTACCATCGGTAGTGGAAAATGTGCTCCAGTTTGTACTTCCTCAAATCCTAATGCTTTTGGAATCCTAAGAGGTTTGAATTGTTAATGCTTGGTCTGCTAAAGAACACATCTATGATCAAGGAGTTGTCAATGCTTGGTCTGCCAAAGAACACACACTGTGACCAAGTATCACATGTGTCTGATAATTACACTGGCAGAGATAAGGATTTGCTCATCACCTATGTAGCGCTGCATGGTCTAATCAAACAAGCATATTATTATTATTATTATTATTAATATTTTCACTGTACAAACTAATTGATCATATTACCATCTGAACTATATGTGAGAATAAATCTGTAAGAGACCGGCCGCAGATATCAAAATGCATGGCTAGGACAAAACATAAATCTGTCAACTGTTTAAGAGGACCACATGGGAAGAACCAGAATCATGCAACGTAATGCAGAAAAATATATAAAACAATTTCAACAAAATCTAAGCATGTGGGGAAAGGATATTCTTCGTAACAATGGAGTCAGACATCGCCTGGAACCTGGATTGCTGCAAACAAAATAAGTTTCTTAATAGCAGTAAAATACATTTGAAAAGCAAAGGCTCTGAATTATAACTCACCATCTGCTGAAGAAGGTTTTGTACCTGAAAAAACCAATGCAGAATAATTAGTCAGAGATGAAGGTCTTTTTTTGTCTTAAAAAAAATCCATTTTGTGTATCAGTACATACATGTTAATTTAACAATTAACTTCTCACAATTTAAAGTAATGCAGGATAAACAATCATCAGTTACTTATTCAAATGTCCAACTGGCAAGATACAATTAAACCACACAATGCAAAACCCTGAAGAGTTTAGACCACATCCAACTCCATTTTGTCTTAGGATCAGTATATGACCTATTAAGCTTGCTTTGTTACATAGTTCCTACAGCATACTTCCCTAGTGGGCAGATAGATTTTTCAGAATCTTCCAATAGCAAAAACACTAAATGTAAAGGATCCAGGCTTCTTAAATTGACAACAAACTCACAAAAACTGTCATATCAGCTGTGCTCTGTTTTGGATCTTCTGAATCATGACCGTCCTGCCAGAGCAGATAAAGTCGCATGTCAGAGGAAAATTTCTCAATGGAAAAAAGTGGTTTTAATTCCAGTTTGAAGAATAGAGCAACTAAAGGGGCAAACTTGAACACATAAAATATAAAACACTTCAACAAGTGAATTTCAATGCTAAAATACAACTGATCACCGTATTCAAGAATTTTAAAGTCAACGCCTTCACAAGCAAGAGAAAACTTGCAGAACTCGTCACATGGAATTATTCCAAACACAAGACTAATGTATTTCCTTAATAAATGACATTGTCCAAGTTCATGTTGTATCAAGCACAGGCATCACTACCAATATAATGTCCTCTTAGAAAAGAATATAGAAGAATGCGTTTTGAGCTGTGAGTTCTACAATGGCAAATTAATTTTGCCCAATCAAAATTACTTTATTTGCATCCTTTGAATTTCCACTCACATAATGCAATTTTGACTTGAGATTATCCAGTCTCTCACTCCTCCCTCAAGATAAAAGAGTCTAACCAAGATAAACATTCTATCAATAAAAGAACTTAAAAAAATAAAAGAAATTCACCATATAAGATTGTACAGACCAAAAAACATATCTGTCATTCCTAATGAAGCAAACAGCCATAGAAAAATTAATCTATAGTTAATACTCACCAAAGATAGGATGGGGGACATTTATCCAAAGAGGGCACGGACATGCGCAACATACAACAATGAATGCACATTCAATTTGAATGCATTACAATCACATGAAAAAACAAGATAAGGTCATGAGAAAAGACAGTGGTCTTCAGGCTAAACTCTAATGGCCAACAAAATTGATTCTCTCATTCGGAGGCAGTTCCAAGCACATGATTTATCTACTTCAGATTAAAAGCCCAAATAGGTATTATTGGTCAACAAAACGGTACAAGGAGTGGCCTAAAAACTACAAACCTTGACATATTGAAATAATTCATGCGTCTAAAAAAAGTAACTCTTAAATACTAAATTAAATCAGAAATCCCAGTGGAGCTGCAGCCATATAACTTCAGTGAAAAGCATTGTTCCAAATAACACTTGAACATCAATATATTGAGAAACAAAATTTTTGCCAGATTACCCCACTGTGTATTAGATTTGGAAACCATACAAGTACTGCTTAAAAAAATTTGGATAAATTATAACCATCTCATTTCAAAGTCATTGATGCAAGATAATTTGTAATTTAATAAATGCCAAGTGCCTGTCTTGTTACCAACTACCATGAGTGTGATTTTTTTCTAAAATATTGCCCACATTTAGGGCCCATTTGGGAGTATGGTCATCAAAATACAGATCCAAATCCTATCATCCTACAAGCCAGACTTGTCTGATCAATCTGGATACTATGAAAAATTGAAATCAAGTACGATCCCAGTAGGATCGTAGGTTTGCGATCCTATATGGGATGCCACAGATCCTACTTGCGCAATAGAATATGGAATTTTTCTGTTTAGGATTTTTTTTAACAAAAAGGCCCAATTCATATTTTTATCAGCCCAAACATTTTATTTTTGCAATAGGCATGAAATTTGGTCTAATTGGCCCAAATGCATCAAAATTAGGGCAAAATAACAAGCAACTCCCAGGATTTATTAGTTCCAAGTTAAGAGAGCAGCCAAGCATCTCCCTGAAAGCTCTCTTACTTCAAAACTGAAAGCTCTCTAAGAGCTTAGAGCTCATTATAGGAAGGGCCCAAGTTATCTATCAGCAGACTGCAATATTCCTTCTTCCAGAAGTAGCAGAGGCCAGCTGAGAGCTTTGCGATCAGCTGAGAGCTTTGCGATCAGCAGAGAGCTTCAACAACCAGGGAATTGCATTGTCAGGCTGAAAGCTTAAAGTTGCACACTTGTAGAAGTCATGCATCATCTTTGTAGTTTTTCCACTTCTCTTATTATCAGCAGGCCAGAGACCTTCAACAAAAACCACTCCTTTTTTTCTTCCTTTTCCTACTCTTTTTCTTCCTTTTTTTTTACTTCTGATGACAAAGCCACAAAAGATGAGAATTTTACAGCAATATGATTAAGATTAGCATTTTCCTCTTCCCTTTTTCTTCCTACTTTTTGTTCTTTTGAATAAAATAATTATTGAATAAACACGCTAGCAACAGTCTGCCCTTTGAGGAGCACTTTGCAATTCAGACCATTAAGATTTTTTTTTGGGTCAAAACCGCTGAAGGAAAAAATTTCTACGTGCTAGTTATCAAGCTAGTTACAATCCTGAAATTTGCTTTAATTTCTTAAACTTACTACCAACTTTTTGGGATTAAAATTACAATCCGATCCTGTGAACTTCCCCAACAATCCTACGTAGGATCCCAATTCCACATGTTTGGGAAAGCTTCGGGGTAAAAATAATTTCAAAATGCGAAATTACTTAATAAATGAAGCATCAACACTCCAGCACCTTCAAATGCTGGTGTCCAACAGACGGACAGCCTGCTGACACTACAGGCACAAGTCTGACATGCATCAGGAAAAATTAACTAATTTTTTAAAAGACAAATTTATTTCTAATATGTGTATGAGAATAAAACCTCTAATGCATCTTCAAATTATTTTACCAGAATATTCTAGTTTGAAATGGGAAAATCCAGTAAACATGCCTAAATACACACACGCGGGCACAAGCACACAGTCAATTAATTAAGTACCATATACCCAACATATGATATTCTAATTTTCCAAAATTTTTCCTAATCTATGACGAGTGTCACTATCTTTCTTGTCTATAATAAGATGCAACAACTTAGTTGAAAAAGTGATCATAATTCAAAATTTAACTTTGACAGATGCTTCAAGACCAACTTTTGATTTTAGGTTGAAAATCAGTTCAAATTTTGAACTCCTAGAGTGTGAGTGTGTGACTTAACAACCAAGCTGCAGAGATCTAAGCTAAAGCTAATGCAAGATAGCATCACTTTGCATTCAAAGCTGTCCCAGAGGGCCACTCAATGAATTAGCAGTGAAGGATAGGCAGCTTTAGTTTATTCAAAAATGAAAAATAACTCCTCAATGAACTGCAACTACTGCATTTCAATCCCAACTCCCGCTAAGTTAATCAACAAAACTACACCTGCACACTAATAATGAAACAAAATTTATCTACTCACAAGCCTCCTCTCCCCACCCCCAAACAAAGAAAAAAAAAAAAAGACAAGTGTACACACTAGAACAACAACCCCCTAGCAAACACATTGCTACCTAAAATGCTGAATATGTTCACTTCAAGCTTCTTGATTAAATCAATCCGCTCCATGAGAATGCATTTAGCCATTCTATATTAGCATTCCAATCCTCATCAACTAGACATGAAGACCATGTTGGCGTATTATTTCCTAAAGATGTATTCTGCTCTGTAGGCCTATCCGACCTTGTAGGCTCAACCGGCCCTAGGCTTGGTGCTTTATCTGTGGGCTCAACCGGCCCTAGACTTGGTGCTTCACCCGCCATTGTTTCACTATTTGGCCAGTCAAAGTGCAACCAATTCTGCTCTTCATCTCATGTCTCCCCCTAAAGAGAAGAATTGGGAACCGAGAAAAAAGTGTCGGACTTTGAGAAGGTGACATTCATAGTCACATAGATATGTCAGGAAGAGGGATCATAGCACCGATAGCTCTTCTGGTGCACGACATAGACCAAGAAAAGACAACGGAGAGCACAGGGATCCTTCGTTGATTTTTGTGAAGATGCACATAAGCCACACACCCAAATACTCGGGGAGGAAGCATTAGGGCTGTGGGTAGGGAGACATGGAACGCCAGAACCTGGAGTGGAGTCTTAAAATTTAAGACTTTGGAGGGTAGGCTTGATATACATAGGTAAGCACCAACTTGACTCAAAAGTTTAAGCCTATTGAGTCTTGGGTCTAACCATGTATATAAGCACCCATCATCCACTCAATTTTTTCAGTGTGGGACAAACTCACAAGTAGAATTCTCAACAATCTCCCCCTTACTTGTGAGTTCCAATTGCTCCCCCTTGAACGGAATTCGTCTCCCTCATGGGAGTAAGCCAATTCTCTAACTGTTGCTCAAGTGGGCCTTACCACCATGCCTTACGTGCCTCGAATTGCATTCCAAGTGCCTCTATACCAATCCTACTTCCCACGTCTTGACCCTATTCAGAACCATCTTTCAATCCTAGATGATCCTTATTAGCCTCGATTACACACTTGGTCGTCCAACTGTTTGCATGTCAGGAGAATTAGCAAGCCTCGACTTTTTTATGATGTTGCTCACCCAAAATTACGAACCATCGACTCTGATACCCTGTTCATTCTGCAGTCAATTCTGCAAAATGATTTCTTTTTCTCCCATTCATATTTTACATTGAAAGAATACATTTAAATAGAAAAACTTCCAATCCTATTTTGGTAATACAGATATCACAGCCATTACTACATATATCACAATTTTGAGAATTTACATCTACAACTATCTTTCCTAAATCAATTTCTCACAGCTCACGCCAACACTTTCCCTAAAGTTGATGCATACAAGTCAATGATGCACAACTTGTTGAGTGAGTTGTGAAACTCTTTGCTTGATACCGCCTTTGTGAGTATGTTTGCTAGTTGGTCTTCAGACTTCACAAATGGAAATCGAATTATTTTTGCTTCCAGGTTTTCCTTGATAAAATGTTGATCCACTTCCGCATGTTTTGTATGGTCATGTTGAACTGGATCAAATGGGTATTTTCCATTAAACACAAGACAGATGGATCGGTCAAGAGGTACAAAGCAAGATTGGTGACAAAAGGCTATACACAAACATATGGGGTAGAGTACCAAGAGACTTTTTCACCAGTTGCAAAATTGAGCACTGTAAGGGTATTGTTATCTCTTGCAGCTAACCTTGACTGTTCATTACATCAATTTGATGTAAAAAATGCTTTTCTACATGGCAATCTTGAAGAAGTGTACACAGACCTTCCTCCAAGCTACACGACGTCCACTGAAACCAAGGTCGTGTGCAAATTGCAACGAACACTATATGGATTGAAACAATCACCTTGAGCGTGGTTTGGGCGGTTTAGTCTGGCAATGAGGAAATACGGATTCAAGCAAAACAACTCAAACCATACACTGTTCCTGAAGCACAAATTGGGTAAGGTAACCGTGTTGATAGTATATGTGGATGACATGATTATCATAGGAGATGATGAAGAAGAAATATCCAGATTACAGAAGGAGTTAGCCACCGAATTTGAGATGAAGAACTTGGGAAGACTCAAGCACTTTCTGGGAATTGAAGTTGCCAGGTCTAGACAAGGAATATTTCTTTCCCAAAGGAAGTATGTGTTGGATGTATTAACTCAGGTAGGAATGTTGAAGTGCAAATCAATGGATACTCCAATTGTTCAAAACCACAAACTTGGAGAATACTTAGATCAAGTACCAACAGATAAAGGGAGGTACCAAAGGTTAGTTGGCAAACTTAAATATCTCTCGCATACTCATCCAGACATTGCATATTTTGTAAATGTAGTTAGTCAATTCATGCATAATCCTAGTAAAGATCATATGGATGATGTAACCCAAATACTGAGATACTTGAAGTCCTTGCCTGGGAAGGGACTTATGTTTTCAAAGAATAGTCATTTAAGAATTAATGGCTATACAGATGAAGACTAGACTAGAAATATTTCAGACAAAAGATCTACTTCAGGTTCTTTTATGTTTATAGGTGAGAATCTTATTATATGGAGAAGCAAGAAACAGAAGGTCATAGCACTTTCCAGTGCAAAAATAGAATTCCACGGAATGGAAAAAGGGCTTTGTGAACTACTCTGGATCAAAAGAGTACTTATTGAACTAGGTTTCACCTCTACTTCAGAAATGGATCTCTTTTGTGACAACAAAACTGCTATTGCAATATCCCACGATCCAGTTCAACATGACCATACAAAACATGCGAAAGTGGATCAACATTTTATCAAGGAAAACCTGGAAGCAAAAATAATTCGATTTCCATTTGCAAAGGCAGTATCAAGTAAAGAGTTTCACAACTCACTCAACAAGTTGTGCATCAGTGACTTGTATGCATCAACTTGAGGGAAAGTGTTGGCGTGAGCGGTGAGAAATTGATTTAGGAAAGATAGCTGTAGATGTAAATTCTCATTACTGTGATATCTGTAGTAATGCTGTGATATCTTTATTACCAAAATATGATTGGAAGTTTTTCTATTTAAATGTATTCTTTCAATGTAAAATATGAATGGGAGGAACAGAAATCATTTTGCAGAATTGACTGCAGAATTATCAGACCACGCAAAACCCTAACATTGCTCAAAACACACGTAAAATTTCCCGACAGTATCAAGCCCTAACATTCTCTGAGAAAGAGCAAAACTAGTTCATGTTCTAAAATGTCCAGTGATTATTCAGTAAGAACAGATCTGGAGGCTCAGAAAACAATTACCAGCTAACCCAAAAGGATTGGAAAACACAAATAGAACAAATCACGGTGAGCACATCAATCGAGCATCAGAAGATTATAGATTTTGAAGATAGGCTAAGATCTTGGACGAAAGAGCTTACCATTCTTCGTAAATGGAGTTTTTGGCGTCTGCTTGGTCCCTGCTTGTGCCCTTCAGTACAGTCGCTTCAGCGCAACATGCTAGGCGCGGGAGGGATGATCCGCATATAGTAAAGGTCTCTTCTCTATTTTACCCTCATAGCTTTGTATAATAACACACATGCCATTAACATTCAAAACAAAAATTAAGTCCCCACTATTTTTTTAGTTTTCTTTTATCTTAATGACTGCCATTTTTTTGTAACACTATGATAGCACACAATTTATGTATTAAATTTAAATCGTAATGCTTTAAAACATATATATAATAACTAAAATCAGAATGACAAACAATGGAAATTTTGAGAAAAAATTAGAAACTTCTCCCAAACTTGAAAAAAATATTAGAGAAAAAAAAATTCTGAGAGATATATTTTTATGTTCTTTATTAAGAAAAGTAAAGAATAAAATGAAATATATAACAAATTAATGAACAAAATTTAAATATTATTTGATTTTTAAATTTTTAATCATATTTGAATGAATTTTATTTTAAGTAAAATATTTGGAAACATAGATTTTGGAATTTAGATTTTGATACGTGGACTTGAACTAAACAATAAAATAAAATTTAAATTTCAAAATTCATACTCTCAAATATATGAAAATAATATTTAAAAATGAGAAAAAATTATAATAAAAATAAAGTTTCTTCTTAATTTTCTTTTTAAACAAAATTATTGATTCAAACATACTTCTAAGGTTTAAAAAAATATACGAACCTCCCCTAAAATTTAAACCAAAAAAAAAAATTGGATCCGCTTCAGATTTTACAAAACCTTCCTAAACATTTAGAATTCATATACTCAATTTATTAGACACTTAAGATATTAATTTAGGTTTATGAGGATTAGAAAAAAGATTCAATGCATCTTACTATTAAAAATTAGAAAAAATTATATATTAATGATTTGCAACATAAAAATTTTGTTTATAGATTTGATATATAGTGGGTGTGTTTTCACTTTCCTTAATGACCAAACATGAAAATGTGAATTTCTTAAAATTTTAAATATTTTTCAAATTCCAAATGGGAAGTATATCAAATCTTTTATTCGAATTCCGATTGGAAAGTGGAAACAATACCTCAATATTTTTCTTCTGAATATAAATTAATATAGGGTCAAGGATATTCACCCCCTAAAAAGTAAGAGACCTCCCTAGAGATTTTAAAAATGTCATAAACTTTTCATGAGTTTTTAAAAATACCTTACACCTTCCATGAGATTTATTAAAAGATACAAACGTTTTTCTCAATTTTTTTTTTTTTATAAAATACAAAGAGGGTTTTGTGCATTTTTGACAAATCTCAAAAAAGGTTCTGAGAATTTTTGAATTTTTAGGAGAGTTCCTACAGACGACACTAATTGTTACTGAATAAAAAATTAAATGATCTTTTAAATGCTCTTCGATCACGACCACTTGATAAAGAAAGGACAAGAATAGCTTGAAGGACCCAGAGTAAACTTCGGGGGATCGCTGTGATATTTAAGTAAGGGATTTTGTCGAAAGGTTTATTACAACAACAAAGAATAGGTTTAAATGACATGTCTTTACCTCTTCTCCACGTCTCCTTTTATAATAGTAAAGTTTGACACTGTGGTGATATGTTATTTATGAACGTATCATGGTGTTGGCGTGAATCGCTCTAACCTTCATGGACATTACAACGTTGGCGTGAATCGTTTTAGCCGGACATTGACTTGGGTGGTTTTGTAACTGCTCCAATCAATAGGAGTGATTTAGTTTTTTCGTGTTTATGAAAGACGTTTTAATTTAATGAATATATTTTTAAAGAATATCAATAACAATAGAGAAAATAAGATAATATACGGCAATTATATGTCATCGTGGCTTTTACTTTAATGCTCTTAAAAATTTACATTCAATTTAAATTGAATTTGATGAAATGTGTTTAGAAGATTATAATGCTCTTAACAGTTGCCCCTCAAACGTCTCCTGCTTCTGTGTCTCCCTTATGAATGTCACATCCGGATGACAAATCATCAAAGTATAGAAGCCAAAGGAAAAAATGATACCTTCAACTTTTTTTAAAATATATATTTTTTCTTTTAGAGTAGTACTCTTTCATAGACGTCCCTACTTATTATAAATTCACGTAAGTAGGACCTTTTAAATAACTCTCAATAGATAGGACTGCAATTTTCAAATTGAGTTAAACTGAAAATTAGCATGTTAAATATTGATTCATTTAGTAAATGAGCCTTTAAAATTAGGAGTGAGCATGATTTGGTTAAAATCGAATTAACCAAACATGGAATTTATTCGGATCGGTTTAGTTTTTTATTTTCATTAAATTTTAAATTTTGGTGTTTATAGTATTATCCTTTTTACTATTATTATTGTAGGGTATTATTAAGGTATGTGCCATATTACTATAGTAAACATATTATCGTTATAATTATAGCGTACTACTATGATATGTGAATTATTATTATTATGGTAAGAGTTATTTATATATATATATATATATATATATGTATGTATGTATGTATGTATGCATAAATATGTATGTTAAGATCAAAATTATCATTATAAAGGTATGTTTTATTATATATAAAGTAAGTCGTGTGCCATTACTATTATTATTACGGTATGTGTTGGTTTGGTTTTTGGATTATATATTAAAATATTATATATATTATATATATATACTAAATGTTTATTTATTTTTTATATATTATATATTCAAATTATATATATTATTTATCTTTTATATGTACTAAAAATATATATTTTATATATATTAAAATGTTAAATCGGTTAACCGATTTAACCGAAATTTGGTTTGGTCGGTTTTTAGTTCGATCAATATGGAATTTCGATTAGTTTGGTTAATGATATTTTTTAGCCGAATTAACTGAACCCATTGAATGCCCACCCCTATTTAAGTCAATTATTAATCGAATTTAAGGTGGGTTTCACTAATCTTACTAAAATCTTTTTTTTATTATTACATAGGAACTCCAGCCACCAACGAGCTCCTTTGAGTATACAATCCTCACACATGTCAAATTGTACTAATCGTAAATCACTTAACTTTCCCTTTGAGTGCATCACCCTGAACCACTTCTCACTCATGTGACCGAGTCGTTGATGTCAAATGTTGCTATCATCATTTCCTATAACAAATGAAATAGACATACAAAAAGTGTTCCACTTTTCTTACCTCGTGTAATTGACAATGCACCCTTTGAAATCTTCCATTCATCGCCATTGGATGTTGTGGTGTATCCCTCATCTGTCAGTTGTCCAATCGAGATCAAGTTCTTTCTTAGGTTTGCAATATATCTGACATCCTTCAACTTTCATATGGACTCATTCATCTTGATTTTCACAACTCCCTTTCCAGTTATGTCGTAAGGTTGATCATTGCCAAGGTATACCTTTCCGAAGTCACTTAGTATATACTCTTCTAGGCAATCTTTACTACATGTGGCATGAAATGAGGTTTTAGAGTTTAAGACCCGAGACTCCTTCTTGCTCTCCAAAGAGCATATCAACATATCACCTTCTTCTGAAGCGATCGCCTTATATTCTTTTCTTAGACCTTTGCACTGGTTTCTGTAATGACCAAAATTTCCACAATTCCAGTACTCAATGTTCTTTGGGCCCTAGGAACCTCTAGGATTTCTGGATTTGGACTGCCTAATTCTAGATCTGCCGCGATTGTTTGATCGTCCATGCCCGCTTCCTTTCCATGAATCTCTCCCTCATCTTTTCACATTCAAGGATAAACTTGAAGTGGAAGTAGTGTTTGACTACATCCTGCTCTCTTCCGTCAAAATCATGCTGACGACTTCATAAAAATTCAGTTTTGATTTTCCTGCAGAACTACTTATCGTAGTAACAATACCTTTTAAACTCTTAGGCATTGACTAAGAATCAGTAAGACACGAATCTCACTGTCAAACTTGATTTCAACTAAGGCAAGTTGATCTAACAGCTTGTTGTAATTGTTCAAATGTCTACTAAAACTTTCACCTGCGGACACGTTCATGGTAAATAACTTCCTCATTAAGTGTACTTTATTGGCGGCTGATGGCTGCTCGTACATATTCGAGAGCGCATCCATAAGAGATTTGGTGGTTGTCATATGCTTGATATTGAAGGCAATCGACTTTGCTAGTGTCATTCTGATAGCTCCGAGAGCTTTTCGATCAAGCAACTCCCACTTGCCCTCCTTCATGGAATCTATCTTTCCCTTCAATGGTAAGTGCAACTACTTACCAAACAAGTAGTTCTTGATATGCATCTTCTAGAAACCGAAGTTGGTACCGTTAAATACCTTGATTTTTGAGCTCTTTTCATTTTACATCTCAATTCATCAATTTAGAGATGGAATCAGCTCAAACGAACACCACAGTTGGATCTAGAATGGCTGATAACCTTAGAAATGGTTGAAGTTGTTCGAAAAACGGACCTGAAATGACTCAGGAAACATGGTCAAAATTTCTAGTCAAAATCGGTTAACTTTCCATTAAACTTAACAGAATATACTCCCACTTAATGAAATATTTTGATGCCGTTACAGACGACGTTAATTAATGTTGTTATTGACGCTGTTATTTAGCTGCTGACGTGGCATATGGGACCCAGTGATGACGTGTCAGCTGATGTGGCATGTGGGACCCAGTGATGACGTGTCTACTGATGTGGCAGTGGGCCTAGTCATGATTGTGCTAAATTACACCAAGTAAATTTTCAAAGAAGTGGAAAGTCTCACTTTCCTAGACATAATTTTTCTTAAACACGTAATTAGCACAATATAGCTCATGGGACCTCCGTTCGAACTCCAGTTTGCACCGTTGGCTTTGTCTCGACGAGAGGAACACGATGGTGGCCTCAAATCTCAATTTTGAGATAATGGGTAAGGGCTCCGATCTGGAGATTTTACTCCAATCTGGTGACTTTGCTCCTATCTAGCTCTGATACCACTTGTCAGGGATTTAGGAACAATAATCACACAGAAGCAAAAATAAGCACACAAAATAAGAACACCTGATTTACGTGGTTCGTTCTAATCTGACCTACGTCCACGGAGCACACCTAATTTACTATAACCTGGGAGAAAAACAAGAGGAAGAGACACACACTCAACTCAACTCTTCTCACACTTTTTTCTCTCTCACCTTCAACACCCTCACACTCCTCGCTCACTCACTTGCTTGTATATTCACACACAAATGCTCTCATTATATAGATACATAGGATGATAGTAAAAGGAAGAAATTAATTGTGATTTAATGGGATGAATTTGGCATGCCGTATTATCATTCCAGCACATGAAAGCTGGCTCCTCTGTGATTCTCGTTCTCATCTGTAGCTCATCATCATCAAGACCATTAAATTTTCCATTTCCATTTAATCTTCGTTTCCATTTCAGCTTAACAAGCCCTTCTAACAATTTTTTCTTTTTTCAATTTAGAGCCCCTTGTATTATTTTGTGAGACCCTCCTTGAACTTGGAAACCTGTCAGAATATTTTATTATTAAAATTCCTAATACTTTGTGTATGTGTTTTTACATTGCACCTTGCAAATTTTGAGTTCAAAATTTACAGATGACATTATTATTCCTCTATAATTTTCATACTATAGTGTCAACAAAGTTCAATCGTCAAAGAATTTAAATTGTGATTATACATGTAATAAGTGTATATGCATGTTCATATTAAAGCACGTATATACATATTTGTATTCTCTATTTTTTTGTATTAAAATTCTATGTACATAGTATATTTCATGTATTTAGAATTAGTATAATTTTACATACTCTCAACATTTGAAGGGCTTTGAAATGATAAAAACATACTAGTTATGAGAAAATTTTGAATTATATAATTTTTGAATAAAAATTAAAATTTTGATGGCAAGTCCACATGATTAAAGTTGTTTTGAGATTAATGGACATTATTGAGTGCTTTTTATCTTATAGTAGGAATAATAAATGGTGTTCATTATGTGAGCAATCGTTACTATGCATGAATATATTATTTTGGTCATGTAAAAGTGTTGTGGATTGCAATTGGTAATTTGGTATGGAGAATTTCATATTCATTAATGATCATATTTTGTAGTTTGACATTAATTGTGAAATTCTCAGCAAATATGGAGAATGCTAAGAATAAAATCGGGGTTACACATTCATAAGATTATGTAACTTGCCAATATCAATTTTTTTTTGGATGGTATGACATTCTATCTGCTTTACTTTATCATGAAATGAAATTGGTTTGACATTGTATAGTCTAAGACCAGTAGATAAATCTTTAATGGCTTATAGTTTTTCCCAAAGTTGATTGGACCATGAGGAAAATGGTCTAGAAATTATAGTCTAGGACCCCTAAGTGGGACTTCAATGACTTGTAAATTTTAGTTTTCTTCCCTAGTTGTTTGGGATAGTAAGAAATATTGTTCATGGCATGATTTTGCTACATGCACAATGAATATGAATTTTGACTATTTCATTAACTGCTCTATGTATGCAACTTTTTTCCATCAAAACTTGATGATGGACCAATTTTTTAGAATTAGATTGAGTATCTTTAATTTTATGTTGTTGGATACCCAAAAAACTATCTAAGATTACTTTTAATAATGACAAGACTTATTTTGAGAAATGCAAGTACTTTAATAAGACATGTTTAATGCTTGTTGCGACGTCTCAGAGGGCCAACCTTAGAAATGAGGAGGACAATGAATATCCGAATCGCCTTGACTGAGTGACGAACACGATATTATACTGAGAAATGGGTAATTTAAAACTCAACGAAGTCGCCACTAACTTACTTTATCTTAGATATGATTATAAAACCTATTTAATACACCACTAGTTCATTGGTCACTAAACTACTCATAGGTCCAAGGAAACCTATCACAACGTCTCAAAAAGAGAGTGAAATGGTGAGGGGTGATAATAATATTGATGGTTTAATGGAGTAGCCACTAACTTGTTATTTTTCAAAGTACAATTAATTCACCTAATTATTACTTGTTGATTGATTTCTAGACTAATCCTAAGGTCAAAGAATCAGTAGTATCAGTATGCTTTTATCAAAATTGGGATTGGAAGTACAATTATGTGAGGGGAAGGTATTAGCATCCCTTACATACTCATTCTACGAACGATACCTAATTAACTATAAATTATCCCGACTTTGAATTATATGATCCTTAATTAACTTCTAAACAATTTAATAAACATTAAAATTTCAAAAAAAAAAAGTAAAATCAAGTGTAATTTAGGAATGCCTAATAAGACCTCCAAACGAGGGGGTCTTATTAAATAAATTGTCCCTTAGGACAATTATAAATGAGGTCTGAAACACCTCTTTACCTTTTGTTTTATCATCGGGAAGTACATAAACGTAAAATAATATATATATATACACACACACACACACACACATAAAATGAACATAAAAAATCATCAAATTTAAGCAAGAAAGATCTTTAAAACATTCCCAAATTTTCAAAATTTTTTCAAGAAATTTCTGGATTTTTCCGAGATTTTTTTGGGTGCAATTTTCTAGGTTTTTTAAAGAATTTTTTCCACTTTATTTATTTTTGGCATTTTATTTTTCTAGTTTTTTTTGTTCCACAAGTCAAAAATGACTCAAAGAATTTCTGCCAATTTTTTTTAATCTAATTTTCAAATAATTTTTTTTCTAATTTTCTTGATTTGTTTTACTATTTTCCCAATTTTTTGAATTAAAGATGAATTAAAAATTAATTAATAATATAACTATAAAATGGTAGTCTAGGAAGATCAGACCAGTTCAACTGGTTTGAACGAGGTCAATGAATCAACTTGAGTTAACCTAAGTCAAATCGGGTTGACTATGTTCAAGGAAGGGTGCAGAGGCAAGAGACGCTGCCACGTGTTAACCGCCTATGACAACACGTGGCGGCAGGCAATGCTTCTGATTTTTTTTTTTTTTTTAAATCAATAGACGACACATGACAGAGTGACGTCACCCGCCGCATGGTAGAAGACGACGAGTGTAAGAGATTTGAAACGGATCGCTGACGTGGCAGTGATCCAACCATCTAGAAAAAGCACAACTTAGACAACTAGGATCGCGCAACATTGCCTCCAAAACGCACAGTCCTGGTTGTACCACGTGTCATCATTCATATGATGACATGTTTCCCATTAACAATTTTTTTAGGACTTAATATATATTATTTTTTCATGTTTTTCTTTTTATTTTCCTTTTTATCTTCTTTTCTTTTTGTTTCTCTCACCCCTTTCCCAAAGCCTCTCTCCTCCTCTCTTCCCTCTCTCTCCCTCTCAACTCCCTCAACCTGTCATGGCCATCCATCATCTTCTATGGCCTCCATCGCTCATGATAGAGCACAGGTGAGCTCTCTTTCTTACCTCTCTGTTGACTCTATAAGTCCAATCATGTTTTGATAATGACAAATCACTTGATATTTAACCTGTGCAATTGAGTTTGTAAACAGGATCATGATTTAGAATGCACGAACGATGAACTTGTATGGAAGCCACGAGGAATTTAGAGAACATACCACTTGGCTCAATCCATGGATCTAGAAGAATAAAAGGATGAAGAAGCAAACTTCATGTTCAAGATCGTCAATGGGAATGGGTATTTAGAACTGAATGTATTTACATATTTCATATGATATAATTCGAAACTCAAGTATACCCTAAACAGACCTTAGGACTTATGCATTTCATGAAAAATTCATTTACATTAGTATAGGTTAAATAAATTTTTTGAGGCAAATTTTAGAGGCCTCGTTGACGAACCCAATGGCCTCATCGACGAACTCACGAAGGCCACTTGGCGATGAACAGTGTTCTCTTATTGACAAAAATATACCGAGAGCCTAAAAAGTTCAAATAGTGCTCTCGTCGACGAACTCATGACCTCGTTGACGAACGAGTGTCATACACTCATCGACGAACTTACCCAATCATTGACAAAGATCCGGATGCTGATTCCTTCGCTGGTAAACCATTGTTTGAACTGTGTGAATACGAGATCAATCTAACACTAGAGGGCTTACTGAGTAAGTTGAGTGCCCTAATATGCTTCAGTAGTGACCTTCGGGTTGCCAAATGTACTAGAACAAAAGAGTGCTACTTGTATGGGCGGGTAATCACCCCTATCCTTAAGTAATCTTGTGGGTAAAATACCTTGCATGTGTTTAAATAGGATTAAAAAATGATTTCAGAAATTATGTTAACGATTTTCAAATGTTAAATATTATATTGTTATATAAACTCAAGTTAGCCACATATTGTTTTAATATATTGTTTCTTCCTTTATTTAGATGTGTCTCACCCGAATATGAATTTATCTTTTTCAGGATTTCCTCGAGATCAAGCTTAGAGAGCTCGAGGTTTTATAACATTTTTGGGAAATAGAAAGAGAAAAGGGTATATTTTTATATTAATTTTGAGATGTACAAATTTATGCTTTATGTTCTATGTTTTAAGTTTTCAAAGATATAGATGGTTAAGAATACTGGTATTCGGAGTATATGTTTTGGAGGCATGTATATATGTGAATTACAGGTGGTGAATAGTTAATTTGGATTATGGATAGAAATAGTAAACTCTGGTATTATATGATTGAGGATTATAATTATGTTTTCTACTACGTACATGATATTAAAATGTAGATTATCAAGTAAATGAATGGATTAGTAGCACTTCGGACCCATGTAGAGGGTCGGAGTGTTACAAAATGGTATTAGAGAAATTACCCAGCCGGAAGTGTGATGAGATTCACATCGTCTGGGTTTGGAAATGTGGGTTCGCAATAAGGACGTTGTGTTCTGTAAGTAGGGGAGAATGTGATACTCCATGGAAGAAAGATTTAAAAGGATTAGATGTTACTACCCATATCAATAAGGTGCACATTTCTTTTCGGAAACCTTCTCATAAGAACTTCACGATTAAGCGTGCTTGGTTAGGAGCAATCTTGGGATGGGTGACCGCTTGGGAAGTTTTCTTAGGAAGTGTGCGAGTGAGGACAAAACACACTGAAAAAGACACGTGTTGTTCTGTAGGGCAATCATTAGTACAATAAGGCCTGCCCCCTTGTTGACTAGGCCAGGTGGAGGAGGAGAGATACAATGCTCCCTGACAGACCCAGGTTGGGACGTTACATTCATAATAAAACTTAGTATACAAGAGATTATAGGCATTAAGCTCTTGTTCATTTTTTCTAAAAGTGGGGCTTAAGTTCCTCTGTATATTTGCATGCACACATACTTGCATTATAACTCAAGGATGATGTTCATTTAAGAGCAATCATCATATATTCATCTTTTCAAAGGATTTTAGCATGCAGCAAATACTAGACATTCAGCATATAAGCATGACATATTGCATTTCAATATAATGCACAGTAAGAACCTGAACCGTGATATATGAAATAAATTAATAAAGATAAGGGGAAAATAGTAATTGAGCAAGCTTCGTCAACGAAGCCAGAGTTCATCGACGAAGGCCTTTTGCTGCTCGGCGATGAAATATAGGAGCTCGTCGATGAGGAGAAGTCGAGAGGCTTTGGGAAACCGAAAATCCCAAGCTCGTCGACGAGGCCACCGTTTCGTTGATGAGCTATCTACATTGACTCGTTGACGAAGACACCATTTCGTCGACGAGGTCGGCCAAGTCAAAGGGCTATAAATATCCTTTCCATTTCTTCCAAGCTAAAAAATCAAAATATCCTCTCTCTCTCTCTCTCTCTAAGGACTCGAAAGACACACACTCTCTCTCTCTCTAGATTTCTTCGCCTTTTGTTGCCTAAATCGACGATCTGACATTACTGCAAGGATCAGGGAAGGATTCTCTTTGAGTTTTAAAGAACAAATCTTAGTTTCGAGCATTTTCGGGTTTTGGCTCAAAATCGATGTAAGGCTCGGTTTTCATTTTTGTTCCTATAGTTTTGTAGGGAATAGAATTGTGAGTATATTTTGTATTGTGATTTATAGGTTTTGAGAACTTGGTTCGCTGTTAGGAGTTGTAGAGTTTGCCATCGGATTTTTCGAGGAAAGGTAAAGGGATTCTATTTATGTTGTTATTTTCAAAATCGGACTCGGTAGAACTGCGATTCACGGTCCTGTGTGTGTTTTGTCTACACATTTGGGGGAATCAAACGGGTAAAATTATAGGTTTTGCATATTACAATTTTGGGAAAGGGGGCATTGGGTTGCATCTCTGATGTTGGTTGGAAAACCGTGGATATATTGTGATATATATTGTGTTATGAAGATGGACGCGCCTTGACTTATTTTAAACTGTATTTTGGAAACCATGATTGATGTGATTACCAAATGAGTGTGGATTGATTGTTATATGAACATGAATGAGTTGTGTTTTTCTGAAATAAAATAGGAACGGGGTTCCAAATTGTTCTAGGTTTGATATTCGGTTTCTGCCGAAGAGTGCGCAATACCACTAGATCGACCGGTTTTTACTGAAGGGTGTGAAAGCACCAGATCTGCACCGGTTCAACACTGTGGGTTGATGCTATGCCAGGTTACTAAGGGTACCGGCTTTTACCGAAGGGTGTGAAATATCACCAAATCGCCGACTTTTGCCAAAGGGTGTGAAATATCACTAGACAGTCTGGCTTCAGCCGAACAGTGTTACAACACCAAATTGTATTGCTTGTTTTGTGAAAATACTGGAACTGTTTTAACCGTGTATGTTTTATGTCATGATAACACTTATATGCCAACACCGATATAACCTAAATCTGCCTTACTGAGATGTGTCTCACCCCTATTGTACGTACATGTTTTCAGGTCCTTCAAGTAACCGAAACTAGTGTCCTTGTGTTGGGAGCGTAGTGGTCGGTGTAGTGTGGATAGCGCTTGTGTAAGTACTAGGGCTTTATTGGGTTGTCATTTTGGGGTTATGGTTGGCACCCGGGTTTGTGTTTTGTTTTATGGAACCTAGAATCCTCTTGTATAGACTCTAGTATGGCACGAAATATGTATAGAAAGAATATTTTTCGCTGCCTATTTGTCGTATTTGTGAATGTGTATAGGGTGCTTGAGAACCCCACGGGGTTGGATCCTTATTCATTTAGTATTGTATCATTGGTGATTTGTATGATACAGGGACAAGTTAGGTTACTAATTCACCCCTGGGTCCCATTATTGGATTCAGGGCATGACAGCTTGGTATAAGAGTAGACCAGGTTGTTAGGTCTTGTAGACTTGGTTAGGCATAGCTGTGTGTACATACTAGAGTACATGATGTAGGAAATGGGTAGAGTTGGTCGAGGGTTGTTTTGTTACTAGACATGGACTCGTTGGCGGTGTTTTGTGTTTTTCCTAAAATGACAATTTCAATAAAATCACAGCAAACCATTGATGACTTTCGTGTCGGTGTGATAGGACAGACCTAGACCTGTGAGATAGTAGTTAACATGATTAGTTGTAAATAATTGCGTTAACCGTGCTTGCGCAGGAGTGCTAATAGATTTTTATCGTATTTTCATAATGGAGCCCAAGGATAATAACTTGGAAAGTGGCTCCGAAGAGACTGCAAGCGATTAGTCTCCTTCTGTTCCTTGGGGGTTGAGGAGGCAGGTTCTGCGGGAAATTGGGCGGAGTGTTAGGAGACGCGAATGTTCTCCTACGGCTGCAGGGTGTACCATCGAGAGGTTCACACGTATGCACCCTCCGACGTTTTCATGAGGACCTGATCCGATGGTGGCCGAGGACTGGGTTAAGAAGACCGAGAGAATTCTGGAAGTCCTCCACTGCATAGATAAGCAGAGAGTTCTCTACGCTACCTTCCAGTTGTCTAGGGAGGCGGGGCGTTAGTGGACTTTGGTGAGTTTGCTGGAGAAGTAGAGAGCCAGTGTTTCAGAGATGACATGGAGCCATTTCAAGGAGGTGTTCTTTGAAAGATACTTCCTGGCCTCCACATACAATGCTAAGGCGGATGAGTTCTCTACTCTGACACAGAGAGATAGGACGGTGTAAGGGTATGCTGCTTGGTATATAGAGCTATCTCGTTTCTCACCGTGTTTGATCTCAAGCGAGTACAAGAAGACTCAGAGGTTCGAGAAGGGTTTGAGGAAGGACATCCGCAGACTAGTGGGTATGCTTTAGATCCGCGAGTTCTCGATTTTGGTGGATAAGGCCACGATGATCGAGACCGGTATCCGGGAGGATGAGGTGGATCAGGAATCGAAGAAGAGGCCGCTACCTTCTGGGTCTCAGTCGGGATCTTGTCAGGGATCTTGGAAGAATAAGAATAAGGGCTCAGGTTACCACCAGAATACCGAACGTCAGAGTTCCCAGGCAAGTTAGACGCGTGATCGTTGTATCAGGTGCCATAAGTGGTATGACGGTGAATGCCAGCCGTTTGGGGGTAACTGCTACAACTGTGGCCAATTAGGTCACATAGCTCGGGATTGTCATGCACCAAATAGGGGTACGCCCACTACGAGTCAGAATGGGAAAGTAATCAGGTATCCCCGGGAAATTACCTGGCGAACACAGCTCCAGCAAGGGTATACTCGCTTACTCCGGCAGATGCTAAGCATTCGGGGAATGTGGTGACAAGTACTATGATGTTGCTTTAAAATAAAGTTATGGTTTTATTTTATTCGGGTGCGACACATTCCTTTATATTTGCTAACTTTATAAAACTGTGTGGGGTTGAGACCCGAGTCATGAATGAAGAATTGTCTGTAGTTACACCATTTGGGAGTGTATCATTCTGTAGGAGGATGTTAAAAGACTGCCCAGTGATAATTTAGGGAAAGTTACTACCGGTGAATCTTATAGCATATGATATGTAGGGGTTTGATATCATACTAGGAATGGATTGGTTATTTTTCAGTTATATTGTGATTGACTGTCGTGGAAAGGTGATAGTATTCAGATCTCTTGGGGAGCAAGAGTACGAGTTTGTGAGATTGTGTGTGCGTTTGATGCCACAGGTTCTATCGGCATTATATGCGAGGAGGCTACTCTTGAACGGATGTCAGGGTTACCTAACTTGCGTGAAGGAACCACCGCGGGATGAGTTGAAGCTTGAGGATATTCGAGTGGTTAGCGAGTTCATGAATGTATTTCCAGAAGACTTACCCGGTTTACCTCCAAATCATGAGGCGGAGTTCGCGATAGAGTTGCTGCCTGGAAAGGCACCGATTTCTAAAGCTTCATACCGGATGGCTCCAGCAGAACTTTAGGAGTTGAAGGAGCAGTTGCAGGAATTACTGGACAAGAGCTTTATCTGACCTAGTATTTTGCCCCGGGGAGCTCCAGTTGTATTTGTGAAGAAGAAGGACAGGTCGATGCGCATGTGCATTGATTACCGTGAGATCAACAAGGTGACTGTGAAGAATCGTTATCCTTTTCCTCGTATCGATGATCTCTTTGATCAGTTGCAGGGGATGCAGATCTTTTCGAAGATCGACTTACGGTCAGGGTATCATTAGGTGAGGGTTAGATCTAAGGATGTGGCAAAGACTGCTTTCCGAACTAGATACAACCACTATGAGTTCTTAGTCATGCCTTTTGGGTTGACGAATGCTTCGGCGGTGTTTATGGATCTGATGAACAGGGTTTTCCATGAGTACCTGGACTAGTTCGTAGTCGTGTTCATTGACGACATTCTGGTGCATTCGAGAAGTCCGAAAGAGCATGAAAACCAATTGAGGTTGGTACTACAGATTCTGAGGGAGAGGAAGCTGTATGCCAAGTTGAAGAACTGTGAGTTTTGGTTGAACCAGGTCGCAATTTTAGGCCATGTGGTGTCTAAAGGCGGTATCTCAGTTGATCCTAGCAAGATCGAAGTTGTGGTCAACTGGGTGAGACCGAGGAGTGTGCAGGAGGTTCGGAGTTTTCTAAGACTGGCGGGTTACTATCATCGGTTCGTGGAGGGATTCTCTAATTTGTCTAGACCTCTGACTCGATTGACTAGGAAGGGGGTAAAGTTTGAGTGGAAAAGTGATTGCGAGCAGTGCTTTCAGGAGTTGAAGCACCGGCTGGTTACTGCTCCGGTTTTAACCATTCCTTCGGGGGATGGCGGTTTTGTGATCTATAGTGATGCATTTCTAAAGGGTCTGGGATGTGTGCTTATGCATCAGGGTAAGGTAATAGCGTATGCTTCTCGGAAACTGAAGGAATACGAGAAGAATTACCCTACGTATGATCTGGAATTGGCTGCCGTAGTTTATGCACAGAAGATCTGGCTACACTGCTTGCATGGCGTGCAGTGCGAGATTTTCACTAACCACAAAAGTCTCAAGTACTTTTTCACGCAGAGGGAGTTGAACATGAGGCAGTGACAGTGGCTTGAGCTAATCAAGGACTACGATTGCACCATCAGTTATCACCTGGGGAAGGCTAACGTGGTAGCTGATGTGTTGAGTTGGAAGTTGGAGCATGCAACAGTATTTGCAGTTGTAACTCAGCATCATATCAGACGGAATCTGGAAGGCCTTGGTATTGAGTTGGTGTTTGGTGATCATCAGGCTTTCATTGCTAGTTTGGTAATCCAGTCGACTTTGTTTGAGCGTATTAAAGCTGCGCAGGCTAGTGATGCGAAGTTGACTAAGATTGTGGAGAAAGTATAGCAAGGGTTGGCTGCGGATTTTAACATCTCTGAGGGAGGTATGTTGAGGTTTGGAACCAAGCTGTGTATTCCAAACAACAACGAGATCAAAAGGACAATTCTGGAGGAAGCGCATCGTTCATTTTATATGGTATATCCTGGTAGCACGAAGATGTATCAAGACTTGCGCAAGACCTTCTAGTAAAGTGGTATGAAAAGACAGATTGCTCAGTTCGTGAAGTAGTGTCTAACGTGTCAACATGTGAAAGCTAAACATCAGAGGCCGGCAGGACCGTTACAACCCTTAGCTATTTTGGAATGGAAATGAGAGCATATTTCCATGGATTTTGTGACCATGGATTTTGTGACCGGATTGCCGCCAGCACTTCATGGACAAAATGCCATTTGGGTGATTGTGGACAAATTGACGAAGTCTGCTCATTTCATACCGATGAAGGTTAGCTACCTTTAAGTAAGCTAGCAGACTTACACATGCAGGAGATAGTTAGAATGCACGGGGTGCCGGTATCCATTGTGTTAGATTGAGACCCGAGGTTTATCTTTCGTTTCTGGAAGAGCTTGTAGGAAACACTAGGGACGAAGCTTACTTTCAGTACAACATTCCACCCCTAGACTGATGGACAGTTGGAAAGAACAATACATATCTTAAAGGATATGTTACGGGCTTGTGTGTTAGATTTCGGTGGTATTTGGATGCAATTTATGCCACTAGTAGAGTTCGCCTATAACAATAGCTTCTAGGCTAGTATTGGGATGGCACTGTTCGAGGTTCTGTATGGTCAGAGGTGTCGATCTCCTCTGTATTGGGATGAGGTTGGTGAACCTTAGATGTTAGGACCTGAACTCGTGCAGCAGATGCCTAAGGAGGTGGATTTGATCCGGGATAGGATTAAATTGGCTTATAGTCGGCAGAAGAGTTACGCGATTGTTCACCGCTATGAGTTGGAGTTCGAGGTGGGGGGTAAGATATTTTTGAGGATCGCTTCGATGAAAGGGGTGATGCGATTTGGGAAGAAGGGCATGTTGAGCCCGAGGTATGTCAGACCATTCGAGATACTTGAGCGAGTGGGTCTGGTAGCTTACAGGATTGCACTACCCCCAGCACTTTTGAGGATCCACGATATGTTTCACGTATCCATGTTGAGGAGCTACGTGCTGGATCTATCGCATGTTATTAGTTACAAGGACTTGGAAATTGGGGATAATTTAGCGTACGAAGAAGTACCCATTCAGATTCTGGATCATAAAGTTTAGAGATTACGTACCAAGGACATACTGCTGGTGAAGGTATTGTGGCAAAATCATGAGGTTGAGGAAGCTTCTTGGGAACTGGAAATAGAGATACGCTGGAAGTATCCATAGTTGTTCTGAGTATATGTGTATTACCCTACTTTGTATGGACTAGGTGGTTAGTCTTTGGGAGTATGTGTTATCGTAAACTCTTGAGACGGTCTATATATGTAACCACGGTATTCTTCCGCCATAAGTGAAGGTATATATGTAATGCCTCGAACCCTTAAACCCGGGTCTGGTGCGTTATACCTGATAAAATCTTGATAATCCATAATCCATAATATACGTAGCTAAAAACATAAACATAATCTCCATATATAATACCCTAATACCTTAATATTAGAGTTTACTAATTCCTATCCATAATCCATAATAAATCATCCATCACCTGCATTTCCATAAATCTACATAACTCCCAAAAACATTTCAGGATTTTCATAACCATTCCTTACTCAACATCCTTAAAACATAACAACATAAAACATAAACTTTATACAAGCCCCATAGTATATAAAAAATATACCCTTTTTCTTTACAATCTTAAAAAATGCTAAAAACCCTCGAGCTCTCTAAGCCCAACCTTGAGGATGTTCTGAAAAAGAAATAATCATACTTGGGTGAGACACATCTCAGGAAGGGAAGAAATATACATATTAAAACAACTTATGGCTAACATGAGGTATATAGATATCATTTTAAATACATTTTTAAATCAATCATTCTGTGAACCTAATCAATCATAAGCAAAGATTTAACCCAAGAGATTACCCAAGGATAAGGGTGATTACCTGCCCATACAAGTACCACCCCTCGGCTCTGATACATAAGCAACCCAAAAGGTCACTACTAAAGCATACCAGAGCACTCGCCTTACTCAGGAAGCCCTCAAGTATTAGATTGATCTCGTACTCACACAGTTCAATAATGGTTTACTAGCAAAGGCCCTAAGGATAGGGAATTTTACTTGCTTATACAAGTAGGTTCCCTCTACCCTAGTACGTTATGCAGCTACTGCCACATCTGAAGTTACTAGGGTACACGCCTTACTTAGGAAGCCCTCAGGCAAAGAGTACGCCCCGCCCAATCATAACATGTTCTACATACATAGATACTTTTAGTATCATAATACATTATTCTTTCTGTCGTTATTCAATCATACCCTTCTATTCATGTTCATAGCTTAAACATTGCATTGCATTTCACTTTATGTAATCTTCAACAATACATCATTCACATTTATCATTTCATTCCATTGTCATTCCTTTGTCATTTTATTGCATTTTCTTTTCTTTCCTTCGCACTACAACTGGTCTTTAGCCATCATTAGTTAGTCTATAGCTCCTTTTAGCTGTCATTAGTTAGTCTACACAGAAGTGTGCTAGAATCTGCTAACATGACTCTTTTCGGCTATCTTACATTTACATGGTTGCATTTAACATACACAAGCAACATAGTCCATATCATATTTTATTCTCAACGCTTTACTTACTTAGCCTGCATCTCATACATTTAACATATATTTGCACAGAATCTCATGCCACATTTAACATTTATATACTGAAAATACATTTCATTTCTTACATAATTCCTCAGAAATTACTTTTCATTTTCATCCGTTTACTTTCACATATACATAGCTATATAAGCAATCCTAGGTTCAGAAAACATAGTTTACATGGTTGACATTTTAATAATTCACACCAAAACATACATATAATATAACATAATTCATTACCTTTAATTTCATAAAATCTGATTTAATATATAATTTCCTCTTACCTAACTTCCGAACTACGCTGGTAGGATCCCTGAACTGATACCCACAACGTTCACTTGGACCCTAAACCAAAAATCCTATTTTAATTAAAATAAATTCCAACTAACTCAAATCTTAAGAAAAACACTTATTTACTACTTCCTAGGTTCCAAATAACATTATTCATTAAGAAAATCCCAAAATAATTCACTTACCTTGATTTTGGGATATTTCCCAAACCCCTCAAACCAACGATCAGCTCCTACAGCCTTATAGAGAACGATCCTACAAACCTTGTGGTGCTTCCGGATCGTCAAACTGGGTCAAATCCGCCCCAAAATAGAAGAGAAAAGGCCGAAGGTTCGTTTTAGAGAGAGAGAGAGAGAGAGAGAGAGAAGACAGTTCGCAAATTCTCGCTAAAAATGAAGAAAATTTCTATTTATAGGTAGGGCTTCGTCGACGAGACACGTGGGTTCGTCGACGTGGCACTGTAGAGACTTTTTCGACGAGAAGATACTTTTGTAGACGAAATTCAGAGTTTCTAATTACTCTCTCGGGATTCCTTTGTCAACGAGGGACTGAGTTCATCAACGAGCTCTAGAAGGACTCTCATCGACAAAGACAGGACATTCGTCAACAAGACGTGCTGTTCCTCTTCTAATTTCTTTCCTTTTTCCCTTATTATCCATTAATCTATTTCCTTTATTATACTTCCTAATTATTTTAATAATTTAATTCTCTGGTTTATTACATTCTCCCCTCCTTAAGAAATTTCATCCTCAAAATTTTACTAACTAATCATGCTTTCACATTACTTAAACTCATTTGCTAACTATGACCATACAAACTTAGCATACATATCATCATATAAATCATTCAATCATTTTTCATTAAGTTAAATCATCACTATCTTAAATATAATCTCATACCTGCTTCTCTGATGGCATCCTCCTCAGCTCAAAGTGTGTACAGTCGGGGTGGAGCACCTTTTCCAAGAGGTACCTGTTGTTTCCCCCGATCCTAGTTCTGAATAGATATCGTAGGCAATGGTTCTCGGAAATCCTTCTTAATATCCCCTGGCTTACCACACCTGTAGCAATTCAGAGTGCCAAACCAGCATTTGCCCCTATGTCTCTTATTACACTTCGGGCATACAGAGCCCACTGCTTCTTTCCCTTTCTTCGCTGATCCCTGACTGGCCTCGGATTGAAAACTAGACGGTGCAGGTCTCTTCTTCTGCTCTGAAGACTCAGTGCTGCTCTGGATACTCTTCTCCAACACCGAGACCTTATCAACTAGTTCTGAAAAAATCTGAACCTCAAATTTGACCACCAGCTCGTAGATTCTACTCCTCAGACCTTTCTTAAATTTCCTGGCCTTCCTTACTTCATTTGGGATCAGAAATGGATCGAAACACGACAGTTCCACAAATTTAGCCGCATACTCCGCAACCGTCATATCCCCCTGGGTCAGATTAGTGAACTCCTTAATCTTTTCCTCTCTGACAAATGAAGGAAAATATCTATCAAAAAACAACTCCTTGAATCTCTCCCAAGTAAGAGCTATCTTTACGACCTTCTAATCCTCTAGCAGCTTCGCAGAAAGCCACCAGCACTTCGCCTCTCCTGTCATTTTAAAAGCGGCATAACAGACCTTCTACTCGTTCGTGCAGTCGAGTACAACCATAATCTCCTCTATCTCCTGTACCCAATTTTCTGCAACCACTGGATCAGGTCCTCTTGCAAAGGCTGGAGGGTTCATCCTCATAAACTCTTTTATGCTACAGCCTTGTCCTGCAGATGGACAGTTCTATTCCTTAGGTTCCTTCTTCATCTCTACTTTAACTTGACAGACAATACCTCAGAACACTTTAAAGGTATTTATTTCTTCTTCACTAGAAGTCACTGGATCCTCCCTTCCTTCAGCCTCTACATTCTCATCTCTAGAATCCATCCTGAAAATAGGATAGAGAAGAGATCAAAATTCCATATCATAACTCCAAATAACTTAATCATTAAATTAAATCCAATAAAAATCCAAAATCTCCATATAAGGACCAGTCTCACAATTCAGAAACAAAAACATCTAAGGTTTACCATGGCTTTTCTGAGGCCGTCGATTGCTTCGGAAAAAGCACAGGAAATCATCGACGTATTATCACCTCTAAATTACAAGACAAAATCCTATGCTTCCCTACACCAAACCTATTTCTCAGTACCTAACCTATTCATCTCCTATTTTTCATCCTAACTCATTCCTATACTCTAGTATAAATCATTTCCTAAATTCTCAAAATCTCAAAGTCATTGCTCTGATACCATAATGTAATGCCCCGAACCCTTAAACCTAGGTCCAGTGCGTTATACCTGATAAAATCCTGATAATCCATAATCCATAATATACGCAGCAGAAAACATAAACATAATCTCCATATATAATACCATAATATCAAAGTTTACTAATTCCTATCTATAATCCATAATAAATCATCCATCACCTGCATTTCTATAAATCTATATAACTTCAAAAAATATTTCAGTATTTTCACAACCATTCCTTACTCAACATCCTTAAAACATAACAACATAAAACATAAATTTTATACAAGCCCCATAGTATATAAAAAATATACCCTTTTTCTTTACAATCCTAAAAAATGCTAAAAACCCTCAAACTCTCTAAGCCCGACCTCGAGGATGTCCTGAAAAAGAAATAATCATACTTGGGTGAGAAACATCTCAGTAAGGGAAGAAATATACATATTAAAACAGCGTGTGACTAACATGAGGTATATAGATATCATTTTAAATACATTTACAAATCATTAACATAATATTAAAATCATTCTCTGAACCTAATCAATCATAAGCAAAAATTTAACCCACGAGATTAACCAAAGATAGGGGTGATCACCCGCCCATACAAGTAGTACCCCTCTTCTCTGATATATAAGCAACCCGAAGGTCACTACTAAAGCATACCAGAGCACTCACCTTACTCAGTAAGCCCTCAAGTATTAGATTGATCTCGTACTCACACAGTTCAACAATGGTTTACTAGTAAAGGCCCTAAGAATGGGGAAATTACCCGCCCATACAAGTAGGTTCCCTCTGCCCTAGTACGTTATGCAGCTATTGCCACATCTGAAGTTACCAGTGCACTCGCTTTACTCAGCAAGCCCTCAGGCGAAGAGTACGCCTCGCCCAATCATAACATGTTCGACATACATAGATACTTTTAATATCATAATACATTATTCTTTCTGTCATTATTCAATCATACCCATCTGTTCATATTCATAGCTTAAACATTGCATTGCATTTCACTTTACGTAATCTTCAACATTACATCATTCACATTTGTCATTTCATTCCATTGTCATTCCTTTGTCATTTCATTGCATTTTCTTTTCTTTCATTCGTACTACAGCTGATCTTTAGCCCTCATTAGTTAGTCTACAGCTCCTTTTAACTGTCATTAGTTAGTCTATATAGAAGTGTGCTAGAATCTGCTAACATGACTCTTTTCAACTGTCTTACATTTACATGGTTGCATTTAATATACACAAGCAAAATAGTCCATATCATATTTTGTTCTCAATGCTTTACTTACTTAGCTTGCATCTCATATATTTAATATATATTTGCACAGAATCTCATGCCACACAATTTAATAGTAAAATTAATACATATTTCTCATAAAATAAGCCAACCCACATTTAACATTTATATGCTGAAAACACATTTCATTTCTTGCATAATTCCTCAGAAATTGCTTTTCACTTTCATCCATTTATTTTCACATGTACATAGCTATATAAGCAATCCTAGGCTCAGAAAATATAGTTTACATGGTTGGCATTTTAATAATTCACACCAAAATATACAGATAATATAACATAATTCATTACCTTTAATTTCATAAAAATATATAATTTCCCCTTACCTGACTTCCGAACTATGCTAGTAGGATCCCTGAACTAATACCCACAACGTTCATTTGGACCCTAAACCAAAAATCCTATTTTAATTAAAATAAATTCCAACTAACTCAAATCTTAAGAAAAACACTTATTTACTACTTCTTAGGTTCCAAATAACATTATTCATTAAGAAAATCCCAAAATAATTTACTTACCTTAATTTTGGGATGTTTCCCAAACCCCTCAAACCAACGATCAGTTCCTATAGCCTTGCAGAGAACGATCCTACGAACCTCGTGGTGGTTTCGGATCGTCAAACCGGGTAAAATTAAGCCCGAAATCGAAGAGACAAGGCTAGAGGTTCGTTTTAGAGAGAGAGAGAGAGAGAGAGAGAGAAGAAAGTTCGCTAGTTCTCACTGAAAATGAAAAAAATTTCTATTTATAGGCGGAGTTTCGTTGATGAGACACATGGGTTCATCGATGAGGCACTGTAGAGACTTCGTCGACGAGAAGATACTTTCGTCGATGAAATTCAGAGTTTCCAATTACTCTCTCGGGATTCCTTCGTCGATGAGGGACTGAGTTTGTCGATGAGCTCTAAAAGGACTCTCGTCGACGAAGACAGGACATTCGTCGACTAGACCTGCTGTTCCTCTTCTAATTTCTTTCCTTTTTCCCTCATTATCCATTAATCCATTTCTTTTATTATACTTCCTAATTATTTTAATAATTTTAATTCTCAGGGTCATTACAATATATGTATTGTGACAGGGCTTCGTTGTAGTAGCCGCCGGTTCTTTTTAGAGTCGAGTGTGTGTTTGATTGTAGGAAAGAGTTCATGAATGAGAGATTACAAATTTCGAGGATGAAATTTTTGTAAGGAGGGAAGTTTGTAAGAACCTGAACCGTGATATATGGAATAAATTAATAAATAGAAGGGTAAAATAGTAATTGAGTAGGCTTCGTCGACGAAGGTCTTTTGCTGCTCGACGACGAAATACATGAGCTCGTCGACGAGCTATCTACATTGACTCGTCGACAAAGACGCCATTTCATCGATGAGGTCGGCCGAGTCAAAGGGCTATAAATATCCTTTCCATTTCTTCCAAGCTGTGAAATCAAAATAACCTCTGTCTCTCTCTCTAGAGACTCGAAATACTCTCTCTCTCTCTCTTGATTTCTTCGCCAATCATTGCTTGAATCGAAGATACGACGTTACTACGAGGATCAGGGAAGGATTCTATTTGAGTTTTATGGAACAGATCTTAGTTTCGAGCATTTTCAGGTTTTGGCTCAAAATCGAGGTAAGGCTTGGTTTTCATTTTCGCTCCGATAGTGTTGTAGGGAATGGAATTGTGAGTATATTCTGTACTGTGATTTATAGGTTTTGAGAACTCGGTTCGCTGTTAGGAGTCATAGAGTTCGGCATTGGATTTTCGGGGAAAGGTTAGGGGATTCTGTTTATGTCGGTTATTTTCGAAATCAGACTTGGTAGAACTGCAGTTCATGATCCTGTGTGTGTTTTGGCTACACATTTGGGGGAATCTAACAGGTAAAATTATGGGTTTTGCATATTACACTTATGGGAAAGGGGGCATTGGGTTGCATCTTTCGTGTGGGTTGGAAAATCGTGGATATATTGTGACATATATTGTGTTATGGAGATGACCGTGCCTTGACTTGTTTTAAACTATATTTTGGAAACCATGATTGATGTGATTACCAAATAAGTGTGGATTGATTGTTAAATGATCATGCATGAGTTGTGTTTTGCTGAAAAAAATAGGAATGGGTTTCCGAATTATTCCAGGTTTGATATCCGGCTTCTGCCAAATAGTGTGCAATACCACTAGATTTGCTGGTTTTTACCGAAGGGTGTGAAAGCACCAAAACTGCACTGGTTCAACACTGTGGGCTGATGCTATGCTAGGTTACCGGGAGCACCGACATTTGCCGAAGGGTGTGAAATATCACTAGATTGCCGGCTTTTGCCGAAGGGTATGAAATATCACCAGACAGTCCGGTTTCGGGCAAGGGGTGTGACGACACCAAATTGTATTGCTTGTTTTGTGAAAATACTGGAACTATTTTAATTGTGTATGTTTTATGTCATGATAACACTCATATGCCATACACCGATATAACCTGAATCTGCCTTACTGAGATGTGTCTCACCCCTATTGTACATACATATTTTCATTTCCTTCGAGTAACCGAAACTAGCGTCCTTGTGTTGGAAGCGTAGTGGTTGGTGTACTGCGGATAACGCTTGTGTAAGTGTTAGGACTTTATCGAGTTGTCATTTTGGGGTTATGGTTGGCACCTGGGTTTGTGTTTTGTTTTATGGAACCTAGACTCCTCTTGTATAGACTCTAGTATGGTACAAAATATGTATAGAAAGAATATTTTCCGCTTTTTATTTGTCGTATTTTTGAATGTGTATAGGGTGCTTGAGAACCCCACTGGGTCGGACCCTCATTCATTTGGTATTGTATCATTGATGATTTGTATGATATAGAGATAGGTTAGGTTACTAATTCACCACTGGGTCCCATTACCGGGTTCGGGGCGTGACATGCACGATAGCCAATCAAGACTATACTCAAAAGTAATGCAGTAGGGGTTCAATATAAGAACAACACAACTCAAAGTATACAATGAGTGTGTGTGTGTGATGAACACTCCCCCTTAGTCATGCAAATTTCCTAGTTTATGGACCATCATCAAAGCATGTGACATTTGATTGCAAGGATGATGTTTTACCATGTAGGTCTCGAGTGAGAATACATAACCCAAAGATTTGAACGAAATGGTGTCCATGAACTAAATTCATCCTAAGACAAGAAAAAAAGTGTACATGTCTTGAAAATATATAGCGGTTTGGATTTTACATGTACTAAACTATTTAGTTATTTTGCATTCATTTTCAATAAATGTATTCATGAAGATCAACCAGCATGCATTAAATTGTATTATGATCTTTGATTGTGTTGGGAAAGTGTAACGAAATTTTGGTAGCATGCCGATTGTAAATAGAGCATTTCCCAAAAATTCCTGCACCTAAAACCTGATAGATTCAAGCATGCAATTCATAACAATTTACATAATACAGATACCATTCAGTTTAAGCATGTGAGAACCTATATCCACTACCAGCATGCAATTCATATCACTGCATTAGCCATGCAGGATGCATTCAGTACAAGCATGCATTCAGTAGTTTAAACAGCAGTTCATAAAAATAAACTATCCATTAAATAATATATTCACTTTTACAAGCAATGGACAGTGACATTCAGTTCAAATAAATTATCCATCATATATAGTTGAACTTCAAGCGGAGGATGGATATATATATATAGACACACACACACACACACACACACATTTATCACTCAAGTCATCCAATGAACATGATAAGATAAGTATAATATAATTTATTGCTTATTGGATGGATTTTAAAACTTACTGCTCCCCCTCAATTATGTAGCCAAAGAATTATATGTTCAATTAATAGTATTTGAAATAACAAATATTTTCAAATATGTGGAACAGTTTTAAAAATTCCTTTAATTTATCATTTGAAATTGATTTATCGTTTAACCTCAATGATGAGTTCAGGAAAATAAAATATATAGAATATTAATTTCCTAAACCCCCAAATCTGTGTGATGGACAAATTATGCTATATTTAAGATATTTATACATCAGCATATATATAACATTATTTCACAATTTAAAAATCATTGCCCATTTGCAGATAGCCAATATGTCCATATATTTACCAATTACAAAAATGTGTATCGATATTAAACTTGGATTGGATATTTCACTAAAATTCTCATATTAGCACGCACTTCTATAAAACAATAGTGTATATTAAAATTTAAAATTATAAGCATTAAACACTATTTAAGCATTTAATGCGTTACAACCTCTAATACATATATATATATATATATATTATGCTTATAAATCCTAACATCTTATGAGTATAAATGAAATTCTATCTTAAGCACCTCATAAGATAGCATGCTATAATCACAGAATTATCGTATGATTCACAACAAAAATTTAACACAAAATATATCATGTGAATCATAACATGAATCATTTAATAAATTAGAATGAGGATAGATATACCTTTATGTTTTACTCCTTATTAATCGTTTAAGCTCAAGGTGGCGTTCTCCTCTCTCTCTTATTTTTCTAAGAATCTTATGGTTCCCAAATATTCCTTAGTACTACTACAAGACATGAACTTTTCAAGAACACTAGTAGCTAAGGCAAAGTATATATGCATGGCGCTCGAATGATGTGCATTAAAACTATGTCATGCTTTTTTAAATCATTTTCAGCTTTGGGAAACTTTGCATTTTAAAACACATTTCTATGAGGTATGATTTCCTGTACAAAGCACATTCCAAAACCTCTAATCAATCGATTTTACAACAACATTAATAGTAAAATCTATACAATGAAAACAATGGAGGAATTGCAAAGTGCTGACTCTCAAAATTCGGAAACACCGAAAAGTTGAGTCATTGCGATCTTTAGTATAAGTGGTTAAACCTTTTGCAATGAGACTCTGATACCAATTGTTGTAATTGGTGTGATCCCAAGAGGGGGATGGATTGAGTTTTAAAACATTTCGACTAATTTAAACATTTACACCGATTGACCACAATTCATATCCCATTCATAATACGAATGTGTATGTAAATTAATAAAGTGATAAATGCATACATACACATAGAACATATCTCATTTGAAATAGAGGTGTGCATGCAAATAATTATAACTATAAATGAAATCATACACATGCAAAAATTTAAATGCAGAAATATAAATGAGATAGAGAGAGAGAGAGAGCAACACAAGATTTGTTATTGAGGTTCGGCCAAACTAGCCTACGTACATCCCCGCTTTGGGCATACCCCCCCAAGGATTACACTATCCCTGCTCACTTAAACGGGTGGAACAGAAGCCGTTACAACATTTCCTTATGGGGCAAGGTAAACCCCAGCTCATTTACAAGGTTGAACCCAACTTGTCTCCCATACGGAGTAGAGACTCCCCAGTTCAATTTTTAGGCTGAACCAAACATGTCTTACTTAAGGGGCTGAGACTCCTCGGTTCAATTTTCAGGCTAAATCTAATCGGTCTCACTTATGGGGCTGAGACTCTCCAGTTCAATTTACGAGATGAACCCAACTAGTACATTAAAACATTTTTGTACATAAAACATATTTTTGATTACAAGCAGAGATGTACAATTTTAAGCTCAATACAAGCACTCTAATATGATATGCAATAATGATCAGTAAAGTAAGGGTGTTTTTAAAATAGTTAATGCACAAATAAAATAGATGACAATATTATAAATATGTTCTCCAACAAAAATTTTTGAAAATAAAAATATTTGGAGAATATGAGATTTTAAGCTTAAGAATATATGTGCAATAAATACAATAAAAACAAATGTCTAAGCAAAATACTCTCTTTAAAAAATATTTCAAAGAATGTAACAAAGAGAGTTGGAGAGTATGAAAAATTAAACTCCAAAATGAATTTTGAAATAAAAGAGTATATGAGAGAACTTTGATTAAGTAAAAAAATTGAGAGAAAAAGTTTGCTAATCAAAGTTTCTAATCTAAGTTATGAGGGGGTATATATAGATTTTCAAGAAAATATGATCATTAGGGACATGCTCGGTATTTTTAAAAATGTTTAATTGAAAATTAAGCGTGTTTAGGCGCTCGAAAAAAAAAACCCAACTCGAGAGGTTCAGTTGCCTCGTGCCTAGGGTCAGTTGTCTAAACACTCACAAAGAGCAAAAATGATTTTTCAGGTTCGGTTGATTGTGGGCAACGACCAATCAACTGAAGCCAAGGTGATTTCCCAACCTTCGTAGGTTCGAGCGACCGGTGCTTGGTTCAGGTTGCTGGTTCTAGCTATTCGGTCACTTGGGATCATTTTGAACTAAAGGTTCGGGCGGCTGGGGCTGGTAAAATGTGTCAGCATTAAAGGTTCAATTGACTGTGAAATTTTAGTTTAAATTTGGACTAGTTGCCTGAGCCAAGTCAAAGTATTGACTTTTTACTAATTCGGTCGACTGAGGAATTTTTAACGCCCTATGTTCGGTCGGTCGAAACCCTTTCGAAGTTCACTTTAGGTCTTGATTCTTATTAGAATTCAAACTTGTTAATAATGATATAACTTTTAAGTTATAGGAGATTTTCCTGAAAGTGTTTATAGGGACCTAAAGTCAATTTAAGGCCTATTTGAGGATTAAGTCATATCGTGCAGATGCATGCATTATTACAGACCAAAGTATGAAAACCAAATGCAATTACAATTGAAATAAACAAATGTATTCTTTCTTCTTTGTTTTTCTCTTCATGGAATAAGCCAGTATGATGTGAGATTTTAGTCATTTCTGGCTTTCATCTTCCTTTTTTGTGTATGCATTTTGAATTGTAAACATGTTCAAAACACTAGGCACACACATGAGACACTTGTGTTTGTCAACATCAAAACAGAGATCAGATTCGAAAAGCCAACATTCTCCATTTTACTTTCTATTTTGGTTTGATATTTTATGGGGTTTTCTTGAGCTTTCTTGTGAACCAGACAAATTTGAGAGTTAACCTAAATTAGGTTTGGCTGATTGAATCTGGTTAGATAGGATAGGGTCCGATTTGGATTTGGGCTTTGAGTTTATGGGCTTGGAATAGATTAGAATTGGTTTGATTAATTTTGGGCTGAGGTTAAGTTAGTTTAAATTGGGTCAGGCCAATTGGCTAGACCTAGTTTGGGTTCAAATTAATTTTAAAGGGGCTGGTCCAATTGCACTTGACTTTAGGTGAGTCAAGCTCAATTGGGCTTTGTGGACTTGATTAACTGGGCTGAGTGAACTGGGTTGGTTTTAAGTTGGGTTGGGTAAAAGGTAATTTGGTTTGAACTTGGGTATAGGTTAGAACTTGGGTTTGGATTAAAGGGTCAGTTGACCCAAGTCAAGTTTGACCCAAAACCAAGGTAAGGAAGTTATTTTTGAAGTTTAGTAAATTATTGGAAATATGTGGGCTTAGGAAAGTTGAATGACTGTTATTCTGGGGTTAAGTTGACTGGATTAGGGTTTATGAATACATGGATTTTGTGCGTACGCCGTAGGCATGGATTAGGATCCTTGCAGACTTTATTTTAGGAATCAGGTAAGGGGATAGATTAAGTCAGGTATTTTCAGGAAATTCACCGATTAATTCATAATATTATTTACAAAAATTATATATATAATTTTTCAGAATATTCAGGTTTTTGGGAACTTTATTTATGATTTAAGGCATGTTTTGGGAAATTCTAATGTTTGAACTGAGGAAACGCTAGAAACAGGTTTAATATTATTTTTCAGCAAAAATATGCTTTTACTAGACAGATAGTATAATACACAGTAGCACTCACTTGTGTGGCATGAGTATAAATATTTTACTGCAAATATTGACATGTCAGAATATTTTATGAATACAAAGAACATGAATGATTAAATAACGATTTTTAGGAAAACTATAAACAATACAGAAATTATTATATTTTTAGTATATTGTGATATTTCAGTCAGCCCAGATGCCGTGATTAGAGATATTTATAATAGTTGATTTAGAAATATTATTATGACAGACATGATATGATAGTTTAATTCCGTTCCCTAATATGATAGACTTTACTTGAATGATTGGAAATTGTGAAAATACTGGCATTGTTAGAGTATTTGTGGAGAAAGGTCTAGGGGGACGGCGATATGTAACACCCCGATGACGATTACAGAAAAGGTCTCAGGGGACGGCGATATGTAACTTTGCGATGACAATTACAAAAAAGGTCTCGAGGGATGGAGATACATAACGCCTTGATGACGATTACAGAAAAGGTCTTGGGGGACGCGATACGTAATGCCACGATGACGATTACAGAAAAGGTTTTGGGGGACGGTGATACGTAATGCCTTGATGACGATTACAGAAAAGGTCTTGGGAGACAGCGATACGTAACACCCCGATGATGATTACAAAAAAGGTCTCGGGAGACGGCAATACGTAATGGCCCGATGACGATTATTAAGAAAGGAAAAAGGGGACGGCGATACATAACACCACGATCCTTGAGACTTAGCTCGAGGGCTTGCTGATGTGAGGGACGACAATACGTAACGCCTCACAGGGAGTGCCCAACGTGTGCGGTTGGATTGAGAGACGACGATACGTAACGCCTCAATCTCAGCGAATAAGAACTGTGAATGGATTATGTAGAGTGTAAATGATTTTCATGCATACATAGATTTATTATTATAATGTATGCTTATGTTGAGTAATTAAATATGAATTACCAGATTTATAAGTATGAGTGCAAATTTTCCTTACTTATTAGATACAATTAATTATGTACAGTATATGTATATAATACATTAGAACTCATGTGCCACATACTGATGTTAACCTATCCCACTTACTGAGAGAGATCGTAGAACTCTGGTATTGTGTATGGGGATAGGTTCATTATGTTATCCGTTGCATAGATAGTGTGTATGTATGGACAAGTATATCCTCGGTACTCATTTTGGGTCTGGGTTGACTTTGTTTATAGTTTCTGGTATCAGAGTAAATAATATAAAAAAAAATAATTATATAGCCACAATTTTGGGGTCGCTACAAAATTTGATTTAATTTCATTTAAAAATAAGGGAACTAGTAGTGACGGACTGAAATCGTCACTACAAGTCTCATAGTAGTGACCAATATAAATTTTTATACTTATGCTTTAATTTAATCGATGAATAGTGAAAACTATTAGTGACGGTTTTAAATTCATCACTATAGTTCTGGCAGTAGTGATCAATTTAAAATTCATTACTAAAAAGTCACAGTATTTGTTTTCTATTCATTTAGCAATATGGAAAACCAGTCGTGATGATTCTAAAACTATCATTACAAGTCTACCAGTATTGACTAATATAACTTTGCCACTAAAAAAATTAAATATAGGCTTACATTTTATAAAATGAAAGGGCGGTCAATAGTAGTAGCTTTGGAACTATCACTACTAATACACATCAAACTAAGTAATTAATTCTTGTTGGTAAAACTAGTAGTTACGAATATACATTTTGTCACTAGAGATGCTAGTAGTGATGGTTCCCAACCGTCACTACAAGTATTCGCTAAATATTTATTAATATAAAGTATATTAAAATATTAGTGACGGAAGCAAACCGTCACTAAAAATATCAATAGTGACGCACGAAATATTTGCCACTAAAACATTAATAGCGACCAATTCATTTCGTCACTATTAATTAAGAAAGCGTTACTAATATATTGACACCATGATTAGTCCGGAAAAAATTCTTTTACCGACGAACATTTATTTATCACTATTGGGTCTTTATTAGTGATAGTTTTGGGTTAGTTACTAATATTTCTATCACTAAAAAAGACATTTTTTTGTAGTGCTTAGAAGACATCCAACAACTTCAAAAAAAAAAAAACAAAAAAACAAAAAAACAAAAAACAAAATTAATTAAAAAACACTTTTGAAAATCCTTAACTTTGGCTATATATATAATAGACGAACAAAAAGGGGTGCTCATAATGCTCATTTAGAATATAATGAAGATTCGTGCAAGGCAAAGTATGCTTAGAATTGAGAGTATTGGACACTTTAAAGCTCTTATCAATCAACACTCACAAGTTAATAAAGTTTGATGGACAATTTAACGAATTAATATTGTTATTGATACTTCTGAAAGACGAGAGAATATTCAAACAAAAATATCATTTATTATGCTAAAAATTATTATCATCAACCATGTAAAAAGAAATATCACGGTTAAAAGATGCATAAATTTTCAATAAAAATTAAATAATTTTGCATTAGAAATTTTTGAAAAATGGACATTTTTATATTCCATTAATTAATATAGCCACCATTAAAAAGCTACAAATATTAGAAAGGAATTCGAACTACGATTCCTACGACCGCTTGATGTTACTAATAAAATACAGCAACTGCATTTTAACAATACTAATTAGATTGCTGCCTTGACTCCATTCCAACTTAGAGTATGTAAATTAATTACTAAGAATGCATATAACAATTATTATTTCAAAGTATTCAAAGTACAAACATAACATCGACAATATTTAAACATACTCAACATCTTAATTTATTTTTTACATTCAAAGTACCAACATGATATTCATATTTTTCACAACCAGGGGGACCTATAAATAGGAGTAACGACAGACTTGACGTGCATATACTTGTAAAGGCCATCTAACCCAGACTCCCTCTCAAACCCACTCATTTTATACCCTCCATAAGGGCAATCCATGTCGAAAGCAAAATAACAGTTGATCCAAATGATGCCTGCCTTGATTGACCTTGACACTGTGTTCGCTATATTCAAGTCCTTCGTTACGATTCCCGCCGCTAGACCGTATCTGGTGTTGTTTGCTCTCACAATTGCCTCATCTATAGTCCTACAATATTTTGGATAGAAAAATAAATTAAATTTCTGTACTTACAAATACTATTTAAATGCCGTCCTAGTTCATAACATTAAATAGAATAGGATAAGGATAGTGTCCTTTGGCTTACCACAAAAGGCACTCATTTTGTGGCCAAGCTATTCTAATGTGACTTTTGAGAAGAAAAATTAATAAATTAAAGAAAATGAAAATCATATTGCTTTTTGGAATGACTTTTGAAAAGAAAATGTAATAGATGAAAGAAAATGACAATCACATTTGGTACATTGAGAAACTTTATTTCAAGTAAAAGGAGAATTAGCTCAAGAAAATGAAGGAAATATTATATTGCATTTCATCTGAGAAATAATTTTTACAACTTACTTAAATTTCAGGAGTGACATGATAGGTCCGAATATTTCATCTTTTGCAATTAGCATATTGTCCTGTCAAAAGTTGATTGATTAACCGAAGATAAACATAAAAAAACATTTAAAATTAATTCATAAATTGCTAGATGGAGAAAAGTTACCTGGACATCAGTAAAAATTGTTGGTTCAATATAGTATCCCTTGCCATAGATGGGCTTCCCCCCCGTTAGAAGGGTGGCTCCTTCTCTTTTGCCATGATCAATGTATGAAAGAATTTTATCAAATTGCTTCTTATCAGCCTGCACTCACAAAATGTCGTAATTTAGTTAAAGCTCTCTTTTGTTCGTAAGAAAAGCTTATATATAATTTAAGGAACCTGAGGCCCTTGGGAAACATTGGGATCAAAAGGGTCTCCGACCACCCAAGCCTTTGCCTTCTTCGCCAGCCTCTTCACAAATTCATCATATATCCCTTCTTGCACGAACACTCGAGATCCTGCTACACAGATCTCTCCCTATACAACATACCCCACAAAAAAAAGAAAAAAAAAAAAAAATAGAGTTAATGTACACAAATCAATTAAGAACAATAGATAAACAAATATTCATTTACTGTATTTATATCTCAATATTAATTAATTAATGGATCATGCACGCACCTTGTTGTATAGGGAGCTGAGGAGAGCAAGATCAGCAGCTTTGTCGATGTCAGCATCGTCGAAAATGAGAAGAGGGGACTTCCCTCCCAGCTCTAATGATACTGGTTTTAGATTGCTGCTTGCTGCTGCGGCCATTACCAGACGTCCTACCTCTGTCGACCCCGTGAAACTTACCTATACATTTATATATTAGTCAATTTTATGATTCATTCAATTAGAAATTTATAGAAGATGGGGAGGCTTAAGAATTGAAAGTAGGATGGATGGAGTGGAGAGATTACTTTGTCGATGTCCATGTGAGAGCTAATTGCCGCACCCGCCGTCTGCCCATACCCAGTTACGACGTTCAGCACTCCGTCAGGAATGCCAGCCTGCAGATTAGTTTTATATTTTATGTTGTGTAATTAATCCACGCAAAACCCAAATCCAAAATTTGAATTTCAACCTCTGGGCAAGGGTTGCAGAGGAAGAAGAAAATTAAAATTAAAATTACCAGCTTGGAGAGATGGGCATAGAAGAGAGCGGAGAGAGGGGTCTGCTCGGCCGGCTTGACGACCATGGTGCAGCCGGCGGCCAGAGCAGGGGCGACCTTGGTGAAGAGCATGAGGGAGGGGAAGTTCCAGGGGATGATGTGGCCCACCACGCCCACGGGCTCCTGCAAGGTGTACCCCTGGAGCTCGCCGGACATTTTCAGTGTGTCGCCGTGGATTTTATCAGCGGCGCCGGCGTAGTAGCGCAGACTCCTAATTGCGCTGGGAACGTCGCCGGTCTTGGCCAAACTGAAGAGTTTGCCGGTGTCGAGACATTCCAAGGTGGCAATTTCTTCGATGTTCTCCTCGATTAAGTCGGCCAGTTTCGACATTATCCTTCCCCTTTCCTGATCCATATCCATCCGTCCCCATTAATTCCTTTCTGGAATATGCAGAGACTCGATCTCTGCTAAATTCTAAGAAAAATACTTCGTGTTTCATAACAAAATATTTTATATCTTGCGCGATCATAAAACTGTTCCTTCTTTTATTTTTTATTTTTAGTTTCTTAAAGAATGGTCAGTTTAATTTTTCGTTTAGCAGCATCTGTATAAAAAATAAATCAGAAAGCACTATAAATATTTTGATACTATTCACTTGTGCAATAATTTTATTTTTTATTTTGAAAATAATGAAAAAATTCCATTTTTAAAATTTTCTAAATTTGTAAAAGAAAGTTGAAAAATATCTTTTTATTTACTTTTTAAATTTCTCATTTCTTCCCTCTTAGGAGATGAGATTTTACAATATAAGAAAATATATCCAAAAATAATAAAGGTAACAAAATCAATAAAAAAAAAAAAGAGAGAAAAAAGAAATTGATGAACTCACACAACCGAAGTCATGAATAAAATGGAATAAAATAGAAACAAGTTTTTAGAAAGCAACTTATACGCTTACATAGCCAGAAAGGCGAGGCCATGTGCCGTGGTCGAAAGCTTCACGTGCGGCCTTCACAGCTAAATCCACGTCTTCCTTGTCTCCTTCTGCTATTTTTGCTATCACTTCCTCTGTTCTTGGATCCACCGTTTCAAATGTTCTTCCTTTTTATATTTTTAAATTTATTGTCGGTTTCAAAGAAAAAAGTAACAAATTAATCATTAAAAACGTTCGAAGAAATTATGTATATGTATATTATATTTATATATCTATAGAGCTTTTGAACAATGGCATTTAACATGGGGACACTAATATCATTTAGAAGGACTGTAAAATATTCGGACTCACACAAAAAAAATGATTAATGTCTGAAAACTAAATTAATTTTGAGCTTGAATTTTTCAAAAGCACATACTATTTAATGTTTTATATATATGCTTATATACTAAGCCCAAACTGCTCAAACATAAAAATTAAAAAAAAAAAAGGATATACGTAGGTACCTAAAATAGAAGGGACAAATTGGCCATTAATGAAGAGCTGGGTGAACTTGATCTCCGGCATCTTCATCTTCATCATCGTCACACCCTCTGAGCTTCCATTGCACTGTTTACTTCCCATCTCTCTCTCTCTCTCTCTGTGAGATTCAATATTACACACTGTACTACCACCCCAATAAAGAGCTAACGTGAATATGTATGTATACATTCAACACACATACACATATATATATATATATATATATATACACACACACGTACAGCTAGCCAGGTCAGAAGTAATAATGTGAGAGAGAGAGAGAGAGAGAGAGAGAGAGAGTTTTTTTGACCACATATGGGAGAAAAGTAGGCCACTAGTGCACCTCCCTAGCCAAAGTGTGTGTCGGTCAAGTTCAAGTTACGTAAGAAACCCTTTCAAGCCACCAAATTCTTATCCCATGTACCCAATTCTTTTTTTCAATCATTCTTCACATGATGATTTGCAATTGCTCGTAAAAATGTATTTTTTTTTAAAAAAAAATACATTTATCTAAAAATAATTTATTATAAGTACTTTTCGTATAACTATTTTTTTTAAAAAAAACTTATTTTCCAAATGACAGATAATATATATTTAATTAGGGGCATTTTAGCCTATATACACATTTTAGGTTTAGGATTTATTTTATTATGTATTTTGTCATTGTATCATATCTCTGGAATATAGAACCGCGGCCGGTCTGCGTGCGGCTGCCCTATCTATCTCTCTCTCTCTCTCACCGCATTGGATTATGAACTTTAGCATGGTATCAGAGTGTGTTGTGTGATGTGTGGTAGGGAGCAGAGGTCTTTAATTATTTTTGACCCCATTTGGGGGAAGAGTGGGCCACTGCGCCCCTCCCTAGCCAAAGTCTGTCTCTGTCAAGTTACGTAAGAAACCCTTCAAGCCGCGAAACTCTTATCCCATGTACCAAATTAAAGTTTTTTTTTTTTGAAAAAATAATTATTTTCCATCATAAAAATAATTAGACATCCTGATATTACATTTATCCTATTGATATAGTCACTTTAAATTATTCAAAAAAATCACAATTTTTCATTGTATATATTTTTTATTTTTACAAATTTTATAAGAATAAAATGGTGAAAAAAGATTCACACTACAAGGTCTATGGCTTAAAATGATCAGTCACACCCCTAGCTATCAATAATTGTGTAAATATCTAAGTGATTAATTATTTGGTTTGGTTTTCAATTTTTAGGTAATATTTATAGATACATGCTACTTTTGGGTGCTGCTATTACACTCGTCATTAGTTGTGTTTAATGACCTTGCATATCAGCATGTAAGCCAAACTAAGAGCTTATTCTAATTAGCTCTAAATGCAATTGTGGAAGGTGGATATGCAGGATCCCCATAATGTATCATGTGATAGGCTTAAAAACTTCCACCATCCTCTTCCTCTTCTACAACCACTACCATTACTACAATTACTAGTATTATTCCAATTTTACGCATGAAATGCTTTTCTGCGCCCCGGGGGGGGGGGGGGGGGTCGGTCTTGTCCGAATTATAATGTTAAAAGAAATAAAGGAAAGAAAAGAAAAATATCAAAGAATTTTAAAAAAAAAACAAGGAAATACAAAACAAACCTCACGCAACAAAAAAAATAAAAGAAAAAAAACCCTCATATAAGCATAAACGCAATACCTATAGGAAATCAGTTAAATATACCTCATATAAGCCGTACCCATCTTCTCCAGTTTCTATAAACCATTGATAACTTTAGGAAGTTGACTACTACTTGTAAACAAACTATTCCTCCCCATAGCACCTTATCGAGGCAAAACATCTACCACTTTGTTCCCTTCTCTATACCAATGATTTATCAAAAAGTCTACTCCCTCTAATAAACTAATAAGCCACTCCCAAAAATCTCACAAATACCACAAGGAGCACTTACTGGATCTTATCCAATTTACTACAATATTCGAATCACATTCAATATCAATACTGGTATGACCCAAATGTTTGCAAATCTTTATTCCCTCCAACACAGTTCTCAACTCAGCTTCATTATTTGAACAAGAACTAAAATATTTTGAAAAACGAAAAACAAAAGAACCTGTATTGTCTCTAAGGATGCCACCACCACCCGCCGGCCCTGGGTTCCTCAAGCTGCTCTCGTCCAAATTTAGCTTCAACCTCCTTTACCTCGGTTTTAGCCATCTCACACATTGCACAATTTTAATTCTTTTATTCACAAATTGCACTTTCAAATTTTGCAATATCCGAACATTAGCATCCTTTAACTGAGCCAATCTTGTCATGTTCTTGCTCAAAACCCTCACCCAATACTTAATGGACAACCATACATCTGTACTACTCTCCAATTGCCCCTCCATTCTAGCCGCACATCTCCTTCTCTACAGCCTCCAAACTACTAAACAAGGAATCAAACCCATCAATGATCCCAATTGAGAGTACCTAGAAGCCTTATTAAACCATATTTGGACCATTTCTTTCCAACTTTGTTGCTTAAGGAAAGGTACACCTACCTCCACTGAAACCTTCCTCCAAACATCAGTAGCAAGGTCTCCCTTATTTAACACATGCTTCATATCTTTTGGTTGCCTCATCTCACAACAATTACATGCCGAAGCAAGTGATACCCCCACCCTTCTCACCTTTTCATCAATGCTTAAGCACTCAAAAGCGGTCTTCCACATACAGATAACAATTTTCTTTGATAACAATTTATTCCAAACCCACTTTACCCAATAAAATTTTGGAGCTCTAACTCTGATAACATCCCATGCAGACTTTGTATTAAAACAACCATCCTTTTCCGAGAGCCATAACAGTATGTCCGAAAAGTTTCTAAGGTTTCCCACTTTTTTCATCACTTCTTCCGCTTTATTAAACCCTAGAATCCTTTGCAAATTTTTCACATCCCACGCATTATTGATAACCAAATCTTTTAATCAGATATGTGAATGTGCACCATTTGGACAAACTGAAAACAAAGGTCCCGAATCTAGAAACTTATTATACCAAAATTTTACATCTCCTTCTCTAACCTTCCACTTAGATTTACTTAAGAGTTCAGACATACCTTGCAGAACTTTCCTCCAAAAGGAAGAATCAAATCCATGTGGTCTGCAAAGAGCAATATGTCCTCCTTTCACATATTTAGCTTTAAAAAATCTAACCCATAAAGAATTTTGTGTTAATAAATGTCAACCAAACTTCATGAACAAAGATCGTTATACTTCTGAAATATCCCTTAGTCATATGCCCCCCTCCTCCATAGGAACACACAATTTCTTCCAAGCCCTCCATTTCATTTTTTCTTTTCCATCCTTAAATCCCCAGAAAAAAGAAGCAAACATACCTTGTATCTTTTTTATCACCAATTTCGGGACATTTAGAACAGCTAACAGATGCAATGACATGCTCGAAAGCACATGTCTCAACAAAATTAGACGACCTCCTTGAGATGGCAGTCTACTTTTCTAGCCTTCAACTCTCTTACTGATTTTTTGAATTAAAGGGTCAAAATGGCAGTCCTTCAATTTACCATCCACTATTGGCACACCCAAATACATAAAAGGAAATTTACCTTCAATAAAACCAGTCTCTTGAAGAATTTTTTCCTTCCTTTGAACACCCAACTTCTTTGAGAAAAAAGTAGCTGATTTATCTTTATTCACCCTTTGGTTAGTCCAGTTTTCATACTCCTTAATCACCTCCATTAACTGTCTAACAGATTTTTTTCCAGCATTAGCAAATATAACAACATCATCTGCGTACATTAAATGCAATATAATATGTGTACCACACGAATGTGCAAATGGTAAAATTCGCTTCTCAATCAACTCTTTTTGAATTAATTTAGAAAGAACTTCTTCCATGATGATGAAAATATACGGCGACAACGGATCCCCTTGCCTCAAGCCCCTTTTTGACTTGAAAAAACCTCTATAAGTGTCATGCATCATGACAGAAAACCATGGAGTAGATATACAATTCTGAATCAACTTACAAAACCAATCTGGAAAACCAAGAGCATGGAAAATATGATCTACCACGTGCCACTCCACTCTATTATATGCTTTGCTCATATCAAGCTTTAGCATTATTGTAAAGACTCAAAAATTTAAAAGGATTAAAATAAATAAAATAACAAATAAATAAATAAAAGGAATGACGTGGGGAAAAAATTAAAAAAAAGAAAAGAAATTAAATTAAATTAAGTAACTAAATTATTAGTTGTTAAATTAAATATTATTGCATTGGATTTAAAAAATAATAATAATTAAAATAAGATATATAAATATAAAGTAATCTGAAGATAAGAAGATAAGAAGAGAAGAAAGAAAGAAGAAGAAAGAAGAAGAAATCAGAAGCAGCACGCCCCCCATCCTCTGCAAAATTCCTACGCCAGCCGCAGCCACCTCCATCTTCGTCTCTGTCTCTCTAAATTTCTCAGTAAATTTGCAGTGGATCAGGAAACGGAAGGTGCCGTTGGATTCCTGGTTCCGCTGCCGACATTTTTACTGGAGTAGATTGGTCGTGGGAACGACTTAGGCACTGCTCCTAGGGAAAGGTAATTTTTCTCCATTTTCTCAATTTTACTTTAAATCTACTGTTAAATCGGCGAATGGGTACCACCATATGGTCCTAGTCGTTGTCATTTTGGCATATGTAATTTTTCAATTGGAATTTTCTAGGCTCTACTCCAAAGTGAGAGTGGATTTAGGAAATTTGGCAAATTAATTAAATATGAGGGTATAACTGTAAATTAAAAATTATGACCCTAGAAAATATTTAAATAGTACGTTATTTAGAAATAATTTAAATGAAATTAGGGTTTTTGAATCAGGGCTCGGGTAAGCGCCGCGGGTGTAATTTTGGGCCCCGCAGACATAATTTAGAAAATTAAGTGGGAGTATTAAATATTAGTTTAAATATTAATTTGAGGTGTGTGGAGCCTAGGAAGGCTAGATGGGTAGTATTTTGGGGAAATGAATTAATTAATTTAGGAAATTTAGTAATTTGACTATATTTAAGGGTATATTTATTTATTTAGAATTTATGGGCCTAGAAAATATTAAAATAACATTTTATTTGGAATTAATTACATGGAACTAGAATTTTTATTCAGGATTTGGGTGAGCGCCGCAGGTATTTTTCCGGAGTCCCTGTCGATGTAGTTCGATAATTCAGGTAAGGGAGAAATTTATATATTAAATCAGGTTTTTCATGAATTAAAAAATGAACATGTGTTATTTATGTATATATGTTTTTTATATGCGTTTAAAATGCCAGCCATGAAATTTATGTTTTTTGAGCCTATGATTGTCGATATAGTTATGTATGTGTGAAAGTAAACAAACGAAAGTGAAAGGAATTTTCTAAGGAATTATGTAAGAAATGGAGTGTATTTTGAGCATGTAATTGTTAAATGTGGGTTGGCTTATTTTATGAGAAATATGTATGAATTTTATTACTAAATTGTGTGGCATGAGAATCTGTGCAAATTTTATGTTAAATGTATGAGATGCAGGCTAAGTAAGTAGAACAATGAGAATAAAATATGATATGGACAATGTTGCCTGTGTATGTTAAATGCAACCATGTAAATGTAAGACAGCTGAAAGACAGCCATGTTAGCAGATCTAGCACACTTCTGTGTAGACTAACTGATGACAGCTAAAAGGAGTTGTGTTAGCAGATCTAGCACGTTTCTACGTAGACTAACTGATGATGGCTAAAGACCAGTTATAGTACGAAGTAATGAAATGAAATGACAAAGGTAAATGATGTAAATGGGAAAAAGTCACTTAAAGTGAAACGAAATGCAAAGTTAAGTTATGAACAAGAATGAATGTGCATGAATGTATAATGACAGAACATAATAATGTATTATGATAATAGAAGTATGTATGTACGTAGAACATGTCACGATTGGGCGAGGCATACTCTTCGCCTGAGGGCTTGCTGAGTAAGGCGAGTGCACTAATAGCTTCGGATGTGGCAGTAGCTGTATAACACACTAGGGCAGAGGGAACTTACTTGTATGGGCAGGTAGGATTCCCTATCCTTAGGGCCTTTTTCGGTAAACTATTGTTGAACTGTGTGAGTACGAGATTAATATACCACTTGAGGGCTTACTGAGTAAGGTGAGTGCTCTGATATGTTTTAATTGTGACCTTAGGGTTACCTAAGTATCAGAGTAGAGGGGTGCTACTTGTATGGGCGGGTAATCACCTTTATCCTTGGGTAATCTCGTGGATTAAATATTTGCATGTGATTGTTTAGGTTCAAAAAACGATTTCAATGTTATATGATGATTTGCATATGAAATAAAAATGATATCTATCTATCTCATGTTGGTCACACGTTGTTTTAATATGTATATTTCTTCCCTTACTGAGATGTGTCTCACCCGAATATGATTATTTCTTTTTTAGGACATCCTTGAGGTCAAGCTTAGGGAGCTCGAGGGTATTTAGCATTTTGAGGGACTTAAAAAGAAAGGGTATATTTTCAAAACACGTTGGGGGAATGTAAATATTTATGTTTTAAGCTTTTATGTTTTAATATTGTTGAGAACATGATGGTTGTGAAAATACTGAAATGCTTTTGGAGATGTATGTATATATGGGAATGCAAGTGTTGGATGGATACTATAAATTATAAATAGAAATTAGTAAACTCTGGTATTGTGTTATATGGAGATTTTGTTTATGTTTTCCTCTGCGTATGTTATGTTAATTATGGATTATCAAAGATTTTATCTGGTATAACGCACCGGACCCGGGTTTAAGGGTTCGGGGCATTACAATTATATTACCTCCTCTCACCCGCCTATGTAATAATTTTGTCATCTCTTGAGCAAGCGTTATATTTTCAAAAATACTACTCCCTTTCACAAAAACACTTCTTTCTAAACATATTAAATCATCCATCGCCAATGAAAGCTTACCAACAAGGATTTTGGAGAAAATTTTATCGATTACGTTATAAAGGCTTATCGGCCGAAATTTATAAAAAGACCGAGGATCCTTTACTTTTGAAATAAACACTATGTAAGAGGAACAAAAATACCAAGACAACATATCACCTTTGAATAATTCTCTTACCGCATCCATCACATCATTTTTAATAATCTTCCAACAAGGTAATATAGAAAGAAGACCCAAACCCATCCGGTCCAGGGCTACGATTCACAGAATTAGAAGAAATAGCTTCATAAACCTCCTCCTCAGTCGGTTTTTCCCTTAGCTGACCTATAGACTCCTCAGAAACCACCGAATGGATAACACCATCCAGATTTGACTTTTGTACTGAACTTTTTTGCCTCAAGAATTGCTCAAAATAATTCATAGCCTCATCATGGACCATCTGTATATTTTCCAACATCGAACCGTTAGGAAGCACCATTGAGTTTACACAAGAGTTATTCCTTTTTTGCGTAATCACAACATGGAAAAACTTGGAATTCTGATCACCATCAATCAACCATTTCATCTTTGCTTGCTACGCCAACCTAGCCTCTTCCCTTCTATACCAAACCTCCAATTTAGCCTTAGAAATAAGGAACTCTTCTTCAACTGATTTCGAGTACTCTGTCTGTAGTAAATTCTAATATTTTTCCACCCTTTCCTCCAACTCTTGAATAAAACCACCAACATGACTGAAAGTCTGTTTATTCCACCCCATAAGCCTTTGTTTTAGCCTTTTCAATTTACCCGCCAATTTACATAATTTTGAATCCATCACAATGCGTTCTCTCCAAGATGATTCAACCATTTTCAAAAAATCCCCATGCGACGTCCACATGTTCTGAAACCTAAAAGATGCTGGCCCATACCTTTCCATACTCGCACACAACTATAATATGATAGAAGAATGATCTGAAGTATTTCTTTTCAACAAAGATGTCTTAGCTTCACTATATTTTGTAGAAAAAACATTATTAATCAGCACTCTGTCCAGTTTCGCCCAACTTCTCATCAAACCTTGTTGGCCGTTACACCATGAAAATTGACTTCCTTCGAATTTGAGGTCCAATAATCCACAACTATTAATACAACCATTGAATTCAGCCATAGACGAACCCAAGCGAGGTCGATCTCCCACCCTTTCCTCATCTGATTGAATTACATTAAAATTTCCCATAACAACCCAAGCCACATCAAAACTCGACATCCCCTAAAGCTATTCCCATAAATATCTTCTCTTAATATGATAACATTTAGCATATACAAAAGTAAAAAACAGAGAGCCTCTATCCTTTATTAACAAAACTGTCACACATTGATTTGAGGCACCCACCCAATCCATTTGAGCATCATCTTTCCAGAACAGCCAAATCTTCCCACCTTCATCTACATTAGAGCAAAAGTTACTAAATTGCAAATACACCGCCCACCTTCGTATCTTTTCTATATCTTGAAAGGCTCCGAAACGGCTAAAATCCAAACTTTCTGATCTTTCACAATTTGTTTCAATCTTCTCTTCAACGTGTCCAACCCTCTTATATTCCAAAACATAACTTTATCAATCATAAGTTCAACTTTTGAGGCATTGCCTTAGCCCTCTTTGACTTTCTCACTTGCCCATCATCTTTGTTTCTTCCTTCCAATTCACCCACTGTCACATTACCCGGATCAGAGTAATATTCTTTTTGAGTATCAATGCAAACCTCCATATCTCCCTCAAATAACACATCATAATTATCCCTACACACTACACCCTTCACATCCCCCTCTCTCTCATCCACTTCCTCCACCAAAATCACCTCCCCATCATTTTCCTTTTCAACTTTTCCCCTCCCCCCTCATAAACAACTCAGATTTCCTGGGCAGTCCTAGAACAACCTCCCAGTTCTACCTGTACCCGTACCACCCTTGACTTTTGATCTTGACAACGTTCAACTTTCTCTCCACTATTATTCTCTACCAAATTAACTTCATCCACTTTTTGAGTACCCACATTATTAGCCTCATTCACAATTTCTTTATTTTTCTCAATCACATTCGTCGAACCACTCACGTTTCCATCATTCTTCTCCTCCACCCTCTGATCCCGAATCCTCAAAACTGGACCTTCCTCTTCAACTATCATATTCTCTTTTCTACCCACTTCTTTCCAAACCATCCCATCTCCCTCCTTCCTCATACCTACCTTCCTTTTATTCTTAGGCTTAACTCCAAATCGGCATACTACTTCAGTGTGACATTGCGTACAACATTTATTACAATAGAAACCCCTCTTCTCATATATTACCCTCTGCCAATTCCGCTTTTGTCCTACCACCAATGGAAAACCCTCCATAGGATCCTTTTGCAAATCTACTTCAACACATAATCTTGCACCAGTGGCTCGTGTTCTATATAATGTGACATTATCCGTCCTAAAAAATCTACCAAATCTAGTGGCCAAACTCTGTAAACAGTTCATTCTATATAAATGTAAAGACAGACATACTAAGAAAATCCACTGAGGTGCGATCGATGGCTCCTTGTTGAGATCAAAATTCACGGACTAGTTAAATAGCCGAAATTGGCACCCTGCCACCCATCTTCCTTCTCGTGCCTATGCATGAAATGTAGTCCTTTTCGTTTATCAAATGCAATAGAACATGATAGTTGTCCATAAAACTTATCATTGGGAGGTCAGAGAGACCCCAGGATTCGATAATATGCCTCCAAAGGACATCGATATACGACCTTGCAGATAGAAATTTAAGCACTAACGCAAACTTTAGATCCTTACCAGCCTTTTCCATCTCCACATCCGAGAAAACAAAACCTAATTCCCCATTAATCAGTTCTGGTTTCCTCAACGGGATTTTGAATTTTGAAGATGGAATTGGCCTCTTCAAGGCTTCCGCAAACGATTTTTTCCCAGCAAAACCTTCCCCTTTTTCGACCTTATCATCCCCCGAACCACTCCCCGCAACCCGTAATCTAGTGTTGACACCTCCCCTTGACCCTCTAGTAACAGCTACTGTAGATGGCGTGGTTATGTATAACGGCTACCTGTTTTTCATATTGAACACCAAAAAATAAAAATAAATAATGAATAAATAAAAAACCAACCTGCGGTGTCCCTTCTCGTAGACCTACGTCTGCCATCACCGTATGTCGCCGACACAGGTTCGCTGTCACCACTTTGTCGTTGTCGCCGTCTCAGTTTCTTACAACCCAAACCCTCCTCATTGCAACGTCGGAGATGATCACTGCCAATGTCGGAGACGAAACGCCATTGCTGCTCTCCGATGAGAACTGCAGCACCGCTAAGAAATGCCGCTGCAATGCCTGAGTTTCCCGACTCCTCCTCCTTGTGTTGCGGCGGAGTGTAGAGTGAGTGATAAAGCACGAGGGCGGCGGAACAACCTAGGGTTTTTCAACAAGCAAAGCACCCAACACCGTCGTCGTCGTCTCTCGCCATGACGAAGACTAGGGTTTTTCTTGATTCTGCAGAACTTTTTTATACCATTCGAAAACGACTCACCCAGGAGAAGAGCTGACACTGTTTTGTTTCTTCTGTATCTTCTCTGCCTATTATTCCCCTCCCTTTCTCTTTCCCTCTTTTTCTTTTGTTTTTCTCCAAACATCGCTCCTAGACAAATCTCCAGGTTTCCCGTCTCAGTTTCCTTCTTTGGGGAGCTTACGCTGTCGAGCCCAACTTCTTCAATAAATCTCTCTGAAACGAGTTCAAATTTCAAAACCCGCGAGATTGATAAAAAAAAAAAACCACTACGTTCTTCCTGATCAAACGCATGAAAGGTCTTGATAAAGCTGAAAACCCCTCGATGAATCGATGGTAATAACTTGCCAGTCCCAAGAAACTTCTGATTTCCTGAACGTTCCTCGACCTGGCCCAATTCACCATTGCATCAATTTTACTAGAATTCATGGAAATACCATCCCCTGTGATCACATTACCTAAAAACACACTTTCTCTAGCCAAAATTCACATTTACTAAACTTGACATATAACTCCTTCTCCCTGAGCGTCTCCAGTACCTATCTTAAGTGTGCCTCATGATCCTCAAAACTTCTCGAGTAAACTAGTATATCATCAATAAAAACCACTACGAACTGGTCTAAATACTAGTGAAAGACTCTATTCATCAAGTCCATGAACACAGTTAGGGAATTTGTCAGACCCAATGGCATAATGAGGAATTCATAGTGCCCATACCTAGTCCTAAAGGCTGTCTTCGAAACATCCTCAACTTTTACCCTTACTTGATGATAACCTGATCTGAAGTCAATCTTGGAATACACTCGTGTACCTTGGAGCTGATCAAATAGATCATCTATATGGGGTAGAGGATATCTATTCTTAATAGTAACCTTGTTTATTTCCTTGTAATCAATACACATCCTCATAGATCCATCTTTCTTCCTTACGAACAACATAGGAGCTCCCCACGATGATACACTGGGTCGTATAAATCCTTTATTTCGCAATTCTTGCAATTCATCCTTTAATTCTCCCAATTTAGCTAAAGCCATATGGTAAGGAACCTTAGAGATCAGTTCTGTCCCTGGAGGTAAATCTATAGCAAAATCCACCTCACAATCAGGAGGCAACCCAGGTAGCTCTTTTGGAAAAATATTTGAAAATTCTCGTACTACTAGTGCACTGTCAAGCTTCGATTCATTTCCTGACACCTCCTTTACAAAAGCCATAAACCCCTGACTTTCGTCCAGGAGCAGTTCGCTCACCTGCATGGTTGACACTAACTGTGATGAAGCACGTACACGTGAACCAATAAATCTGAATTCTTGCTCGCCAGGGCGTCTAAAATTTACTTCTTTCTGATGACAATCAATACTAGCGTGATTAATTGCTAACCAATCTGACCGGTGCAAACTGCAAGTGCACAGTATCGTAGTTTTATAATATAATGATGTGTAGAGTATCGTCCTCAGGGATTGATGTCTTAATTTTACCAAGTACCGAAATTTTACTAACCTTGATTTTATTTAGAAAAATTAACAATTTTAGACTGCAAAATTTAAACAAAGCTACTTTAAATAAACTATTCAGGAGAATTTAAAACTGAATACCGCGTGTCAAATTGATGATGGTGAAAACTTCTAGGAAACCGATTTCAGCTAGTTTCTCACTATGCTTTACTCATTTAGCTAATTTAACTTCGTTTTCTCTGTTTGTTAGCAAATCGCCAATTTTTCCAAAAGCCTCTTTCGATAGTCAATCGGAACCTATTCATGTTTATTATTTAACATAAGAGTATGCAAATTAATAATGTAAGAATGCAGTAAGACCCTCGATTTTTTATGCTACGTAGGTTCATATAAGTCTTTCGATCTCTATATTTACCTACGCTGAATTATCCAAGATCTATCCTATAATCCCCCATTTCGGTAGCAAATCACAAGACTAAAATCATTTAATTAATGGTCAGTTAATTAAAAGCATTAGGCACAGAATAACTCAAACAAACATTAATGAAAACTATTTCAGATTAGCATCAAAGAGCAAGCATAGTTCGAAACTGGCTACATCGTTTTCCTAGAATTCAAAAATTTAGTTCATTCCGAAAATAAAATCCAACATAACAGATTTCACCATATTTTCTTCAATTTGGAGTGTACGGGAAAAGATCAACACTCGCCGCACCGCCGTCGCGCGTCACAAACACCCCGAATATCGCCGTTGTTCGCCACTTTTCGATTCTGAAAAGATAGTATTTTTGCATGCTTCCAACTCTCCTTTGCTATCTGTGTATGTATATTCACAGCACCCCCAAAAGAAAACCACAAGAAAGCTCTCCAAAAAATAATTTTTCCAAGAAACCCTATGTGCTTTGGCCTCCCCAAGAAAAATCCTTTTTTTTTTCTTCCTATGGTGCGGCCTCACCTCCAGCCCAGCGCACGCTGCCCCCTCTTCCTTTCCTCTTGCACACGGCTCCCTCAAAGGAAACCCCTCCTCTGACTTTTCCTTACTTTCCTTTTATCCTTTCTTTCTTTGCTTTTCTTTCCTTTCTTTTTCTTCTTTCCATTCTTTTGTCTTTCCTTTGTATGTACCCAGCGCACACTCTCCCTTCTGAGATGACCCGGCTGCATGGCTGGGTCACATCTCATTTTTTGATTTTTTGATTTTTTTTTTTTTTCAAAGGTACATGAACTGCCCTCCTCTTTCAAGCCCACTTTGGACCCTCTTAAAGCTCGTAACTCTCAAAGCTTAAAACACAAAAGATGTAGATCTCTTTTTCATATTTTCCTAGAATTTTGAATCATCTCAATCGGAGCTCGTATGAGAAAGTTACGCCAAGATTACGAAGAATTGTCGAAAAAATCCATAAAACGGCGTATGCTAACTTCACGTCTGATTTCGGCCTTGATGCTGCCAGTATTTTGCAAAACACAAAACACGAAAATTGTAAATTGTTTTCTTATCTTTCTATAGCATCTTGAATCATTTGAATCAGAAGTTGGATGAGAGAGTTATGCATAGATTGCAAAGTACCGTCGGTTTTTTTAGCTTCCCACAGTTGCTCTACAATAAAAAAAAACACCAAAATTTCATACATTACTCAATAAAACCCAAATTTTATAAATAGAATACAATGTTAGAATATTGAGGGTAATTAGGCATTTAAATACAAATATCATTCGCAATGCATGAATTAAAGCACCTAATTACGCAATTTAAGCGCGTAATCACACCCCCCAACTAAAGTTTTGCTAGTACCTAGCAAATAACGTGAATGCAATTTAGGGTGGTGTCATACCAATTTCAATGAATGAATACACAGGCAACACAACCATACCCTTTCACATATAGGAATATCACCAAATTACACACAAACTCATTCATACCCAATTCACGCAACTCTGAAGTAAGTCATTCATGCAAATCTCATCATTATATAGCCATTAAGAACAGTAAACTCACGTAAAATTAACTTGTGGCACAATTCAGAGTTAATGTAACCATATAAATTCAAGTATAAATAGGCGAAATCTTAAAGCACGTGTAATGTGTGTGACTCGTTACACCCAGGATATCCATGGACACCTAAAGAATTGTCGCTTTGACTCGGCCTAACTGGTATACCCTCAAAAACACTCAAAAAGGATGGGTTCACTCATCGTATGTGAGGAGGAGTGTCATGATCAAACATCCCACATACTGCAAGGAACAAACGCTAAATGTATGGAGTGGACTAGTCTGAAAAGGATCAAGCCTATTTAGGAGGTGTCGGGTCCTTCACCCTAACATCTTCTCACCTACTCGCCATGTCCAACCGAGACCACCCTAGATTAACTTATTCACAAACTAGACGTGAATACATCTGAGGCATTAGGCGGGTGAAGAGTCTTCATATGTGGATAACATGCGTCTTGTCCTTGACTTTTGTTGTAGTTGTGTGGAGCAGGTATTAATCTTTCACCTCTTGTAGGGTATTTCTATTTCTCTTTTTCTTTCTTCTGCTCATTTTTCAATTTCTTTCTTTTCATGGTCAATTAGGACAATCATAACACTTCTTTTATTGTTTTCATACCACCCATGTGCATTAAGCTCGAACAAGCGTCCATGAAATAAGTCTATTTCTAGAGGTGGTTTGGCCTTCACATCTTGAGTAGGCTACAAGACCTAAGTTTTTATCTCCCCACTAGATGTCACCTCTAGGCTAGTAATTCAAAAAACAAGACTAGTGTGCAAAAAGTATCCAGAAAAAAATAGGGAAAGTTGAGTTTCATGAACTCTGAGTTGACGTCAAAACTCAAAAGAGCGAAAAATGGCTCAACAGTACCTCACAAGGTGTCAAAGTCTCCACGGGCGCTCTCTCAGTGTTCACAAGGAACCCTAAGTGCTACAAGTCACGTGAACGTGTATTTTTTTAGCCTCAAGAGATACCATGTAGATACAAAAGTTTATATAGCTAGATTAACACAATTGCACTACCAATCAACTTTCAATGAGTTACGATTCCTAGTTTAGCCATATAAATAGAAACTACACATAAATGACCCAATGTGTACTCCTAGGTTATATGCAGGTATATGAAGGGCATAAGTAGCATCATTCACACACATTTTTTTTTTCACTGTTATTCAAAAATGAGAAGGATTGAAGAAAAGAAAGAAACTTCCCTGACTTATTGGTGAATCCATCGAGGAGTTTAATTTTCAGCTCTGTACTCATGCCAAATGAACCTGCATCGAAAATCTAAATTATTCAAAAGTGCATAGATAAATAAATAAATGATAAAGATAAAGGAAATAAACAAAGAAAAACTCTTTGGGTTGCCTCCCATAAGCGCTTGTTTTAACGTCTCCAGCCAGACATTTCAATCTTCATCAACCAGGATCACCAAGAGGAATAAATGCACAGTTCCTCTCCATTTGTTCTCCATAATAGTGCTTCAATCTCTGACCATTAACTTTGAATATATTCCCTGGGAAGAGTTTTAATCGTGAGTTGAAGAGTAGAACCTGTTGTCCTGGAGCAAACTCACACCTAAGAATCTGTTTTCATTCCACTTCTTCGTCTGCTCTTTGTAGATTTGTGCATTTTCATACGCATCACCCGAGAATGCATAGCGAAGATGCTCAGGGAATTGTTTCAAATCTAGAGATATAGGTTGTTGCATCTTTCCTTTAGAGATTACAGAGTCCATCCTTGCTACCATAGGTTCTGGCCTCCCCACACGCTGCTGTGTTGTAATCTGCTGCAAGGATCGTTCTAGGTGATCAACTTGTACATCTTTTTGAAAGACTTTTTCTACACCTTGCTGAATGACATCTACCCGAAAGCAAGTGCTTGGATCTTCTAGGAATCTCATGTCTTGGTAGATGTTGAACATAACCTCTTCCTTATCCACTCTCAATGTTAACTCACCCTTTTGAACATCAATTAAAGCCCTTCCAGTGGCCAAGAATGGTCGGCCAAGAATTAGTGGGACTTCTTGGTCTTCCTCCATATCTAACACCACAAAATCAGCAGGAAAAATAAATTTATCCACCTTTACCAATACGTCTTCTATGATTTCATGTGGATACTTGATGGATCGGTCTGCTAGTTGCAAAGAAATGGTTGTTTGTTTCATCTCTCTAAGTCCCAATTTCCTGCAAACAGAAAGTGGCATAAGATTAATACTAGCACCAAGATCACATAAAACTTTATCAAAAAATAAATTTCCAATAGTGCAGGGCAAAGTAAAACTCCCTGGATCTTTTAATTTTTGAGGCAATTTCTTTTGAAGAATAGCACTACACTCCTCAGTAAGCTTCACTGTTTCGAACTCCTCCAACCTTCTTTTCTTTGAAATGATGTCCTTCAAGAATTTGACATAGTTTGGAATTTGTTCCAAGGCATCTGTAAGAGGAATATTTATGTGAATTTTCTTAAAAATATCCAAAAACTTAGAAAATTGCTTATCTAATTTTTGTTTTTGAAAACGTTGAGGATAAGGAAGTGGAGTAGAGAGAATAGGAGGATTGTCAGGAAATGAAATTGATGGAAGCGTGTCCGTCTCTCTTGGTGTATCCTCCACAATCTCCTCTTCTTCCCCTTTATTCTTGCTTCGGCCATTCTTTTTAGGTGTAGATGTGGACATAGTTTCCTTTGCTGGTGATTTATCAATTTCTCTTCCACTCCTAAGTGTGATGACATTGCATTGTTCCTTAGGATTCACTTCTGTGTTGCTAGGAAAAGTTCCTCTCTGTTGGGTATTTATAGTCGTGGCCAGTTGCCCAATTTGTATTTCAAGGTTCTTCATAGTGGCTCCCATATTGTTGCAATGAGTCTCAATGTTGTCTAGTCGTGCATCTGTCTTTTTAAACCTTGCTTTTGTCTCCTCAACAAAAGATATCATGGCATCCTCAAGTGACATCTTCTTCTCACCTTGATGACTTTCAAATCCTGCAGGAGGTTGCAGCACATTCCTTGTATTAGTTAGACAAATTCTCATGATTTCGAAGCCCTGAATGGTAATATTGTGGCAAAGGATCACCACGATAATTGTAGTTCCAATTATTGATGTATTGAACCTGCTCTTGACTCGCTCCAATACTCGAATCTGTCCTACTTGTAGCTGCCACATATTCTGCACCTTGTGATATCCTCTGGGTTGTCAAAGATGAAATTTGATGAGACAAAGAAGCAACTTGAGCTGAAAGTGCAGCAAACGGCTCCAATTCATGAATTCCAGCAACTTTCTTAGCCATTGCTCTTTCAGTTGGCCATTGATAGTTATTTGAGGTCATTTCTTCCAAAAGAGCAGTAGCACCCTCAGGTGTCTTTGACATCAAAGTTCCCCCAGATGCAGCATCAACTAAAGTCCGCGTTTGCCCATTTAACCTGTTATAGAACATCTGAATTTGCAACCAATCCGGTAATCCATGTTGTGGGCAGCGTCGAATCAAATCTTTATACCTTTCCCATGCTTCATAGAGTGATTCAAAATCATGCTGCTTGAATTGACCAATCTCACTCCTGAGTTGAGCTGTTTTTGCAAGTGGAAAGAATTTAGTTAGAAATTTTTCTGCCATGTCCTGCCAACTAGTAATACTCCCAGGTTGTAGCGACTGTAGCCAACCTCTTGCTTTGTCCCTAAAAAAGAAAGGGAATAATCTCAGTCTAATGGTGTCTTCAGTAACACCATTGATCTTCACAGTATCACAAATCTCCAAAAATATCGCCAGATGGATATTGGGATCATCAAGTGGCGATCCACTGAATTGGGCCTGCTGCACCATGCTGATTAATGCGGGTTTAAGCTCAAAATTGTTGGCGTTAATGGGCTGGCGTCTGATACCCGAATAATTGTCATTTACAACTCGTCGCACATAATCCTTCAAGGCGCGTGGCTGTGCATTATCTTGTCCGTTCTCCATGGCTAATACCCTCTTTTTCCTTAGTGCTCTGAGCGTTCTTTCAATCTCCGGATCAAAAGGAATAATGTCACGTGTTCTAGCCCTGCGCATCCAACATAAAAAACACACCAGAAATACAAAAAAAAAAAAAATAATAATAATAATAAAATAAAATAAATAAATAAATAAATAAAAATATAAAAATAAAATTCTAAATTAAAACCAAGATTACTTTGTATCGATATTGGCAAAAATAAGAAAAACTCAATCCCCGGCAACGACGCCAAAAACTTGACCGGTGCAAACTGCAAGTGCACAGTATCGTAGTTTTATAATATAATGATGTGTAGAGTATCGTCCTCAGGGATTGATGTCTTAATTTTACCAAGTACCGAGATTTTACTAACCTTGATTTTATTTAGAAAAATTAACAATTTTAGACTGCAAAATTTAAACAAAGCTACTTTAAATAAACTATTCAGGAGAATTTAAAACTGAATACCGCGTGTCAAATTGATGATGGTGAAAACTTCTAGGAAACTGATTTCACCTAGTTTCTCACTATGCTTTACTCATTTAGCTAATTTAACTTCGTTTTCTCTGTTTGTTAACAAATCGCCAATTTTTCCAAAAGCCTCTTTCGATAGTCAATCGGAACCTATTCATGTTTATTATTTAACATAAGAGTATGCAAATTAATAATGCAAGAACGCACTAAAACCCTTGATTTTTTATGCGACGTAGGTTCATACAAGTCTTTCGATCTCTATATTTACCTACGCTGAATTATCCAAGATCTATCCTATAATCCCCCATTTCGGTAGCAAATCACAAGACTAAAATCATTTAATTAATGGTCAGTTAATTAAAAGCATTAGGCACAGAATAACTCAAACAAACATTAATGAAAACTATTTCAGATTAGCATCAAAGAGCAAGCATAGTTCGAAACTGGCTACATCGTTTTCCTAGAATTCAAAAATTTAGTTCATTCCGAAAATAAAATCCAACATAACAGATTTCACCATATTTTCTTCAATTTGGAGCGTACGGGAAAAGATCAACACTCGCCGCACCGCCGTCGCGCATCACGAACACCCCGAATATCGCCGTTGTTCGCCGCTTTTCGATTCTGAAAAGATAGTATTTTTGCGTGCTTCCAACTCTCCTTTGCTATCTGTGTATGTATATTCACAGCACCCCCAAAAGAAAACCACAAGAAAGCTCTCCAAAAAATAATTTTTCCAAGAAACCCTATGTGCTTTGGCCTCCCCAAGAAAAATCCTTTTTTTTTTTCTTCCTATGGTGCGGCCTCACCTCCAGCCCAGCGCACGCTGCCCCCTCTTCCTTTCCTCTTGCACACGGCTCCCTCAAAGGAAACCCCTCCTCTTTGACTTTTCCTTACTTTCCTTTTATCCTTTCTTTCTTTGCTTTTCTTTCCTTTCTTTTTCTTCTTTCCATTCTTTTGTCTTTCCTTTGTATGTACCCAGCGCACACTCTCCCTTCTGAGATGACCCGGCTGCATGGTTGGGTCACATCTCATTTTTTGATTTTTTGATTTTTTTTTTTTCAAAGGTACATGAACTGCCCTCCTCTTTCAAGCCCACTTTGGACCCTCTTAAAGCTCGTAACTCTCAAAGCTTAAAACACAAAAGATGTAGATCTCTTTTTCATATTTTCCCAGAATTTTGAATCATCTCGATCGGAGCTCGTATGAGAAAGTTACGCCAAGATTACGAAGAATTGTCGAAAAAATCCATAAAATGGCGTATGCTAACTTCACGTCTGATTTCGGCCTTGATGCTGCCAGTATTTTGCAAAACACAAAACATGAAAATTGTAGATTGTTTTCTTATTTTTCTACAGCATCTTGAATCATCTGAATCAGAGGTTGGATGGGAGAGTTATGCATAGATTGCAAAGTACCGTCGGTTTTTTTAGCTTCCCACAGTTGCTCTGCAATAAAAAAAAAACACCAAAATTTCATACATTACTTAATAAAACCCAAATTTTATAAATAGAACACAATTTTTAGAATATTGAGGGTAATTAGGCATTTAAATACAAAATATCATTCGCAATGCATGAATTAAAGCATCTAATTACGCAATTTAAGCGCGTAATCACAATCCATACCTAGTATTACATCAAACTCACACATATCTAATACGATCAGGTCAGCTGATAACACTCTCCCTCGAATTTCTATTGGATAACCCCTGAGCACTCTTTGATGATGCACCACTGGCCCTGACGGTGTAGCTATTGACAATTCCATATCTAAATACTGGGTCTCCTTTCCAGACAATTTGACATAGGTCACAGAAACAAAGTAATGGGTAGCACCTGAATCAAATAAAACAATAACTGGATATGATAGAACAATAAAAGTACTTGTCACCACATCCACGGCAGTCTCAGCATCACCCGATGTTAAAGTGTAAACCCTCGCCGGGGCTACATTCCTCTGTTGACCTCCGCGAGCTGCCTAAAAAACAAAGAACGCCTTTTAAAAACCTTATCTCTCGTGCAAACCTATACTATTCCATTTAACTGAAATCCCATATTCACACCTAACCATCTCCCCTCGTACTAAATTTCAAAATCAAATCCTGTAACCCAAACACACGACCCGAAAATAGTTTACTATGGCTTTCCTGAAATCGTCACCCCAGGAAAGACACAGAAACTACCACGGAAATCTTGTACCCAATCTATAGAACAAAACCTCAATCCTTTCCTATACTCTGGTATTGCTTCCGCTGCACTCTGAAGTCTATAGAACTTAGCAACCTAGACTCTGATACCAAACTGTAATGACCTGTTAATAATAATAATAATAATAATAATAATAATAATAATAATAATAATAATAATTATTATTATTATTATTATTATTATTATATATATATACTAAAATTTACACTGCTCTAATACCTTTTAATTTAAATTGAACCATCAACCTAAGTTGCGGGAAGCTGAATACACAAAAAAATATCCACATATATATTTACAATACCATAGTGTCAGAATATTCCCCAAGCTGTACATACACGACTATTACCCAAAATACCCCCAACTGAATTAGGGTTAAACAACAATAATCTCCCTAAAATACTCACCCTCAGATAGGGCAGTACTGTAGCCCCCTCTATCTGCGAGCCTGATCTGCTCGCCTAGTTGGATCACCTGAAAAATATTAAATCATTGGGATAAGATAATGCTCAGTAAGACAAAATATGCTATTGTTAGTGTGTGGCAAATGAGTTACATGCTTGTAAAAAAAAAAAACTTGATTTAGAAATGCCATAAATATCGGAGTCTAAGAAACACATGTACATGATACAATATAACTCACACCTATGTTGCTTAACATAAACTAATTTTCTGAATATCCTATTCATAATACTACTAATATTTATATGTACGTCTACTTTTCTGAAATTCTGAATATACATATATATATAATAATTGAGCAAAAATCCTAGATGGATAACTGATAGTCATAATTTAACCCCTCATGGCAGGGTTGTGCGACTCGTAAGCGGGATCTATCACAGAGTGGCTGACCAAAATAAGTGAACTGAACTCCAAAAGTCAGATCAGCCTCCTCAACCCTAACTGACAGGGAGCCTATCCACAACATAGGCATGATCGACTACTAAAATCCACATTATATCTGAGTTATGTGGTTGCATTCTGAACTGTAAATAGCTATGGTATCGTGCTATGTAAACTGATCTGTAATGGTTCATAAGGGTCTGATACTATATAATACATTTCTATATACAATCTATTTGTTTTACCATGATGCCATATTAACTGTATTAACTATGACATTGTAATAAACTGTATCTATATCAACTGTATTTCTGAAATAAACTGTAAATTTGTATGTCATGGTTCTGTAAAACTGTATAATCATGGTACTATGAAAAACTGTAAAAGCATTTCCCTATCTGTATATACTATAAACATGATCCTAAAAAAATCCTGTAAAATATCTTTTTGCATAAATACTGTAAAACATGATTCTGTAAGAAGCTGTGCAAAATTCTATACTTTATCAATATTCACATGCCTCACAATAAGAAAACACATTAAACATAATTTATAAACTGTATAAATTCTTGCTCTGAAAACCCATGAACATATACTATATTTTACTGGTAAAAATCTCTTTCTTTAAATAGCATAGCATATTTCCCTTACTTGATTCGTGCTAAAACCCCCCTCTGTGACTGGTCCTACACCTGCAGGGTTCCCCACTCAATTTCCTAAAAAAAACATTTTGCGAGAACAAAATATCATTATTTTTTCGTATACTACGTTTCTTATAACTGTGGAAAAGGCAAATACTGAATAAAATGTCTTACCCTGAGATTGGGATGAAATTCAAATCACTCCCACCAACGATCCACTCCGATAGATTTGTAGATAATTTTCCCAGGAGCATCGTGGTAGCCTTAGATCGTTAATCCGGTAAGAAATGGAGCCGAGATCGAAGAGAGAAGGGGAGGGAAACGTTTTAGAGAGAGAAAGAGGATTTCCTGCGCCAAAATTTTGCCAAAAACTTCGGTTTTAGCTATTTATAGCCCCAGATTCGTCGACGAGGCACATCATCTCATTGACGAGTCCCTAAATGAGTTTGTTGACAAACCTGTACCCTTGTCGACGAATTTTAGACTGCCACAAACCCCTTCTCGGTATCTTCTCATCGACGAGACACATCCTCGTCGATGAGCCTCTCATGTGTGCTCGTCGACGGATCCCATGTATTCGTCGACAAGACCCTGTTATATTGTTTCTTTAATTCTTCTTTCCGCTCTTCCTTCTGTTATTAAATTATAATAATTATTTAGGTCTCTACACCTCCAGAGTGGTCTCCTTCTCTTTCGTTTCACCATATTTTCTATCTAAGTCATCCCAAATTTCCCTCGCACATTTGCATGCCATGATATTATGAAAAACAATAGAATCTAAAGCACAATATAACATATCCATGACATTATAATTTGCATGCACTAAACTAATATCATTTTCATTAAAAGGCATATGAATTCCTTTAACAATAACTTGCCACTCCCTCCAATCCATAGATTTTATAAATATGTTCATCCTTAATTTTCAGGCGGTGTAATTCACACCACAAAACAATGGAGGCCTAGAGCAAGATTGTCCCTCACTGAATGGGGATACACCAACACAAGCCATTGCGATTTTAACACAAGTCATTAAACCTTTTGCAACGAGACTCTGATATCAATTGATAGGAATGGTGTATTCCTAAGAGGAGGGGGGGTGAATTGGGTATTTAAAAGATATCCCTAGGTTAAGTGTGTTCAATTTTAAAGACCATAATCAGTATAGCACAACCTAGAGTCTTTCTAAGTAATCTCAATTCCCGCAAATATTAATATGCAAATATTTAAAACAAATAAATCATTCATAACAATTTAAGCATAAGCATAAAAGTGCGGAAAGTAAAGAGTATAGGGAAAGAGAATGACACAATTATTTTTATCGAGGTTTGGCCAATCCTGCCTACGCCCTCTCCTTAGGCCAACCACCTAAGGATTCCGCTATATGCTCACTTAACCGGGCGGAACGATGCCATTTACAATACTCATTACGAGGTGGAGTCTCCTCAGCTCACTTACGGGTGAAGCCAAACTGTTTCTCTTTGCGGGGCGGAGTCTCCCAAGTTTAACTCACTAGGCTGAGCCAAACTGGTTCTCCTTACGAGGCAGAGCCTCCTTAGCTCACTTACCGTGTGCATCCAAATTGTACACACTTTACAGGATGGTGCACCTCCTAGTTCACCTAACAGGGCTTGAGCCAAACTGGTACTCCTTATAGGGCGGAGTCTCCTTTTTCATGCCAAGCCTGGAATACAAGGATATGAAAGTTTACGTACAAATAAAGTGCTTCTAAAAATAAGCAAATGTGTGCAATGTGAAGCTCAATGCACTCTCGTATGATATAGTTTATGCTCAATAAAGTATGGGTTTTTTTGTCAAAATAATTTTGCAATCTTTGAAAATGATGTGTATGATAAAATACTTCAAAGATTTAACCCTAATAAATATTTCTCCAAAAATATTTTTCAATAAGAATGTAGGAGAACCTAGTGTTTTTGCTTTCAAGTGGTTTTCGCCCAAATAATGGCATATGATCTTTGATGAAATATGAAATATGAAAATATATGCTATTTCAAAGATCTTGAAATTTCAAGTGCTTTCTTCTAAAAATAATGTTCAAAAATATTGTTCAAGAAAGATAGGGTATTTGCTCAAAAAAACTTTTGTAATAAAACACAAATGAGCTTTTGAATCATGCAATGAATGTATAAAAGATCCATAAGTAATAAAGAGTTTCTCCAAAAATATTTATCAAGAAAATAATATGAGAGAAACTCAAAGATTATTCTTAAAATGATTTTCAAAAAATAAAAGCTTAAGTGAAAGTAAGTGTTTTTCAATGAAAGAATAAATGCTCAAATAAATACTTCTTTCAACAACTCTCAAGTGCAATGATTTTGCAAATAAAAGAAGTATAAGAAGAAAACAAAACTCTCTTTCAAAAAGATTTTTCAAAGAATAATAAAGAGAGTATAAATTTCTAGCTTGAAAATGTAAGAATAAAGTACAAAAAATTTGAGATAATTTTTGGGCTAATCAATATATTAATTATGCTTATGAGAGGGGTATATATAGAGTTCCCAAGAAAAATGATCGTTGGGGACACGGAGGGTATTTTAAAATTATTTAATTAAAAAATTAAACACGTTTTAGTGTTGAAAAATAGTCAAACCCGAGAGGTTCGGTCGACTAGGGGCTCGTCAATCGGCTGACTTTAGTTAAAAATTCAAATTTTCAAAGAGGTCGGTTTATTGTGGAAGGCACCGATCGGCTGGCCGTTGGAGATTTTCCAACCCTTCGATAGTTCAATCGGCTGGCCTCAAGAGGCGGTCTGCCAGTTCATCAGGTCGGTCAATTGAAGCATTTTAGTTCTACAATTTTCGGTCGGTTGGGCAATGTAAATTTGCAGAGAACTAAGGCCGGTCGGCTAGGCTATTTTGTTTTAAGATGGTTGGTAGGTCGAAGCTATAGAAAACTAGCCTAAAAGGCATGGCTGGTCGACTAGGCTTTTGCACGTGTCAGGGTTGGTCGACTGGGCCTTAATAAAAATCAAATTTTGGCCCTAATTTCTTTCAAAAAATATTTTAAAACCTTTAAAAGAGTTTAGAAATTTTATATGAAAGGTTTTTCGTGAAAAATTTAGGTGCCCCAAGGTCTGTCTATGGTCATCTGAGCTTATGCATCATATCATGTAAGACATGCATTATTACAGACTAAAATCTAAATGCAATTATAATTAAAAATATATGTCTTCTTTTCTTTTACTCTTCAGTCTCCATGGAATACTCCAGACCGTACATGCTTTAATTCCTTCAGGCTTCTATTTTTCCTTTGTCTTATGTGCGTGCCAAAATATAAAACATGTTCAAGCACTAAGTACACACACAAGATACAGGTGCTTTGTCAGCATCAAAATAGAGATCAAACTCAAAGTCAACATTTAAGCGTCAACTTATGACTCACATATCTAATGATTGAGTATTTTGTTGATGTGATAGTTTTTACGAGTTATCATTGAAGTAATATTTTATTCGATCATTTGTTTATTTGTTTATTTTCTATTTTTCTTCTGTTGACTTTTTGAGTCCTATCTCGGTTTTGATGCTGACAAAGTACCAATTTTTTATGTGTGTTTTTAAGTTCTTGAACAAGTTTACTATTCAACACACACATAAGGTAAAAGGGAAATGGGAGGCAGAAGACTTAAAGCTTACTTCAACTGGCGCATTCCATGGAGTGAAGAACAAAAGAAGAAGACATTTTGTTTTTAATTGTATTGCATTTAATTTTTTATATCTCTGGTCTGCTCAGAACGACTGTTGATAGACCCTAGGGACCAACACATTTCACCAAAAATCTTTTTCTAAAAAGACTAAAATCATACAAAATTTTTTGAATGAATTTCAGTCGACTAACGCTAGATTTTTTGGGCAAAATATTTATTGTTAATTCCCTCGGTCGACCGAACCAAACCAGTAATAACTAGCTTGGTTGACCGAACCACTATTAGCCTAGAATTCAAATTTTGACTTGCCCGGTCGACCAAACCTGTGGCAGTATAAAAGCCACAGTCGATCAAATGGTCAAAAGTCAACATTGACTTCGCTCGGTCGACCATTCCAGTTTGAACACACTGCCATTGGTTGACCGAACCAACACATGTCTAACACCCAACTACTTGGTCGACCGAACCGTGTAGTTCATTTTGTCCACAGTCGACCGAACCCAGAGGAATGGTCAACCGAACCTTGCTTTGGTCGATTGAACCTCGAAGGGTTCAAAATCGCCCTAATGTGGTCGACCGAACTTGTAGGTGAAATTATCCACGGTTGACCGAACTCAATGATATGGTCGATCAAAACTTTAATATGGTCGACTGAACCTTTCGGGTTGGAAATTTTTTAAAGGCTAAAATGTCATTAATTTTTCAATTAAACTTTTCCAGAATATCGAGTGTGTCCCCAACGGTCATAATTTTCGGAAAGCCTATAAATACCCCCCATAACTGTAGTGATCCAGAGAATTTATAATATTTAAATAATAAAAAGGAAGGGAGAAAAAGAAATTAAAAAGGGACGCACAGCAGCGTTCGTCGGCGACGCGGTATATTAGACTCGTGGATGAGGGTGCAATTCGTCAACGAGAAGATACCGAGAGAGGATTTTTGAAAGTCTAAAATTCGTTGACGAGGGTTCAGGTTCGTCGACGAGATGACGTGGCTCGTCGATGAAGGCCGCAATATAAATAGTTCTAAACGTTATTTTTCAGCTCATTTGTGCGCAGAACTCACTCTCTCTCTCTCTCATCCCTCAGTTTCTCCTCCTTCTCTTTAAGTTTTTGGGCTGGATTGCCGCTAGTTCAATGATCTGAAGCCACCACGATGCTTCTGGGAAAGTTCACTGCAAATCTGCCGGAGCGGATCGTCGGTGGGGCTGAGTTGGAAACCATCCCAAATCCATAGTAAGACTTTCTACTCAATATTTGCCTATTTGACAGTTGTAGAAAGCGTAGTACACGTAGTAATACTGAACTTTAGTTCTTGGAAATGTCGTTTTCAGGGTGTTAAACGGGGAACACTGTGAGTGCAGAGCTGTTTGTTTTAATTGCTTTTCAGAACCCAGGTAAGGGGATAAATTAAGCTAATATTTTATGAAAAATATGTATATTATTATAACATTTGACTTTAGAAAAATAAATATATTTATATATGTGTTATATTTGGGAAATACTATTGAAAATGATGGTATGTTAAATATATGAAAAACCTGTCTCGTGTGGCATGAGTAGAAATTATAAAGAAATAATGTTTTCTAAGAAGGTGATAAGATATGGATTTTTATAATGAAAAATCGGCATACATGCCAAGATTTTTATATGTTTTGTCAGCGTACAGGCAGAGTTATGTATATGATTTGCCGGCATATGGGCTGTGCTATGTATATGACTTGCTGGCGTACGTCCCGTGCTATGCATATGATTTTTCGGCGTGGCCGAGTTATGGATATGATTTGCCAGCGTACGGGTTGAGCTATGTATATGATTTTTTGACGTACGGGCCGAGCTATAGATGTGATTTGCTAGCGTACGGGCAAAGCTATGGATATGATTTGCCAGCGTATAGGTCGAGTTATGGTAAAATGTGAAATATCGGTGTACAGACCGATGATTTTCATGATATACATATATATGAAAAATGATATGAATGATTTGATATTTAATGGTATGAAATATCCATGTATCACGGTTTCAGTATATTCTATATGTTATCAGAACCTAGTTGGTTTGGTTTAGGCTAGTTCTTGCACGGTACCGATGCTATGTGTTCATGATTCATCATGATATTTGTGTTAACACCGTTGTACGGAGTGGTGTGAGATTTGATGGTCGATGTGGTTTTAAGAAGTGTGAGCGCCCCTGGTGTACGGACCAGGTCTGGCAGACCCATTGGACTTACAGACTGTACTCTTAACTTGGCAGTGGTTGGCCAACCATTGTCAGGTCCCACCTTCGAGCCACACAACCCAATCATGTGGGGGTAATACATGACAATAGCCACCTAACCTATTAGGAATGTTTTTATATTATTATTATATGAGATGAACTATGCTATGAGAATACAGTATGTTCTATCATATTGTGATTATACATGTTTTTCCCAAAAATATATATACATTTTTACTAGTTATGTTCATGATTATATATATATATATCACGGAAATGCTTATGTAGCCACACACTAGTGTTAGTTTATTTCTCTTACTGAGAGGTGTCTCGCCCCAAAATTTTATAAACATTTCAGAAGCTCCTGATAGGAGAGTGGGTAAAACACCGCTGATTTAGTACTGTGATCTGCCCTCTCTGAAGGGTAAGTTTTGGTAGGGACGATTGGATTTTTGTGGAAAATGTCCCTAGGTCTTTGTTTTGGGATGTATATACTTAAATACAGTGGATATAGTAACTCTGGTATTGAGATGGATGGTATTGTGTATGATATTATGAGATGCTTATGATTTTATGTTTCCAGCTGCTTAGGCTTCCGCATTGTGTTACTGTTATATCCCTGATGCCCACTGGTCCAGGTAGATTATGACCTGCTGAGTTTTGTGATATTGGTTTTATTATATATAAAAAATTTATGTGAAATTAAGCAGGTCGTTACAATAACTCAGATTAGCAACTTTGATTAACTTCAAATTCTCTCTAAACCCTTTGTTAATCAAAGTTCCCCCAAACTTGTTTTTATTGATAAAATCATTTCTTTGGAGCATATTTTTATCAAATCTCTTCTACTCTCTTTCCATTTATTTATTTCAAAATTTATTTTGAAGGAGAACATATTTATTTTGGGCATTTACATTACTCTCATTTGTATCTTCATTTATTAAAAACATTTTTGAGAGTAGCCTTAATATTTCTTCTGGTTATTTTTCTTGATAAACATTTTTGTTAGAAATTATTTATTACACAAATATTTTTCTTGAACTTAAACTCCAGATACTCAAAATACTTTTATTTGCAAAAATATTTGTTGGAGAACATAATAATCATTTTATATCCATATATTTTGTTTGTGCAAATATTATTTGATAAACACCCTTTCTTTACTGAGCATAACTTATATCATTAGAGAGTGCATTTTGAGCTTAAACGTGTACATTTTTGTTTATTTATTTAGAAGCATTTCATATGTACAAAAAATGTTTTTATTGTACCGGTTGAGTTTAACCTAGAATTGAACTGGGGAGTCTCAGCCCCGTAAGTGAGACTAATTCGGTTTAGCCCAGAAATTGAACTGGGGAGTCTCAGCCCGTAAGTGAGACAAGTTAGACTCAACCTTATAATTGAGCTGAGGTTTACCTCGTCCCGTAAGGACAGGTTGTAACGACTTCCGCTCCACTCGTTTAAGTGAGTAGATTTAGTGGAATTCTTGGGGAGTATGCCCAAAGCGGGGACGTAGGCTTCTTTGGCCGAATTGAACATCGATAACAAATATTGTGTCACTCTCTTTATCTCATTTAATTACCATACTTTAACTTCCGCACCTGTATGCTTGTTTATTCATAGTTCTAATTATTTGCATGCACACCTTTATTTAAATGAGATATGTTGCATGTGTATGTTCACACTTATAACTTATACATTTTACATACACGACCATAATTAAAATGAGATATGATATGTGGTGAAACGTTTAAATTAGTTGAAAAGTTTTAAAAATCAATTCACCCCCTTTTTGGGATCATACCAATTCCAACTCTTCTTTCCTTTCTTTTTACTCATTATTATAAATAGAAATAAATATATAGAAAATAATTTCAAAAGTAGTATGAAAAAGTAAATGGAACATTTTTTATAAAAGAAAACATGAAAGTTTTCAAAAATGACCAAAATGCCCTTAGATTTCAAATTTTGTTTGAAAAAAAATCTAGAAATTCCTAATAATTCCTTAAAAATTTTATAAAAAACCATGCAAATATTTTTAGTCAATTTTTATTCATCTTATTTTTGCATTGGACTCCATATTCCTAAACGGATTTCCAAAAGGATATGGAGGAATTTAATATTAAAAAAGTAAATAACATGAATAACTAAAGGTCATTTGATTCAAATTGGGATAATGTTAAATTAATTAAGAATCGTCCATAGGATGGGTGTGTAACGGGTGCTCGTATCTTCCTCTTACATGACCATACTCCTGAACCAGACTTTAATAATGTAGATTATGACTATTGGTTCTTTCACGCATAGGTTTAGGGTAAAGTTCAATCAATTGGTAGTAATTATGTGATCTAACCACACCAACAGAAATAATAGGTTAGTGGAAACTCTATCAAACTAGACAAAAAATAAAATCAAAACCCTTGCCATCCCCTCCCGAGGTCCGCACATCGCGACAATCATGTTACCGTAGGTGTTGTTGTAACCAATTTTAGAACTACGTACTTTGAGTCTTATATGCTAAAAAACAACATTATTTCAAAAAAAAAATATCACATAAAAGTTTGAAATCATCAAAATAACATGAAAAATGTGAAGTAACTACAAATAAAGCAAGAAAAAAAAAACTTCTTATTTTATCAAAAAGTACAAACACAACATTCACTAAATTAGGAAATGTTTCAGAAAACGTTAGGATTTGTTTTCCACAATCCACATGTTGTGCAAATTAATGCATAGGAGAAACTCCTGAATCGTGCAATGCAGTAACTAACTATGAATAATATGGAAACACAATTACACAGATAATAAGGAAAGCAAATAAACAATGAGACAAAAATTAACATGGTTCAACAGAATGCCTACGTCCACGAGAGTAAGCGGCATCTGAAATTTACTATCTATCACCACAATTGCTTGTATAATTCACAGCCAAGGGGATCTATAAATGGGAGTGACAACAGACTTGACTTGGAGATACTTGTAAAGGCCATCCAACCCACAATCTCTTCCAAACCCACTCATCTTATATCCTCCATATGGACAATCCATGTCAAGAGCAAAATAACAATTGATCCAAATCATGCCTGCCTTAATTGATCTTGACACGGTGTTTGCTATATTCAAGTCCTTCGTTATGATCCCCGCCACCAAACCATATCTGCTATTGTTTGCTCTTGCAATTGCCTCATCCACAGTCCTGAATTGATTTCCAAGGTTAGAAATAGTTCTTGCTTTGTTTTTTTTAATTATATTTTTGTCCACCTCAAATGCAATTCAAAATGCAAACTAATTCAAATATTATTAAATATTAACTAAAATAAAATATTAATGAATGTGAAATTAAAAAGAATGGAGAATTAACTAAAGAAATTAATTGAGGCAAATGTTCTCTTGGATTTAATTTAATATATAATTTTCACAACTTACTTGAATTTCATGAGTGACATGACAGGTCCAAATATTTCATCCTTAGCAATTAACATATCGTCCTGTTGAAAATTGAATAATTATACAAGAGAAATAAAAAAATAAGTCACACACACACACATGCATACAATTAAGTTCCAAGCCATTGTGCAGAGAAAAAATACCTTGACATCTACAAAAATTGTTGGTTCAATATAGTATCCCTTGTTGTGGGTAGGCTTTCCCCCAATTAGGAGGGTGGCTCCTTCTCTCTTGCCATGCTCAATATATGAAAGAATTTTGTCAAATTGCTTCTTGTTTACCTATACACCCAATGACATATTTCACATTTAGAGAAAGAGGGAGAGAGTGCTTGTATTATATGTCAATAAAAAGAATTTTAATATACTTTAGGCATCATTTGGATATCAATTTTCTAAAGAATTGCTATATTAGGTACTATATACATAAATCCCATCTTGAACACAGAATTCCAACCATGTTATATGTCTCGGACTATGACACAAAACTATGTGACACGACATCAGTTGGTGTAGGTGTGTGAAACCCACACATCTGCATTCACTGTTATCATGTCATGTGAATCCGTATTAACATAGATACACAGATGTAAGACATAATATTTTTCAAATTTCTTCCTACCATGGTACAAAAAAGATGTTTGTATTCATAATATTCATAATTAAAATTGATGGAAAATTAAAATGAATTGAAATGGTAATATACAAAATTAAAGTAACCTGAGGCCCTTGGGAAACATTGGGATCAAAAGGGTCTCCAACCACCCAAGCCTTTGCCTTCTCCACCAGCCTGTTCACAAATTCATCGTATATCCCTTCTTGCACAAACACGCGAGATCCTGCCACACAGATCTCTCCCTACATTACAGACACCACCAAAAAAAAAAAAGCAGAGTTAATCCACACAAATTACTTAATGACAATAGATAAATAAATATTCATTTATTATATTTATATTTCAATATTAATTAATTAATTAATGGATCGTGCATGCACCTTGTTAAATAGGGAGCCGAGGAGAGCAAGGTCAGCAGCTTTGTCGATATCAGCATCGTCGAAAATGAGAAGAGGGGACTTCCCTCCCAGCTCTAATGATACTGGTTTTAGATTGCTGCTTGCTGCTGCGGCCATTACCAGACGTCCAACCTCCGTCGACCCCGTAAAACTTACCTATACATTTATATGTTTCAATTTTATGATTCATTCAATTAGGATTTTATAGAAGATGGGGAGGCTTAAGAATTGAAAGTGGGATGGATGGAGTAGAGAGATTACTTTGTCGATGTCCATATGAGAGCTAATGGCAGCGCCTGCCGTCGGTCCAAACCCGGGTACAAAATTGATCACTCCGTCTGGAATGCCAGCCTGATTAATTATTCAACCATATAATTAATATTAAAGTTAAAATTGGTCAAGTCAAATACAATTCACCAAATATATATATAGTCAAATTAATTGGAATAATAATTACCAGCTTGGAAAGATGAGCATAGAAGAGAGCGGTGAGAGGAGTCTGCTCAGCGGGCTTGACGACCATGGTGCAGCCGGCGGCCAGAGCAGGGGCAAGCTTGGTGAAGAGCATGAGGGAGGGGAAGTTCCAGGGGACGATGAGTCCCACCACGCCAACGGGCTCCATCAGGGTGTACCCCTGGTACTCGCCGGACATCTTCAGTGTGTCTCCGTGGATTTTATCTGCAGCGCCGGCGTAGTAACGCAGACTCTTGACTGCAGAGGGGATGTCGACACCGATGGCTAAACCGAAGATCTTCCCGGTGTCAAGACATTCCAAGGTGGCTATCTCTTGAATGTTCTCTTCAATTAAGTCTGCCAATTTTAACATTATCCTTCCTCTCTCCTGATCCATTCATCCATCACCAATTCGATTCAAATTTTTGGAAGCAGTTAGGAATATGCATGACACAAAAGAAAAAAAAAAAAAAAAAAACCACCATGATGTGTAAAGTTTATAAATTTGAATGATTTGAGAAAATCAAAGTGAGGAAGAAGATCGAAAAGGAAAAGAACACATGAACACACATAAACAAATTATAAATGAAGTAAAATACTGTGTGCTTAAAGTAATCTAAACTTACATAACCGCAGAGGCGAGGCCATGGGCCGTTGTCAAAAGCTTCACGTGCAGCTTTTACGGCCAAATCTATGTCTTCTTTATCTCCTTCTGCTATGTTTGCTATCACTTCCTCCGTTCTTGGATCAATTGTCTCAAATGTCCTCCCTTTAAAATTTGTGGGTAACCAAATTAATGATAAAAAATTAAAACAAATATATATATATATATATATATATATATATATGCTTTAATTAAAGATGCCATGATTGGTATATTATCTTCCAAAAATATTATTTTATATAAAAAAATTTATTAAAAGTAAAAAAATTTATTTAATGAATAATTTAATAAACATAAATGACACTCATAATTTTTTTTAGTACTATAAAAAACAAACAAACTATTGGAGTCGTGTAAGATTTAAATAAGATGTATTGAAATTTGTCCAAATCGGCCCAAGCCTAAATCCCTGCTTCCCAAAGTAATGTAAATTTATCATGTAATCTAGAGATGTTACAATAAATTAACTATCAGATGCATGATTAAAAAATAATTATCCATACTTCTCATTGCCTCATTTAGGAGTATCGAATACAATTCCTAAAGTGTACAAATTTAGATAAAACACAATATAAAAATTATATTAATGCTTAGGAGCTTTAGTTTTAAATCTTAAATTTGAATTTTAATCGTAGAAAAATTTAATTTAAATCACAAAATCTGGGAACCCAAAGTTACATTGCCTTAATTTTGATATACATACTCTAATAATAATGCGGATTATTAGAGTATGAATTTTGAACTTAGATTTGAATTTGAGTGGGTTTAAATAAATTTTAAAATAATTTTATATTATTAAATTCAAATTTAAGGATTTTTCATATAGTAGAGGGTGGTGGTCCCTACTCATACTGCCAAAAAGCTCTTGATATACCGTTGGCAGTTGGCAGGCTTATACCATTAAGCTCACGAGCAGCAGAATCTTAATCTGAGCTTGAGCCTACCTTGGCACCCCAGATAAACTACCTACCTCGTCAGTCCAATGCCCTAAGCTCGAATCTATGCTCAAAACAGACAGAAGAAAAAATTTCAGTACAGACCTGAAATAGGAGGGACGAATTGACCATTGATGAACAGCTGGGTGAACTTGATCTCCGGCAACTCCATCTTCTTCGCAGTCTCTGAGCTTCCATTGCCACGTTCACTACTCCCCATCTCTCTCTCTCTCTCTCTCTCTCAGATACAAGGAAGAAGTATAATATAAAGAACCCGGGGGGGGAGCAAAGCAAAAGGTACAACTTGGCTTAATTTAGATGAAGTGAGCAGCGGTCGCTCTCCCCCTATATATATACTCCAGAGAGGGAGAGGGAGAGGGAGAGGGAGAGGGAGAGCTAACCAAAGTTTTCTATATATCATTTTAATATTTTTTGAAAGGGGGGCGGGGAGCGGGGAAGGTGTACTCCCGGGTAGGGCTAGAGATTCCCGCCCGCCTCCACATTTGACCAATTATTAAGAAAATCCCACGTTTATTATTATTATTATTATTATTATTATTATTATATTTTAATTACTATTATACCACTTTGGATACTATTTCGAGATAAAAACCGTTCATCCATTGATTCGCCCTTACGAATTCATCGGTGTAATGCCTCAAAAGAGAATCGAACCCGTGACCTTCAGATCACCAAAGTCATAAGTCGCTTTTACTATTTGAGTTAGCTTGGCCGGACAAATCCCAGATTTATTATTAGCAACAATGTTTCACCATAAACCATTAATTACTTTAATATAAATCTATTATTTACGATATATAGTTGTATGGTTCAATTATATACTATTAAAAAATTATATTTTTAATATATTCAAAAACTAATCAAAGTTTAAATACAAAGTCTCTCATTGTCCGTGTGTCTGCTTCTTTAATTATACATTTACTAAAAAGAGTTCTTCTTTGATATTAATGAATGTAGGATCAATTTACCATATGTCTAACATTAAAGAAACAAACACACGAACACGCGGAGGAAGAGATCTTCTGTATAATTTCTTCATGTACAAGAGTTGAGTATAATTATGTTAATAAGATTTAAGTTAAAGTTTCGATGAAATGTCTCTTAATTGATATCCTAATAGTTAAAGATTAAAAAAATTTCGTGGGAGACTTTATATTTAAACTTTAATAATGATAAAAATAAATATAAAATAGATCAAAGTTGAGTTATTTCATCTTTTATAGCAACATCCATCTTATAAATCCTTTCAAAACAAAAAATAGTATGCTTCGGATGAGAAATGAGATCTAAACTCATTTTTTTTCTTCTTTTTTTTTTCTTAAATTTTTATTTATCTCGTATATTAGAAGTGGATTGATCCAATTAGGTCACTTTACTACCTCTAAATCTAATTAATCATTGTAATATACAAATTCATTCTATTATTTGCAATCTTAACTCTGATCAAGGAGCTATTCTAATAAATTAAGTCTATATCATGAAGACGTTATTATATTTGACTGAGATATCAAATTTAAATTTCTATAAATAAAGAGAATATATATATATATATATATATATATGATAGTATATTAAATTTTATACATATTTATACAAATTCAAACTTAAAGTTCTAATTTCATATTTTCAAACACAACTGGCCAATTACTTTTTTTTAAATAGCTTTATATAATAATAATAATAATAATAATAATAATAATAGATAAGCAAGGTCGAGGAGAATAGATTTTGAACCAGCCGACTTGGCTAGGTGCCGTATTTTGGAAACTAGGAAGAGCATCATTTCTTTGATTTTTTGACCAATCTGTTTTAGCTTCTACTAGTCCAAAGACTTTTTATATATATATATATATATATATATATATATATATATATATATATATATATAATATTTGGAATCAAAGGTTGCTGACATCATCCATTTTGAATTCAAATCATGACATACTAACATCCAAATTCAATTCACACTAGAAAAAAAAAAAAAAAAAACCACCGCAGCTAAATCATCAATCCTTGGTGGCTAAAAAGCATGGAGAAGAATGAAATGAAAAATGAGAGGAAAAATGGAAAGTGATTTTATTTTACCATTAAATGCTTTTGTGTTTGGATACATATATTTTGGGTATTAAATTTGACTTTCTATGAATTAGTATATATTGAATTATGCCTTATATTTAAAAACGTTATCCACTTATGTTGGTTTAAGATAGCTTTCGAATCTTATTTTGATGATAACAAATAAAATGTTAATTTAACAAGTTGTTGTTTAAGTGATGACATTTCAGGAAATCTTATATAATAAAATTCAAATGAATCAAAAAAATGATAGGTCAAGATCACAAGTACCATAAAGTCATATTTCATCAACAAAGTGATCAGAAGAAAGCTCAAAAGGATCAGGATGTTCAAAACATGTGGAAGCTTAAAGAATATTGAAGCTTAACTCTAAGAGGATTCAAAACAAAGAAATATATGAAGCCTTCGAGCTTAGAGAGTTTTTAAGTCTTTAGGATGACTTATGTAAGTACTTCATTATAAATATCATTTTGAAATGCTTTGAAACTCAATAGGGGTTGATATATACTTAGAGATCTTATTGCAGATATAATCATTTATTAATAAGGAATGGGAGACCAAATGACTCTTGGTTTTGAAAATTAATTATGGCCACCATTCCAAAAGTTATGGATAATGTTAAAATTTTGGTGAGAGGTGGGAACTCTTCTTTTTGGTTCGATAGGTGGCTGTCTTCAGGCCCCTTAGTGAGCACTGAGGATATTTTGAACATGAAACTGTGTATCAAAGATTGTTGGCTAAATAATAATTGGAACTCTGATTTAGTACGGGAATTGGTTAGTGATGATAAAACAAGATAAATTTTACATCAGGTGCCGGTGAGTAAAAGTGGGCAGGATATTTTTGTCTGGACGCCTGCTCCAGATGGTAATTTTTCTACAAAAATGGCTTGGGAGGCAGTAAGAAGTAGAAGTGATAATTTTTTTGTGGAATGATTGGATTTGGCATTCTTTATTACCCAGAAGAATCTCCATGTGTTTATGGAGAGTCTGGTTTAGATGCTTGGCTGTAGATGATAGAATTCAGACCAAAGGAATATCAATGGCTTTGGCTTGTGATTGCTGCGTTCAGAGATGTCAGGAAGACATTGATCATATTCTTTTTTTAGGTGAGGTGGCTTCAGAGGTTTGGCGTCGGGCTAGTGTGGCGTTGGGGATTCCTTTCCAACGATCTCTTCCCTGGAAAAATAAAATAGCAAATTGGTTCCACTATGCAAAAAAATTGTCTATTAAAGGTATTTTAATCGGGCTGATTCCATGTTTGATTACGTGGTGCCTCTGGAATCGAAGATGTAAAGCGAGAATGGAAAGAGTTTGTCAAAGTGCAGATCAAATGTGGAGAAGTGTTTGATTCTGGGTTAGTTTTATTGCTAAGAGCACCAATTCTTTCCAAAAAATGAAAAAGTCGGACATTAAAATTTTGAATGAGTTTCAAATTAAGCATGAGGGAGTTTGCGACAGGCTTGGGACAAGTATTTCGTGGGTTAAACCTCCAGTACGGTGGATAAAACTTAATTGTGATGGGAGTTGTAGGGACAATCTGGGTACTTCAGGAGATGGAGGAATTATTCGAGATTGCCATGACCTAAAAGCGGTTTTTTCAAATTATTTTGGTAATGGTACGAATAATAGTGCAGAATTAAAAGCAATTAGGGAAGGAATCCGTTTGTGTAAACGTTTGCATTATGTTAAAGTGATTATTGAAAATGACTCGCGAATTGTAGTTGATTGGCTTCAGAAAGGTAGATGTACTTTGTGGTATCTTTGAGAATTTTGGGAGGAGCTTGTGGTAGAGTTAGAAGGAGTGAATGTCATGGTGATGCATCAATATAGGGAAGGCAATAGTGCGACTGATTTTCTTGCTAAAGAAGGAGAAATAAGAAACAATATAATCTACGAAAAACAACGTCTTCTACCACGTTATCTGAAAGGTATCCTTATGATGGATAGGTGGGGTCTTGTTTCTGTTCGTCGTTAATCCAAAAATGAGGGTATATTAATAAATAAATGGAGGTGTCGCCCTCTTTTAGTAAAAAAAAAAAAAATCCTGGAAAAAGTTTTTTAAAAGTAACAAAGCAAGATTGTAGCAACCTGTCTATTTTACCATATATATATATATATATATATATATATTTATTTTATTTGTTAGTTATGTTTAGTTTTGTTGTCCTAGTTTGGTTGGTTGTTGGTATTAGTTTTTTTGTACTCTCCCTTTTATTTTATCTTGTAACCATGGTATTCCTCCGCCAAAAGTAAGGGTATATTAATAAATAAATGGAGGTGTCGCCCTCTTTTTAAAAAAAATAAATAATAAATAAATTATATATATATATTCATAACAACATACATAATAACTCTGATATCCTGCTAAACTGGTATAATCATGATCAACCCAAACCCATGGGTACCGAGGATATACCTATCATACATCTCTGATACCTAAGCAGCAGAAAACATAAACTACATATATGTCATACAACAACGGGCACAATACTAGAATTCTACTGAACTTGTCATATATATACGTATACAAACATCCACAAAAGGAGCAAAAAGTACCCTAGGGTCATAATCCCAAAAATCAATCTGACCCTAACTTAACTACTTACCCTTCAAACAGGGTAGTTTGGTCAACCTCTACTGTAACGAAGCTCTATCCGCTCTTTTATCTGGATTTTCTAAAATGTTTGTAATGTTGGGGGTGAGACACCTCTCAGTAAGGGAGATAAACTAATATCAGTGTGTGACAACATGAGTATTATCATGCTTAAACATGAACTATACATAACACGTATATAACTGATAAAACTGGCTGTATAAATTCTGAGTAAACATGAATCATCATATCATAATAAATAACGTACTAATTCTATAATCATGTAAACATCTTTTATAATTGTACAATACTGAAAATAATACCTACGATGGATAGTAGTTGATGTCATGTCTTATCCCCCCCCCCCCCCACATGACAAGGTTGTGCAGCCCATAGGCAAGACCTAGCAATGGCTGGCTGACTATGCTAAGTCAAACATATGTCTGTAAGTACGATGGACTTATCCCACCTGGTCCGGATTGTCAAGGAGACACCTACACTACACTGAAGCCACATCGTCAGTCATCTCCACGCTTTATCTGAGATGTGTGGTAGTACTAACATAAACTTATACTTGAACTTGATCTTATCATATAGCTACGATACCGTACTCTGAAATCTAGATAAAGTCATGCGGGTTCTGATAACATATAGTACATTTCATATTACTGATACATAGTTGTTTCATAATTCAAAGTAACATATGACATGATAATATTTTCCTGATTTCTGACATAACATGCATAATTACGGCATCTGTGCCGGCCATATCATAACATATAAATCATGGCATCTGCCCCAGTCATATCATAACTTATAAATCGCGGCATCTGCGCTGGCCATATCATAACATACTAAACATAAAATTTCAATATATTTATGCTTAGTATTCTATTAAAAAATATATTTTAATATATTCAAAAACTATTAGGATATATATATAAGAGAGGTTTTAATATACTATTTTTAGAAGTCTTAACAAAATCGATCGATCTCTGTCTTTTTTATCATATTTTTTTATTAAAAAAATAAACATTTTTTAATGAAAAAAATTACCATACGATTAATCTAGTGATAAGTAAAAAGCTAGCACCGTGGAATGGGTAAAAACATAATTAACTCGTGATTAATTAAATGCCAACGTTGATTTGCAAATCATGGTGTTGACGACATCCATGTAAAATGCTCACGGTTTACTAGTTCAAACATACCTTTCTGCAAACTTATTTTATATATTATTAATAATTATATATAATATATATTATTTATTATTTTTATGTTAATTAAACAAGTTATATATTAAAATTTTATGCTCAGTATACTATTAAAAAATATATTTTAATATATTCAAAAACTAATCAAAGTTTAAATACAAAATCTCTCATTGTCCGTGTGTCTGTTTCTTTAACTATACATTTACTAAAAATGGGTTCCTCTTTGATATTAATGAATGTAGGATCAATTTACCACATGTCTAACATTAAGGAAACAAATACACGAACACGTGCAGGGGGAGATCTTCTGTATAATTTATTCATGTACAAGAGTTGAGTATAATTATGTTAATAAGATTTAAGTTAATGTTTCGATGAGATGTCTCTTAATTGATATCCTAATAGTTAAAGATTAAAAAATTTTCATGCAATGGGAGACTTTATATTTAAGCTTTAATAATGGTAAAAATAAATATAAAATAGATCAAAGTTGAGTTATTTCATCTTTTATAGCAACATCCATCTTATAAATCCTTTCAAAACAAAAAATAGTTTGCTTCGGACGAGAAATGAGATCTAAACTCATTTTTTTTCTTCTTTTTTATTCTTAAATTTTTATTTATCTCGTGTATTAGAAGTGGATTGATCCAATTAGGCCACCTTACTGCCTCTAAATCTAATTAATCATTGTAATATACAAATTCATTCTATTATTTGGAGTCTTAACTCTGATCAAGGAGCTATTCTAATAAATTAAGTCTATATTATGAAGACGTTATTATATTTGACTAATATATCAAATTTAAATTTCTATAAATAAAGAGAATATATATATATATATATATATATATGATAGTATATTAAATTTTATACATATTTATACAAATTCAAACTTAAAGTTATAATTTCATATTTTCAAACACAACCAGCCAATTACTTTTTTTTTAAATAGCTTTATATGATAATAATAATAACAATAATGATAGTAGTAGTAATAGTAGTAGATAAGCATGGTCAAGGGGGGAATAGATTATGAACCAGCCGACTAGAGCAGGTGCCGTATTTTGGAAACTAGGAAGAGCTTAGTTTTAGAATATTTGGAATCAAAGTTTGCAGCTGATGTCAAATCTTATCAACACATCATCCAACTTTGAATTCAAATCTTGGGATACTAACATCCAAATTCAATTCACACTAGAAAAAAAAAAAGAAACCATCGCAGCTAAATCATCAATCCTTGGTGGCTAAAAAGCATGGAGAAGAATGAAATGAAAAATGAGAGGAAAAATGGAAAGTGATTTTATTTTACCATTAAATGCTTTTGTGTTTCGATGCATATATTTTGGGTATTAAATTTGACTTTCTATGAATTAGTATTGAATTATGCCTTATATTTAAAAACGTTATCCACTTATGTTGGTCTAAGATAGCTTTCGAATCTTATTTTGATGATAACAAATAAAATGTTAATTTAACAAGCTGTTGTTTAAGTGATGACATTTCAGGAAATCTTATATAATAAAATTCAAATGAATCAAAGAAATGATAGGTCAAGATCACAAGTACCATAAAGTCATATTTCATCAACAAAGTGATCAGAAGAAAGCTCAAAAGGATCAGGATGTTCAAAACATGTGGAAGCTTAAAGAATATTGAAGCTTAAATCTAAGAGGATTCAAAATAAAGAAATATATGAAGCCTTCAAGCTTAGAGAGTTTTTAAATCTTTAGGATGACTTATGTAAGTACTTCATTATAAATATCATTTTGAAATGCTTTGAAACTCAATAGGGGTTGATATATACTTAGAGATCTTATTGCAGAAATAACCATTTATTAAAAAGGAATGGGAGACCAAATGACTCTCGGTTTTGGAAATTAATTATGGTCACCATTCCAAAAGTTATGGATAATGTTAAAATTTTGGTGAGAGGTGGGAACTCTTCTTTTTGGTTCGACAGGTGGCTGTCTTCAGACCCGTTAGTGAGCACTAAGGATATTTTGAACATGAAACTGTGTATCAAGGATTGTTGGCTAAATAATAATTGGAACTCTGATTTAGTACGGGAATTGGTTAGTGCTGATAAAACAAGGGAAATTTTACATCAGGTGCCGGCGAGTAAAAGTGGGCAGGTTATTTTTGTCTGGAAGCCTGCTCCGGATGGTAATTTTTCCACAAAAATGGCTTGGGAGGCAGTAAGAAGTAGAAGTGATAATTTTTTTGTGGAATGATTGGTTTTGGCATTCTTTATTACCCAGAAGAATCTCAATGTGTTCATGAAGAGTCTGGTTTAGATGCTTGGCTGTAGATGATAGAATTCAGACCAAAGGAATATCAATGGTTTCGGCTTGTGATTGCTACGTTCAGAGATGTTATGAAAACATTGATCATATTCTTTCTTTAGGTGAGGTGGCTTCAGAGGTTTGGCGTCGGGCTAGTGTGGCGTTGGGGATTCCTTTCCAACAATCTCTTCCCTAGAAAAACAAAATGGCAAATTGGTTCCAGTATGCTAAAAAATCGTCTATTAAAGGTATTTTAATCGGACTGATTCCATATTTGATTACGTGGTGCCTCTGGAATCGAAGATATAAAACGAGAATGAAAAGAGTTTATCAAAGTGCAAATAAGATGTGGAGAAGTGTTCGATTCTGGGTTAGTTTTATTGCTGAGAGCACTAATTCTTTCCAAAAATTGAAAAAGTCGGACATTAAGATTTTGAATGAGTTTCAAATTAAGCATCAGAGAGTTTGTGACAGGCCTAGAAAAAGTATTTCGTAGGTTAAACCTCTAGTAGGGTGGATAAAACTTAATTGTGATAGGAGTTGTAGGGGCAATCCGGGTACTTCGGGAGGTGGAGGAATTATTCAGGATTGCCATAGTAGGGTAAAAGCGGCTTTTTCAAGTTATTTTAATAATGGTACGAATAATAGTGCGGAATTAAAAGCAGTTAGGGAAGGAATTCGTTTTTGTAAACGTTTGCATTATGTTAATGTGATTATTGAAAGTAACTCGTGAATTGGTTGATTTGTTTCGGAAAGGTAGATGTACTTTGTGGTATCTTTGGGAATTTTGGGAGGAGCTCGTGGCAGAGTTAGAAGGAGTGAATGTCATGGTGATGCATCAATATGGGGAAGGCAATAGTGCGGCTAATTTTCTTGTTGAAGAAGGAGAAATGAGAAACAATGTAATCTACGAAGAACAACACCTTCTACCACATTATCTGAAAGGTATCCTTCGGATGGATAGGTGGAGTCTTGTTTTCGTTCGTCGTTAGTTCAAGTCTAGAGGTTCGTTTGGTGTATTTCGTTTTGATTTTGGTTGTTTTTATGTTTTTATCTCCTTTGTTAGCTATGTTTAATTGTGTTTGTCCTAGTTTGGTTAGTTTGTTTTAACTTGTAATCATGGTATTCCTCCGCCGAAAGTGAGGGTATATTAATAAATAAATGGAGGTGCCGCCCTCTTTTAGTAAAAAAAAAAAAATCCTTGAAAAAGTTTTTTAAAAGTAACAAAGCAAGATTGTAACGACCAATCTATTTTATCCCATATATATATATATATATATATACATATATATTTATATTTTATTTGTTAGTTATGTTTAGTTTTGTTGTCCTAGTTTGGTTGGTTACTGGTTTTTTCATTTTTTTTTTTTGGTAAAAGAGGGCGTGCCACCTCCATTTATTTATTAATAAATCCTCACTTTTGACGGAGGAATACCGTGGTTACAAGTTAAAATCAACCAACCAAACTAGGACAAACAAAATCAAACAAAACTAACAAAGGAGATAAAAACATAAAAACAACCAAAAACAAAACGAAATACGCCAAACGAAACTCTAGAGATGAATTAACAACGAACGGAACAAGACCCCACCTATCCATCCAAATGATACCTTTCAGATAACGTGGTTGAAGATGTTGTTCTTCGTAGATTACATTGTTTCCCATTTCTCCTTCTTTAGCAAGAAAATCAGTCGCACTATTGTCTTCCCTATATTGATGCATCACCATGACATTCACTCCTTCTAACTCTGCCACGAGCTCCTCCCAAAATTCTCAAAGATACCACAAAGTACATCTACCTTTTTGAAGCCAATCAACTACAATTCGCAAGTCACTTTCAATAATCACATTAACATAATGCAAACATTTACACAAACGAATTTCTTCCCTAATTGCTTTTAATTCCGCACTATTATTCGTACCATTGCCAAAATAACTTGAAAAAACCGCTTTTACCCTGCCATGGCAATCCCGAATAATTCCTCCACCTCCTAAAGTATCCGGATTGCCCCTACAACTCCCATCACAATTAAGTTTTATCCACCTTACTGGAGGTTTAACCCACGAAATACTTTTTCCAGGCCTATCGCAAACTCCCTGATACGTAATTTGAAACTCATTCAAAATCTTAATGTCTGACTTCTTCAATTTTTGAAAAGAAATGGTGTTCTCAGCAATAAAACTAACCCAGAATCGAACACTTCACCACATCTGACCTGCACTTTGATAAACTCCTTCCATTCTCACTTTACATCTTCAATTCCAAAGGCACCACATGATCAAACATGGAATCAGCCTGATTAAAATACCTTTAATAGACGGTTTTTTTTGCATAGTGGAACCAATTTGCCATTTTATTTTTCCAAGGAAGAGATTGTTGGAAAGGAATCTCCAGAGCCACATTAGCCCGACGCGAAACCTATGAAGCTACCTCTCCTAAAGAAAGAATATGATCAATGTTTTCCTGACTTCTCTGAACGCATCAATCACAAGCCAAAGCCATCAATATTCCTTTGGTCTAAATTCTATCATCTACAGCCAAGCATCTAAACCAGGCTCTCCATAAACACATTGAGATTCTTCTAGGCAATAAAGAATGCCAAAACCTATCATTCCACAAAAAATTATCACTTCTGCTCCTCACTACCTCTCGAGCCATTTTTGTAGAAAAAATACCGTCCAGGGCAGGCTTCCAGACAAAAATATCCTACCCAAAATTTCCCTTGTTTTATCAGCACCAATCAATTCCCGTACTAAATCAGAGTTCCAATTATTATTTAGCCAGCAATCCTTAATACACAGTTTCTTGTTCAAAATATCCTCAGTGCTCACAGATAACGGGCTTGATGACAGCCACCTGTCGAACCAAAAAGAAGAGTTCCCACCTCTCACCAAAATTTTAACATTATCCATAACTTCTGGAATGGTGGCCATAATTGATTTCCAAAACCGAGAGTCTTTTGGTCTCCCCTTCCTTATTAGTAAATGATCAATCCTGCAATATTTAGCTCTGAAAAAATCTGCCCACAGATTGTTAGAAGTGAGCAATCTGAAGGCAAATTTCATGAGAAGAGATTTCTGAACTTCCTTAAGATCTCTCTGGCCCAGACCCCCTTCTGAGGTAGCTTTACAAATTTTCCCCCAAGAGCGCCAATGTATCTTCCTTTTATCTTTCACCTCTTCCCATAAAAAAATTGAAAGAAGAGAGTTAATGCAAGAATATGTGACCTGCGAAATCTTAATAACAAACATCAAATGAATAGGCATGCTAGACAACACATGTCTTAATAAAATCAATCTTCTACCTTGCGAGAGCAACTTAGATTTCCACCCTGCAATTTTCTTTCTAATCTTCTCCACAAGAGGCTCCCTAGAAGACAATTTTCTAAACACCAAAGGCGCACCCAAATATGAAACAGGGAATTTACCTTCCATGAAACCCATGATTCTCAATAAACCACGCTTCCTAGCGGGAGTGATGTATTTTGAGAGGAATAACGCAGACTTAGTCTTACTAATTTTTTGACCCGACCACTTCTCATACATTTCCAGAGCGTAAACTAAATTTCTCATAGACCTCTTCCCACCATTCGCAAAAATAAGAATATCATCCGCATATAACAAATGCGAAACCAATAGGGTCCCAATCGAATGATTAAATTTACCAATCCGACCTGTCTCATAGTTTTTCCCAAGCAACCTTGTCAAAACCTCCTCCATTATGATGAATAAATAAAAAATAGTGGATCCCCTTGCCGCAAGCCTCTCGTAGATTGAAAAAATCCCTTAAAGGTTCCGTTCATTAAAACAGAAAACCATGGAGACTCCACATATTTTTATGAGCTTGCAAAACCTCTCAGAGAAACCAAAAGCCTTAAGTACCTCTAAAAGAAAATTCAAATTCACTTTATCGTAAGTCTTAGCCATATCTAACTTTATCATCACATTGCCGCCAACTATTTTTTTGTGCAAAGACTGAACCATTTCTTGAGCCAGTGTAATATTTTCAAAAATACTTCACCCAGAAATAAAAGCGCCTTGTTCATGCGAGACCAACTTATCAACAACCTCGATTAGTTTAAAAATAAGAATCTTGGAAAAAATTTTATAAGCCACAGAGCATAAACTAATAGGCTGAAATTTATCAAAGCTAGAAGGATTATCCACTTTCATAATTAAGATAATAAATGAAGAGGAAAAAAACTTGGAAAGAGTAGTGCCCTGAAAAAAATCCATTGCCGCATCCAAGAGATCTTTTTTTACAATGTCCTAGCAAAATTTATAAAATTCGGATCCAAATCCATCCGGTCCCGGACTGCTTTCTTTGGGAATAGGGAACACCACTCTTTTAACTTCTTCTTCTATCGGATCAGCGTAGATTAAATTATCATCAATATCTGAAATTTGCCTTTGAATTAACTCAAAGAGATCGCATGGTTCAACCACTGAAGACTTTGAAAGAAAATTCTGGAAAAAAACAGTTGCCTCATTATGAATTGCTTCCGCACCCTCTAATATCCTCCCTTCGTTCAGAACCATACGGTCTATACGACTCTTATTCCACTTTGGATTGATAACTGAATGAAAAAATTTAGAGTTTTGATCCCCTTCTATCAACCGTTTTTTTTTTTCGCAATTTGACCTAAGCGAGATGTTTCCCTCTTCTCCCACACCTGAATCTCCACCTTAGTAGTCAAGTAATCAGCTTCGGCGTCCTCAGAAAAACCTGTTTGTAGTTCATTTTCTAGATATTCCATCCTTTCCTTAAGAGCTTTTAAATTTTCTTCTACTCTCCCAAAGAAATTTTTATTCCATGCACGTAATCCAACTTTAGTTCTCTTAAGGTGAATAGCAAATTTCACTTACCCTGATTTTGGGATGGTTCCCAAACTTCCCAAATCGAATTTCTGCTCCAGTTATATTGCACAGAATCTCCCCAGAATCATCGTGGTAGCTTCTGATCGTCGAACCGGGGAGAATCGGAGCCGAAAATCTAAAGAGAATGAGAAAGGAGCCGAGCTAGAGAGAGAAGGAAACATGAAAAATCATCTTTCTCCACTGAAATGTCGTTTTCAGCTATTTATAGTCCTCTTGCCACAAGGCCTCGTTGACGAGACACGTCACCTTGTCGACGAGACACACGTCCACGTCAATGAGCCCAAGAAGACTGTTCGTCGACGAACACAGCTATTTAAACTTTCCTTCTTCCTCTCATTTCTTTATTATTTAATTCCCATAATGATCTGGGTTACTACAATCTATGTACAAGGTTTTACTTTTGGAAAAATTCTGGCAAAATTTCGGATGTCATCTGTAAATTGAACATTTTCTCATAAAACCTGTACCTGATAGGTTCAAACAAGTAATTTATAATTCAGTTTAAGGTACACGAGAACCTATATCCACTACCAACATGCAATACACAATATACTGCATTAGTCATGCAGTTAGCATTCCATACAAGCATGCATACCTGTAATCCCATCAACAAATGATACAAAACTATCCATTAGAAGATATAATCAATTAACGCATAATGGATAGCAATTTTCAATGTTGTTCACAACAACATATGAGCATAAAAGATATGATATCAAGAGAGCATTTCAATTTATAATAATAAAAGATAAATGCTCTTCCTGAGTTACGCACTCAACTCATTTTATGTCTTTTACATCTCTAAATGTCTTAGCCAAGGATCTTAAGATTTTTTTTTTTGTTTTTTTTTTAATGATTTAAGCTTGGCTATGATTGTTTTAGGCTTATTGGACCAAAAAATCTCACACATTATTTTTCAAGGTCATAAGTCTGCCTTGCCTTTTTTCTTATGAATCTCAATACATGTGAGAGGCACAAGTTGGAATGGTTATCGATTTAAACTGCAAGTGCATAGGTCTACTTGAATTTTATGCATTCATCTAGATTGAGACCTAGTGCAAAAATATTAGTCATTCATCTTGATCTAATGAAATGAAGCGCTAAATAATTTGATGTTAACATTTGAGAGCTTATGACACAAGTTGAATAAATACTTTTAACGATTAAATCCTTATTAAGTTTGGGAGAGCATTTTTGAGAAACATGACATTATTCAAAATATTTTTGTGCTGGTTAATATGTCCAAACTGAATAGTCAAAGAGCACTCAGGAAATTATTATTTTGTGAACACTACTCTTTGGTGATTGGGATGTATCCTTTAGATAAGGATACAAACCAAGGAAAGGATGAATCTTTACCTGATGTGATCGTGGTTTGGTAAAGAATCCTATGGATGGGATGGTGAACCAAAATAGAGGATTTTTTTATTTTAAGCTCAGAGGGAATATTTTAATGTACTTAGATAAGGAGCTTGATTCCCTTAGTGGATACCCCTAATTAGGTTAAGAAGGGATGTCTTATGATAAACACTCAATATATATTAGTCATTTATGAGTGTTTATAGTGCTATAAGCCTAGAGTGATGACTAAACTTTGATTTAGGCCTTTAGGTATGAAGATAAGCTTAGGGATAAAGGATATATAGTGTGAGACGAATCCCTAAATCTCAACATTTGGTTAATGGACGGAGTATGCTTAACTAAAGATTTATAAAAGTGAGAGTTAAGCAATAGGAATTATTTACCAGGCAGGTACGCCTTGTTCATTTGGAAGTGGGTTCTCTTTGCCATGCTTTTGAGAATTTATTCAAGATATGATTTATGTTTTTCATGTCAGTATTTTAAGGTTCTAGAATTTTTGCTTTAGACACAAACCACTTCCCAAGCCTTTCAGACATCATAGCCCCTAACCCTAAGATTTAAGGATGGATTAAATGAATATGTAAATTAAATCTGAATCCATTCATCTTTTGGTTCTGAGAGGTACGCTTTTAGGATTACCCACATCATTTTCTTATTTAAGCCTCTGGCATTTCTACATTTACAAGAAGATTTGATGTGCCCTTTCTTTTTGTAATATAAGCAAGTATTATATGCATGTGAAGAATTTTTCTTATATCTCCTATTTTCATTTAATGAGGCAGTTGAATGACTATGGGCTTTATGAATCAAGTCTGAACCCTTTTTAAAGTGATTTTTCTTTTTGATTCCTAAGGGTTTATTATTCTTATCGTTTTTAGCTATGGATGTCATTCTAGAATGATCGTTTGTTTTTCCCTCAAAGCAAATAATTTTCAAGATTTTCTCCAACTTTTTTCTTCTCTAGGGTGGCATAATATTCTTTTAAATCTTTTAATTGTTTTGCCACTTTCTTATTCTTGTTTTTCAATAACTTTTTCTTTTCAGATATCCTAATTAGAAGCTTATGTATTTTCAATGAAACTTTTTCTAGTTCTTCATACACATGCATGTTTTCATTATTGAATTCAACACATGATTCATCACAAAATTTAATACAATCATTGTTACCAGAATTAGTGCATGCATTATAATCAGCCTTATCACAAGATTTAGCAAATGATTCATCATAAGTTATATCACAAAATTCATCACAAGAATCATCGCATGCATTAACAACAAAACTATCATTATATTCAATAGATGATTTAGCATAAAGTGTATCACAGAATTCAGCAAATGAATCATCCATAGAGGCTGAGATAGGATCATATACCTCATGTTCTATAAAAGCACATTCTCTGTGATTTACCACTTCTAGATCATTAGAGTTTGGAGCTTCTTAAGTTGCATTACCTTTTTCCTAGGTCACTCCATATTTCCTTTCCAGCTCAACCGAAATTTCTTGTGCACTTTTACAAGTCCTGATCTCATAAAAAACATTAGTCTCTAAAGCACTGTACAGTATATCCATGGCATTAGAATTAATCATATTAAAATCATTTTCTTTATTTGTGCACATCTTCCCTTAGCAGTCACAAGCCAGACCCTCCAGTTCATAGATTTTATAATACGCTCATTTTAATTTTCCAATGGGTGTAATTTACACCATAAAACAATATAGGGCTATAAGGTGACTGTCCATCTCTGAATGGGGATACACCAAAGTGTGTCATTGCAATATTTTACAAAAGTTGTTAAGCCTAGTGCAACGAGGCTCTGATACCAATTGTTAGAATTGGTGTATCCCCAAGATGGGGATGAATTGGGTATTTAAAAATTTATCTCTTAGTTTCAACAAAACCAATAGTATTTCACAGTTTAAGGTCTTTCTAAGCATATACCAATTGCGCAAATAATATGCGGAAATTAAATCATACGCAACATTCACAATATATCAAATATAACATACATGTATAAGAATATAAAGTGCTGAAAATTAAAAGTAGACACACGATATGCTATTGGGGTTCGGTCAATATTGCCTACGTCTCTGCCTCAGCTCGCAAGCTCGAGGATTACCACTATTGCTCACTTAACGGGTGGAACAGCACCGGTTACAATCTGGTCAAATTACACCAGGGCTGACGTCAACATTTACAAACTCTCCTTACGGGACGAAGAAGGCCCTACCGATCCTTACAGGTTAGATCAACGCCTTCTTAGGCCACGCTTGGAATACAACCACTAAGCACAAATTTCATGTACAAGATAAATGCTTCTCCAATAAGAAAATTTGTACCAATATCAATAAATGCACAACAAGAAAATAAGAATTATAAGCTTAATGCAATACATGTGCAATAACACTCAATCTAATACCAATATTCAATCAAGAGCAAAAGTGTACTATAATAATATCTTTGAAATAATATATGTAAATATTTCAACCACAAGTAAGGAATTAAAGATTTAGAAAATATAGTCAAATATCACTATTGAGTAACTCAAGATACTCTCACTCAAAATGGTTTTTCAAAGGAATGAGTAAAAGTGAGGAGTATAGGCTTGAATATGAATGTGGAGCTCAAAGGATTTTAGAGAGAAAAATATTTAATCAAAAATCCTAATCTCTACTTAATCTTGCAAATGAGGTCATATATACAGAGATGTCCAAATTTTTTACCGTTGGGGACATAAGGGGAATTATTAAAATTATTTTAAATGAGTTTAACAAAAATAACCCTGATTTACCCTAATTAACCCGCAGTAAATTTTGACCAACCCGAGAGTTTCGGGTGCCTGACACTTTGGTTCAGCCCTCCAAACAAACACATGAAGAAAAGTATATTTTTCACGTTTGTGTGCCCGAGGACAGGTTCGAGTGGCTGAATTAGGCGATTTTCCAACCTGCTCAAGATTTGGTCTCCTGGGCCTAAGTTCGATCTACCGAACTTCACATTTCGGTAGCCTAAGGTCAAAATGACCGTGAAGTTCGGGTGCCCAGGTTGTTGGAAAAGTTAGAATTAAATGTTCAATCGACCGAGGACACTTAGTTCATTTCGGTTCGGTCGCCCGAAGTCGGGTCAACGCTCTAACTTTCCATACGTTCGGTCGACCAAGGCGTTTTCAACGCCAAGGTTCGGTCACCCGAAGCCCTTACCTATTTAAGACCTAAGTCATATTCTTAGACCATAAGATACCCCTGGTTGCATATATGATAGTTGGGATAATCCTAAGTGTTTGTGTAAGGACCTAGGGTCTTTCTAAGGTTGTATTGAGCTTATAGATCCTACATGCATGCAGTGTATTAATTATTACAAACTTTGGCATAATAAATATTACAGACCCGAATAAAAATGAATATAAAATACAAGTACTAAACATTTTGGGTCTTCATTTCCCTTGAAGTCTCCATACGATGTCATATGATTTTGCCAATACATGCAAGACCGATCCTTCACACAAACTTGGCAAACATTAAATATCAAAGTATTTGTCATAATCAAAACGGTATATGATCTATAAGATCAACAGAATAAAATGGAATATAAAAAATTATAGTGAATATGTAAATTTGTAAAAACTAATTTCATTTTATTTGTGGCAAACCAATTATAATTAGTATGCCTCGGCAAGGAGTGAAATGAATTCTAAATAATTATAAAACTATCTTTAGATTTTTAATATTGTAGAGCGTTTTCAAAAAAAAAAAAATTGTATTTAAACTCTTTATATACATAGTGAAGTATGTTATATATATATATATATATATATATATATTATAATAATTTATAAATAAATGTTATGAAGTTAATAAGAGGTTTATTTATTTATATTTTTATTTATGCATCATTTAATTAATATAAATGAACTGAACAGAGCCGGCCCAGGAAAGGATATTATTGTATAATTATTTATTCCGGATTATATGGATCCCTGCACTCCATAGCTAATTCCAAGAAAGAAAAAAAAATCAATGGATCTGCTGCAGGCACATGATGAACGTGAGAGGGAGACGCGCTCGTTGCATACATGTTGATTGTTGAACTTCCAATAAAGTTTTTATAAATAAAAATCAAAAAAATGATAAAATTATTTTTTGGCTGTTTAAAATTATTTCAATCAGTAACTTGGAAATAATAGTGACGGGAGTGGTAGACCTAAAATAAGTAAAATGAGATAAGGAGGGATGATTTTATTCACTTCCAAAAAGGTCTAGAAGTTGATGTGATGGATGGAAAGATGTGTTTGCGTTGCAACCTTTAAAGCCAACGTCAAGAAATTGACTATATAGAACATCACGTTAACTTGGAAACCATTAGCAGAGAGTGGTATTCTAAATCAATGATGCGTTAACTTCGAACTTGCCTGGGATTTGTCAAAGGCTCGTGATGCGTCTCAATCAATGACAGTAACATTAATTAGTGGCCCAACCCCTCTTCATCTCTCTCTCTCTCTCTCTCTCTCTCTCTCTCTCTCTCTCTATATATATATATATATATATATATATCACTGTACAAAATATAAATGACGAGATACAAATGTTCTTGGTATATCTAACATCCTTGCGTGATTTACCAGAGGTAAGATTATCAACAAAAGCATTCAAGTTGTGTTTATAAGTTTAATTGAAATAAAATTTAATATAATTTTATCAAGTTTATACCAATTCAAGTGGATGATTTAAATTCTGCAGCAGTACCAACCATTACACTCAACACATGATAATCGTTAGAGTGAATGGAATGAATCATGCATGCATTCATTCCCATTTTGCAGCACCAATTTGACAACGTCTTCCTCTCCTGTCGTCTGGTATAAGCATGCCTACCATTCCAACTTGTTATAACTGCTTGTCAGGATTTGAGTTGTTTGGTAACCCTTTTTGTAAATTATACAGATCAAAATGGATAGGTACAGAAATTCTGGACATATCCGAAAGAGGAAAAATCCAAGCACCCCCATCAAAACAAATGCAATCAATTTCCAGAGACTTAAAAAAGCCATCAAACAACTCTAAAAGTCCAAAAATATGGACAAAAATAAACTCAATAAAAGCACAAAGGTACCTTTGAGACCAACTTCAATCAATGCCGGAAAGAAAACCATGTTGATTAAACCGCCGTTCCGTTCGACTCGAACTATGCATCGAAAGGGAAACCACAGTGTAGAATCAGAATCATCACCATAAAATCAAAAATTGACGCCAAAAAAACAGGAAAAGTTGCCGAAAAACCAGAAAAATTTCACCAAAAAACCAGAAAATGACACTGGAAAAGTATATTAAAAAGTTTATTAAGACTAAGATAAGCTGAGGCTCCGAGTCCTTGACCTCTTGGATGCATTGCATTTATTCAAGTATTGGGTTTGACATTTCTAAAGTTATTATATTAAAAAGTTTAGAAACCATCACCTCTGAAAATTTCCAATGTGCGACTGGTGGACCAATTGAAAATATATGTGGACAGCGCTTTGCAACGTATGAAATTTTTCAATGCTTACATTAAAAAAAAAAAAAATCAAAACTAAAAATAAAATAAAACAATATAAAGTGCAAAAATATACAAGGAAAATTTGCAAAACTCTCTTCCAGTCAAGTTTGGTTCAAAAGATATTTATTCTTAGAAACTAATCACGGACGATTTTTTATTTTTTAAAATTTTTAAATGATTATAAAAAAAATTAACAAAAAATTAAATAGTATAAGAGTATTTTGGAATAATTATAAATAGTAATGGGTGTTATGAAAACCTTAAGAGGCTAATGGCTATCACCCCTTCATTTTCCCACCACCATAAATTCCTTCCCATCCTTATTGCCATATAACAAGACACCCCCTCCCTCTCATTTGAATATACATAAATATAGCATGATTATATATATATACATATTGCATGCTTAAAGTGATGAGCATATAGAAAGAATTATAGAAGAGGAGAGATAGAGAAAAGAGAGATATTTTGTACAAGATCAATTCCAAATCATCTTGTAATTCCTCTTGAAATAGTGAAACTTTTATCCAATCCGCTCGTGAAATAGGTATATCCGAACCACATAAAATTCAATCTCGTCTTCATTTATTTTTCTGCATGCTCGTCTAGATTTATTTTATTATTAATTTCTAAATTATTTTATAACACGTTATCAGCATGAGACTCTAACCAACTAAGTTATTTCTTTAATTTTTATTTAATTTATTCATTTCTTGTAAGTTTTACTCCATAATAATATAATATTCTCCTAAAGAGAATAAGTTTTTTTAAAAAAAATTTAAAGAGTACCAATTTCCAGAAGAGATGGTAATATAATCCTCCTAAAGAGGTTCTATATATATATATATATATATAAATCTCCCAAAGAGATAGTTATCTTGAAGAGGCTATATATTTAAATCTTCCATATATATATATTTAATCTCCCGAAGAGACAGACCTCCTGAAGAGGCAATATATTTAAATCTCTCGCCTACATATTTTAATCTCTAGAAGAGATAGTCCTTCTGAATAGGTTATATATATCTAATCTCCAGAAAAGATGTTATATATTTAAATTTTTCGTCTTTATATTTAATCTCTAGAAGAATATTAAATATTTACTTCCTGAATAGGGTATATTTTTAACCTCCCAAATAAATGTTAAAATTAACCTCCTAAAGAGGTGAATCGTTTATCCTCCAGATGAAGTAGTATCTCCGGAAGATGTGGTAATTGTGGTAAATTATTACCCAATTTAATATTGTAAATTAGAATCATACTACTGAAGAGTACAAATTGAGAAGAATAAAATAATGTTCCTGAGAAAACATATTTACGTGCCTCGAAAGGGTGGAATTAATATTATATTATTATTTCAACTTTTACATTCTGCTTTTACAAATTGTCTTATTATTGTTAATTTATTTACATATCAAACATAAGTAAAATTAAATTTGTTCTACTTGACATCAAAAGACAATAATTGTATATCGTATATTCTTGATGTCAAAATCCATCTAAATTCAATGAATTTGAAAATACTGTTTTAAATGAAAATATCGCATCCCTGCAGGATCACATAAAAGTCATAATCTTCCTCACGCAAGTATGTATGATGGTGTGTGGAAGGTGCATGTAGTGGGCGGCTTATTAAGAAAATATTGTATATTATTATTATTATATATAATCATGCATGGGTTCAAATGTATTTGCCTTTTTATTTTATAACTGCCCACCTAATTAATTGTTATCTCTCTAATTAGAGAAAGAATTAAAGACCGAATACCTTTTTTTTTCATAAAAAATGGCGGCACCTCCTTTCTTTATTAAAAAAACCCCCCACTTATAGCGGAGTAATACCATGGTTCTAGCAAAACAAGCTACAAACAAATAGAAACGAAACATAATGAAAACGAAACAAAGACAAAACGATACATTGGATTCTTAAATTGGAAGACCAATTTTGTCAAGTCATATCATGTCTCTAATTAGACGAGATAAAGAAGTAAACTCCAAATATCTCATAGTGGTTCCTTCCTTTCCCTGACGTGCCAAGAAGTCCGCAATCGTATTTCCTTCTCTGAATTGGTGATCAATGGTGATCGTTGTCAAAGACACACTTATGCTACAGAATATTTTAAAAGGATATATTCGACCATCAAATTTTACTAAAAGTTCGATATGAATGGTTGCACCTGAAGTTGCAAGATTTTAAAATAAACAATAAATATAATTCAACTCTACATAAAATTAACTCGAAGTTAAAACTATGTGGTAAAAATATTACTGACGAAAACATGCTTGAAAAGACTTTTACAACTTTCCATCCCACTAATATGCTCATGCAGCAGCAATATAGGGATATGAAGTAAATTCTTTGAATTCATATCATGTCTTTTTGTTGCTTAGCAAAATAACGAGTTTTAGATAAAATATTACCAAACTCGTCAAACTAGTTCAATCCTATTCCCTGAAGTGGATATGAAAACATTTTGTGGTCGAGGACGAGGTCAAAGGTATGGTCATGGACATGGTTGTGGTCGTAATTGAAATAATCGCTGGCATCGAAACATGAGGTTACGATCCCCTAGAAGAGGAATAACTCCCAAAAAAGGAATGACCCCCAAAAGCGGGTAATCAATGATATCACATTTAAACTACAAATAAAAGTAGTAAAGAATTTCTTTATATTACTTCTATTATTTATGGGAAGAAATAGATTTTAGAAAAATTGATAACTTTATCTTCTGTACTGTATTATCTAAAGATTAAAGCAGCAGTAAAATTATATAATGTCTTGCACCATAAGTGCGATAACCTGAAGTTATTTACACTTTGACATGATTATCTTGTACATCCTAGAGATGTAACAATACGAAAAATCATTAAAAATTCACACGGTCATCCACTAAAGAACCAAAAGATTCTTTTATCAACTGATTTCATGTGCACTACTTGTTCTAACTTAAAGGAAATTAATTGTCACTTTAATGAAGCAGTATTCCCTATATTAGGGGGAGCAAAATCAGTATCTGAAGCACAACATGAAATCATATGGAATGCAATGAATTTATCTTATTTAGATTCTCTCATAAATCATATAGTGAACTTGAAGTTCAATAGATTATACATTTATAAGAGATTACAAATCAATTACCAGATTGTTTTGCAGATACTAAGGTCATATTAAAATCTCATATATCTGTTGTAAATATTCTAGCACGTATTGATGTCCCTGAAGAACAATAGCTGGTTAATAAACCTAAGCTGCAAATTAAGTGTGGAAGACCTGTTGGTGCAAAAGATAAAACTCCCAAAAGGAGAAAATTGAAATTTATAAACACTCTAGAAGATGTTACATAGATGAATAATCCATTTGATATTCATAAACTCATTTCTCCTAAAAAAGAAAATTCCTATTAAGGAATCTCCTGAAGAGAAAACTCCTCCTGAAGAAGAAACTCCTAAAGAGAAAACTCCTAAAGAAACATCCCTTGAAAAGGGACAAGTACCTAAAAATGATAATCAGATCTCAATTAATTACATAGGAGAAATGTAGAATAGAAATAAAGTTGTTGTCAAAACATATTTGCATATGCAATAGCTACTAATATTACCAGAAATAATAAGAATCCAAAATAATATTACCAAAAGTAATGAAGATCATGTACTGATATTACCAGAAGTAATTATCACATTACTAGAAGTAATCGCATTACCATAAGTAATAGCATTACCAGAAATAATGATAACATTGCCAAAAGTAATAAGGATAATAAACCTAAATCTATTAATGAATGTCAATATAGAAGTGATTGACCAAAATGGAAAGAGACTATTACATCAGAATTAAACTCTTTATCAAAAAAAGAAATTTTTGAACCTATGGTCCAGAAACCAGAAGATGTCCAACCCATTGGATACAAATGGGTATTTGTGTGCAAGCGAAATGAAAATAATGAAACTACTTGATATAAAGCAATGCTTGTGGCACAAGGTTTCTCGCAGAAACCCGGAATTTATTATGAGGAGACATATTCTCCTGTAATGGATGGAACTTTCAAATTCTTAATTGGGCTAGTAGTCGCTAAATGACTGAGCATGCGTCATATGGACGTAATAACAACATGGATCGTTGGATAGTAAAATTTATATGAAAAATCTCTGAAGAATTTAAATTGCCAGAAGCAAAACCCATAAATTTATATTCAATTAAACTTCAATGTTCTTTATATGGATTAAATCAATCTGGACACATGTGGTACAATCGATTGAGTACCTTGTGAAAGAAGGATTCATAAATGATCTAATTTGTCCATGCGTTTTTATCAGAATCCAGATTTGTTATAATTGTTGTTTATGTTGATAATTTGAAATTAATTGGAACTCCTGAAGAACTCACTAAAATTGATAATGGCAAAATTTGAGATGAAAATTTTGGGGAAGACAAAATATTGTCTTGACCTACCAGATTGAACATGTAAATGGCGGAATTCTTATTCATCAATCTAAATATGGATAAAATTCATCCTTTGAGATCTCCAATGATGGTGTGATTAAGTTAAGAAAGATCAATTTCAACCTCATGATGAGGGGGAGGAATTACTTAATCCTAAAGTATCATATAATTTAAACATCGTGATGAGGGGGAGGAATTACTTGGTCCTGAAATATCATATTTAAGTGTTGTCGGCTCTTTGATGTATCTAACAAATTGTACAAGACCCGAAATTGCATTTGCTATAAATCTACTGGTAAGATATAACTCTGCTCCTACTCGGTAACACTATAATGAAATTAAACACATTCAATGCTATTTGAGAGTAAAGTAGACGATTACAGCAATATTCTCCAAACATTCTGAAATACTAGCTATCTATGAAGCTAATAGAGAATGCGTGTGGCTCAGATCAACGATCTCTCATATCCAAGAAAATTGTGATTTTCAATCAATCAAGAACAGTTTTATATGAAGACAACGCTGCATGCATAGCTCAACTGAGAGGAGGATACATAAAGGGTGATAAAACGAAGCATATCTCTCCAAAATTCTTCTATACACATGAACTCTTGAAGAATGGTGATATAGATTTTCAGTAGATCAAATCAAGTTACAATCTAACATATATGTTCACCAAAGTTTTTTCTACTATAACATTCAAAAAATTGGTTCATCTTATCAGTATTAGACATCTTAAAGATCTTACCAAAATGATTGATATAGGTGACATCTAAGGGGAAGTGTTATGAAAACCATAAGGGGTTAATGGTTGTCATCCCTTCGTTTTCCCACCACCATAAACTTCTTCCCATCCTTATTGTCCTATAAAAGGACGCCCCCTCCCTCTCATTTGAATATATATACATATAACATGTTTATATATACATATTGCATGCTTGAACTGAGGAGCATATAGAAAGGATTAGAGAAGATGAGGGATAAAGAGAAGATAGATATTTTGTATAAAGCCGGCTCCAAATCATCTTGTAATTCTTCCTAAAATAGTGAAGTTTTGATTCAATCCTCCGAACAACATAAAATTCAGTCTCGTCTTCATTTATTTTTCAGCTCGTCTCAATTTATTTTATTATTAATTTCTACATTACTTTATAACAATAGGAGCATTTTAGAACAATTATGAATTATCGCAGAGATAAATTTAACATCATTATAAGGATATTTTGAAATAATTATGAGTAGTTAAATGAGCATTTTAAAATAACCACTAATAGTTATAGAAACAAATTTAATATTTTTGAATGATGACCCCAAAAGGAGAATTCTCTTTATAGTATTAAAGATAAATGATAAAAATATAACAATTTATTAGTCACTTGTGCAAAAGTTATACAATATATAAATGATAAAAATATAATAATTTACTAGTCACTTGAGCAAAAGTTATACAATATCTATTCCTAGAAATAAGAAGATAGTCCCTAAAAATTTTTACATTGCCATTTGCTCTATCATAATAGCATGGGTTTGTGTGAAGTATCAATTTCTTCCACCATAACATAATTAATTATAAAGAATTGATATTTCACGAACCAAATTTAAACGATTATATCTTACTATCACAACACACGACTAAGTGTACGCAATTTTGGAAACGTAAAAAAAATACTGCCTATAAACTGACTCACAGACTTGCAACCTTACATTGTTTGAATCTTAACAGACGCAGTAAGATAAAACAATAGCACTAAAATATAATTGATTATGAAACTAGAACAGGAGAAAAAGACAGCAGCAAAGAACTAAGGGACTGCGAGTTGTGTGGCTCTTAGAGGTGGTCTAAAGTTGTGGTACAACTGAAAAAGATTATTATGATTGAGGGGGGACGAGAGGGGAAGATGGTGACCCTATACAATGAGGACAAGGAATCTAAAGGTGCCCTCAAATAATATATTTCAAAGTTGGGACCATTGTCACTCGAGCATGCACATGAAAATGAATGAAAGCGTCTCTTCCTGCCCAAAAAGGATCACAGGTTTGCTTTTGCTTCACATTAATAAGAATATTACAACAGCACCAAAGAAGACAATACAACGATTTCCAGCAGAGAGAGAGAGAGAGAGAGAGAGAGAGAGAGAGAGAAGTTTACATTTGTTCAATGACTTTCACTGTTTTGTTGAACACAAGGATAAACCTATTTCAAATCCCAAGCAATGGGCAATGGGTTGTGTGAAACACTCCATTATAATGAAGTTACTTTAACCATTAACAATAGATACAGTTCCCCATTTGTACACAGCTACTGCATGAGATAATGAAAATACCTTTGTGGATTGAAATTCCTCGTGGTTTGCCCCAGGAAATGGCACAAGCACTTTCAAGATGAACTGCTTCTAGATCTGCGAAGTCACACTTTTCAGACCAGTGATCCAAGATTCCCTCCCATACCAAACTGAAGTGAAAAAACATGTCTGATCTCCCATTCTATGAGAATCTCACAAACTTTCCAGGTTCTAGACTGCAACCCTATTCAAAAACGGTCTATTATTGATAGGTTGTCACTTCGCCACAGTCACGCGGAGCTTCTCTACAATCAATACAAGAAACCATCCTCTGAATAAGTAATTTGCCCACACATACCCTGCCGATTATGTGTTCCCAATCCTATATGTTGCTTAGAATCAGATGGCCAGAGACACGTTCAGGCAAACCACCAACCTGCATGTGCAAAATAATAGTAACAAGATGTAACAAGAAATTACTGTGGGGCAGAGTGGTAAACATTACGAGTGTTAAACTACTTTGATTAAGGACATATTTTGCCAGTAGCTTTATTTAGAGAAGCAAATTCAGCAATTAAGGCAACTTTTAATCTTAATGCATGCCAGTACACAAGAAGCAAATTGCAGGTTTCGTTCTTATACCGTACTCCACGAGTGAACAGATTTTAGGTCTATTTTCTTTCTTTCATATTTTGTGGTGGTTGTGTGAGGAATTAAGTTCATCTATTTGTGTTTTTGGGGCTCAGTATTAGAAGTTGGACTTCCATAAAAGGGCCAGTTCATGATAAGGCTGCTCAGATGCACAGTTTTATGTCCAAATATATTAAAGACTAAGTTGAAATGGGTGAAATAATGCTCAAATAAACAATAGAGCTGCCAAGAAGTTTGGAAAGTGAAGACTTTTATAAGCTCCAAAATTCATGACAGTATTAAAAAACAGTGAATCTGGTTAAGGAGTATTCTGGGGGTTGTTAATTGGTACCACTAATAACTTGAATTTTTTTACACCCCAAAAAATAAATGGAACTGTCAGAGAATATTCAGTCTAAAAGTGTCGGGTAATTTTCAGGAAACTTTACTGCAATTGATAGTTCACAATGGAATACACTACAAACACAAATTTGAGATAGTTCATGAAGTCATCCCACTTCTAACAAACAAATTCACATAAAGAGTCATATACTACAACTCGAAGCCATCTCATTCCCCAGTAATAATTCACAAAAAGAGTCATAATACAACCATGCTAATTTAAGTTAGTTCTCAGAGTCATCAATCTCCAACAAACAATTCACATTTAAGCGTGTCATACTACAATTGGAAGTCATCCCACTCCCAACCAACAATCCACACAAAGAGCTATGGAACAAAACCATGCTTCTGCCAGTTGATTTGAAATCCAGCTAAACAAGCTCACTATGAGAATGATGCACAAAATATGATTGTAGATGTAGGAAAAAATTTCCAATTTATGTTATTCTCTAACAGTGTAAAAATCAGTGTGGATACAGATACTTAACACGACAAAACTTCAGCATTTGAATCCATGGTGATGGCAGAATTTCTATCCCAAGATGCCAAGAGAAACACAAACTAAATCCATCATTAGAATGCACTGTGGACAACATATGTAAATGTAAGTGAGAAAACCAGTTTCATCTACAGACATGCTGTCAACCCCGTTGCAATATAGGCCAGAATATCATCATCGACCACTTAGTGGCCTTACAATTGGATAATGAAAATTATGAAAGTAAACATGTAGCAAGGTCTGGAAAAGCTACCTGACTCTAACCTGCAAGCAGTCTGTTCTCTCTGCGCTCCCATTTCAGTCTTCAAGACACTGTTCTACCATAACATATGGACGCAATATACAAATTCTTTGACCACTTATCCTACCACATACAGATGGATGCATTAGTTTTACTATCTTCTAGGGTATAAGTATGACATGCAAAAATTAAGTATGCCAGCCATTTGCATAAGCATTAAGTATGCATGCAAGCACAAATGGTACCAAAATAACGGGAACGGGTCCACACAAATTTCCTTTCTACAAACATATATATGACAAAAAAATAATGATTGACTGCTTCCTTTGCATCCAACTCCAACTCAATTGTTCCATGAATAACTTTATATAATCTTCATATGAAATATGGATACTGTTAAGGATTGATATACATTGCTGGCCCACAACCTAACTTAGGCTTTTAGGTAAGTGGTAATCTAAAATGGTATCTAAGCTATGGTTTCCAAGAGGTCCTGAGTTCTAATCTCGTAGCTCGCATTTAATGTTTTTGTTAAGAATTATCTTATTCCCTGAGATGAGTGCTGTTTATCTTATGTTTTATCTCTCCACGTGCAATTGGGCTACACGTGGCCACAACCTGACAGCTAATAAAGCTCTTAGGTAAAGTGGTAATCTAACAGATACAAACACGGACACGGGTAAAGCACGAGTTACATGACATGGATAACTAGACAAGCAAGCCGTAAATGTATAGGACACAACATGGGAATGACATACAAATTAAAAATTATATGATATCATATTTAAACATACCACATATGACTAATATTAATTTTTTTATATTTACATAACACTAATTAAAATATAATCAATATAAATACACTTGCATCTTCTTGCTTCTTCTTCATATTATAAAAATTCTCAATACATCACTTCTTTCATCGTAAATGTGGGACAAGTTAAATGTACTTTTTTTTTTCCAAAAAACCTACAATTTGGTTGTTCTTTCACAATAATAACTGTTGAGGAAAACCACAAATCAATGAGCAAACATGAGGCCCCAATTACATGATATTTTCTTTTGAGAAAAGTTAGCAAATCTCGTTATTATAGAAAGGAGCTGAAAATTAATTCAGGATTAATTTTGTATTTATTCCATTGTTCCCCAATTACAAGCATAAATAGGGGTTGTAAATTGTTGTAAGATATACAATTTTTTAACGGAGTTTTTTTTTTATATATTCTTCTTCCTTTAATTTTTCACATGGTATTAGAGCCAGGTTCGTCCAACCTATGCTCCGATTGTCCAGTGATCTCACCACTAGCTCCGCCATCAACGACAATGAACGAACCGTCACTCCTTCGCTGTCTATCTCATCTTCGTCTCTGCTATCAATGACCTCCAACGTAGTTGTCTCTATTGTTGTTCTTTGCTGAAGTATTCAACATTGTCATCGGTGTCTCCGTCAACTTTCTGATGTTGTCTTCCTCAATCAGCTTGTTGCACTTTCAGATCTGCCCCTTCGTAGATCTGCCGTCCGATTTGACGTCATCTCCTAATCGTCTACGTCGTCGTCTTCAACAAAGCAGAGAACACGCTGATTCGTCTAAATTAGACTGATTCGTCTAAATTAGAGGTTGAAGATGACCTCCTACAGATCTGTGCCTAGCCAACCCACGCCAAAAGTGGGCTCTAAATCCCACCATTAATTCCACTCAACTTTGAAGAGCAATTCCGAAGTGACCCACTGACAGCTTTATGGATCAAGGCAAATCAATATTTTGAATAGATAAAATATTCAACTGAGTGGAGAATCAATTCTTCCAAAGGATCAAGTCAAATCAATATTTAAAATATTTAAAATATTCAAATGAGTGGGGAATCAATTCTTCCAAAAATTTTATAAAAAAAAAAGTGTTTCATTTGAGAGATTTCATTTTTCCTCGTGGCTATTCTCAACAATTCCACCCCTCCGCAATCCATGGCACACCAAGTAGGTAGTGTCGGCTCTTTATTGGTAGGTATGCCCAATAGTGATCATCTGTGGATTCTTGACAGTGGTGCAACCGACTATATGGTTTACACACCCACTATTCTGACCCAATCTTTTCCAATCCGTGGTTAGACAGTTCAATTACCAGATGGCTCCCATGCCACAGTTACTCATATTGGATTAGTTCGATTCTCTCCAACTCTCACTTTAAATAATGTTCTTTGTGTCCAAGCCTTTCATTTCAACATAATTTATGTTCGTAAGTTATGCAAAATACACCATTGTCTCATTATCTTTTCTTCTGATTTCTGTTTTACTTGGGACCTACGCTCGATGAAGATGATTGGGATGGGAATAGAGCGGGGCGACCTCTACCCCTCTACCACTTTGCAAACACCAAAAAAGCTTGTTGTTAGGCGGCCACCTCCACTTCAACTTCTCATATTTGGCATCAACGTTTACGACATTTTTCCAATAAAAACTTGTCTTTTCTTTCCAATAAAGAACTAGAAATTTGTACTTCTGATTTGCAACCGTGTTTAATTTGCCCATTGGCTAAACAAACTCGTGCTCCATTTCCAAGTAGTTCTATTTCTTCCCATAAACCTTTTGAATTACTACATGTTGACATTTGGGGGGCTTATCGCACCCCTTCTATTATTGGTGCACGTTATTTTCTCACTATTGTTGACGATTTTACCCCTAGTACTTGGGTTTATTTAATGCACCACAAATCTGACACTCGTTCTTTCTTGCAATCTTTCATTTATCTCGTTGAAAACCAATTCTATTCCACCATCAAAATCATACGAAGTGATAATGGGCCAAAGTTTCACATGCCCACATTTTATGCACCCAAGGGTATTGTCCACCAAACCAGTTGTGTCTCCACTCAACAAAACGGAGTGGTTGAACGCAAACATCGTCATCTCCTCAATGTTGCCCGCTCCTTACTCTTTCAAGCACATATGCCTACACACTTCTAGGGGGATGCTATTCTTACTGCTACCTATCTCATTAACCGCACAACTTCTCCTGTTTTGAGTGGTTTATCTCCTTATGAAAAATTGCATGGTGTCAAACCCACATATACTCACTTGAAGGTATTTGGATGCTTGTGTTTTGCTTCCACTCACTCTCAGAACCCAGCCAAATTCGACCCACGAGCCATCCAATATGTCTTCCCTGGTTACCCGTATGGTCAAAAGGGGTACCGACTTTATAATCTTAGCACACAGAAAGTCTTTTGTCTCCCGAGATGTCATTTTTCATGAAGATACTTTTCCTTTTGCCTTTTCTAAACCTGAACCTACAGAACCTGTACTATCTTGTCCTGTATTTTCCCTTTACCATATTCTAGATGACCTATCTCCCATTCCGTCACCATCACCATCTCCTATTCCGCCACCATCACCATCACCATCAACATCTCCTTCTCCAGTGCCCCGACAATCTAGTCGTCCCACTAAGCCACCGACATACTTGAAGGATTTTCATGTGGAACAGGTTCTACCATCTCGACCGCCCACTCAATCATCTGACTCTGCGCTGGTCCGTTCATCAAGTACTCCTTATCCTCTCACTGATTACCTTTCTTATTCCCGCTTAACTCCTATTCACCATGCCTTCACCACGGCTATCTCTCTTGCCAAAGAACCACAATCTTTCTTGCAGGCCATGACCGATCCAAACTGGCGTACTGCTATGCGTGTTGAGATTGATGCTCTCGAGCTCAACAATACCTGGATCCTCACTCCTCTCCCTCCTAGTAAGAAGCCTATTGGATGTAAATGGGTCTATAAGATTAAATACAATCCAGATGGATATATCGAACGATAAAAGGCTCGCCTCATTGCCAAGGGTTACAGTCAACGAGGCATTGACTACACCGAGACATTTGCTCCAGTCGCCAAGATGACCACCATTCGCACCATTCTGGCACTTGCTTCCATGCATAACTGACATCTTCATCAGCTTAATGTCAACAACGCTTTCCTCTATGGAGATCTAGAAGAAGTATACATGCAGCTTCTACCGGGATTCAGACGAAAGGGGTAGACTAGAGTATGCAAGCTTATTAAGTCTCTCTATGGCCTTAAACAAGCCTCGAGGCAATGGTATGTCAAGCTCTCATCCACCCTTATTGATGCAGGATATTCACAGTCCAAGGCAGATTACTCACTTTTCATCGGATCCTACAAGAACAATTTCACTGCCATTTTAGTATATGTGGATGATATTATCGTTGCAGGAAATAGTTTGGAGCAGATCAATGCGGTCAAGAAACTTCTAAGTAACCACTTCAAGCTCAAAGATCTGGGAATTCTCAAGTATTTCTTGGGAATTGAAGTGGCTCGTTCAGCTAAGGGAATATTTCTGTCTTTGAGGAAGTATGCCCTTAAGATATTGGAAGACGCTGGCTTCCTTGGAGCTAAGCCTAGCAACTTTCCCATGGAACAAAACCTTGCACTCAGCGAGAGTGAAGGTGAACTCATTACAGACCCTTCATCATATAGATGACTTGTTGGAAGACTGATTTATTTGGTTGTCACAAGACCAGACTTAGTCTATTCAGTACATGTACTAAGTCAGTTTATGGACAAGCCACGTATACCACACTTGGATGTAGCACACAGAATCTTACGGTACATTAAGAAATCTCCAAGCCAAGGGCTTTTCTTGTTGGCTTCTAATGAAATTCAACTCCATGCATACTGTGATGCAAATTGGGCACGCTGGAGGGACACTAGACGATTAGTCACCAGGTATTGCATCCTACTCAGAAAACCACTCATTTCCTGGAAAACCAAGAAGCAAACAACGGTCTCTCACTCCTCAACTGAAGCAGAGTATAGATCTATGGCCTCTACATGCTGTGAGGTCACTTGGTTAAAATCTTTACTCTCAAATCTTGCAGTGACATATTCTCAACCAGTCAGATTGTACTGAGATAACAAAGCTGCTATACATATAGCCTCAAATCCAGTGTTTCATGAATGAACCAAGCATATCGAGATAGATTGTCATGTGGTTCAAGAAAAACTCCAAAATGGGATCATTCAAACAATCCATATGCACGCACACAAGCCAGCAACCCACTGATTTATTTACCAAAGCTCTTGGAGTTGCACAATTTAACTACCTACTCAGCAAGTTGGGTGTTATAAATATCCACGCCAACTTGAGGGGGAGTGTTGAGGAAGACTGCAAATCAAGGAGCAAACATGAGGCCCCAATTACGTGATATTTCCTTTTGAGAAAAGTCAGCAAATCTCGTTATTATAGAAAGGAGCTGGAAATTAATTTAGGATTAATTTTGTATTTATTCCATTGTTCCCCAATTACAAGTATAAATAGGGGTTGTAAATTGTTGTAAAATGTACAATTTTTTAATAGAGTTTTTTTTAATATATTCGTCTTCCTTTAATTTTTCACAATAACTTTCATGAATAACGAATAAAACAAGTTGCAATATGATGTGATATTATATGTATAAACATGTCAAAAAATTTGAGAAAGGCATATACAAGTGTTGGAACAAATATCTAAGTCCAACATTGAAAATACACTTCAAAACTGTCGACGTGTTTTTAAAGTGTTAATACACATTGAAGGAGTGTTCCATGAGTGTCAATGCCCAAAACAACACAGCACACCCTGAAAAATGTTGGTGCTTCATAGACTATACTATATGCAGCTAAGATTTTTTCATCTCTTTTTAGCTCCCAAAAAATGTTTTCTAATTCATTAGTTGAAAGGGAATTTTTTCTTAAAAAATCATTCATAACTAGACTTGACAAAAATGGCTGGGACAAACTTAGAAAAATAATAGCTTGAAGAATGAAAGACATGATCCCTCAAAAAACAAAAGAAACTCCTACTATAAACTTGCATGGGTGGAAAGGGGCAGTGAGAAAAGGAAAAAAAAAATACAACCCAAAACTCATTGGTCTACATGCGCAATACAACCTAGAATCTACATCTCCAGTAAAAAAATAAAATAAAATAACAAAATAATAAAAATAAAAATAAAAAAAACAAGCTCAGTACTGGGGTTAGTCTAATATCCATTTATGATATTGACCAACCACTGGAACATCATCTAATGGATTTGAAAGAAAAAAAAAAATCAAATTAATGATTTTCCAACAAATCAGTCAAATCAAACAAGAAATCAATTTTTTCACATCATTCTTGTATTAAAGGCTATGACTCACGCTCCTTCCCCCTCATTATTTTTCTTCCTTTTCTCTTTTCTTTGTTCCTTTTCCCAGCAGCACTTATGCTCAAACTGGGGCACCCATTGCAGTATCATGGTATTAGAATTACGATATTAAAAACAAAAAATAAAAATAAAAATTAGAATAAAAAATGACTCAAACCAATCAAGCAAGGAGGTGGAAATTATTTATAAAAAAAATTAATAGCAAAATAAATTCATGAGATAGAGAATGAATGTAGAATAAGGAGAAGAGACATTCCCTTAAAAAATCTGAGAACTCACATAGAAAACAACAAAAGAAAACCAAAAAGTGCAAAGAGAAACACAAAAAAATCAGTACGCAATAAATATTATTAAAAATAATAATAATGATGATGGTATTGAAATTAGAAATCGTGTCATATTTTAAATTTTCGAAAAATGATAAAACAGACCACAAATCGAACTTGCTAAAAGATCACTATTGTTAAAATTTAAAAGCTAAAACACCGCCTATATTATTTATGTAATATTTTTGGATAACCAATGACTTAATGAAAATTGAAAATATACCTTAACATGGGTACTAGGAAAGGCAGATGTTCGTAGAGTTTCTTGCGTCACATCTAGTGATTTTCTCTTTGATGAAAATGAACTGAGTATAAATGCAGCTTGATCTGCTGTTGCAGCGGTAGAGGTAATCCGATATCCACTTTCCCATCTTCTATGGATCCCTTCACTTGGGTAAAGAAAATCAAGTTCAACAACCTGAAAATACAGGACACAAGATTATGCGTTTTCAGAAATGCTATGCCTTAAATAGTCCAAAAATTTCAGAAGATATAATACCTGATTAGAAAAACCTGCATTTCTAGACATTACGATGCCCCATCTGCTCCCTGCAGTAGTCATGGAGGTAACAAAGAAACCTTCCTTCCACTTCTTATTGATCCATTTGAAAGGAAATACATCACTAACTTTGTAGGACTGTTGAGTGTAAGGCATGCCTGAAAAAGGAAGGCATTATAAAAAATAAATCAGCAATTTTGTATGACTGTCAAGTATAATGCATTTCCTCCATAGGAGCAAGAGAAAAGGCCATACTGGGGAACAGAAACTAGAATGCTCAACATAACGTCTGAAGATGCAGTATAGAAATTGAACACAGATGACTAAGATGAGGTGTCAGAATATGCTTCTTATTTATGGCTTGCCATCTAAAAACTGAAAAGAAAGACTCATCATTCCACCAGAATCCTGATCTCTACCATTTCCCACACAGAGAGGATACACTTTGTCTAGGGTCAGCCTTCTTGATCAAACTTAATAATAATTTGGTAACCTAAAGGCCACTAAAAGATTAAGTTTAAGACTACACCCTCGCCATTTTGGTAATCAAATTCATAGACAATTCTACTGATTGCGACACCAAAGATTTATAATTCACTATTAGAATAAATTATGCGCTAAGGCCCATAAATTCCAATAGATGAGCCTGTGTGAGATTGGGAAGACAACTTCTGCAGGATAAGATTCAAAACTCAATCATCCAACAAACAAGTTAGGCACTACCAGAATAAAAGAGTGAAAAATAAATGTGATATAATCAGAGGTATAATCTTATTCATCACTCATTCAAATCTATATAGTATCCTAATTTCTCCACTCTAAGCAGAAGCCCATCCATGCAAGGCATGCAAAAGAAGAACAAAGCTTAACACATCCAGAAAATAATGCAAGAAGTCAATGGAAAAGTGCACTCGGAAGCAAAAAAGGGAGGAATCATTCCAAAGAAAAAGGGGTCTCTAAAAAAAAAAAAATCTGGCTTTCAAAGGGAGGAATCATTCCAAAGAACAAGGGTTCTTGGCTAAAAAATAATAATAATAAAATCTGGCTTTCACTACCAACAGCTATTCATTCTCCAAATTATAATCCACTTCTACCACACAAACTAAAAGAGAAGGACCCACTTCCATATCATCTTACCACTCCTCGCTACCCACAAATAAGTCCTTCGCCAATCTCGGCATGAACCATACAATCATGAAAAAGACAAGGGAGAGTCTTGAAAGATCGCTTGAAAAAATGTTCATGCTCAAACAGATCTGGATATGTTGCAAGCAAGGACTTCAATTAGATTCCAATGAAAATTTCAATATCTCAGTTACAGAAATTTCATTTTTGATTTAAGGAAACAAAGGAAACTTATAGTAAAGTATGGAAATAATGAATGAAACTTTGGAAAATGTTAAAATAGATTTATTGGTTGCATAAATTAGAACCAAGATAAGTTGAAGGAAATGTATATGATAATTGCACAGTATATGGGACTTGTATAGTTCATATTTTTAATCATGCAAAGAAGTTTAAAAGAAAAAGCAAAATAAAAAATAAAAATAAATAAATAAAACCATTACAGTGCTCCACAAACATTTATTCAAGATAACTTACTATTTAACATAACATTTATTTTGCATTCAAACCCTCCTGAAATTTAAAGTCCCCTGCTAAGGATGCTATGAGTCCAATGACCTAGACTCCTAGTTTGATTCACAAATGGAACACCCAGGTGCACAAGCCTCCCATGCCTCACCAGTGGTCTAGAGAGGGCCGAACGTACACAGCCTGTAGAGACCCAAAAAATTTAAATAATGAGAAAATAAAGAAAAGAAGGAAATTTGGTTTGGTGTAAATCAAACCGTCGACGGTTTGGTGAGAGGCCAGAAAACCATCAACGGTTTTGAGTTACCGCAGTTAGGTAAGGGTAAAACAGTGAAAATGGATTTGGTTAAAGACCAAACCGTCGACGGTTTCAGAGCAAACCGTCAACGGTTTTGTTGTGGGTCAGTGTACTATACAAGGAATTCCAAGTCATAATTTTTGGAGTAAAATCAAATTTCTCTCTCTCTAGGGCTACAGCCACCACCCCTTCTCTCTTCGATTTTGTGCCCGATTTAAGCCCGAATCAATTGAAAAACACCATTTCGGGATCCTGGTGACGATTCTTCGCTGTTTGATTGGAGCAATTTTGTGTTTTAGGGTTTCCAGGCACCACTCCAAAGTTTAGGTAAGGATGATAATTGTGTTATCTGCTTAGAATTTAACTAATTAAATGGAGTGTATGGGTCTAGGGATGTTTAAATGATTATAATTCTGGAGTTGAGTTGATTGAACTGAGGAAAAATGATTTCAGGGTTTTGAACTCCAAACACCACGGGCGTGGGTTTACAGATCTTAGCAAGCACCCCTCAGTAAGTAGGTAAGGGGAATAAGTTATAACAGATATTTTTGGGAAATTAATTGGTTGACTTAAAGTATGTGAAATTGAGAATACCGTATATTATTTTGGAAAACTATGATATGGATATTTTCCTTGTGATTATATAGTATGATTATCAATTCAAAATTGTGTGGCATGAGGAATATGAAATAACAGTTTTATACTGGGAATGTGATTGATACTGAAATATATCATTTGTACTAAGAAATGATATTATGAGAAACATAGATATGATTTTATACAGTAATGAAGTTATGAGATATACAGATATGATAATATAAGATATACTGGTATGTTTTATACAGATATGAAGATATGAGAAATACAAATATGTTTTATACAGAAATGATGATATATGTGATACACAGATATGTTTTACAGAAATGATGAAATGAGACATACAGATATGTCTCACACAAAAATGATGAAATGTGATATACAGATATGTTTCATACGGAAATGACGATATGCGATATATATATAGACATGTTTGATACAGATATGATGATATGAAATATGCACAAATATGTGTTATACAAATGTGATGAAATGAAATGTATACAGATATGATGAGAATTATACAGAAATGATGAGAATTATACAAACATGATGAAATATGAGTACAGAAATGTGGAAATAAGAACCCTGATGGACCAGAGATATATAGAGAGCACGGTACTGTTGCTAGCATATGTGTTAGTGCAACCACACGTCTTAAATAAAGTGTGGCAAAGACAGTCGATTGGGCCTATAAAGAGTAGAGTTACCATCTGGGGTCCGAACCAGGATTGGGTAGGCCAATTGTACTACAGACACGTACAGTTTTGATCTAACCTAATAGGCCAACCACGGTTAGGTCCCGCCTTCGGGCCACACAACCCGATCATGTGGGGTGAATACATGAAGATATGACATGAATGTCCCCAGGATGTTCCTCATTATAGACGCGATAATTATGTTACAGATGTGATAAATAATCATGAGCTACAGACGCGTAGTGTTATATATTGGTGAATGCTTATGAGCTAGAAAATGTTTGTGAAAGGTGAAATGAAAAATTAACAGCCATGAATTACAGACGCGTAGTGTTATATACTAGTGGATACTCATGAGCTAGAATATGAATATGAGAAATGAAATAAAAAATGAACAGCCATGAGTTACAGACACGTTGTGTTATATACTGGTGGATACTCATGAGCTAGAACCTGAATAAGAGAAATGAAAGCTTATGAAACTATGTTTATATATATATATATATATATACAATTATGAGTAAATATCTGTATGTTTTTCTCAGTTGATAAAATTATTTAAACGAATGCGTTATGATATATCAAAACTCATGTTGTCATACACAGTCACTAATTTATTCCATCTTACTGAGACGTGTCTCACCTAGAATTTAAACATTTCAGGAAATTAAGTCAAACAAGCGGGCGAGCTCCGAGGTAGAGGAGATCTAGTACCCTAATATTTAGGGTAAGTGATTTCGAGTCGGGGATATGTTTTGTATTACCCCTAGAGTATTTTATAGATTTTTGAGGATGTATATGTATATGTATATGTGTGGAGGTTATCGCACTCTGGTATTGTATATGGGACTCAAGACACTTTATATATTCTATTGCATGGATAGTGTGTATTTATGAATAGATATATCCCCGATATTCCACTATGGACCGGGTTGACATTGTTATCATGGTATCAGAGATATTTGATAGATGAATGATTATTGCTGTTTATTGTATTGAAAAAAAAAAAAAAAATTCGTAGGAAAATCAGGGCGTCACACAACCCTCCACATTCTAGGAGGCTGCTTCTGAGACTTGAACTTGTGACATCCAGATTTAGGTGTAACATCCTTACTATTGGATCAATACTCAGCCTCTGCTAATTTGTTTGGCAGGTTAATCACAGCTTATAATTTTGGTGGGCCATGAGCAGAAGCTTGAAATCTTAAGACTAGGCATTGGGCTTCTTGCAAGTCTCTCTCTTCCCCCCCCCCCCCCCCTTTTTCCCCCGCCCAAAAGATTTGATCCTCGAATCTCAAGAATATTCAGAGACTTCCTATAGAGTGGGAACAGAGGCTGGAAGTCCTCCTTCAAATGACAAAGAATGATTCTTGCAGCAACCATTTATAACCTCCTGAAGGAGATGAATGCCATCATTCCATAACAAGAGCAAACAGTTTCGTCAATTTCATAGTATGTGAAATAAAAGAGTTGATAGTGTCTCACGAGGACGATAGCAAGCTCCTATCTTATTCTCCATAAACTTTTGCTTTAGAAGCCAAGAAAGAATTTCCTGTAAAATAATAAACAGATAAGGAGATAGAGGGTCTCCTTGGCGAAGCCCTCGAGAAGGTTTAAAGAAACCTTTATAAGTGTCATTCATCATAATGGAGAACCAAGGAGAGGAAACACATTTCGCCACTAAACCACAGAACCTTTGGGAGAATCCAAAGCTTTTCAAAACCAAGTTTAAAAATCCCAATCGATCCTATCATAAGCCTTAGCCATGTCTACTTTGATCATTACATTTCCACCATTAGACTTCTTATGCAGAGAATGAATCATTTCTTGTGCCAATGTAATATTCTATATATCTACCAGGAATGAAACTTCCTGCTCCGAAGAAATCAATGCAAACAATAAACCTATCATCCTCGCAACAAAAATTTTTGAAAAAATTTTGTAGATAACACTACAAAGACTAATAGGCCTGAACTTGTTAAAACTCTAGGGATTCTGAACTTTTGGGATTAGAACAATGTAAGATGCAGAATAAAATCTAGGAAGAGGAGACCCAGCAAAAAAATCTCTAGCTACATCGATCACCTCTTCTTTTACAATATCCCAACAATCATGGAAAAAAGCAGAATCAAAACCATCTGGACCTAGGCTTACTATTTCTCGGGATAGAAAGAATATCATCCCTTACCTCCACCTCGGACAGAGCACGAAAAAGAGCAATATTCTCCTCTTCAGGAAACCATAGAAGATATAATATCATCAAGGTAAGTTGTTTGACTGGGTCCTGCACCTGTTAAGAAAGTTTGAAAATACCTTATAGCACACCCTTATGAGCAGCCTCCATAGAATCCAACACTTCTCCATTCGGAAGCTTCAATGAATGAATCATAGCCTTCTTTCTCTTTTGGTTCACAAATGCAAGAAAGAACTTTGTATTATTATCCCCCGCCTCCAACCACTTCTTTTTGGCTAACTGAGAAATACGAATCTCTTCCCTCTTTTCCCAAGCTTCCAACTCGAGTTTAGAAAGGAGGAAATCTTCCTCAATTTCTGACAAATACCCTTCCTGAAGCTGAGCCTCTAGAACCTCCATACTTTCCTCTAGATTTTTAATGTTCTGATGCACATGTCCAAATACCTGCTTGTTCCAATTTCGGATTGCAACTTTCGTATGCTTCAATTTAGCAGCAAGTCTAACTGCCATGGGACTCCTCCCTCCAGGCTTCCTCCACGCAAGACTTTAAGGAGTGATGAGTGCTCCACATTTTTTGATACCTCAAGGGAGAAGGACCATACCGATGCAAATTTCTATGAAACCGAATAATCAATGGGTTATAATCTGAAGTCCTCCTATTTCCATACTCAAAATAAATATTTGGCAAAGATTGAAGAAGAGTCGAATTATAGAGGACCCTATCCAGTTTTGCCCAATTCCAACAATTTCTACTGTGACCATTACACCAAGACATGTTGCTGCCAGTAACAACCAAATCCATAAGACCATGTCCAAGCAAGTATTAAATTCCTCCATAGCCGATAATGGCCTCGTATGACCACCAATACTTTCCGAATCTGAACGGATGATATTAAAATCTCCCGCCACTAACCAAAGGAAATCATCCATTTTTACAAACTCCAAATCATTCCAACGTTCCCGGCGATCTATTTGACGACATTTAGCATAAACAAATGAAGCCAAGAAATTCTGGTCCATAGAACTAAAAATACCCGAAATAACTTGATCAGACATATATTGTAACTCAAAGTGCACTTCCTCTTCCCAAAACATCCAAAGTTTACCCCCCACCGATGCATTCGCACAAAAATTCAAAAAATTTAGAAAGCCAGCCCATTGCGACATCAAACTTTTATCAGAAAAATGGCTCTGAAAGAACCAAAATAGAAGGTGAAAATTTCCTCATTAACTTTTGTAAACGGCTTTTAGACGCACCTAAACCCCACACATTCCACACTAGAATTGTATTAATCATAAATCAAGTTTCTTTGTACGGGTAATAACCCGTTGAGACATCTTCTCACTTTGCCCATTAATATCCTTCAACTTAACAAGCGGAACATGTAAATCATCATCCAAACAATAGCCTTTTTCCAATGGAAGTTTCTCCAAAGTATTTGTCTCCACCTCCCTATCCGATTCACAATTATGTAGGACATACCTGGGCATGATTGTACACTATTGTTCCAAAATTTCTAAAACCATGTTACAAGATATCATCAACTGATCACGCACTACTATAACATCTTCCACTATCAACATATCAGCGTCGGGAGCACCTAGGACTGGTTCAACAATCTCCTCCCTCTGCTCAATCTCATACTGTTTTGTGTTCATCTGCAAAATCTTCACTTCAAGCCTCAGTTCTTCAGGAAGAAACTCCCCCTCTTCCATCTCACTTTGCGTAACTGTCTCAAATACTGGCAAAATTTGTGATGTCATTGCACCCTCTTGAACATGATCCACCTCTAAAGGTTCTTCAACAATGCATGGATCTATCAATTCTCTATGAACTTCTTTCCTTTTATCCAAATGCTTTACACGCCAAACTTCTTGTCTAGATTTTTCGTATCCTTACATCTATCCCCAATTTTCTGTTTCCTTTCACCCACTCGCCATACCACCTTTAAATGCCCTTGTCTATGACATTTCTCACAATAAAATCCTTACTTTTCGTACCTCACTTCCTGCCAAATTTTCTGATTTGCAAGAGCAACAATCAGGAAAGCATCCACCTGATCTGCCAACAAATCCACCTCCACGCACATTCTCGCACCCGTAGCCCTAGTTCGGCTAAGCATAGCATTATCAGTTCCCAGATATCGACCAAACCTTGTGGCTAGAATCTGCAAACAATCAGGCCCGTACATGTGCATCGGAAAACCAGGGAGAAATAACCATTGAGGGGCCAAGGATGGTTCCTGCTTCAAATTGAAATCCTTTGTCCATCGAAAAAAACGAAACGGACACTCAGCCAAAATCCTTCCTTCACGAGACCATCCATGAAGAAAATCTCGTTCATTATTCATCTGAACCAATACGTGAAAATCATCCATGAAACTAACAGAAGGGGTCTCCGAAAGGCCCCAAGACTTTATGATGTTCAAACGGATAACGTCAATGGATGGCCTAGAGCACAAAAATTTCAAAACTAACGCAAACCGGAAATCTTCCGCCACTTTGTTCATCTCAGCCTCAAAGAAAATGAATCCAATATCTCCATCTATGTCAACAAGATATCTCATGGCTAGTTTGAAAGAGGAAAACGACGAGTTAACAGCATGAAAACGTGATACTACATGGGCATACGACAAAAGTCCTGAACCACCTTTCGAAAGAGTCCCCACTGGTGAGGATCCACCAGAGGGCCGGCAGGCACCGCCATCATAGGCGCCTAACTTCAGCGAAACCCTAGACCGTGCCATGGTTGAAGAGAGACATACTTGATTAAGGAATTCAAAGTCCTGGAGATCCGGCAGGCGGCGAGATGGGCGACTAGCTTTGGTTGCGGCCAGTGACTCTATCGAATCGCACACAACAGGAGGAGGCTGGGGATGCAGGATGTGAGCGGGAGGTTCAATTTCTTAACTCGTTGGGTAGGGGTTGGATGAAACCAAAAGACGACTGAGAAGATCTCCACAGATTCGCCTACAAACGAGACATCCGGCGACAACAGGTCTAAGAAGATGTCCACAAAATCGGTTTTGAGAGGAAACGAAGCTTCGAGCCTTCCACGATTCGCTTTGCTCGTTGGATAGGGGGTTGAAGGAATCCAAGGGACGACAAGCCGTTCATAGATTCGCCTACGAGGAGGCGACAGAGGCTGCAAGCAGTCGCGAGCGAAAGCAAAAGCTCCTAGCAAAATCGAAACGGTTGGCGACGGAGGCTCTCAAGGACGTAAGCAAGGGCAAATTCCTCGCCTGCCTCTCTTAGAATAGCGTTTCGGAGATGTCCGGAGACGGAAGAATCCAGGGGAAAATGAGCCGTTCAGAGATTCGCCTACGAGGAGGCGACGTCCAACGACGGAGGCTGCGAGCAGTCGCGAGCGAAAGCAAAGGCTCCCAGCAACAGCCAAAATCGAAACGGCCGGCGACGGAGGCTTGCAAGGACGCAAGTGAGGGCAAATTCCTCGCCTGCCTCTCTCAGAATCGCCGTTCGGAGATGTCCAGTGGCGGAGGCTCACAAGAACTTGCGAGCGAAAGCTAGGGCACCTTCTTCTACATGAGCAAGACGGGCCTCATAGTTAGGCATTTTGGTAGGTCTCATACCTAGTCTCACCATTTGGAGACTCTTGACTCATCGATGTAGTGCCAGGATGGAATCAATTCATGATTCGGTGAAAACTATGTAGCTTGATATTAAATATTGGCTGAGATCTATTTTGGACAAGTTAACTAAATGTGCACCTACTTCTTGCACGGATATTGCAGTCTTTCGTGCTTTGGATATTCAAGTAAAAAATGTGAGGGTTCGTCTTCCTCGTATAGTCAAATGGTGTAAACCTAGGATAGGTTGGTTTAAGTTGAATGTGGATGAAAGCTGTAGAGGTAACCAAGGTAACTGTGGTGGTGGAGGCATGATAAGCGATGAAAGAGAATAATTTAAAGCAGTTTTTCCCTCATTACAGGGTTATGGAACCAATAATATGGCTGAATTGAAAGCGATTATTATAGGCATTAATCTGTGCAAAGATTTTGGATTTGATCAAGTGAAGATTGCCTGTAACTCTGCTTTGTTGGTTCAGTGGATTAATTCTGGGAAGTGTTCGGCTTGGAACTTATGGGAATTGTGAGAAGAACTTGTGTTAGCATTGAGAGGCATATATTACAAAGTGGAACATGTTTACAGGGAAGCGAATCAAAGTGCGAATTTCTTTGCCAAGCAGGGCGAATCTGGTATATCTCGATCATATAATTGTCAGGATGAGCTTCCACGGCAAGGGAATGATTCGATTGGATTTGTTGGGATTTCCTTCCTTGCGCTCGTGATGCTTTGTGCTGGTGTTTTGTGAAGGTTGGAGTGCTTGGTTTATTCCTTGAGATCTTCCGGAGTTTTGTTTGTTTTCCACTTATAGTTGTTTAGTTCTTATTTATTTGTTTGATTGTTGGTCATCGGTTTATTGGTTTTGAATAAGTTGGTTAAGTCAATTTTAGATTCTTGGGGTTTGATTTTGTTTTCCCCAAGTCTCAAGGTTGGAACCATGGTATTCCTCCACCATAAGTGAGGGGTTTTCTAATAAAGATAGGAAGTACCGCCCTCCCTTTTCCCAAAAAAAAAAAAATCAGTATGCTCAAATCATGACTTTCAACGTTGTCACTAGCCTCTAGCTCCCCAGTTTTCTGTCCCTGCTACTGTTCATTTTTCATGCAGCTGTTGCAGTTTCAGTTTGGCCTTCTGTCAATACTATTTCATGCCATTCTTATTTGTCTGCTTGTGCTGCTCCCTGTGGAGCTTTTGTTTATTGCATGTTTTCAAACCAAAAAGGACATCTGGGATTTCCCAAATCACAACAATGAGGTGAAAATGGTTCCCACATATATGAGAATATAAAGGGAAGAATCTTCTTCACCAAGGTCCTTTCATGGGGAATTACGTGGTTCCTTTATATCAATGGATTCAATGAAACTGGAAAAAAATTAAAATTAAAATTTAAAAAAAAAAGGTGATAGAGAGAGGGATTTTTTGCAGCATTTCCTCTCTAATGGAAATCTCACCAAATCAAAGTTCCCTTTTAGACACCTAGAATGCTGCACTTCTACCAAATACATCAAAAGACTCTTATAGGTTATGACAGAACCATCCCAATCCTTAAAGAGACTTCAGGCTCCAATAAGACATCCATAATGCCTCTGGAAATAATAATATCTTTGCGTTCTGAGATCACCATTAGTGCTTATTATTCCAAATAAAGTCATATTTCAATAAAACTAAACAATGCCATCCCTTAAAAATTTCAGATTCTCACCCTCCTTGGAATGCAAATTGAACAGGTTTCTTTGCAGACATCTACAAGCCCCCCTAGCTTTTTTTTGGGGGGGGGGGGGATACTAAAACCAACCTGACATCTCAATGCCAGTTTTCTTTGAAGAAATACAATATGGTAGAGTTCATATCAAATCCTAACAGATTAAAGAAAAAAATTGAAAAGAGTAACTTACCCCTGGACATTACCACCAAGGCGCTGCCATTAAGTGCACCAGCAATTGAACTGATATAATAATTTTTGTCCCACTGTTCCATAATCCAGTCCTGAATAGAACAGCAGAAAAGATAACCATTGAGGGTCTGGACCACTTAAGGAATGAGAAAGCAAAGCTGAAGACAAAATTAACAAGATTCCTACCTTGTGCAGGAAAAAAGGGGACAGCTCATAAACCTGAGATGTGAATCCTGTCCCTGCATCCATAACGATGGCCCACAAATTTGTTGCAGAAGCTACACAACTAATGAACAAGCCATCTTCTTTTCCTTTCTCCGCATGCTGGTGAACTCTTGAATCCATTACATTGAAGTGGTATCTGTGTTGGGGAATTCAAGTAACTGATTAAGAGAACAAAAGCAAAAACAATAAGCACTAAAACAACAAGAATGACAGCAACAATGCTTAATTCTGAAGTCTCACTATGTGGAATTGGCTGTATAAATCCTTTTTGGCCATTCTACTCAATTGAGGCCACACCCTCTGGAAGCTGGAGTGTTGTAAAACCTTTCTTAGTTGATCTAAATTATTCTAGGTCAATCCTCCTCTTCCACAGCCTACACAACATCAAATTAATCACCCCTTTCACTAGTGCACTATCTCTATGTTGCAAATACACAAACCATGTTAGCCATCCTTCCCCTTATCTGATGTTCTACAAGTGCCATTCCTACCTCACTACCATTAGAAATTTAGAATTATACTGCTCATCCATCTTTAGATCTCATTTCACCACAAACCATAATATTAGCAAAAAAACTCAAGAGATAACAGTTATAACTACACTTTCCCTCCAAGAGCAGTCACACTGTGCCATTTAGGAGTTACAGTTCTGTTGTCACAAGGATCATCAAACCACTGATATTGGCTAAGCATGTGCATATGCCAGCCTGTGGTAAAAGGCATAGGATGAGATAGACTCCAAACCCTCCCCCTCAAACCCAACAAAAAAAATGGAAAATAAGATACGCATATATAACTGATGTCGGAAACCATTTTTCCTTTCAGCAACAATAACTAAAAGAATTCTTAGTTATCAGATTGCTCATCCTCACCTGAAGAGTAATGTGAATTTGCAAATGAACGAGTACTTCCTACCAAAGCAAGTTGATTTTGTCAAGACCAATCAAGCATGTAGATTAATTCTTTCCAATACACAAACAACTAAGGAGCCGTATGTATGCTCCAGCAAACTACCTACTAGGGACTTCTCCCTTTCTTCACTTCTCTTCTCTTCTTCTCTATCACTAGCCATAAATGCTGTATTTTCTTCGTTGAATCTTCAATTCATTTCAGATTTACAATGTGGTATCAGTTCTCTGAAGTTTGAATCCAATTAATCGACATAGTTACAGCCCTTCTCTTCCTCTCCTTTTCTCTCCCTCCCTTGTCAACTGATATTTTTTCTAGTTTGAGGTCATTTAGGTTTTCTTCTCCTTCTCCTTTTAGCTATGAGCCGCGCTTGTGGGTGGTGTGTGGCTCATGGTAGTTTGCTCATGCAAAGAAGGCAACCTACTGTTTCTGGCAGACTTCAATTTACCAACTACTCACCCAAAAAGTACATGAAGATGTACTCAGGAGTCATTAGTTGCTTAAAATATTGCCTCTTATATTTTACTCATGTTCTATGCACCCTTCCACCTTGTCTATTTCTATACCTTCCTCACGTGCTAAAGCACTTGTTAACCTTAGGTGAAAGCATGCAATGGATGTAGAAATGGATACATCGACCACTCAAAGGACAAGGGACTTGGAGGATCTTCCTCTTGATAAGGAGTTAGGTACCTGTTGTTGATTTTACACATGGTAAGGAGTCTAAGGACTTGTCAGCTCTATCAAATGGCTTAAGGCTCTATCATAGGGTAGACCCAAACATATGGTATTAATTATCTTGATAACTTCTCTCATGTTGCTCGACTAAATTCTGTTCATGTATTGATCATGAAACTAGAGAATTAATATTTTTTAGAACTGCATCAAGAGAATGAATTAAAATAATATGAATAATATAGTAGGAAGGAGGAGCATGTCAAAGCTCCAACATGTGCCTATTTGCAACATATAATATAAAAAGAAGGAATTATGGTTCATTTTTTATAAATGACACAGAATGACCAAACATAAGAAGAAGGGAAGGGGGAACTATGGCAATTTTGCATTCCATAATCATTAATTCCCATCATTTTACCTCTGCTTCATCGCCGGTCTCGAATTATAAACTGAGATCCATTGAGTAGCCGTGGTACCTATTCGAACTTTCTTCCTAGGTTGGCCTTCGTCATCCACCTCAACAATCAACCTTCCCCTCTTCTGACCCACCTGCATAATGAATAAGAGTTTAAAAATGGATTACAGAAAAAAAATCAATAAGTTTAAAGATCATTAGTATAACTGATATCACCAAGCAACAACCTTTAGAGCTCCATCTATGCTGATTGGTCGCAGTAATGCATTAGAACCTACACTATTGTTGAAAAGAGAAATGAGCGTGGAGTACTTAGGTTCTTCATCAAATCTCATGTTGGTTACCATCTCAAGAAATTGTTGAAACGGAGGTGGACAAAAGCCACAAAGAATCTCAGGAGAAGTTGCCATCTTCTTCTTACAAACAAGAAATCCTTTGTTTTCTCCCTGCAGTCCAAGAGTCGAACAAAGAAAAATATATTAAAAATAAAGAAAAGAATAATGGAGACAAAGCTCTGAAGTTGTAAATGGCAGTGTAAATGGAAGAAAAAAATGAACTTACAACAAAACCTTGCCAAGGAAGCTTTCCTCTCAGGAGAAATATTAGAGTGTAAGCTAATGACTCAAGATCATCCCTTCGGCTTCCTGTTCTACCCAAATGAGCATGTACGCTAGCATACCGTACAGTTCCCCTGAAAAAGCATAAATACCACATATGTTTCAAGGTACAACCATTAACAGTTTTTATATAGATGGAAACTAAGATTCAAGGCAATTACTAAATACTGGACGTCCTTCAAATAAGATAAAGGTGTCAATGCAGCTAGTTTAACATAAGGCAACCACACAACAAAAGAAGACAAATTCCTCATTGGAGAATTATAGAATCCAGTTTATCTCCCAGTAAATCAGTAATCTAGGCAGAAACGATGAAAGATTTCATTATAACCGAAGTTTTTAAACCCAGACCAGCAAGTGAACCAGGCAGCTATCCAGTTCCCACTTCGACCAGTTCAACCGATCCAGTTCCACAAACTTAATTTAAAATTTTACCCTGCTTTGGTATTGGGTCTATTGGCTATTAACCATTGGGGTCAAAGCACTGATCTTTCAATAACTATCACTTTTAAAACCCGATAATATATTATTTATATCATATAATAATGTTTATATTTTCTAGTCTTGGTCTCTGGTGGTGTGCAAGGCTGCAGATCCCACTCCACTTAATTTCCTTCCCCCTTCCCTTCTCATTAGTCATCTTTGAGATTCCTCTCTCTCTCTATCTCTCCACAGGAATGGTTGAAAAGTGAAAAACAGAAATCACAAAATGTCTCAACCCACAAACACAAGTTGCAACAAAAATCGGTAAACAGTCACACAGAGGAAGAGGTCTACTTAAAGCATATATTTTGTCTGATCTTTGCAACCTCTCTCTCTCTCTCTCTCTCACACACACACACACACAACACACAACAAAATGATTAGTAAAATTTTTAGCCGATCAATCTTGATCTGAGGAAAAAAAAAACCTCTGAACATTTGACTCCAGCTCTATATGTTTGGCTGGTTCATCCGGTTTGTCCAGTTTTTTCCAGATATGACTGGAATTGACTGCTATAGAAACCGATAAGATCTGGGCCAGATAGGAAACCTGTTCCAGGTTTATCCAATTCAACCGGCCGGTTGTGTCCAGTTTTCAAACCACTGATTATAACCAGCTCCATGGATCAACTATCCCAAAAACCAGCTCAATCAGAGATGTAATCACCTGAAAACATCAGGCTTTTGGTCATAGTCAACATGACGACCAGAAGATGCATCCCTCCACCTCGAAGCTGCAGTAGACAAAATTAAACTAGAACCAATTAAAAGATCTTCTTACATTTTGATAACATTCATAAGTAGGTAAGATGTTCAGAAATCAACTGTTCTTGAAATATAAGGAAAACTATATACCTAAACCAAGATCAACCAAAAACAACTTCTTCTCATTCACTGTTCCGGGTTGACCAAGCAAAAAGTTCTCTGGTTTTACGTCTCCATGCACAAAACTAGGGGAAGAAACCAATTGTAAATATACTTGCAGTTTATTTTAAAAATTGAAAAAAAAAAAAAGAAAAAAGAAGGGTAGTAACAAAACAGAAGTACCCTCTAAAATGAAGCTGCTCTAATATTGATATTGCCTCCATTGCTATACAAGCAACCATCTCTTCTGACAGCCTGTGAAAGGAACAGAAACAATGAAAAAATAATGACAAGGTCTTAGACACAAAAACACCCTCAAAACTTTAAGTGAAACTATTATTTTCATACATCTGATTGTTAGAGTTCCAAACATCCCATAGACTAGGGCCCAGCATGTCCATGACCTGGATTTTAGAGAACCCAGTGCAGTGAAGCAATATGATAAGGAACAATTACTCATGAATGACCATAAGCAAAAACAATTTAGAAGCATAGAAGCATAAAACAATATTATGATAGGGAAACTCACAAGTACATAGTAATCTCCTTGTCGACCTTTATAATGGACCAAGGGAAGCCCATAGCAACCATTAAGAGTGCTTCAAGAAGCAACCAAATTATTTAAAACACCAGGAATCATCAGGGTTTAATGAATGGTAATAAGAAAGTAGAAGATCAATTAACCATAAGAATATATTTTTGCCTACCTGTAAACTTGCCACTCAAAAGGAGGACCATAACTGCACCCTTTACTATTTCGATGCTCAAACTTCAAAGCAACCTACAACCAGAAAATAAAACACCACTTTTAGCAACAAAATCAAATACTTACTGAGCCTGTGCGAACATGTATAGCAGGGCAAAAAGACAAAAGAAAAACCTCAAAAGCATCTGGGCCAGTGCATCCTACGCCACCAGTCACCCTTCTTCCAACATAAACTTGCCCAAACCCCCCTTTGCCCAGCTTTCTATCTAACTTGTAGAGCGGTGAATTGCCAAGCTGTACCTGAAAAAGAATAATAGAACACAAAATAATACTTCAGAGTTTGAAGGGATGATTACATGCATGACATACAGGAAATGGAAGCAGTTTATAATAGATAACTTTAAGAGATTTAAGCTTACAAAACCTTCAAATTTTTAAAATTAAAAGTTTAAAAACATCATTAATCACACTATCGCATGATTCGAATTCTCTGGAGAGCATCCAAGTCAGCTTCATACAAAAACATACAGATGCAAAGTTCAACTATTCATCTTTAGAGTCATTAACAAGCAGAAAGTATGCCCGTTCAATTGAGCTAATTTCACAACTGAAAATTTCACATGGCTTGGTTGGATATTTCATAGACCTAGACCAGCAGACCTTCTCAAAAAAGAGGAGTAGCCATCGAACCAGCCAAAGAAAAGCAATGTTATTATTGGGTGCATACAAGAGGTTAAACCTCAGGACATACAAGTTCACTATATAAACGACCAGAATTCAACTTGAAGCTTAAATATTTACATTAGAGACTCTACTAACAGAATTGGAGACTCTACTAACAGAACTCTACAGAATTCCATGAGCTTTGACAAAATTTCTGCTTATGCGGAAGACTAGAAGGTTTAACAGAAAGCCTAATACCCAGCAAAGTCCCACCCATTTTGGGCTGCAGGAGGAAAATTTTGGATAAAAGTAACATCCTCTGACATTTTTTGCATAAAGTGGCTGATCTTAAGACTTCAAAACCAAGACTTGTACCCTTCTCTAGTCAATGCCTTTGGGGAGAAGATCAAGAAATTTATATCTTCAGCTAAATACATAAGAAACTTCAATTTCTTCCTTTTACTTTTAAGCTTTATCCTTCTGCTTCTGTTACTGTTGCTCGTGTTTGTTTATTTATTTATATATTTATTTTTTTGCACATCCCATCTAAATGGAGGCTAACAGGCATATACCAACTGATTCTATAAATTGCATAAACACCCTGTTCAATGGGGAAAAAAAGATATTGCTTGCACCTCATGCTCGCATACATGACCATCATACAGACTGCACAAAGAATAGATAGTACAACTTTAGCAATATATATCAGCTCATCTAAAAATGGGGAAAAGAAAAATCATTGCCAAGAAAGTATATATTAAACAGGGATGGAAAAATTTATATACAAACAGATGTATGTAATAGGAAGAATGGCCATAGAAATTAGTACCCTCTCAGGAAGTGGACCCGTGCTGCCTTCCTCCTCAACAGCAGCAATTTTTTCAGCACCTTTCTCTGCAACCAACTCATTGCGATTATGAATGGCCTCTCCTGCAGCTAAGTCCAAGCCTGTGCGCCCTTGCCCACCAAACCCAGCACCAAGAAACTCAGCATTCTTATCTTGATTCATTGCTCTAGCCCCTCTACCTCTACCAACTGGCCTTGGCCTTGGATGTAGATCCACCGGATTAACAGGATTACTTGGAGGTGTTTTTACTATTGGAGCCTTGGAGCCATTACCCCTTCCCGCAGCACGCCGAGCAGTTGGGACTAAAACAGCAGCATTCTCCTGTGCATTATTGACCCTCTTTGATCGGCGAACTCCACTTCGCAAATCTGGCATTCTCTTCCCATGCAAAATAAAGCCTCAACGTTTCACCACCAACCCAAAATGCCAACTTTGAATTTACCTAATAATAAATAAAGAGAACTAAGTGAAGCAGCAAACAAACAATCTCATTGAAGCTAGTAAAACTGAAACTTCGTTTGATTGTAAAATTTATCCCAGAAAAAGTGACTCTATTCTCAGTTATAATTGAACTTTGATGTAATACAGTAGTCAAACCACAATCAGTTACGTGATAAACTTGATCATCTAAAGTGTGAATTCTCATTTACAGAAAACACAGACAAAGCAATCAGAAGCTCAAGCAAATTTCATAACCAAATTTACAAGATAATCTAGCATGTTACATTAGTTTCCCTGTAGATGATCACCTCGTTACATAGGAAGTCTGTTCCAAATCCACTAAATGGTAGGGACATTTCTGCAGATGAGCTATTGCAATGAGATTGCACCTCATATCCAATTCACATACAGCAGAAAATTTACATGACACAAGATGAAAAAATCCTTAGCAACATTTTGCTCATGGGTGGGGGACGTACAGTTCACAAGACACTTTCCTCCCATTCGAATTACATTTCAAACTCAAGTCATTTTAAAACTCTAAAAAGTCTTTACCAAATCTTACAAAATTAGATTGTCTAAATACATTTATGCATTATTCATAAATTATCATAAGCCAAAACCATATCTAGTTTTCAATTGACCAATCCATTAATGTCCCATAATTTCATTATCATAAGCCAAAACCATATCTAGTTTTCAACTGACCAATCCATTAATGTCCCATAATTTCAATATCATCAGAAGGTGAAAAAAAAAATCCACACATGAAAACTGAAAAGCATATGTTAAGTCAATTTCTGCAAATCCTCCCAAAACAAAAGCAGAACCTAAAGCTCAAATCTTGCGCGTGTTAAACAACTTATGATCAAATTTGAGACTAATATAGATCGAGCATACAGTGTTTGGGCCTTTCATCGATGGATTATCATCCTCAAAGCTATGCAAATTCATCAGACACAAAAATACACAGAACTCTCAAAAGAAAACCAATACCCATTTGTAAAATCACGCGCAATAATGCATCTATACTAACAAAAACATCAAATGACAGAGAATCAGGCGCAAAAGAATTTCCCCAGTAGTTCTTGAAAAAACCTCAAGAACAAGGAAGAAAGAAATCAAAACCAGTTATTTTCCATCAACCACATAGCTCACGGGGAAAGAAAACGATGTTGGGGGAATCAGAGCACCAAATCCTCTACCTCTAAGATCGAGGATTGCGGATGAAAGTTCAACAAGGTCGGATTGCAATCAATAGGGAGTTTTGGGCAAGAGGGGGTCTATAAGAGGAAGACAGTCGGCGACTCGGTGGTGTGTGAGGTGGGACGGACAGTGCACAGGGTGCCTACGTGCGCACGATAGCATCGGGAACTACCATGTAGTGGGTGGCCGAGCCGCTTCCTCCCATGGGCATCTAACGCACACTTGCAAATGCTCTGGCGATGGCGAATCAAAGGGTTATCGTCACGTGACTTGACCATTTGGGGTCACAGCCCATTTCCTCACCGTTGGATCTGAGGAAAGTCTTTGATGTCGCCTCTCCTATGACCCTGTGATCCACCCAATGGGGACTGTGATCTAATGTGCAAAGCACTGACACCAAATGATGTTACCCAAAAAAGAGGAGAAGAAATGGTATGAGCAAATATTGGGATGTCTCATAATTAAAGATCTAAAACCAGTTGGCAATGGTTGTCAGTGAAGTTACATGCAGAGCTTGTGAAGGAAATGGAAAATGAAAGATGACGATGAGAATTAAAATCCAGGGAATACTATTTTAAGATGAGTAGGAAATCAGGGGAATGGAGAATTCAGATTCCCCACTGATTTGTCCCTTCTCAAGGGATCAAATGAAAATTAATCTCTTGAAGTTTGAATATATAGAGATTTAAATGTAAGTTTTTAGTGTTCATTCTTTCCTTTTATGACCCAACACATAAAAGGCATCGAAAGACAAAAATATTTTAATTTTCAGTCCATAAAATCAATACACAGGGATTTGTCGAGATTTATTTGCTAAAAGAATCGCATATGAGTTTTAGCATATGAGTTTTAAGAGGCACGAGAGAGGAGCTGCCTCCTATTATATAGTTTAGATATGATAAACTTCAAATGAAATATAAGTAAAGAAAGAGCACGCACGTCTGTTGGTTCGTTTTCTCTTTTTTTTTCCGGGTAATCTCATTGGATCACAAGGTAAAACAATTTTCCAGATTTAAGAATAAGCAAAATAACAGCATCGGAAAAATATTTTTTATTTGTATCTTTTATTTTTCAAAGTATGAAAATATCACCTTATTTCATATTTTTTAACATCTATATAGGAGAATCTATCAATAATTAAATGATATTTTTCAAGTTTGTTATACGGTTGTTTAAAAAATGAAAAACAATGTGATAGTTTTGTAATTTAAAAAAATAAATAAATAAATATATTTTTTACCCAATGGTAGACCTTACATTTTTCTCGATTTAAAATATTTTACTTTTTTTGAATTAATGGCTCTTCCAACATGAGTTTGAATATAATTGAAGATGCTTGTCTGTGGGTAGACAATAAAACAAATTATGCATAAAGACCAAGAGTAAATTATAGAATTGGAGCTAATGCAATTAAGTTAAATACTAAAGCCACCATTCTACTTTTAAAATTACTAAAACTTCAATTACATGTTGAAATCTAAAATAGTAAAATCTCTTTCACATGAATTTTGTTAATATTTAGTTTAATACTAGCACCATTAGTCCACCACATGATTTATGAGATTAAAGCTATCTAAAAACACTTTTTTTTTTTTTTTTTGGAAAGGGCAAATAGTTTTGTGCTATTGGTTCAATAAATTAATTATACTTAGAGGTGTGTATAGAATGAAAAATTCAAGTTTAATTTTTCTCTTATAACTTTCCCTTGTCTTATTGTATTGGCATCTCATCATGCATGAGATGGAGCATTCTAACATGACTCCTTTTTACAATGATCAAATTTTGGCCTGCCATAACATATGTCTCAAAATTTTATATGGTGATACTAATAGACAATTCAATAATATATGACTGGGCTCTTAATGTCAACTTTGACTATGTTAACATTTCATCATTCGTGCAAATAGAGACGTCTTTACTATGTTAACCTACTACATTCCTTTGTTGGAGTTGTATATGATAGAAATGTGGCTATAGGAGAGCAAGTGCTAGTTTTTTCCCAAAATTATTAGCCCAATATACAAAAACTCAAACAAACAAATTAGCCTATGTTAGTCAGATAAAAACAATAAGTAATTATATCAATAGAGTGTTGAATGTAGTTCTTCATTTTTAAAACAGATTGCGGTTCCAACTCCAAGAATTTTTGTTTTTATTTTTTTTGGTCAAATGGAAGTCTAGACTAGGCCTCAGCTACACTTCCATCTACAATTCCATACCCTCTTACTCCTCCCTAGGATCTAACTCTAATTAAGACCTCCAATACAAACCATGGATGTCGTTCTCCTAGGAAACTCTTGTTTTAAGAACTACACTAATGAGAGGTAAAGATGGCTTATAGCACCTATTTATTTACATACTATCACCATATTGTTATTGCGTATTTAAAAAAAATTGTAATGTTTTTTACTTATTTATTACTGTCTAGAATCATTTAACTAGGGTATTTATGGATTTGCATGTATTACGAGCACATGTAAATGTGATCTTAAGTTCATTATATTTGACTTGGTTGAGAGGTTCAACAACCAACTAAGATTATTTCAAGATTTTATCTGATACCTTAATGACTTAAATGTTCTAGTCCGTTGTTCAACCTTCATTTGGAACATCTTAAAAACAAGTACTTTTTCAAAAAAAAAATATTTTTTTAAAGCATTTATGTCAATAAGTATTGTTTGGTTTATACTTTAATAAGTATTTATTTAAAAAAATAAATTTTTTAAACTAATTTTTTAATGAAGTATTTTCTAAAAAAAAAAAAAAACATTTCTCTGAAAAAAGTACTTATCTAAAAAATTACTTATAATAAATAATCACTGACTACTTTTAGATAAATACTTTTTTCTAGAAAAGTATTTTTCTTAAGTGGTTCCAAATGATCCCTTGGTTACATTTGCTAAATATTTTAGTAATTTCTTAAAAGTAATAAAGCTTAATTTTGTTGATTTAGGCTATTATACTGTATGATGATGTCAACACTATACAAATGGTCAAGGTTTTTCATCACCATATAGGGACACACATTGCCTCCTAACAAACTAGTTTTGTCGAAGTAAACAAGAAAATATGAAAATATTTCAATATCAAGTAGCAAACAAAAAACATCATGAATTATAGAAAGATGCTTCAATATGTTGAAGAAACAATGTGTTGGGTCTTTGTAAAGTCTAGTTGCATTTGATCTGGATGATAATCTGACTTTTCTTTAATGAGATATTTATATCTTAAAGTTTAGTCTATGGAGCGAAGGATTGGGCCGTAAAATTTTTGGGCCCGTTTTATAACCCATTCGGAACCTTGTGCGCAACATATAAAATGATTATTTTTTGGTAATTAGGTCAAGCAATCACACTTCGCAAGAGAGCGAGAGAGAGAGAGTATTGTATTGCCGCACTGTCTGTATTTTTTCTTCTTGATAATAGTGAAATCCCTACAACTCCATGGACGTAGGCAAAATTTCCGAACCACATAAATACTATCTTGTTCGTGTGATTGATTTTTTTTCTTTGGCGTGTATTCTTTATCTATTTTGTTTCTCACAGGTTTCGGGAATTTGTTGTTAATTCCCAACACAATGGCTACCCTTAAATGCTTTCTCCAACCAAAATACAAGGTTGTATAAATGGCCTATTGCCTACCATATAATTTTATGGCAATGTAAATGTCTGAAGACCCTAAGTATATCGTATGTAAGGGAAGATGATGCTACCCGAGTTTTTACATTCGTTAAGTCAAGCAACCAATGGACTAAATAGAAAGTTAATTTAGTTAAAAAAGAGTTAAGAGCAAATAGAAGCTAACTGATCTTTTTTTTTTTGTTGTTGTTGTGTTCCTTTTATGCATGATTGTTTAAGTATGTCTATTCATGTATAATTAGCTATATTTATATTTTTTTATTCATAATTTATCAAGTATCATGTATTTGTTATTCAGTTAATTGAATTGTATGTAGGTTATGTGAAATAGTTGTAATTGTGTTAATTATTATTGAATTAATTACGTTGTGAATTGGTTGCGTTAACTAATTAACCCAAAGTAATGAAAAGTGAAAATCAACCCATAAAGCGAGGTGAGAGGGAATATTATTACTAGATTGCAAAGAAGGAAATTGGTCTAGTAACTACACTAGAGGAGTTAGCTAGACAATGCCAAAGATGTGATACTTGTAATCTTAAGGTAGAAATAAGAAGAACTTACAGTTTCCTAAGTGTAGTCCGGTTGTTTAAGCGCATAAAGAACAAAACAAAAAAGTTGAAGGAGAATATGTCATGACATTAACGTGGTGAAACAACATAAAAGAGTCTTATAATGGGTAGCAATGACATTTAATTAGGAGTTTCATCACAATCTTCTAATACGTTGAAATTGCCTTGGTTCCCCTCTATCATCATAAACTAGCATACGGTTCAAAGCTTACTAGCTAATGAAAGGAAAACTAAATAAATAAAAGAATAACCTATAGTTCCCCTCTATCATCATAAACTAGCATACGGCTCAAAGCTCACTAGCTAATGAAAGGAAAACTAAATAAATAAAAAGAACAAGTTAGGGGTTTTGACAAATTAGGCAAATTTATTTAGGTACTTTAGGCCTCAAAGGTTGTAAGCTAGGTACTTTACTAGCTAATGAAAGGAAAATTAAATAAATAAAAGAAGAAGCCAGGGGTTTCCCTCCTTGTAACGACCTCAAAAATAGTTATACTTTATCAGGGTTATGATCATAGGAAAAAAAATAAAAATAAATTAATAAATAAATAAAATTTAAATTTAAATCTAAAATCAAAATTTATTAATTAATTGAATAATATAATATTATATAATAAGTTATATATAACTTAAAGTTAAAGTTAAAGCTAAAGTTATATATAAAATTAAAATAACCTAAGAAGCTTCAGGCAATTCAAATTGATTTCCCATTTCCAGAAAGAACCCCCAGCGCCTCCCTGTGCTCTCTCTCCTCCGTCCCTCCTCTCCCTCTCTCTCTCTCTCTCTCTCTCTCTAGATTATTTATCCATCTGTAAGTCGAATCCTAGGCACCAGTCTAAGGTTAAGGTGAGGAGTACAAATTATGTCAATTATTTTATAAATTCACCCGGTTAAATCATGGTATATAATTATTGAAATATTGTATATGAATTTCTAAGTAATTTTATGGGTATGAAAATTATGGTTTATTTATTTAATTATAATATTTGATTAAATTAGATTTCTGGGAATATTTTGGAATTAAGTTAAACTGCAAGGATTTGATTAAATTAGATTTTTTGGGAATATTTTGGAATTAGATTAAACTGCGGGGATTTGATCATATTGGTGTTTTTAAATATGTTAGAAATTAAATTTAAATATGGGAAGTGAATCATACTCGCGTTTTTTTTTTTTATAATTTAACCAATTAATGGGAGCGTATGAGCCTAAGGATATTAGGATAGTAATTATTTCGGAATTTAGCTTATTAAGCTAAAATATATGAATATAGAGATTTGTGCGAACGTCGCAGACACTGCTTTAGGATCCCTATAGGTATTTCTCTAAAAATCAAGTAAGAAGAATAGATTATATCAAGCGTTTTTACAAAGTTAAGTGCTAAAATTATAGTATTTTATTTCAGAAATGATATCTGAGTTTTCCTAGGTACACAAATATATGAGATGAGAGTTTTGAAATAACATACACTTTGTGTAAGTTGGGTTGGGTTGAGTAAAACTCCAAAGATAATTATATCAATATTTTCAACAGCATATTAAAGTACAGATTATCAGAGAAAATGTGTGGCATGAGCTGAATATTATGCATAAATAACTTTAACAGTATATGAAAAAGTATATATATAGACAGAGATACATCATTCCCTAAGTGGAACTACAATGTTCCTTATGGAACTACGACGTTCCCTAAGCGGAACTACAACGTTCGTTATGGAACTATAGCATTCCCTGAGTGGAACTACAATACAGATATTTTATACAGAGATAGAACGTTCCTTATGAAACTGTAGTATAGTATTTTATACAGAATTACAGTATTACGGTGATTTGAAGTACAATTTTACAATATAACAGGTTTATGCAGAAATGTGTATGTGAAATCATGTTATGTTATTGTTTTGGAAATCACATTATATGATTTAAGAACCCTAATGGACCATAGCTAGGCATGGTACCGTAGCCCCATAATTGTCAGTGCAGCCACACTTCTTTGATAGGGTGTTGGTGGCATAGTCGATTCTGCCATTGAAGTGTAGAGTTACCCCAGAGTCCGGACCAGTTGGGTAGGCGAATCATACTCATAGTTACAGATATAGTTATGGATATAGACATAGTTGATCTATTCTGGTAGGCCAACCATGGTTAGGTCCAGCCTTCGGGCCGCATAACCTGGATCATGTGGGGTTAATTCATGGCACTACAGTATTATCCATTTAGGGCAGTTCTTCCATACATATATGCGCATTTACTTGTATAGAGATGCTTATATTATACAGAGTATGCATTGAGATTCTTATTTTATATAGAGTATGATTTGAGATACTATTTTACTCATAGCATGCTTTGAAAGAAAGGTATGTAATATAAAAAGTATTTTTATGGGCATGTATAGAGTTCTATATGAGCTCATAAAGTAAGAAAGATAGACTGTGAAAGTGTAATTGAAACATTAAAACTTATGTTGTCACACACTAATAATAATCTATTATGTCTTATTGAGAGGTGTCTCACTCTTATAATTTCATCATTTCAGGAAACCCATGTAGACAGGCCTAGAGTTCTTCAGAGCAGAGATTAAGAATACTGTTCAAAATAAGTAACAGTGAGACACCGTGTTGTATAGGAAAATATTATGTATTTTTGAAATGTCTATGGATGGGCAGACTTTGGGAAATTATGTATAGTTATGGTGATGAATAGGACTCTGGTATTACTATTGGATGTGTATGTATACAGATGCTTCTGCTGAGTTTTGTGACTGTTTGAGTACTGTTGTACCTGGTGCCACTTTAGGCAACACAGGTTACTATAGTGCATTTGCTACAGGAATTAAGTATAGAATTTTACACTGGTTATTACAGTATGGTATCAGAGTTGTCATGATGACAGTATTATTTTTGTATCAAAGCATGTTTATTTTATAAATATATACAGATGGAAAAAAATGGTAGAAAATCGGGACGTTACACTCCTTGTTTAGTAGACTTTCACATTTATGAATGCTTGCCATTGAGCCTTTATGAAATACTTATTATTGGTGCAGTTTTTGGTAAGACCCACCAACATTAATTATTCCTCTATGTTTTGTGCCCTACTTTAAAATTTTTTCAATGGTCATCAAAGATGGAGTTATACTGCGCAGTGATTAGGGTATATGGTAATTAGACTTGCCTCATTTGGAGTTATTCCTTTACCTCTATTGAGAAATATCTCTACTCCATTGTAAATTTTAAGATCCTATTCGAATTAGGTGGTAATTTGGGGAAATTGTTAGGAGTTGATTGCACCTTATTCCCCAAATCATTGTATCCACTATGGTAACCGTTAAACCAATTTCTATTTTTGAGGTAACGTAAATATCATGCAAGGATTATGTTGGGTTCACCTCAAGGTCCTAGCTCTATGGGGCAGACAAAGGTGTTGTCAAATTCCTACCTGTTCACCCTTTATCACTTACTATTAATGTAATATTGTTATCCTAATAATATTTAAGGGATGGAGTTTTGTGGTCGATCATGACATACTAGAATGGATTCAAAAAATATATAGAAAATATAAATAAATAAATACAAATATTTTGAATGATTACTTAATGTGACGACATTATCTTGAAACTGGACTATTTGATTTATTTGGTTTATTTACGGTTGAAAGTATTGTTTAATTCTAATCACAAATTTATAAACCTAATGAAGATTGAGTTTGACTATTTCTTACTCAGACATGTGGTAGGTTTGTTTGAACCCACGTGAGCTTGGGGAGTGTAGTTTGTTTCATGGGGTTTTTCTTGTGTTAGTTATTCCATTTGTCGGCTATTTTCTCATGATTTTTGTATATTAGGTACATTTTTACATTGTCGGAGGTTGTCCCAAAACCATAGTTTTATGTTAATGACTTTTTTATTTTTTTGGAATGAAAGTCTTTGTTAATTAAGAGTTTATTTAGTATCATTTCTTATTTTCATTTTCTATTTTGATTTTTGTACAGTGAATAAGAAATAAATTATGATGAAGCATTTGTTTGTATTGCTAGTTTTTTGTTTTTGCTTTTGAGTTTTAGCTATTTTTCGCAAAACTAAAAATCAGATCTTGTGGTTTCAATTCTTTTAGCAACACATTATCAAAATACTTTTAATATTCAAAAATAATTTTTATGGATTAAACCATTTATTTGATACATAATTTTTATTAAAACTAAAATGAAATGACCCTGTGAATTTAAAATACAATTAAAAATACAAATATTCATAAATTTTTTAAAAAAAAATTAAAAGTCATCTTAAAAATATTTTTACAAATTTTCGTCATGTAAGGTAAGATTGTTCTTGTAGCATTAAACAATGGATTTTAAAAATAGTAGCCAGTTAAGGAAAATAATTCTAATTATTTCTTTTTTATTATAATTTTTCATTTATATTTCCATATTATATTATATGTTATTTGATTTAAAAACAAAAATGAGCATTTGTTCATTCAAAATTTAAATTTGCTATAGATTTCATAAATACTAACTAAACAAATTGTTGGCTTTTGATTTTGATTTTTTGTTTTTGCTCCCTAGTTTTCATATCTAATTTCATTTTCATGACAAAATGTAATGTGTGCTATTTCTTTTTGCTCTTAGATTTATTGATTTCGCTTTGGCCCCTACGCTGCTACCTAATCAGCATGTCGTTTGTGTATTGTGGTTAGGCAGTTTTACATGTTAATCTTCTTCTCGTTTGGTCTTCCTCTTTTGTAGTTTGATCTAATCTGTGCATCTCTACGTATCCCATTCATAGCATGAATTCGGCAACGCACACCATCTGTTCGGCTAAATGCCCAAACCAACCTATTGCAGACAAGGCCGTGGTAGGCTGCGTCTGAGACTCCCCATTGTCGTGCAATCAAACGGGTGGCTCTCCTTGGAATATTAAAAACCATGTGTATAGCCTAAACTCATTAGATTTTATATAAATATTTGGAAAATTGAAAATCATTTTTCTTTACTTTTAATATAACTTATCATAGTTGTTAAATGGAGGCTCAAATCATGAATCGAAAATTCAATTTTGAGAATCGGGAATTGACCATTGAATCAAACTAAATTGTAAGATTCAGAACAATTTTCCAAAATCGATCCTAAATAAAATATGCTATACACATACAATAAACAAAATAGTTAAATTATTTTAAATTTTCATAATAAAAAGTAAGAAAAGAAGTGAAGAAAAATTAATAAAACACGGAAACATTTGCTGTTTAAGGGAAGAAATCAAGAAAAAATAATTTTAAAGATGGACGTTTGATGCTTAACAATTTTTTTAAAAAAAAATTCATACATCATGAGCGAATATTTAGCTAATTAAAAAGCCAAAACTCATAACTTAAATAAAACCAATAAATAATTAAACTAATTACTTAAAAAAACTAACCTTTGAATCTTATCTACACCTTCGCCAACCAGTATTTGGCCCCTTCTTCTCTGTTGCAAAACAAGGCATCAAAAGATATTAAGATATCTCTTCTCTTTTATAACCAACGTAGAGAGGAATAGAAGGTCATTTTTTGGATTTTAAAATTATCAGAGTTTCAAATATGATAATTTCAAAATGGTGTGAACCAATCAATTCAAATTGATTTGTTAGATTTTGGGAGAATCACAGATTCAAAAACGATCGAATTATTATAATTTATTTTTTTTAATTCTAATATATGTATCCAATCAATTTGATATGGAATTGACATGAATCTTAAGATTCAAATTGTGTTGTATAGTAACAACTATGTAACTAATATTCAAAATAGAAAACAAAATATTTCCATTGTACCATTAGGATAAATTGATTCGTAGCATTCTTAATCTCATGCAAATTATATTCCTAATTATGCACTATATTTTTTAAAATATATGGTTTCATTTCTTAATAAATCAAGAGTACTCACATTTTCTTCTTTGCCAACCCCCATTTGTTATATTTATGTTATTCTATTCATTCCAGTATTTGTTGGGTTATCTGACATCAGTTGTGTGAGGGAAAGTTTCACCCCATGAGCTAGCTTTTAGGGTTGAGAAGACCCCCGACCACACAACATTGATATCAAAGACTAGTTCACCAACATTTTCCCTGATGTGCTGTGCCGCGGGAGACCCCGATGTCTTGCCGAGAGAAATCTCGATGTGTGAGGGGGAGATTGGTGGGTTATCCCACATCGGTTGTGGAAGGGGTTGGTGATCAGTTATTAAGTGTGAAGGAAAGCTTCATCCCATGAGTTAGTTTTTAGTGTGAAGGAAAGCTTCATTTGTATTCTATTTTTTGTTATGCTGTAAGATAAGCTCATAATTGCATATGTATATAATTAGTTAAACTATAAATTGTTTTAAAATTTACACAAATCTTCTCCTTATGCTTATGTGTGTGTGTGTGTGTGTGTGATTTGTAAATATTTATAATTATAAAAATACTTGTAAATTTAGGATATTTTAAAATATATATAGTTAAAAATAATTATTAAAAACCATTTACGCTACTCTTAATTAATATAGAAATTATTTTATTTTTTTTCTAGAAGAGGGCAGCACCTCCAAATATAGAAATTATTAGATTATTAAGGAAAAAGAAAAATCTATAGAGAGAAAAATGTTTTCTTTGTATTTTCTCACATCCATGCCTTTCTTTTTTGGCAATTTTCTTTGTTTGACTACTTACTTAATTGGAATGAACATCTTGCAAACAACCTTCTTCCTAATTTCCAACAAAGGGAATCCAAACCATTGAATATATTCATGTGTTTTCACATTGAAAATTCATGTTTTACTTTTTTTTTTTTTTTTTGGAAATGTATGAGGACACCCCCATCACGCTCCTACACCTACTCTATACGATCCCCCTCTCTTCAAAAATTCGGGAGGAACAAATATTAGAAGGATCGAACCTTGAACCTCCTCATAGGGAGGCCAAGCAATGAACCACTAGGCTAAAGCCAGGCTCTTACTTTAAAAAACTTTGATCTGGTCAATTTTTTTATTCTTAGAGCATTTTTTTTTTATTAATTTGTGCAGAAAATGTGACAAATAATGCAACTTCTAATTATATATATGTTGAGATGGATTTTAAGAAAGTCAAATTCGAAGAGAGATAATCTTCTTTGTTTACATTCTTCGTATATGCCACAAAACATCTTCGAGGTATTGATTTTTTATTTGCTTTTGATTACTATATGAACGTATTTTGAATTCTTAAAATATCTCTAAATACACCGTGCATATTTTTTAATTTGAACGGTTTCAATTTGAATGGTGGTTGCTGGGTGATATTCAAATTTTAAATATCTAACTAAATTTAGATTATGAGATTGACTTGTATCAGATTCCTTAAAATTAGGGCTCTCTTTACATGCTTTTACTCAATAATTCAAATTAGTCTTTCTTTCATCGAATCAAAAACTATTATTTGACACATTTGAGTATGTATAAAAGAAATAATATAGGAGAAAATTGAATCGAATTCATTATTTAAATTCATCATGCTTTCTATTTAAATTTTAACTTCAACTCATTCACTAAATCTCTTTATGCCCTTATCTCCTTCCCTCTCTTCTTTAATGTAACACCATTCAAGAGCTGTAAAATAAGATGGAAGTCTCCAATTCATATTATGTGCAGAAGGGGTAGCCTTATGGCAACACACGAATTATCCAAATCTAAAAAACAAGGTCAATGCAAATAATCAACATGAAATTGGTAAAAGGAAATAACCCAGAAACCGCAGAATCACTCTGCATCCATATGCTGAATTAGAGACAATGCATAAACTTGAAGAAATACCAATAATTTTTTATTATATTTCCTTCTCTTGTGTACATGAAGCAATCCACAACCACCCCCATCCCCCAAAACCTAAAATTAAACAAAAAATGCTGCAGCTTCTCCAAATGAATGAACATAAGGAGAAAATGCATAAAGAATATAACCCGAACATTAAATTGTAGGACAAGGAGAAAATTCAATGTTAATGGACGAGGTATGTGACAGCCAGGGCGACTAGGAGGAGGACATAAGCTATGCCTTGATCAATCGCCGTGCCTGCAGTCAAAGACAGAGAGAGAGAGAGAGAACAGAGCATGAGAAGATTTAATTATTTAAACAATATCGTATCAACGATTTGCTCAAAACAGGGGTGGAACAGCGAATGATCTGATGCGGGTCTGCACAACAGAATCAAAGATAGAAGAATGGAGATGAAAAGAACTGTAAATTAATAAAATGACTTACCGTCGTTGGGGGAGAAGCTGGGAGGAGAGGAAGGGGCAATACTCTGTCCATGGCAGATCTGCAACACTGCCCACAATATGAAGCTGATGATGGGCAGAGCACTCAATCTCATTGATGGGTTCATCTTCAACAAGAAAATCTTTGAGTGTGTTCACGAATTGAAGAGAGGGGGAGGGCAAATTGGGCGTGTTTGAGTGAGAGGAAAGACTGGCAGAGGAGGAGACTTTGATGTGGTATTTATATATGATGACGATAAGGAAAAGCAAACGCAGTTTCCGGGAGAGAGATGAAATGGGCGTGTGTGGTGGAAGCAACGCGGACTGGACGCGAGCGCAGGTGCGTTCATTGTTCCAAGTTCTAACTCGGCTGCTAACGGCGGCTTGTTGACTTGGACCGGATGCCTTCTTACTTCTCCAATCATAAGTCAATAATTAATGTAAATTTCTGCTAAGTTACTTATTGCATAAAATATATATATATATATATATAAATAAAAGAGTTCAAATTATTTTATGTATATTTCTATATTCGCTATTAATTAAGGAAAGTTTGAGTGGGTTTTATTGTTTTTTTTCTTCTATTATCTCTTCAAAAATACCTTTAATTTACAAGTTATCTTATAATTAAAATATTTACAAATTATGAACCTGTAAGTAATTTAATAAATTATTTTTATTTTAAAATTTAAACCAATATTTTTAAATATATTTTTTAATTTTTTAAAGCTTCTATAATCACTTAAAAAATAAATTTTAAAAAGTGAGACACACATTTAAAATTTAAATAAAATTTTATTTATTTTTATTTTTAACTTCCCATTATCCCTAAAAATAATAAATTTTAAAAAGTTAGTCAATAGTGCAGGCGTCGATAGTTAAGTGTTTATAAGAATCTTAGGTATATTTAAAAAATAAAATTTTTATGAAGTGGAAAAATATTTTTTTATTTATTTTTAAAAATAGAGCTAAATATTTTAAAATTTTCGATGTAAATTCAATGATAATTTTAATATTTTGAAGTTATATATTATAAATTACTATTTTATTTAAAGTTATGCTTGGTTTAGCATTAAAATATGTAATAACAAATTTTACTTGGATTTAAATTTAAATATTTATATAAGTGTTAAATATTATTTTAAACATTATAATTGAAAAATAATTTAAATTTATTATATTATTAATTAAATTATGGTTTTTTAAGAATTAATGTCAAAATTGCTAACTATATCGTTACCAAAGTTGAAAATTTACTTAATGATGAGAGATATGCTTTAAAAGGAAGCTTGATTAGAATTTAACATTATTATTTTAAGCTTTTGTTAAGTTAATATGAATTTTAATTTTTCAATTGGATATAAGTTTATTTGAATTACATAATAATAAATTGATTAATATTTTAAAATCCCTCAATAAATTTATAAATTTATTTTCGTAACAGCTTTTAATAGTTTAATTAAAAATCTATTAACCATTATTAAAAATTCATCTAAACTTTTATGTTATTGATAATAATAATTGCATTAGATTCTATAACTACTACGTTAATCATTTTTATAATTGATGATAATGGAAATGTGTCGCGGGGGTCGGGTTGGCCGAACGTGATGCACGGAAACCGTGTCTGCATCCAGACTTTGCCCTGATTAGGAAGACCTGGGGGCGAAGGTTGCTGATCCGTAGGTTTGATATCGTACCAAGGGGTTCGAAGGGCTCGTTGGTGGCTGGAGTTCTTATGTAATAAAAAAAACTACTAATAATTAATAATAGCAAAGGATGCTTTGACAAGCTCTATTATTTTATTTTTATTTTTATTTTTAAAATTAGTTATTATTTGTCGTTATATTGCTGGCCGCATTTTATATTGAGTAAATTGACTAAAATTTAGTCATCCATCTCTATTCTTAACTTGAAATTAAAAGAACACATATCTGCCCCAGGGCGTAGCTCAGGTGGTCGAGCGAATTCCGGGTGTGCCTCTCACGAGGTCAGCAATGCGCCTCCCGGGTTCGATTCCTCCCCTGGGCTCCTGGTTTACACTCCTCGTGGTGATGTGGGGCCGGATCCACGGGGCGTGGGATTAGTCACTGGCCGGTGCGACGGACCGTAAAACGGACGTCGTTGACGGTAGGTGGATACCCGGACGTACCCAAAAAAAAAAAAGAAAAAAAAAAGAACACATATCTTAGAAAATAAATATGAAAGGAAATAATAAATTGGTTGTTCTTGGCTGTTTTATAGATAAAATAGGAGAAGAAAAAAGACAAAACATGCATGGCATCAAAATTTATATTACAATATCTATATTTTGAAATTTTAGAATTTAATATGATGGTAAATCTTTCCCATTATAATAGTCAGATCTAAACACCTGATTATCATAAAAATTACATTGACATTAAGTTAAAACATAAAATAAATAAACATCGATCAACTAAAGAATATGTATTTACATTTGCTAACAGTCCAGTGAGTTGGAGGTCTACCTAACAATCTACTATTACTTTGTTTACGATAAAAGCAAAGTACATGACAGCTACAGAGCCTGTTAAAGGAAGTTATTTGGTTATAGGATTTACTTGAAAATTTGAGAGTTGTTTAGAAGTACATTACTATGTTTTGTGATAGCCAAAGTGTTATTCATTTGGCAAAGAACCAAATCTACCATGCACGAATGAAGCACATCGACGTTTGATTTCACTTTATTCGGGACTTAATTGATGAAGACAAAATACTTTTTTAGAAGATTGTTACAGCTAAGAATCCTGCAGATATATTGACCAAGATTGTGACACCAATCAAATTCAGACATTGTTTGAATTTAATCAATATCTTGGTAGTCTGACTACTTTTGGAAGACACCGATAATGTGGAACTCAAAAAAATGTTTATTGTCAAGTTGGAGATTTATTGGTTTTTTGTCCCACATTTGTGAAAAGGTTTTTTAAAAATTTAGTTTAAGGGTACAAAAGGAGGTTATGTCATCATCTGTAAACAAATCTTCCATTTGTAGAGTTACAAATAGTATTTGTATTCTAAGAGGCGGGACAACTAATAGGCCCTAAATATATCAGCTTATAAAAGGAAGTCAAAACCCAGCAATCACTACCCAAGTCAAATCCTCTGGTAAGAGCAATTAACTTTAATCCAATAATGAAAGGAGAGATCCATGCTGACGCTTTAAACCTCCAGAGTGATTCATGCCTCCGCGTCATAATGACGGATCACCCCAAGGGTCAAACCTCGCAACTATAAAGAAGAGTGATACAATCAAGCCAAGGTAACTCAAAAAAAAAAAAAAAAAGTTGTGGGATTTTTGTGAGCAGCTTATTGGTTTATTGGAAGGAGTAGATTTTTCAATAAATCATTGGTATAGAGAAGGGACCAAAGTGGCAGATGCCTTGACTCGACAAGGTGTTATGGGGAGGAATAGTTTGTTTACAAATACTAGTCAACTCCCTCGAGTTAGCAATGATTTGTATAAATTGGAGAAGATGGGTACGACTTATATGAGATATGTTTAACTGTTTTCCTTTTGGTTTTAACTTATGTTCTATGTTGGTTATCTTTTGTTTTGTTTTGTTGCGTGAAGTTTGTTTTGTAGGTCCTATTTTGTTTTGTTTTGTTTGGTCTTGTATCCTAGTTTTTGGCTGAATGTTGATGTTGTTCTTTGGGAGATTTTTAACGTATTGTCTTTTGTTATCTCCCATTAATTGTCTTGTAACCATGGTATTCCTCCGCCAAAAGTGAAGGTTATCAATAAATAAATGGAGGTGCCGCCCTTCTTTAAAAAAATAAAAAATAAAATCAAGGTAACTCACTCTTAACTCACTTTACTGTTACATTCGACCTCTTTGAAGCGTTCCCTTACTTAGGCATCGGAGTAATCCCCCGGAGTACATCCTGGGTCTTCCAAGCCTGTTGTGTTTCCATAATTTTCAAGTCATCGAAAGTCGGAGAGCGACGGTCGCAAGTCATTACCAATTTTATCTTGCAACAACTATTGGTAATTTAAAATTTACCTAAGTTGTAATTTTCTAAAAGTAGTGAATTAATCGTCGGCACCCGATAACGTAGGTAATTTTTTACCGAATCTCGTAAATTCATGTGTTGTTCTTCATTACTGTCTTTTATTATTAGTTTTTGTGTTTCTTTAGTTTTATTATATATTCAATAGTAATAGTTGTTGTATTGGTAACTTAGTGTTTAATACAAGTGGGGTGTCCGACACAAATAATAAGTAAGGTATATAATCTTAGAACCCTAAATTGTTTTATGCCTACGTGCTCGTGATAGATTTGAGATATTATATTTTGTGTTTTTTTTTTTTTTTGGAAATTATAATTGTATTCTACAACATAGTAAGGGTGTTCACAGTTCGGTTACCCAAACCTAACCTCTAAAAACCAATCGGTCTAAAAGTTTCAATTCAATGTTTTTGTGAACTAGAATCGATATAAACTATTCGATTAACCGATGGTTCGATTTGGTTATTCGACCCAAGTCAATTTTCAAACCATTATAATTTTTTTTTATAGAAAAAATGAGATAGTTTACTTAGATTTTGATTTAGTGTGTGCATTTACACTTTATTTATACAAATTAATTACCAAAAAATATTTATCCATACCATTTTTTTACTTTAAGAAAAATTATATATTATTATATAATAATATAGAATATAAATACTACATATTATAAATAAATACATATATTGGTTCGGCTCAAGTAACTGTCGGTTCATGAACATAAAAACCAAAACCAAATTGATAACCCAAAACCGTCAAAAAAAATAAATCAAAACAGAACTAAACAAACTGGTTAACCGAAATTTCAATCTACTCAGATCGAACGTTCGAACCGAATCGGTTTTCAAAATTTTTTCACAACCCTCCCACATAGCAGATTTGCCATGACCATGTTTAGATTATTTTTAAAAATATGAGTTGCCCAGTAAGATTTTAGAATTTAAATTACAGATTTTACTTAATTGTCAAATTATAAAAAAAAATTTAAATATTTAGTATTATTTGCAATTTGACTGAAATTAAGGACTTGCGTGTCTTTTTAGAATTATTTGCAATTTATAAAAAAGCTTTCTTCCATGGGAGACTCCCAGACCCGAACCTTCTGGAAGCATTTCATCCGTCATACGCATCACGTAATGGCTTACTTAACCTATCATTAATCCATTATATATAATTGTTTTGTGAAAAACTAAATAAAAAATCCTGTTTAATTGTGAAAAAAATAGTTTAAGAAAATGTCACCTTATTTAATTTTAAAAAAATTTCAACATTTATCTAAAATTTAAAAATGAAAAGTATTTTTCAGTTTTTTGTTATATTAATGTCGGAGAATTTAAAAACAACTCGTCAATTTTGCAATTTAAAAAAAGTTTAAAACTATATATATATATATATATATATATATATATTTTACAAAAACACCTTTGATTTTTAGTTTTAAAAATGATATTGAATAAATGGAGTAATCAAAAGTAATCATATTATTCATCTTTAACCCGTGACTTTCACAGGATTACGGGCCAATATGATAGCGAGAGAGTGGTGTAGCGTGCGGACTCACAAACCCTTATTCTCTTTTGTTATTATGTTGACTTGTCAACTTCTCCACTTTTTATTGGATATGGAAAATACCGATTTCACGGACTTATTTGATAGAAAAAGAGAGGATGAAATAGCTTAAACGGCCTATACTTTTTTCTTTCTTGTTTTTCTTATAACTTAGTAATAGTCGTGTATCCATAAAGATTCTAAAGAATGGTATCACTTAATCAAGAATTAGTAATTGATATAATGATTTCTTAATGACGAGTATCATCACTAATTGGTCGCATCAATACTTTCTTCTGTGAAAAGGTATTCAAGAGACAAGATAATATCTATGTCTACCCATGATAATAATAATAATAATAATTTTGTATGATCAGTCATAATATAAGGTCTAACATTTAGTTTCTTAATTAATACATATATAAAAATATAAATATTATAATCATTTTTTGGATAAAAATATTCTTATCCTTTAAAGTATCTTAATCTTATAAAATAAGGACTATATATATATATATATATATATATATATATATATGAAAATTGTGTAAAATATTTTATAAAGAAAAATGTCATTATTTTTTTAAAATAAGACAAAAATATCCCTAGAGGAGGTAATTTTTTACAATATAAAGTAATTCCAACAAAATTAGATATAATGAAAGTACAAATAGGATAAATGATTTTGTGAAAAAAATATCGTTATATTTTAATATAAGATAATATTCCTAAAAATGTAATTTTAACTAAAATTAGATTAAAATTAGATTTATAAAATATATTTTGGGTTAGTTAACTATTTAAACCCAAAAATACTCCATTTGATTAAAATACAAACTAAACAAGCAATATATATAGTGTAAATCATTTTCTTTGCAAAAAATAAGATTATATTTTAAAAATAAGGCAAAGAATTTTAGAAAAGAAATTCAAGAAAAAATAGAGAGCGTATATACACTTAAAAAATAATTTAAGTATAGGTAAAATTTTAGTGGTATTGCAAATACTGAATAAACATTGTATCTCAAAATAAAATAGGAAAATTATTGACCCTAAAGTATTCCCAAATAATTTATTTGAAATTCAGAATAAAACTAATTAATTGATCATTAGGTAAAAAAAAATTATTATAAATACTTTAGATATCAAATCACAGTAATTATAAAGGTTTACATTTTTAAAGGGGGTATTTAATAAATGGAGTCGTTGAAAGTAATCATATTCATCATGACTCTCACAGTGCCACATGTCAATATGATAGCAAGATAGTGGTATAGTGCATGGACACCCTTATAAATAAATAAATAAAAAAACAGAGAAAAGGGAAATATAGGGAAATAAATTTTACATAAAAAAAATACAATAAAAGAAAGGTGGGCCAGAAATCTTTAAATATGCAATTTTGAACCTGCGAAAAAAAGAAAAAGAAGTTAAACATGTGTCAAAAATAAAAAATAAAGATGATTGACACAAATTATTTAAATTGAATTTTGATTTACCAAACTGATCATTTGTTTTAAAGGTCGATTGAGGTATCAAAATTGATTGGTTAATTAAAATTCAATTCAAATCACTCCTCCAATCCTATAATTAGAGGCTTATGCATGGTGAAAAATTCATACGGAGGACATATGCATACATCCATAGAGAAACATTTGAGGGCGAAGAACAGAATATTGAAATTGAAGAATTTGTGAAGTTGCCGAGGGAATTCCAAAGCTAAGATTTGGAATTCAAAGTTTACTTTTGACATATGCTACTAGGTGTAAGTATTCATCAGTGTTTTATACATCTTTTTGTGAATTTTTTTTCACTTGATTCTTACTGTTGCTTTGTTAACTGATTATGTATTAGTTGAGTGCTATTGAATGTTTATATTCCCCATTCTCCATTTTTTCTACCCACTTTCTAGTGGTGGGCCAGTTCACGACTTTTTTGTTGCGTTCAAGACTTATGTTTTCTTTCATTGAGTTCTTACTTAGTTGATTCTATGGTACTTCTTTAATTTGATCAGACTTGTGAATTTAATTGTTCATATTAATCTCTTCATGCTACAATGAATTTAAAAAAAAAATGAATAAAAAGGCGCCATGTGCCAACACTAGGGGTGGACATGTGGTCCACTAAATTGAATCGCTTAATCTGGTTCAGACCAGTTGAGTCAGTCTGCTACCTTGAACTACTCAAATTTTTTTTTTTATTTAATTAATTATTTATTTTAATTTATTTTTAATTTGTAATTAATTTAAAATTTTTAAAAATTTAAAAAAATTAAAAATTATAAAAAATTAGAAAAATAGCAGGAAAATATTTTAAAAATCAAGAAAAAAATATTTGAGTTATTTTGGCACAAATTTTAAAAAATGAAAAAAAAATAAAAATATTAAAAAAATGAGGAAAAGTCTTTAAAAATCCTAAAAAGTTTTTGAAAAATGTTGCAAAAATTCAGAAAATTTCCACTAAATTTTGGAAAAATCTGAGAATGTTTTAAAGATTTTTTTTTTTGGTTTAAAATTTGATTTTACTTCATTTTTATGTGTGTGCGTCCTCATGATTTAACAAAGACTTTGTCTAACAAGATTCCCTCGTTTGAAGGTCTTATTAGATATTTCTAGTCACACTTTGATTTTCATTCTCCTTTTAAATTATATATATATATATATATATATATGTTTATTCATTTATTTAATTGTCTATTTAAAGGAGTTAATTAAAGACTATTAGATTCAATTCAGAGATAATTCATGATTAATTAAGTACTGTTCGTAGAACGGGGTGTAGGGGGTGTTGATATCTTTCTCTCGTATAACTGAACTCCCGATCCCAACTTTGATAAAAGCAGACTGAGACTACTAGTTCCTTAACCTAAGATTAGTCTAGAAGACCAATCAATGAATAGTAATTAGGTGAATTAACCGCATTTAGGTAAATAACAAGTTAGTGTTGACTCTATTAAATTTTCAATATTATTATTCCTTACCATTCCAGACCCTTTCTTCGGGACATTGTGACATCATCTCTTTTGCTATCATGTTGACTCATGAACTTCTCCACTTTTCATTGGTAAAAAAAAAAAAACCAATTTCACAGGCTCATGTTAAGTTAAAATAGAGAACAAAATAACTTCAACCTCACATGTACTGTTAGGATCCTGTGAGCATCTAGAACAAAATGACACCAAGAATTTACGTGGTTCGGTCAAGAACGACCTATGTCCACGGAGCACACACCAATTATTCAATAACTCACCGAAAATGTTACAATTCTCTCTCTCTCTCTCTCTCTCTCTCTCTCTCTCTCTCTCTTCCTCCCTTCTTCCTCTCAGCTCGCTCTACACTCTCTGTGCTCTCTCTGCACTGCTGTGCTATTCTGAGCTACTGTGCTTCAATATAATACATCTTCCACAGCCCTCCTTATATAGTGGCTTGGAATAAATTACATTTAAGATAAAAATTAATCACAAATGAGAGTTACAATGGGGATGATAATGAAGAGATAGTTCCACGCGTTTTCTTGACTCAGCAACGCATCATCTCCAGCTGTCTCTGGCTCCATCTCTAACAATCTCCCACTTGGAGACAGAGACACCTTCTCAATCAGAGTATCATAAATAAATGATGTGCTCATAACATGTGTCTTTAAGCATGAAGACCAACTGAAGTTGAACACAACTTCAGCTTCTCTATAGTCACCACCTTTCTGTCTGCTCGATTTCTGCGTACTAATTTGATGGCTGTATCTTCATAATTGGTGTAAAAAAGCCAGTGTAGTCAATCCCTTTCTTCTGCTCAAAGCCTTTGACTACCATCTGAGGCTTGTACCTTCTAGAGCCGTCATGCTCCTCTTCGATTCTGTACACCCACTTGTTATGAAGGTCTTTGGGCAACTTCCACATTCTGTTGGAGGTGAGGGATTTCATCTCATCCTTCATCGCAAGCTCCCACTTGCTTGTATCTGCCACCTGACATGCTTCATCGTAGCATTCGGGCACTCCTCCATCTGTAGGAAGTAAGTAATCAATATACCTTCTGTCTGGTATATGAGACCGAGTAGATCTCCTAATCTCTAGAGCTGGAGTAGGAGATGGTGGTGCAACAATCTGCTCCACTGGTTCCTCCACCTGAGGGTTCTCGATATTCTGCTGATGTGTCCCAACACATTCATGGGTGTTTATATGGAAACTAACCCTCTTCTGTTTCCTGACTATACAATCCTCACATATGTCAACCTGCACTAATTGTAGACCACTCAATTTTTCCTTTGAGTGCGTCACCCTGATTCCCTTCTCACTCATGTGACCAAGTCGTTGGTGCCAGATGTTGTTCTCGTCATTTCTTGCAGCAACTAAAATAAACATGGAGGCATTGGAGGTTAGAAAAAGTGTTCCGCTTTTCTTACCTCACACAATCGTTAGTACACCCTTTGAGACTTTCCATTCATCGCCAATGAATTTCGTCGTGTATCCCTCATCTGCCAGCTGACCAACTAAGATCAAATTCTTTCTTAGGTCTGGAATATACCTGACATCCTTCAGTTTCCATACTGACCCGTTTATACTGATCTTCACAACTCCCTTGCCGGTTACGTCGTAAGGTTGATCGTTGCCAAGGTACACCTTACCAAAATTACCTGGTGTATACTCCTCTAGGCAATCTCTGCAGCATATGACATGAAATGAGGCTCCGGAGTTTAAGACCCAAGATTCCTGCTTGCTCTCCGAAGAGCAGATTAACATCTCATCATTCTCGGAAGCAATATTTGCTTCTGTCTTTGCCCTCGTCTTGAATTCCTTTTTCTGACTCCTGCACTGGTTCCTGTAATGACCAGTCTTTCCACAGTTCCAGCACTCAATAGCTTTAGTGCTCTGAGAACCTGTGTCCTGAGTACCTCTGGGATTTCCGGATTGAGACCGCCTGGGCCTAGATCTGCCACGGTTGTTTGATCGTTCATGCCTGTTTCCTCTGCCTCGATTATCCACGTTCAAGGCTAAACTTGAATTGGAGCTATGGTTCGGCTGCATTCTTATTTCCTCCGTCAAAATCATGCTGACGACCTCATCGTATACAAGCTTCGATTTTCCTGCGGAGCTACTAATGGCAGTGACGACACCATTCTAATTTTCAAGCAGCTGACTGAGAATCAGTAGAGCCAGAATCTCATTATCAAACGTTATCCCTACTAAGGCAAGTTAATCAGACAACTCATTGAAGTTATTCAGATGCCTGCTGAAACTCTCACTTGCAGACATATTCATGGTAAATAGTCTTTTCATGAGATGTACCTTGTTTGCGGCTGAAGGCTGCTCGTACATATTTGAGAGCGCATCCATCAGAGACTTGGTGGATGTTATATGCTTGATATTGAACGCCACAGATTTCGACAACGTCATTCTGATGGTTTCGAAGGCTTTTCGATCAAGCAACTCCCATTCGTCCTCGTTCATGGATGTTGGCTTATCCTTCAACGGTAAGTGCAATTCCTTCCCAAACAAATAGTCTTCTATCTGCATCTTCTAGAAACCGAAATTGTTCCCGTTGAACATTTTGATTTTTGAGCTCTTTTCATTTGACATCTCAATTCACTAATCTAGAGATGGAATTAGCTCAAATGGATAGCACGGATGGATTCGGAACGATTGAAAACCCTAAAAATGGTTCGAGTCGCTCGAAAAATGGACCCAAAACGACCTCGAAAAACTCAGTCAAACCTAGTCAAACCGATGACGTGGCGCTGACGTGGCAGTGGGGTCTACCTGCTGACGTGGCGCTGACTCGTCAGTGGAACCCACTTGATGATGTGGTAGCGCCTGCTGACGTGGCGTCTCTGCCACGTGGCACTTTTGCTGGCGTGGGGCCTCTGGCGCTTGCGCATGGCATGGCGTTGAGGACAGACCTGGGTCAAGAATCGGATCTCAGGTTCACCTGGATCTGAGTCACCTGTAGGGTCGGGTTGGGTTCTCTTCGGGTCGGGTCGAGGCGGAACGGGAGAAGAAGGCGCGTGCGGTGCGTGCAGCGAGGGAGGAGATGTTCGCCAGTGCGTGGAAGGCGAGTGAAGAAACGTCTTGCTCCAGCAAGACGCGTGGGGGCGCGTGCGGGCTTGTCTGAACTCCGTTTGAGCTCCGGTGGGCACCCTTCTCTTTGTCTCAGCGAGAAGAATACGATGGTGGCCTCAGAACACACTTTCGATCTACTGGACAGAGTTTTGAATTTCAGGATCACTTCCGATCTGGCTCCAACCGATACCACTTGTTAAGACCCTGTGAGCATCCAAAAGAAAATGACACCAAGAATTTACGTGGTTCGGTCAAGAACGACCTACGTCCACGGAGCACACACCAACTATTCAATAACTCGCCGAAAATGTTACAATTCTCTCTCTCTCTCTCTCTTCCTCCCTTCTTCCTCTCAGCTCTCTCTGCACTCTCTGTGCTCTCTCTGCACTGCTGTGCTATTCTGAGCTACTGTGCTTCAATATAATACATCTTCCACAGCCCTCCTTATATAGTGACTTGTAATAAATTACATTTAAGATAAAAATTAATCACAAATGAGAGTTAAAATGGGGATGATAATGAAGAGATAATTTCACGCGTTTTCTTGACTCAGCAACACATCATCTCCAGCTGTCTCTGGCTCCATCTCTAACATGTACTATTTTCTAATTAAACCCCGCCCATTTTCTTTCTTATTTTACATATAAATAAATAATGATCGTGAATCCATAAAAATTCTAAAGAATAGCATTACTTATTTAAGAATTAACAATTGGCATAATGATTCATTAACTTGGATCGATGGATATCATCACTAATTGATCTCAACAACACTTTATTCTATAAAAATTATTTAATAGACAAGATGTTATGTGTATGTACACTTGATTTGTCAAAGCAGATGTTAAATTAAAATATAAAAAAAATCAATTTAATAATGCAAAAAAACTTTATATTAATCTTAACTTTTAAGCAACAATTAATTTTGGATGGTAGGTCATAATACATGGTGTAACATTTGGTTTCCTAATTAATGCATACATAAAATTTTTATTTATTAATTTTGATACCATATATCTTAATCTTATAAAATAAAGACTAAATATGTATAAAAGAAATAATTTTTTACATTATATATATAAGTAAAAATTATGTAAACTATTTTATAGACCAAAAATATCATTATATTTTTAGAGTAAGACCGTAAATTTTTATGATATAACGTAATTCAAAAAACTAGATAGAATTACACTTAAAATATCCAAAATTCTTGTTTAAAAACAAAATAAATAACTTTCATTTGGTTAAAAAAAAAAACTAACAATATATATACATATCTATATCTATACCTATAAAGTAGTGAAAGTACAAAAGGGGTAAATGATTTTGTGAAAAAAAAATCCTTTTATTTTAAAAAAAGATAATATTCCTAAAAAATTTAAATTTAAAAGTTCAAATTTTAACCCAAAAAAACTTCTTTTGATTAAAAATTCAAAGCAAACTAAACGAGCAGTATATATAGTGTAAATCATTTTATAAGTAAAAAATAATTTATTATTATTTTTTAAAACTATGAGATAACCGGCAAGAATTAAGAACTTAAACAAGTGCTTAACCAATAGCAACAAAAATACAAATTTTAATTAATTTACAAATTATAGGACAAAAAATATTCACCTCTTTTGAGATTTGACAAAAAAACAAAGATTTTTCCTAAAGTTTCAAAAATGTCACATACCTCTCTTGAAATTTCAAAAATGTCATAGAATTCCACTTGTGAAGGAAAAAGTGAGTATTTGATGAGTGCTTATATACATGGTGTAGCCCAAGACCCAATACGCTTAAGTTTTTGGGTCAAATTGATGCTCAGCCGTGTGTATCAAGCACACTTTTAGACTCTTCCGATTTTAACAAGTGGTATCAGAGCCGACGGTTCATAATGTTAAGTGTGGGAGTGCGTGACCTAAGCTAAGAAGGATCCTCTAAACTGCCAAGATGAATCCAAATTGGGTCAAGATGTGGAAGGTAAGATTGGTTTGAAGGCACCATTTGGAATACAATCTGAAACACGTAAGATGACCCACTTGAGCAAACTGTTGGAGAATTTGTCTTGTAAGGGAGAAGATGACTTCTATTAAAGGGGGGAGCAGTTGGAACTCACATATGTTGAAACTTCTATTCAATGGGGAGTTAAAACTCACAAGTGAAAGGGAGATTGTTGAAAATTCAACTTGTGAAATTAATCTCACATTGAAAAAAAGTGAATATTTGACGGGTGCTTATATACATGGTGTAATTCAAGACCCAATAAGCTTAAGTTTTTGGATCAAATTAATGCTTACCCATGTGTATCAAACACACCTTTTGACTCTTCCGGTGCTAACATCACAAACCTCCCTTGAGGTCTAACAAAAAGGATACAAATCGTCCCTAAAAAATCTTATATTTTTGTAAAATATAAAGATAGATTTGTGCATTTTTGACAAATTTCAAGAAAAGTCATTGAAATTCTTAAAATCTCATGAGAGATTTTTGAAATATTTAAAATTTCAGGAGAGGTCATTATTTCTTTAGGTCAATGTCTTTTACCCTAAAAAATAATATTAAAATGCTTAAAATTATTTACAATCTTGTGTCTCCCTTCTTTGAATGAAAATGAGGAGTTGCGGGTCTTCTTAGGATTCATTATTTGCAATATTTATTTTTGTTTAGCCGCTCGTGGCGTTTAAGTTTCTTTCATTGGAGACTCCGAAGACCCCAACCAATTTTCTGGAAGCATTTCGTTGGTCAGAAGCATTACATACCTAATGGCTAATGGCTTACGTAAGCTATCATTAATAAAGCATTACGTACCTAATGGCTTACTTAAGCTATCATTAATTATTATTTTTGTCTTTTGTATTTATCAAAAACCTAAAAAGTCGAATGGGCTTTTGATTTGAGGGACAAAATGCGCACTATCATAATCAGCATAATGACAAAAACTCATGCGAGAGTTAATGCACTTCCATAATATAATTGTTTTGTGAAAATAAAAATAAAAATAAAAAATTCTGTTTAATCGTGACAAAAATTATAAGAAAATTTCACCTTATTTAATTAATTTTTTTTCAACATTTGTATAAAACTAAAAAAATAAAAGTCTTTTTTTTCAATTTTTTTATATTAATGTTGGAGAATTTAAAAATAGCTTATCATTTTTGCAATTTTTAAAAAATTAAAAAAGAAAAATAAAATATTTTTCTCAAAGTACCTTTGATTTTTAATTTCCGAACGCAATGTGCTATTTAAAATATCTTAATCTTCTAAGTTTTCTTAGCCATTCAAGAAAATATAAAACATAACATTTTTATTTTTTATTTTTATTTTTTTAAAAAGGATACTCCAACATCTAGCTACATGATTAATGTAGTGCCACATTAAAGTGTTGAGAGCTCCACTTAAAAAAATTCATCATATTTTCATATATTTATTTCAAAGACGTGTATTTTGTACTTTAAAAAATATTCATAATAAAAAATATTCAACTATTTCAAATTTTTTTTTTTTTCAACATAGCACAAAATATTTGAAGTAATGATTGATTGAAAAATACATCTTTATAAGTGTCACGCCCCGAACCGGCCAAGTGGGGCCTGAGGTATGATGTTATACATAGTTCTATATAAACACCCCAAAAAGGAATTTCCCAACATCTAGTATCCATATATACATCTCAGAAAAAAAAAAAAAAAAAAAAAACATAAACCCAAAAATACATCCATGATCTGTACCCTCTCACAAAAATGTTATGCACACAAACCTAGCATCGAGTTTTCTAAGCTCGATCACGCGGAGATCTTGAAAAAGATTAATTGTATAACGGGTGAGACACACCTCAATAAAACGAAATAGATTAATACGAGTGTGTGGCTATCATGAGTTTAGTGTATACAAAATATTATCAGTTGTTAATTAACTATAGTTATAAAATCATTCTTAACTCATACTTACACACACACACACACACATATTTATAAGTGAAAACTCCCAATGATAAGGAAGATTACACGCCCATATAGGTACCTTCCCTTTATTTTAATACCATCACAACTACAAAGACACTCACTTTACTCAGTAAGCCCTCGGGATTAAATTTATAAGCGAAGTTTCTGAGAATAGGAAATATTATATGCCCATACATATAACTTCCCTCGGCTCTGGTAACAGACTGTAATTATTAGGGCACTCACCTTTCTTAGCAAACCCTCAGGCGAAAAGTTTACTTTACCCAAAATACATATAATACTACTATATTTAATACATTTAATATGTTGTTACTTTACTATGTATGTTGTTATCTCTGTAAAACCCAACTCTTCATGATCTCTGTCTTTCATATATTACCCAGCTCTTCATATACTCTACTCTGTTCTCTTATCACATACTCTGTTTTCACATTTTACATCCTCTATCTTCATATATTCTGTATTCACATACACTGTTTTGTATTTATATGCACTGTTCTATTATACTCGGGTTAAATCTACAATTATGAATTTAGAACTCACTGTGAGATGGATAAAAATCGACATGCTTCCCATCTTGACAGGTTGTGCGACCCGTAGGCTGGACTTAACCTTGGTCAGCCCACCAGATTAAATCGATTCCCAACTCTTTAGTCTGCTTGTCCAATTGGCTTTCCCATGCTAGTCTAGACTTTAGGGGGAACACTACCCTTCACAACTCAATTGACTATTCAATACCAACACTTTCTCTAAGATGTGTTGTTGTACTAAGCTCTCTATAACTCTCACAACGGTACCGTGCATACTATGGTCCACTGAAGTTCTCATGTAATGCCCCAACCTGGGTTTGCCAGGGAGCACTACGTCTCTTCTCCTCCACCTGGACCAGACAACAGGGGCCGAGACTTATCGGACTAATGACTAGCCCCACAGACTAACACGTGTTCTTTTCAGTATGTTTTATCCTCACTCACACACTTCCTGAGAAAACTTTCCAAAAGGTCATCTATCCTAAGATTACTCAAAGTAAAGCACGCTTAACCATGGAGTTTTAATGGGAAGCCTCCCGAAAAGAAAGGTACACATTGTTGATATGGGTAGTAACATCTAATCTTTTTTAAGCCTTTCTTCTACAGGGTAGCACATTCTTCCCCACTTACAAAATGCAACGTCCTCATTGCGAACCCACATTTCCAAACCCAAGCGATGTGAATCTCATCACACTTCTGATTGAGTAATTGCTCAGATACCATTTTGTAACGCCCCAAGCTAGGTCTGCTCGGGAATACTGTGTCTCTCCTTCTCCACCTGGACTAGACAACAAGGGGCGGGCCTTATCGAACTAATGACTAGCCCCACATAACAACACATGTCCTTTTCAGTATGTTTTGTCCTTACTCACACACTTCCTGAGAAAACTTCCCAGAAGGTCACTCATCCCAAAATTACCTCAAGCTAAGCACGCTTAATCGTGGAGTTCTTGTGAGGTTCCCGAAAAAAAAGGTGCACCTTGTTGACATGGGTAGTAACATCTAATCCTTTTTAAGTCTTTCTTCCACCGAGTATCATATCTCAAACCATATATTGCAATTTAACATTAATATTCTGCTTTGATTAAACAATTCTAAATACAATATAATCCCAACGCATTTTAGTATTTCTGATATATTATACATATTTTATAACTCAACACAGTATTTATATTTTTCCACATGCCACACGATTTGAATAATACACATGTAACATCCTCAAATTCTATCCATTTATTTTATTTTATATATATATCCATACCTAAGCAGTGGGAACACATATCATATAATCATTCACATATATACTATACAATACCAGAAACTAGTATATACAGACCATAGCCATACAAAAATACCCCTCCAACATCATCTACTCAAAATATACACAACTTTGTCAAAAACTCACCCTATAACCAGGAAAATCAAAATACTCTCAATCCGCGAGCCTGATCTGCTCGCCTAATTGGCTCACCTGAAAAATGTTAAATTAATGGGGTGAGTCGACGCTCAGTAAGTGAAAATATGCTATTACTAGTGTGTGACAACTAAGTTAAGAGTACTTTTAAATAGTAACTGAACTGTAATGAAATGAATAATCTGTAAAGCATATCTTTCTTTCACAATTTAAAATATACTATATCGTCTGTATTTTCTACTTTTCATACTGATAATACCATACTATACTTATCATATACTGTAAAACTGTATACGTATACATAACTGTGCTTTATCCCTAGGACTATGTACGTCATGATTTGACCTCTCATGATAGGGTTGTGCGGCGCGTAGGCGGGACTTAACCTGGTCGGCTCTCTAGGTAAGTCATCATACTCTACACTACCTCAACCCGACCAAACTGCATCCACTCCTAACCGTGGGACTGACTGCTACCTCGTCTAACTAGCCCCCTCAACCTAGTGTATTAGGGAGCTACATCCACTCTGAGCACGGTTAGATGGTACCCACACATTATTTGAAATATGTGGTTACACTCTATCTGTATATAGCAACGGTACCGGGCTCTGTAACCGTATCTGTCTATAAACTTTTCACAGGGATTTGATACTATATACATATATACATATATACTCTTTTACTGTTTTCATCATGTTCCCCAAAATTACCATAACGTTATCTTTATGTACTGTAAATACTATAATCTCTGTATACTGTATCTGTAGCGTCTTGATGCTACCTCTATATATCTATCTGTAGATTCTGTCTATATACTTTGTATGTTATGGTAATATGAAAAACATGGCATGCTATAACACTATACATACTGTTCTGTATAAAACTGTAATATATATACTGATCTGAGTAAAACTGTATACATATACATGTATATGTATATATATATATATATATATACATATATATATCTGCCTCATGAAACTATTCGTATAAAAGTTGTATATGCATGTAAATTTCTCTGTATAATCTCTGTGCATTCAGTATAGTATGATACATTATAAAAGCTATATAAATTCTTCATCACGTGAAAATTTACTCAGGCCACACAAGCATTTAAATTCATATTCTGTAAATACTATATAATAAACTAGTATAAATATGTGTTTATGAAATCTCTAATAGCATTATGGAAACTCTTAGCATAGCATATTTCCCTTACCTTAACTTTGAAAAGCCCCTATAAAATTTTGGTTCTATACCCACAGGGTTCCTAACTCAACATCCTCAAAACATAATCCCCTAGAACAAAATATTAGTATTTTCTTACCTACAACATTTCTTATAACTGAGAGAAAGACAAATACTGAATAAGATGCCTTACCCTAAGATTGGGACGAAATCCAAACCGACTTTTCCAACGATCAACTTCGGCAAACTTGCAGAGAATTTTTCTAGGAGCGTCGTGGTAGCCTCAGATCTTCGATCTGGTGAGAAATAGGCCCGGAACCGAAGAGAGAAGTGAGAGAGAGAGAGAGAGAGAGAGAGAGAGAGAGAGAGAGAGAGAGAGAGAGAGAGGAGTGCTGAAAATGGGTAAAAACCCAGATTTTTTCACTATTTATACTGCCAGATTCGTCAACGAAACACATCACCTCGTTGATGAGTCCTTCATTAAATTCGTCGACGAAACCCTGTATTCATTGATGAAATTCAGAGCAGCCCATATCCGTCTCTCGGTATTTTCTCGTCGACGAAACCCTGTATTCGTTGACGAATTTCCTGGCAATTCCTTGAAATTATTATTATTATTATCTCCAAAATGCGATGTCGTTGACGAAGTCTACTGCCTCCTTTGTTTCCTATTTCCATTTTCCTCTCTCTTTAATATTTAAATATCAGTATTTTCCAGGTCGCTACAACGCATATTTGTATAAGTACTGAAATAATAAGTCAATTTATGTTCATTATCTGCTCTACTGAAAATATAGGTTAAATTATCATCACAATTTATCATACACTCAAAATAAGCGTTAATAAGCAAAACGGAAATAATTAACCCTACTCACCTTGACCAATTTTTAGAAAATGTAAAACAATTCCGATAAATCATTTCAACCAGTCAAATTATCCAGAGAATTCATTACTGAAATCCTATAACCTTTTTTCTTTATTTTAATCGGTTCATTTTAAAAAATAATAGCTATTAACTCAACCCAAAGCTCAAAAATTTCAGTTTAAATGTTTGGCTTTCAAAACTTGCATGATAATCATATACATACACATATAATTTCTATTTTAACCGATAAAATTTACAAAACAACTGGCTTAATCTATTCCCCTTATCTTATTCATGGAGTCTGTGCCTGTAAGATTCCTAAACCGATGCCTACGGCGTTCTGAGCACAAACCTTGTAACCACATATTTTAATATAATAAATTAAGTACTGGAATAGTAATTATTTTAATATCCCTAGGCTCACACACTCCCGTTAGCTAGTTAAAATCTAAACGGGGGTATGATCCACTTCACATATTTAAATTTAATCTCTAACATATTAAAAAAAATACTAATATGATCAAATCCTTGCAGTTTAATCTAATTTCAAAATATTCCCTGAATTCTAATTTAATCCAATCACTGCAATTTAACTTAATTCCAAAATGTTCCCCAAAAAATCTATTTAATCAAATTCCCACAGTTTAATTTAATCCTAAGAATATCTCCAAAAATTCTAATATAATCTAATCCTATAGTTTAATTTAATCCTAGGAATATTTTCAAAAATCTAATTTAATCAATTCCCTACAATTTAATTTATTCCCAAAACACTCCAAAAAATCTGATATAATTAAAGACTACAATTTAATCGATGAAAATTTTAAAACAACCCACATAATTTGTACTCTTCATCTTAACCTTGGAGTGGTGTCTAGAAAGCCTAGTTCAAAAATCTGCTTTGGTTAAATTGACGAGGATCGACACTAAGCCCTAGAAATGGCGTTTGATTGTCAATTAGGTTAAAAATTTGAGAGAAATTGAGAAGAGAGAGTGGGTTTACTTTACCCCAGGAGTGGTGCCTACAACGCTCTTACGAAAAATCCACTCTGGTTAAATTGACGATAGCAGAGAATGAAACCCAACGGTATTTTTCATTTTTCAATCGACCGAGTATTTGCCAAGAAAATGAGGAGAGAGAGAGAGAGAGTGGAGGTGAAGGAGAGAGAGTTGGTGAGAGAGAGCTGAGAGACTGGCAATCCCAAATTCAATTTTTTTCTTACTCTCTCGATGCTTATAGAATAAGCAAATGTAAAGATCTATTAAATACGTATATTATATTAGTATTATATATATATATTCATCATATTATTTATTTAATTACTTTAATTTAATCATAAATAATTAATTAATTTTAAATTTTTTTCCTGGGTTACTACATTTTCCCCTCCTTTAAAGAATTTCATCCTCGAAATTCGCTACCTAATCATTTTACATAACTCTGGAATTAACTAACCATCTTCATACCACTAGTTTCAATATACTCCACAGATATGCCTATATACATTACTTAACATTCAAATCCTCAATTAAAAAAAACATCAAACATCCAACTTGACCACAAACCGTCAAATCACCAAATTCTCCTTCAAAGACTTTTCCTCACAATCAACGAACCTAATCTTCAAGTTCAAGTTCTCGTCTCTCTCTGCTCGAAAACATCACCGTTGATGGATTTAACATGGTTTTTTGAAACTGACGATTGAATTAGAAAATCACAGAAGTTCGTCAAGGGATTTTTGCCTCCAAGCTACAAAAAAAAACTCAAAATTCCTAACAATATCTTAATCTACCCATTCCTATCCTCATCTTAACTCGATCCTATACTGTAGTATTAATCCATCATAGAGTCTACATAACCTAACAACCTAAAGCTCTAATACCACTCTGTCATGCCTTGAACCCGCCAAGTGGGGCCCAGAGTGTGATGTGATCCAATCACCCGTGTCTGATATCATAACCTCAATCATGTAGCGGAAAAATAAATAAACATCCTCATTAATATACCAGAGCTCTATATAAACACCCCAAATAGGAACTTCCCAACATCTAGTATCCATATATACATCTCAGAAAACAAAAACAAAAAACATAAACCCAAAAATATATCCAAGATCTGTACCCTCTCACAAAAATGGTATGTCAACAAACCCAACCCCGAGCTCGCTAAGCTCGGTCACGCGGAGGTCCTGAAAAAGATGAATTATATAACGGTTGAAACACATCTCAATAAGACGGAATAAATTAATACCAGTATGTGGCTATCATGAGTTTAGTGTATACAAAATATCATCAATTGTTAATTAACCACAGTTATAAAATCATTCTTAGCCCATACTCTCTCACTCTCTCTCTCTCTCTCTCTCTCACACACACACACACACACACACAATTATTTATAAGTGAAAGTTTCCAAGGATAGGGAAGATTACACACCCCATACATGTACCTTCCCTCTACTCTAATACCATCACAACTATCAGGTCACTCACCTTACTTAGTAAGCCCTCGGGGTTATGTTTATAAGCGAAGTCTCTAATAATAGGGAATATTACACACTCATATATGTAACTTCCCTCTGCTCTGGTACCAGACTGTAATTACCAAGACACTTGCCTTTCTCAGCAAGCCCTTGGGCGGAGAGTTTGCTTCAGCCCAAATACATATAATACTACTATATTTGATATATTTAATATGTTGTTACTTTACTCTGTATGCTGTTATCTCTGTAAAACCCAACTCTTCATAATCTCTGTCTTTCATATATTACCCGACTTTTCATATGCTCTGTTTTCATATACTCTACTCTGTTCTCTTATCACATACTTTGTTTTCACATTTCACATCCTCTGTCTTCATATATTCTGTATTCATATACACTATTCTATATTTACATGCATTGTTCTATTATACTCGGGTTAAATCTACAATTGTGAATTTAGAACTCACTGCCAGATGGATAAAAACCAACATGCTTCCCCCCATGATGGGTTGTGCGGCTCGTAGGCTGAACTTAACCCTAGTCAGCCCACCAGAGTTAAATCAATTTCCAACTCTTCAGTCTACTGGTTCGATTGGATTTTCCATGCTGGTCTAGACTCCAGGGGGAACACTACCCTTCATAGCTCAATCGACTATTCAATACCAATACTCTCTTTAAGACGTGTGGTTGCACTAAGCTCTCCATAACTCTCGCAACGGTACTGTGCGTACTATGGTCCACCGGAGTTCTCAAACCATACATTGCAATTTAACATGAATATTCTGCTCTAATTAAACAATTCTGAATATAATATAATCCCAACACATTTCAGTATTTCCAACGTATTATACATATTTCATAACTCAACATAGTATTTACATTTTTCCTCATGCCACACGATTTGAATAATAAACGTATTTGTATAACTACTAAAATAATAAGTCAATTCATGTTCATTATCTGCTTTAGTGAAAATATAAGTTAAATTATCTGATACCAAATGTTGATTTAGGTGTAATCCCAAGAGGGGGGGTGAATTGCGTATTTTTAAATTCTTTTGGATTAATTACCACTTAATCCCGATTTCTATGTTTAACAAATTAAATGTAGGAGTTTGAGGCTGATTTAAATTTATTTTATCAATGAATTCTTTTTATCCAATTAAGTGGGTGTGAGGTTATTCAAACAAACACACATGAAATATAAGTAATGAAATGCAGTGCAGAAAATAAAAAAAGTAAGGGAAGAGAGAAGGCAAAAATGATTTTATGAGGTTTAGCCAACTCGGCTTACATCCTTGCCTTGAGCAACCCACTCAAGGATTACACTAAAATCCCTGCTCCTTAAATTGGGACGGAACTTCCCTTACATCCGCTATTTACAAGAGGCACAACTTCCTCCTCACTCGGTTCACAATTCGAATCGTGATTACAATTACAATTTTAAATCTACAAAACAACTCAAGATTCGCTTCTAACAAAGCTAGTGAGTACAATCGAAATTCCTAACACATATCCGTATGATGAAACTTGAAGCTCAGTATGAATGAAACGATACAATCGTTATATAAATGAAATGCTTCAATCGATTTCCCTTTTATCAAATCTCCCAAGTAATGATTTATCTAAAAGCTTTGGAGAAAATTAGGATTCTAGTTCTCTTTGCGAAAATGTTCGAATATCAAATGTGAACTTAACAAAAACTTTGTTTTGAATATTATGTCGATCAAAATCAAAAACTTTCTTTCAAATATTCAATCACACAATGATCTTTGTAATATGCAAATATATATATATATATATATATATATATATATGATTTCCAAAGATAAAAAATTGAATATAATGTTTTCCAAAAAATATCCCTTAATAAAATAAACAGTTATGAACACTAATGATATTTAATCAAGTAGTTTTAAGATATCTAAAATATAAAGCCTGAAGACACTTGAATCAAAACTGTTTAACCAATGGCAAAGACCTTTCTTGAGTAGTGATCTTATTTAAATAATCTATAAGTAAATACACTCAAGATCAATCACTCAGCTTATGTTCAATAACCGATTTTGAGATGAAAATTTCTTTGACAAATATATATATCAACAAACAAATTAGTGTATACGAAAAACTCTATGAGAATAAGTATTAACGTGCAGATTGATTTACCAAACCTCAATACCAAAAGGAGTGCACAATGATTGCTAGATTGTCTTTTGAAAATTGAGATAGCCTTAACTCAGATTCGATATAAGAACTTTGAAATCCCAATCTAAAGTTTCAGCAGTGTGTTCAAAGTTGTGCTAAACGTGCAATCTCCTCAATCGTATGCCAAAGGTTTGTTCTACTCTCTTCTCTTCAATCTTAGCTCTAACACTAGGGTTTAGATGTTCAATATATAGGTATCTTGCCCTTAGAATAAATCTCAACCGTTGCTCTCATTAAAAATTAAAATTTTAAACTTTCCTGTAGGTTCAGATGACTGAGGGTTAAGGGCTAGATGACTGAAGTTCCTTAGAGTTTCAAAAAATTAACCTGAACATAAGGTCAGACGACTAAAGTTAGGGTTTAGTCTTCTGAAGTGGAGGGTTCAGACGACTGAAGTCTGAGTTCAGTCTTCTGAGGTGCTTCCGTCAGGTTCTATGTTTCACCATAAATTTTTCAGACAACTGAACTTAATTTTCGGTCTTTTGGAAAAATTCTTCAGATGACCGAGCTTAACTTCGGTCTTCTGAAGTTCACTCTTCAGACGACTGAACTTGAAGTTCGGTCTTTTGAACCGAACCTTTCCTGAATTTTTCTTTTTAATTTCAAAAATCTATTTTTCTTTCTTTTTTTCTTGGCTCTTTTATTAAACATTTTTCGGGGTTTTAAAAATATCTCTAAGTCCATGAATGTCCCCTAATGATGTTTATGAGATGCATGAGTCCTAAGGTCATTCTAGGATATATGTTGAGCTTCAAATAAAATTCCCATGACGATCTTGAACTTGCTGCTTGCATTTTCATTCTTATACTCTTTTAGTTCCATGGATTGTGCCAAGATATGTATGTTTTAATCTTCATGGCTTCCATGACTTGTTATCCTTCCCTGTATGCTAAATATTGTTCCTGTTCATAATCTTAAAGCACAGATCAAATACCAAGTGGTTTGTATTTGAGACTCTGAAAAATTGCCCACTTGATGAGCACGACTCATGAGGCAACAAAGGAGTGAGCACGACTCACCCATAATGGCCCATCTAATGAGCACAACTTATGAGATAACAAAGGAGTGGGCACGACTCACCTATAATGATCCATCTGATGAGCAAAACACACGAGACCCTAAAAACTTGCCCACTTGATGAGCACGGCTCATGAGGTATATAAGATTGAGCACGATTTATGAGGCATATAGGAGTGAGCATGGCTTACCCGTGTTGGCCTATCTTATGAGCAGAGCTTGTGAGGATAGACCTGCCCATAAATTTATTACTACTTTTAAATAAGATAAATTTATTTCAAATATTCGAGAGTATTAGGGGGGCCAACTGATACACCTAAAATTGACAAGTATGCCCATAGGGGCGGATAGTTGTAAGGCTAACATTGGACAACATTTGATGTCTCACATAATTGCCTTCAGGTTATCCATAACCCCTAATGTGGTTACAAAAGCTACTATTGATGTCCTGTATAACCACCTTGAGTTATGTTGTTTTTGTCCCACATTGGTAGAATACTTACACATTAGTATAAAAGGTTGTTTTGAATTTTTTATATTATTTGTCCCACATTGGAGAGAAGTGTTTTTAGACTTGAGGTTGAAGCTATATAAAGAGCTCAACTCTTCATTTGTAAAACACACCTTAAAGTTGTACTTTGTCAAGAAGTAATGGATTGATCATCGGCGCCCAAGGATGTAGGTAATTCTACTCGTAAATTTCTTGTCTTGTTCTTTTTATTGCTTTATTATTAGTTTCTGCATTGCTTTAATTTCTTATATATTCAGTAGCAATAGTTGTACTATTGGTGTTTGACACAAGTGGGGTGCCCGTCACAACAATTGGTATCAGAGCTAGGTTGAATAGTGTTGATATGGAGGTGTTCCTCTGTTAGGATCCTTGATTTCACGTTTGATGCCTAAGAAAGACCTTGTCTAAGCGAGTGCTCAGAGACCATTGTGGCTCAGTCGCTTCTTAGAGGTCGGCCAAGTCAAAGTGGAATTTCATAGGATAAAACAGAGTAGACATAGTTGGTACATACTATTCATCCTAGGCCTTTTGCTTTGTTGGTTGCTATTGAATATATAGAAGATGACAGAAACTAGTGTAGCAGTAGAAGAAACTCTGTCCACACGAACTCCAACCCCTTCGGCTTCGACATCATCATCATCGACGATAGCTAATGCTCGGTTTGAGGTGGAGAAAATTGATGGTACCAATAATTTTGGTATGTGGCAATGTGAGGTGATGGACATCTTGTATCAACAAGAATTAGATATTGCTTTAGATGATAAACCAGTAGATTTGGGTGATAGAGATTGGGAAAAGATTAATCGTCAGGCATGTGGTACGATTCGTTTGTGTCTCGCCAAAAATCAGAAATATTGTGTTATGAGGGAGACATCTGCAAAGAAATTGTGAAAGTCATTGGAAGATACATTTATGACCAAGAGTCTGGAAAATCGGCTCTATTTGAAAAAGAAATTGTTTCGCTTCTAGTATCAACCAGGTATTTCGATTAATAACCACATAAATGCTTTCAATAAAATTTTGGCCAATTTGTTAAATTTGGATGAAAAGATGAAATATGAGGATAAAGCCATATTGTTACTGAATTCTTTCCCTGATGAGTATGAACATTTGACCACCACTTTATTGTATGGGAAAGATAAAGTTACTTATGATGCTGTTTGTACTGCATTGATTAGTACTGAATGCAGAAAGAAGGATCAGAGGGTTCATAAGGAAACAGCAGAAGCATTAACAATAAAGGGACGTTCTCAGAGTCGTATGCTTGGAAGGAAGAGTAAATCTCATTGGAGGAGTAAATCTCGTGGGAGACCTGCTAAAGATGAATGTGCCTTTTGTTGTGAGAGAGGGCATTGTAATAAAGATTGCCCTAAATTACAGCAGAAAAATAAATGCAAAGCACATTCTAATGCCAATATAGCCAATGATGATGGAAGTGAGTCAGATTTGTATCTTGTTGGAACATTTTCGTCACATTATTTTGGTGAGTAGATTTTAGATTCAAGTTGTTCTTATCACATGTGTCCCAATAGGGAATGATTTTCTAATTTTGAAGAATTAGATGGTGGGGTTGTTTTTATGGGAAATGATAATACTTGTAAAACAACTGGAATAGGATCAATACAGTTGAAATATCAAGATGGAACTATTAAGACCTTGACTGATGTTAGGTATGTTCCAAGCCTAAAGAAGAATCTGATTTCATTGGGTGCCTTAGAATCTAAAGGGTTCACTATTACTTTGAAAGATGGAACCTTAAAGATTAAATCAGGTGCGCTGGTGGTGATGAAAGGAATAAGGAAAAATAATTTGTATTATTTACAAAGTAGTACAGTTATTGGCTCAGCAGCTGTTGTTTCTGAGAAAGATACAGGTTCAAATACAACCAGGTTATGGCATATGCGATTAGCACATGTAGGAGAAAAATCTTTGCAACAATTAGCTAAACAAGGTTTGTTAAATGGTGCAAAGGTGTGCAAACTATAATTTTGTGAGCATTGCATTCTGGGAAAACAAACTAGAGTGAAATTTGGCACAGCAATCCACTAGACTGAAGTTATTTTAGACTACATCCATACAGATGTATGGGGGCCCACAAAAACTGCTTCGTTGGGTGGTATGCATTATTTTGTCACTTTTGTTTATGATTTTTCTAGAAGAGTTTGAGTGTATTCTATGAAACATAAAAATGAAGTGTGTGATATTTTCCTTAAGTGGAAAAAATTAGTTGAAACTCAAACTAGCAAAAAGAATAAACGACTCATATCAGATAATGGTGGTGAATACATGAGTGACCCGTTTGTGAAGGTATGTCCAGATGAAGGTATTGCTCGACACTTCACAGTTCGAAATACACCACAACAGAATGGGGTGGCAGAGCGCATGAACCAGACTTTACTAGAGAAAGTTTGATGTATGTTGTCTAATGCTGGGTTAGACAAAACGTTTTGGGCTGAGGCTGTTAGATATGCATGTCATCTCATTAATCGTCTACCATCATCTGCAATAGGGGGAAAAACACCCTATGAGGTATGGTCTGGAAAGCCTACTAGTGATTATGATTCTTTACATGTATTTGGTACTATGACTTATTATCATGTTAAAGAATCTAAGTTGGATCCAAGAGCCAAGAGAGCAATATTCTTGGGGATAAGTGCAGGAGTCAAAGGATATCGTCTTTGGTGTCTAAAGACGAAAAAAATGATTTTAAGTAGAGATGTAACTTTTGATGAACTTGCGATGATGAAGAAAATAATACGCAAGGAGTCACGAGTTGAAGAGAAGACTAGTGGTACTCAACAACAGGTGGAGGTTGAGACAATTTTGAGAAACCCAGTGAGAAATGAGACTACACAAGGTAACTCTCCAGTTACGATGGGGAGAGGAGATTTCAATTCGAGAATCTTCACAGCAATAAGAATTAATTGTTTCTCAAAGGCCAAGACGAGAAAATCGAAAACCTGCTCGGTATACTGATATGGTGACCTATGCACTTCCAGTTGTGGATGATAATGTTCCTTACACTTTCAAAGAAGCAATGAGGAACTCTGAATCAGACAAGTGAAAAAAAGCAATGGATGAAGAAATGCAGTCTCTTCATCAGAATCAGACTTGGGAGCTAGCCCAACTGCCCAAGGGTAAGAAAGCAATTGGTTGTAAATGGGTTTATGTAAAGAAAGAAAGATTTCCAGATGCAAATAATGTTCACTTCAAAGCTAGATTGGTAGCTAAGGGCTACGCACAGAAGGAAGACATTGATTATAATGAGGTATTTTCTCCAGTTGTTAAACATTCTTCCATTCGAATTTTTTTGGATTTGGTAGCACAATTTGATCTTGAACTAGTTCAACTTGATGTAAAAACTGCATTTTTACATGGTGATTTGGAAGAGGAAATCAATATGACTCAACCAGATGGATTTCAGGTTGCTGGAAAAGAAAATTGAGTATGTAAACTGGGTAAATCGTTGTATGGTTTAAAATAGTCTCCAAGACAGTGGTACAAACGATATCATCAGTTTATGATGAGTCAAAAGTACATCAGAAATAAACATGATCATTGTGTTTATTTCCGTAGACTATAAAATGGATCTTTTATATATTTACTCTTGTATGTTGACAATATGTTGATAGCTTCAAAGATTAGGGAAGAAATCAACAAATTGAAAAGTTAGTTAAATCAAGAGTTTGAGATGAAAGATCTTGGTGGAGCAAAGAAGATACTTGGCATGGAGATTCGCAGAGACAGAATGAGAGGAAGAGTTAGTTTGTCTCAGAAACAATATTTGAAGAAGGTAGTACAAAGTTTTGGCATGTCTGAGCAGTCAAAACCAGTAAGCACTCCTCTTGCTCCTCATTTCAAACTTAGTGCTGCTTTATCTCCTAAATCAGAGGAGGAACGTAAGTATATGTCACAAGTTCCTTATGTAAGTGCTGTTAGTAGTCTGATGTATGCAATGGTTTGTACTAGACCTGATATTTCACAAGTTGTTAGTATGGTGAGCAGGTATATGCATGATTCGGGTAAAGGACATTGGCAAGCTGTGAAATGGATTTTGAGATATATTATGAATACGATTGATATTAGTATAGTATTTGAGAAAAATAATACTATTGATTAACATGTTGTTGGATATGTGGATTCGGATTTTGCAGGTGATTTGGATAAACGTCGATCAACTATTGGATATATTTTTACATTTGCTAATGGTCTAGTGAGTTGGAGGTCTACTTTATAGTCTACCATTGCCTCGTCTACAACAGAAGCAGAGTACATGACAGCGTCAGAGATTGTTAAGGAAGCTATTTGGTTGTAGGGTTTACTTGAAAATTTGGGAGTTGTTCAGAAGCACATTGTTATGTTCTGTGATAGCCAAAGTGCTATTCATTTGGCAAAGAACCAAGTCTACCATGCACGAACGAAGCACATCGACGTTCGGTTTCATTTTATGCGGGATATTATTGATGGAGACAAGATACTTATTCAGAAGATTGCTACAACTGAAAATCCCGCAGATATGTTGACCAAGATTGTGACAACAATCAAGTTCAAATATTGTTTGGACTTGATCAATATCCTGCAATCTGAGTATTTTTGGAAGGTGCCGATGATGTGGAAGTCCAGGAAAATGTTGGTGATTGAAAAATTTGTTGAATTTATCGTCAAGGTGGAGATTTGTTGTTTTTGTCCCACATTGGTAGAATACTTCCACATTAGTATAAATGTAGTTTTGAATTTTTTATATTATTTGTCTCACATTGGAGAGAAGTGTTTTTTAGACTTGAGGTTGAAGCTATATAAAGAGTTCAACTCTTCATTTGTAAAACACACCTCAAAGTTGTACTTTGTCAAGAAGTAGTGGATTGATCATCGGCACCCGAGGACGTAGGTAATTCTATATCGAACCTCGTAAATTTCTTGTCTTGTTCTTTTTATTGCTTTATTATTAGTTTCTACATTACTTTAATTTCTTATATATATTCAATAGCAATAGTTGTAGTATTGGTGTTTGACACAAGTGGGGTGCCCGGCACAACAAGTTACACATAACCCCCTAAGTATAATGACGAGTAACCTATAACCCCTCTAAGCATAATGACATACACATAAATGCCAAGCTGAAGGGGAGCATGCTTTCATCACTATATAAAGGGGATCTCAGGAGGAGGTAAGCATCTCATTCTTACTCGCTCTTCACTTACTATTATAATCTGAATCTCTCATTCCCTAACTTAGGCATCGGAGTGATCCCTCAAAGTACACCCTGAATCCTCTAAGCTATCCTCGTTTGGTTCTTTTCAGGTGGTCACGGTATAAGGATGATTTACGAAAAGCCACTCATTTTTTGGCAACAACACTTCCTTCTTTTATATATAAATTAATAATGACTATGGATCCATAAATATTCTAAAGAATAGCATTCCACAATTAAAAATTAATAATTGGTATAATAATTTCTTAACTTGGACCGACGGATATCGACACTAACTGGTCACATCAACACTTTCTTCCTATGAAAAGTAATTAAGAAACAAGGTGTTATGTGTGTATACACTTGATTTGTCAAAGCAATATTAAATTAAAAATATTTAAAAATAATAATCAATTCAATAATGCGAAAAGGCTTTATATTAGTCTCAACACTTAAGCAAACAATTAATTTTGTTTAGTTGGCTCGGTGGTTTGTTTCCTCACCCGGTTCAAATCCCCTTGCGAAGATCCTCCCTAGTTTTAGAAAGAGGGGGACTTTGGGGTAGGAGAGGGGTAGGGGGGTGTTGCTTGGTTTACGACATTCTTGCATCATATCTTTATCCTTAATAATAATAATAATAATAATAATAATTTTGTATGGTCGGTCATAATATAAAGTTTAACATTTAGTTTCATAATTAATACATATATGAAAATATAAAAATTATATTATTTTGTGGAAAAAATATTATTTTCTTTTAAAAGTAGGTTAAAAAATGTCTAAAAATAAAGTTTTATACCATATATCTTAATCTTATAAAATAAAGACTACAGATAAGTGAACATTGTGTTAAAAGAAAAATATCATTATCTTTTTAAAATAGGACTAAATATTCCTAGAGGAGGTAGCTTTTATAATATAAATTAATTCAAACAAAATTAGATAAAATTGCAATTAAAATGTCTGAAAATTCTTGTTTAAAAATAAAATAAAGAACTTTCATTTGGTAAAAAAAATAAAATGAACTAACAATACATATACAAATCTATATCTATAAATTAATGAAAGTACAAATGGGATAAATAATTTTTTGAAAAAATATCGCTAAATTTTAAAATAAGATAATATTCTTAAAAATGTAAATTTAACTAAAATTAGATAAAATTATATTTATAAAATATATTTTGGGTTGGCTAATATTTAAACCCAAAAATACTTCATTTGATTAAATGTTGATCTTTGAACTTCTTCACTTTTCATTGAAAATAAAAATATCGATTTTTCACAGGCTCACGTGAAAGAAAAAGAGAGAATGAAATAACTTAAACTTCACTTGCACCATTATCTTTCTTTTTTTACATATAAATAAATAATGATCGTGAATCCGTAAAGATTCTAAAGAACAACATTACTCATGATTTCTTAATTGGGATCAATGGATATCATCACAAATGGATCATATCAACACTTTATTCTATAAAAATTATTTAATAGACGAGGTGTTATGTGTGTATGCACTTGGTTTATCAAAGTAGATGTTAAATTAAAATATATAAAAAAAAAGTCAATTTAATAATGAAAAAAAAAAACTTTATATTATTCTTTAACTCTTAAGCAACAATTAATTTTGTATTATCGTCATACAACATGGTGAAACATTTGGTTTTCGATCAATACATATATAAAATTTTTATACATTAATTTTGATACCATATTTCTTAATCTTATAAAATAAAGACCGAACATTTCTAAAAGAAATAAAGTTTTACTGTATATAAGTAAAAATTGTGTAAATCATTTTATAAACCAAAAATATCATTATACTTTTAAAGTAAGACTAAATATTTCTAAAAAATTAAAATTTTATAATATAAAGTAATTCAAAAAATTACATGAAATTGCTTTTAAATATCCAAAATTTTGTTTAAAAATAAGATAAAAAACTTTCATTTGGTTAAAAAAATAAAGTAAACTAATAATATATATATATATATATATATATATATCTATTTCTATATCTATAAATTATTAAAAAGTACAAAAGGGATAAATGATTTTGTGAAAAAATATCCTTATATTTTAAAAGAAGATAATATTCCTCAAAATTTGAATTTAACTAAAATTAGATAAATTTATATTTATAAACTATATTTTGGATTAGCTAAAATTTTAAACCCAAATAAACTTCATTTGATTAAAAGCAAACTAAACAAGCAGTATATATATATATATAGTGCAAATCATTTTACAACTAAAAAATATTATTATTATTATTTTTTAAAAAAAGGGGTAAAGAAATTCTAGAAAAAAATTCAAGAAAAATTAGACAGTAGATATTCATTTAATAAAATATTTTAAATGGTATAGGAAAAAATTCATTCAATTGAAAAAATAAATTTAATGGTACTGCAAATAATAAATAATCAATATATCTCAAAATAAAATAGGAAAATTCTTGACCTTAGAGTACTCCCATATAATTTACCTGATATTTAAAATAAAACTAACCAAATGATCATTAGGTACCAAAAAAAAAAAATTTATTAATATTGGAAAAGTAGAAAGCAACACGTGGTATCTTTATAGTTATTCAAGAAAACCAAAAATAAAAAAATAAAATCATTTTCCATAAATCAACAAGACCTGAAGCTTCAGATCAAAATTTGCAGCTTCCCCGCGTCTCAATAGCATAAAGCTGTTCTTCGGTACTTCCCAGGGCCTCCTCTTCTTCATCATCTTTCTTATGTTTTTTCTTATCCATTTTTTGCTGGGCTTTTTTTCCATTATTTTGCCTTAATTTGGAACTGTGCAGGTCAGATCCCCTCAGGGCTCTCTCTCTCTGACTCAGATGATACCAGTAGTAATTTCTAGTACCAACCACGAGTCCATGACATGAAGGCTGCAAAGCTTCATAAGCTGATGATAAACACCAAGCCTGCCATCTGCTGCCGGTACAATCCAAAAATCAACTATTTGAAGCTACACTACTACCAGCAAGAGTGTCGAAAGGAACCCAACTTGGCCCAGAATCTGACTAGGAACCCCATCAGCACCACTCTGTCGCCTTCGCCAATTTTAAAATTTCACTAAAATTACACATACACTCGATCATCATCAAACAACCCTTCACTTCACCCGCTTGCCCTGCCCAAATCCTGGTTAAAATATTTCGGATGCCCATTAAAATGTTGACAGATGGGTGCGCTCAGCAACCAGCATGGTAGCATCAGCAGCAGGTGGCCCAACCAAAGTGTCATCCAAATTTTAATTTGGAGAATTCTAATTAATGGGCCATCGTCAATCACCCCCATATTAATTTGCAGCTCCTTTTGTCTTGTTAGGCCCCAGGGCTCGGCAAGTGGACGCGTGGGTGACTCCAGTACTCTCCTCAACCACCATCCATCCTCGCCAACACTTGGCCTCCATCGCTCTGTTAACTTCAAAACCTTATTAATTTGAGGGCAATATCCCTTTCTGGGAATCAAATCCAAAAGCTCTTTGTACTTATTCCCAACTTTACTTGCCCACCTCTCCTTCCTCTTCCGCGCGCCATACCCCCGTAAAAGCCATAGCCCGCTTATTCCTTTCTTTTGAAAATTGAAGAAGAAAGATGTGTCATCCGGGCGTTCCTTTGGTTGGCCGGTCGGTGAAGCAGGGGAGATGGTTTGTGCTGCATGCGCCGCTTGCCGTCCAGGCGGTGAGCGTACAAGAGCCGCCGGCGGTGCGCAGCGCATCCGCGGCTGCCGGCGGAGGGAGCAGGGGGGTGAAGCAGTGCGTGTGCTCGCCGACGCGGCATCCGGGGTCGTTCCGGTGCAGACACCATCACGACGGGTACGTGTGGCGCGGCCGCGTTATGCGAGCCGAGACCAGAAACTAGTTTTTAATGTGTCATATATATATATATATATAAAAGAAGATGATGTTAATTAAGTTCACAGGAACAAGAAAAAGGAAAGATGAGTTATCTGGTTATCTTGCTTCTCCAGTTTTTATTCTACGATTGGATTGAAATGTTTGTGTATTGAAGATTGAAGAACATAAAACGACGCGAAGAAGCTGTTTACCACGAGCCCAACACAACACAAACAGCACTAAATTTGAATCAAGAATAAAGAAGAAATTGACTGGTAAATTTAATTTTATTTTGCTTGATTCTATCTCAGTTGGATTGAGTGATAGCTCAGCTATTCTTTATGATTTGATCAAAATCCAGATTGTGGGTCTGCAATCTGCATGCTACCCCTTCTCCCCTCCGAATCCACCTACATGCGCTGTCTTTGAAAGTTTCGATGGCCTTAGATTTCAATTGGAGTATGTTTGGAAAAAAACCTAATACAAAATTATATTGAATTTTATTTAAATTTACAAAAATTTTAGTTTAATCGACATCCATGCTCCCACTCCCTTGTGATGCTGTGCAGGTTGTGTTCTGAATTCAGGGGAAAAAAAAAAAAGAGTGAAACCATGCGTAGTGCATGGTTCATTCATTCACAAAACCTATGGTCTGAATGCCTGTGTAAATCTGAAGACTTGAAATTGGAAGCACCAAGTCCAAGTTCAAGTTTTACAAAACATGGGGATGCAACTTTTTTTTTTTTTTTTTAATATTTAAAATTAACTAATTTTCTATTTTGTTTTGCTTATATTTAAATTTATTTTTGAGTTTAATTTGTCTTACAAAATAAATTTATTGAATTTAGTTCAATTTCATATTAATTTAAATTTAAGACTCAAAATTTATATTAAAAAAATATTATCTTAGGGACGTACACAGCTTTGTATACGGAGCTGTCCTATGTTTATGTAAATTTGAATTACTTATATGACCAATTCTAATAAAAGGAACACAATATTTTCATGGCGTTTAAGTCTTTCTCTCTCTCTCTCTCTCTCTCTCTCTCTCTCTCTTGTTTTTACTTTACTAAATATTTGACAATACACTACACAATGATATGAAATGTGAGAAAAAGCCTTAACCCATTTGCATAGTTTTAAAAAAGTTAGTCGGTTCCCTTCAAAAAGCCTCAACCCAAGTGTTGGCCTCCTTCATGGAGGAGCATCATTTACTGTTTTAAAAAAAAAGGTTGAAGTTACCCTCTTGTTTCTCTTCTTTCTTTGCATAGCTGTTGAGACCGATAGTTTTACAGTTTTGCATTTAAAATTATATTAAATTTAGATAAGATGTAATATAAAATTATATCACAATTTTCACTTAAATCCAAACATAAGACTTGAATTCTAAACACCGAGTGAAAGAATCCATAAAGACCAAACCAATTCTGCTCGTCTCCCTCTCCCCCCCTCTCTCTCTTGGATTGAACAAACAATAGAGTTTAGAGTTTACTCCAATCTAAGAAACAGTAGTAGGTGAATTATTATAATACCAAATGTTCTGATTCAAACTCATTAAAATATTTCAAAATATTAAAACAAATACCACAGAAAAAAACTATAACAATGAATTAACTATTAATCAGTTCTATCATATTCATCAGTTAATATGACTTAATTCTACTTGGTTATAAGTTACTTGATGATTTATTATTATTTTTTTCCTGATATTGCCTTATATTTATACTATCCAATCAATATTTACATGATGACCAATAATAAATGGGAATTCAATTAGAACTGTATGTAGATGTAGCCTTATCGAACCAAAGAGAAAGAAGCAGCAGTCCTCAGAAGGCATTGAACTGAAGAAAGAGAGTATACAATTGTGAATTGTGACAGACAGAGGTACACAAGCATTGGTGGTGCTTTTAGTTTAACAAATCATAGTCAGCATCAAGCTCTAATGAAGCACACCATGTTAGCAACTCACAATCCACATTCTATATATTATTTATCATAACATGTACACAATCATACGCATAGACATGGATGGGCTGAAAAATCAAACCATATTCACCGCAAAGACTTCACAACACGCAGCACCACGCTTCGTGATTCCAAGTCATCGAGCCCGGAGTGGATCATATCCATTACAATCACTGCAACAATAATCAAAAACAGGTTCCATTGTTAGCAAAGAAAATGCTGGTGCTTGAGGCCACTCATTCACAATCCAATTACATCACTTTATGCCCAAAGATCTTGTAAAAACCATCAACTGCCACAAGGATAGGCATCTGTATTACGGTTGAGATCACATTCCCATTTTGCATTCTAAAGTTGGTGACTTTCTGTACTCTTAAACTAGGCTCTACAAATAAATGTAAAATTTTAATATGCACTGACTAGGGGAAAAATGGGCATACCCCATATAAACATACGAGCTGATAAAAATGTGTAATCAATAGTGGAGCCAAGACATTTTAACTGGTGGAGACAATCTCTTGTACCTTGATGGTATTTACATTATAGAATCGTTCCAAAATTCATTTTTCAATACTACTTAGGATTGTCAATGGGATAAAGTAGGCTTAGTTTTTTTAACTTCTCTCCATTTCCATCCCACCAAGGAAAAATGTGAACACTTGGGATTGCAAATGGGATAAAGTAGGCTTAGTTTTTTACTTCTCTCTCCATTTCCATCCCACCAAGGAAAAATGAGAACCCATCCAGCCATCCCGTTTGGGGATCAGAATTCTAATGTCCCCATTCTTGTGAAATTTAAGTTTAAGTTTTCAGAAAATATATTTTTTTAATATTTTTTGCAAATAAAATGGCAGGATGCAAATCATATGTTTTTTCATTAAATTATTATCACCTTAACATATAAATTAATCAACCTTGAAATTCCTAGTCTATTTAATATTGCCATCATTATCACCACCCGATGGGATTTTTTCCCAGTTCAAATTACAATCTAGTCATCTCTTTTTAAATTTTCTAAATTAAATTGCTGCATATATCTCTCTATTGTAAGCAATCATTCAATCAGCAGGGTGCTGTTCAATTAAACAGTCAACTTTTACAATGTCCAACAGTGGAAACTATACTTCTTTACAATTTTTAGTTCTACTATGTATGCACGAAACTTAATTTTAATTATTTATATTTTATCCCACCAAAATCAGTTCGCATGGGGGAAAATATGAAACTTATACAATTTATCTACACAAAAAAATGCATATAGTATGAAAAAATTGTTGTCTCTAGGGAGGGCAAATACACCTAGCTCTGTGGCTCCACTCATGTGTGCATTGGACTTCTATTGGTTTGTCAAGATTTAGAAACTACGGTTTCCAGATGGAAATGATAATGTAGGCACTATAACATGCACAAACCAAATAACAAACGATTCAAGTATTGCAAAGAGATCAACCTGCACCCCCAAAAAATAAAAATAAAATCTTAACATACCTTAGGACGGCAATCTTGATGCATAACAGTCTGGTTTTTTACATTTACATAGACCTCACATGACACCCTCGCCTGATGAGAAATTTGAAGAACACAATTTAGATAAATAATGACAGAACATCTAAAGATCCAACATCCAAGGTGAAAGAAAACCATGAGAAAATTTCTGGGGATAACCAAAAAACTAGCTTTAAATATTATACCACATGCACAAACTATTTGAGTACTAATTTTGTAAACATAAGTGCACTGAAACATATTCACCAATGCATAAACAAAATAAAGAATACTGGATGAGTGTTGCTCATCACAATTGTTCTAAGTTTCTAACATAACATTATATCCAGCTAATTAATAGCTACAAGGCAAAATGAGGTAAATTAAATAAACAAAACTCAAGTTTATAATACTACTCAATGACAAGATTGAATCAAAAAATTATCTTTTGAGTGGAAAAACAATAATCTTATTTCATCATTTTAGAGTTCCAAACATGGTTCTAGTATAAGCAGGCAAATAGCACTGTTATTTTATCCAAGTGATTAACCCACTCCAAAAGAAAAAAACAGGAAAGAGGAAAATATCTCCCCTAAAAATAAAATAGTAAAATCATCCCTACAAGAAGGTACTTGATTTTTCCTTTATGCAAAACTGAACCGTCTAAATCAGCACAAAATGAAAAAGCAACTCCTACATTTTTCCTCCACTAACATCTCTATACTTGTGCACCACAGTATCGGCATCTTGGGTCTTGTGGGTATATTTATCCAACATGTACTTAAGGCTCAAGCAATATTTGAAATCTAAATTAAGAAGTTTTCATATGGGTATTTATTTGAATTAAAAAATGTTCACCCTTGTTTCTTTGGAATGCTGCAGAAAAATGTTGCTGCTTCAACCATCAACAAATACACAACTAGGTGTAAGATACTAAGACAAAACAGCAACAAATTCCTCGAAAAAGGGTCTAAAACTTGACTCTTAACATCTCTGAAAAATTTCACACAAATTTCATGGAAAGTATTAGGGAAATAACATCTAAAAAACCTTCATGAAGATTGTAGTAATTTTACTAGGACTTCACAACTTCACAATTTTGATAATTTTTAAGTAGGAATACAGCATAACATCTCTTGGCAATTGATCTTGACCACCATCTCACCATGATGGCTGGCATTTTAGGTGTTCATTTTGCCAAGTTTACTTTTCAAATGTCGACTCCAAGGTTCCTCATAACTCCATTTTGTTATTTGTTTCAGCAACCACCATCAACGATCCATCTAGAAAATTAGTCTTTCACACAACTATACAAGTCTACTTCAACAGCCAGCATTTCTAACTACTGCTGCCTACACAAGAGGTGTACTCACATGATTCACTGGCTTGAGCATCACTAAACAGGTCCACTTCTCTCCTTCTCCCCAATAACCCCAAGTCCAAACCCAACCCCTCAAGGACAAACAAATACATGCACGAATTCTGTAAAACACACTACGGAAAAACCTCAGGAGAGTCTCAAATATGGCAAGCATAGCAATATGGCTGTAACACTTGCGTGCAACTCAACATTTAAAAGTTGTTTGGAACTTTGGGAGTGATAGCAATCTAAGAAAGGCAACTAAACAGCCATGGATAGCACTCACCATCACATGTCCAGCCTAAGTGAAGATGGAAAGTTTCCCCATATATGTTAAAACTAGGAAACGATCAAGAAAGTAAAGTTAAACAAACAATATGAACACAAAACAAAATCAGCAAGGCATTATCAACCCCTATTTGGATTTGTCTACAGAAATGATGTTACCAATCAAGAGTTACAAAAAATATAATAATGTCTTCCCCTCTGTTAAGTTCCTTCGCTTCTAAAAACAGTTCAAAACCCTTAACTTTTACGCGGTTTCTAAAAGCAACAAAGTTGTTTCGAAAAGCAACATAATTTATTCTATATTTCTATTCACATTCACGCGTCCTCGATCAAATCAAACGCAAACACCACCAAAATTAATATTATAAAAAAAATACAATCAACAGAAGTTCAAATAAATAAATAAATAAATACCTGCAATGGAATCTTGAAGAAGAAAACCCCGAGATCACCTCGAACCTCCGTGTCCGCATCGAAAGGGATCGAACCCTTGGCCAAATCTTCGATCAAGTAGAACACATCGTGAACAATCTCTAGGCCGTCAAGGTCAAGCGTGGCGTCAACATAGGACGATCCTCTGGCCCTAATGCGACCTCCGTCGGAGTTCACAAACCCTAGGGCCCTCCCGCGGTAGCCGATGGAGACGGAGAGAGACTGGTAGTCCAGTGAGAAAAAGTCTCTGTTGCGGACCTTGAGGGTGAGGGACAGGGAGAGATCGAGGGCGAGTTTGGGGGAGGAGATGACTCGGACGCGGTTAAGGCGGAGGCGGACGAGTTTGAGCTCGGGGTCGGAGGGCCAGAGGAGGAATACGGAGGCGGAGAGGAGGACGGCTGCGGCGGACCAGAGGAGGATGCGGCGAAGACGGCGGGGGCGCTCGGGAGGGCGGTAAAGGGGGAGAACGACGTAGTTTTGAGGGAGAGGGGCGTAAGCAACGGGTTTACCCTCCGCGATCATGGCCGCTGCGGTGCGTGAAGTCTGGGTGGTTTGGAAATCGGGGCTTTTGCGTTATGTGGGTTTGGTTTGGTTCGGTGGGTGGGTTCGTTTGGATCTTCAAAATAAAGGATTCATATTTGATTTCATCTTTCTTATAACCCAAGTGAGAAGGACGTCTTAAAAAGATTATTAAACTCTTAATTGCATTTGAAGTTCGCGAAAATAAGAAAAAATGGTTATTTCGTATGGATCGAAACTTATCCATTAAAAAATTTCGCTACCTCAACGCCGTTATATTAAATTATTTGTGTTTATACAAAATTGATATCGTGAAAGAATTTGAACTGTTTTACTCAATCTCATCGTGGGGGTTATTAATTTTTTAAGCTAAGTTTGTGTCACTAATTACCTAACATGGCCCACCCATTTTTATTTCTTTAATATTTAACTAGAGTACAAATAAAATATTATAATCCTTTATATTGTGAGGTTGAAATTAAGTCTTAGATTTGAATTTATATATATTGAACAAAATATGATATAAAATTATGTTAAATTTTATTCGTATTTACGTAAAATGAGTTCAAGATTGGAATTAAGACTTCCAAACAAAGTTTAAAATTTTTTTAGTTTTTATCTAGTAATGTCACGCCCTGAACCCCGAAATGGGATCCAGAGGTGAGAATGTAACCTAACATGTCCCTGTATCATACAATCATCAAAAGATACAGTACAATGGATGAAGGTCGGACCCTGTGAGGTTCCCAGATACCCTAGACGCATCCAAACATAGTCATATACGCAGCATAAAAAGTCATACTATATCAACATATGCAGTACCATACCAGAGTTTATATAAGAGCAGAACATGGTTCTAACAAAATGTACAAACTGGGTGTCCAAATGCAACTCAAAATGGCAACCCAACAAAACTACAGTCCTAGCACTTACCCAAGCGCTAACGCAATACACCGGCCACTACGCTCCCCACATCAGGACGCTAGTTCCGGTTACTCGAAAGACCTGTAAAAAATGTACGTATAGTAGGGTGAGACACCTCTCAGTAAGGAAGAACACAAGTTATATCGGTGTGTGGCATTTGAGTGTTATCATGATAAAAACATACACGCAGTTAAATGCAGTCCAGTACTAGTTTACACAGTGCATACGCGCACACACAACACATGATTAGTAACCCGGTAACCAGAACTGGCGATCCCATCAGCTTAGTCTTATCAGTACACAGGTCACAAGAACATGTGATCCCATCAGCTCAGTCCCATCATATACACACACATGATCAGTACACAGTGTCGTCACACTCATCGGCCCAAAGCCAATCCGGCATTCCGGTGTTGGCCCGTACCCAACCCACGAAGCACAGCTCCACCGGCACATGGCGAGTCCTCCACTCCTATGGCATCGTACTGGCGCTAACTGGTGGATCCACACCCTTCGGCCTAATCTACCGGAATAGGCTCAAGCCATCGAATATAGAGCCGGCCACTCTTGCCTACGTGGCAGGCGATAAACACACGCCCTCGGATATAGAGTCAGCCACTCTCAGTACCTGGAACAATTTCGGAACCGCGTTCCTACTAACATTTTAACATATCACACACACATGCATGCTCATATAACCAAACAAACCACACCCATTTGGTAATCTAAATCATGGTTTTCCAAACAAATACAGTTTATACAAAGTCAAGGCACGGCCATCCCAAACACGCAGTATAAATCAACATATACATAGGTTTTCATTAAAACCAAGAATGCAGCTCGTCGCCCCCTTTTTCTCAAAAACTGTAATAAATGAAAAACCCATTTTTTCCCCATTAGATCCCCCCAAATGAGTGGCCAAAACACACACAGGACCGTGGACCACAGTTCCACCGAGTCCGATTTCAAAAATAACCAATATAAACATAGTTCCCTTTACCTAAACTCCGTTACCAAATCCCGAACTCCAAGGCTTCTAAACAACGAACCGAGTTCCAAAACTTACAATCAACAGTACATAAAATACTCACAAGACTGATACCTACAAAACTACCAGATCAAAATTGAAAACTGAGCCTTGCCTCAATTTTCCGCCGAAACCCGAAAATCTCTGAAACGAGATTCCGATCCGTAGAAATTGTAGATAATCCTTCCATGATCCTTGTGGTAACCTCGGATTTCCGATTCTATCAACAACCGGCGAGGAAATCTAGAGAGAGAGAGAGAGAGAGAGAGAAAGAGAGAGAGTAGAGAGAGTTTAGAGAGAGAGATTTAGAAAACTTAGTGATTAAGAAATGAAATTTTCCTTTTATACCCCTTTGACCTGGTTAGTTTTCATTGACGAAATGTGCCTTCGTCGACAAAAAGTCAAGGATTTCGTCGAGGATGTCGGCAGCCCCGTCGACGAAGTCTGATATTTAAAATTTCCCAAACCTCTCGACTTCTCCTCATCGACGAATCTCTGAATTTCGTTGACGAAAAGTCTTCTGCCTTCATCAACGAAATCTGGCTTCGTTGACGAAATCTGAAGAAATCCATTTTTAAATATTTCGGGTTCTTACAAGTAATATTTTTGCTATTTGGCATGTTAAAAAATGTTTATTATATAAACTACTCTGAAAGTTTTTGAAAGAAAATTAAATGTCTTTTTTGTAACCACCTAAGTTACCATATGATTTTTTTTAATAAATTCTACTATTAGTGCATAGTGACTTTTGTGTGTGTGTAAATAAAATTAACATTCATCTCCCTTTTTTCTTCTCTCATCTCTCACTCCTTTCTTTCTAGGGCTTCAAATGAGTCAAACTGCTCATGAGGTACTTGATACTCGACTTGATTATGGTTCACTTGAACTTGTATATCAAATTAAACGAATTGAGTTTTAGCTAGTTCGTACTTCGCTTGTTAGGCTCGCGAGTCTAACTCGTTTAACAACTCGTGAGTCAGCTCATTTATTAGTTTATTTATTAGTTTGTTAGTTACTCATGAACTAAATTAATATTTGACTCATGAACGCTCTCAATATTAATCATATTAAATATTTGATTTTAACTATTTTACTTTAAAATATATTTCTCTCAAATTATATTTACTAATTGTCCATTAGTTTAATTAGCTTAATATTTTGGTTCATTTATAAGCTTGAAACGAATTTTAGTTGAGTTGAATTTGAGTTTGAGCTTGAGTTCAACTCGTTCATATATAAAAAGAGTTTTATTTGAGTCAAATTCGAGCTCATCTTGACTTATATATATGCTAAACAAGCCGAGTTTGAATAAAAAACTATAAACTCGAGTCGAATTCGAGTTTGACTCAACTCGCTTATAAATAAATGAGCGAAGCTCAAGCTCATCATAGCTCTCTCTCTCTCTCTCTCTCTCTCTCTCATATGAATTTGTAGTTAGATCCACAAGTCAAAGAAGAAGTTGTACATTTTTTGTTAATCATTATATTAATTATAGTTAATGCAATTGTATTATTTATATAAAATCTATTTTTAATTAAGTAGCAAATAATTATTAACTACAAAATATTATAGAAATAATAATGTTAACTAGAAGTATTATTATTATTATACAAAATTAATTTTAAATAATATTATAAAACTAACATACAGTAAATCTTATGATATCATAAAAAATTTATAAGCATAAATTGTTCATACTATATAATTGCAAATTAGAAATATGATTAATTATATTTATTATCAGATTATAGTTAAAAAAAATTAATTAATAATATTATTGTCAACATAAATTTATAATATTTTATCTTTATTATATATCATATATAACACAAATATACATGTTGACATATTATATGATTATAAATGTGAATAATCAATCAACAACTACTTTATAAATATTTATAATCAAAACTTATTTGAGACATAATCCAATCGTTCTTATAACTTTGACAATTTGGAACTTACTTTAAAGTAATTATCAAATTCATTAATTTTTTAAAGTTCATTGACTTATTGATAACTGTTGTTCATGACCAAGAACCAACTAAAAACCAACTAGGATTACTATTGTAAATTGTTTGGGCTCTCTTCCAATTCAAGTTTTCAATTAATTATATGTCATGAATTGCAGGAGAAATTATACAGGAAGCTGTCCCTCCATATGTCTGTATGTCTATTTCTAAATTATATACATGTTGAAAATGGATCCCCTCTTTATAAAAAAATTATATAAAAAAACTACTCATTTATATGTCTGTTTTTTAAATGATACACTTATTAAAAATGTTTATGAGACTGATTTATCACGTGTCTAACCTCTAAAACATCGACGCATGGAAGGGAGTCTCCCTATAATTTCTCTTTTTTACATATTTGATATTAATGAATCTAAGATTAAATTGTCACATATCTAATATCTAAAATAGACACATGAATGAATGGAGAGGTCCTATAATTTTTCGAATTGCAAGCTAGTGCTTATATATGTATGTGCGCTCAAAGAAAATTAAATTTAAAACATAAATAAATTAGTCTTCAAGGCAACTTCATAGCACTTTTGCAATCAACACATCCAATCTTCAATTGGCACAGGGTTTACGTGTCCATGAACCACCTTAACTTTTGAACCTTAGTACCAACAGAAGTTCCAATTGTAAAGACTGCAGAGAGTTGGCTCTACAATTGATGAACAAAGATGGAAATCTCCAAACATGGATTGATGTTCTTACTTTAAAATTTTCTTTTGTCCCCTGTTTTCTTTATTGCTATTTTTGAATAACTCATCAAAATGATTTTAATCATAAGTATATCCTTGAAATGATTTTTATCCAAGGGTTTAGCTGTCTGTGAATAACCAGAGTTGAAGAGGAAAAGAAGAAAAAAAGGAATTATATATATATAAGAAGCATAAACATCATCACATCACATGCACTCCCATCAGATGGAGCTCATGAAATCATACTAACTACTCTTTAAGACCATACAAACACGTATATATGAAAACTAACACTCCTCCCAACAACAAATCTACGTGGGTAACTCAAAAAACTGTATATATATATAAAGGCAATACAGGACAACAGCCAAACCGGAGTCTATGTATGTGTGTGCATACTGCTAATGGATGAGAGAGCAGAGCACTCAAGGGCTAGTGGTGGTGGTGGATGGGGGTGGTGAGAGAAAGGGAATTCCTGGAATTCCTGGAATGTTTGTGGGAAAGGTTGGGATTGGAATTGATGGAATGGTCGTGGGAATGGTTGGGAGCGAAGGCAGAGGAGGCAGAGTCACCTTGGGCAGTACAGTGGGGATGGACGGCAGTGGCAGAGATGGGACTTGGGTGCTGGGCAATGGTGGCAATGTGGGCTTCGGCAGAGTTGGAGTCGTAGTCGGCAGCGTTGGCACTGTGGGGTTAGGCAGAGTCGGAATTGTGGACAGCGCCGGAGGAGGAGCTGCTGGCGTGTCCAACAGACGGCGAGCTCCCAAGCTGGTATGGATGCTCATGAGCGACAGAGCAGCAACCAGAGACAGAGCAAAGCAGAGGTTGGAAGCAGCCATGGGGGTTTAAAATGAATAGCTGTGAATGGAAGAAAAGTTGAGTTTGTGCTTTGATGTGAATTGATTGAAGATGGTACTACTTATTTATAGGAAGGGAGGTGGTGAAAGGATTGTTTGCGGAATTGGGCATGGGCAGTTTTGGTGAGTTGTGGTTGGGGGAAGTTTGGAAATGTGATGTTATTGGTTCATTGTTGGTTTAACTCCCAGCCTTGACTTTCCCTAAAATTCAGAGTAACTTGGACTACTCCATGGTCGTAATATGCCATCTGTTAATTGAATAAATCTTGGACTATTTATGCATGATTTATATTCTTAATCTCGTTCGTAGATTCAAAAATCATTTAGCACTTCTGTGCTTAATTTTATGAAACACTTTCAAAGAATACAAACACAATTCTAATCTTAGCATTTCGTTCATGGATTCAAAAATCATTAAGTATTATTATCCTTCATTTTATCATACACTTCCACACAATTCCAATCATACCATATTTATACTATACATTAAAATTGAACCTATGTGGAGCACATATGCCACCAAATTTTTTTCACCTAATTTTATTTTTTTTCCTTTTCTTTTGTCTTTTTCTTTTCTCTTTTCCCTCTCTCTCTCTCTCTCTCTCTCTCTCTCTCTCTCTCTCTCTCTCTCTCTTTCAAGAACTGAAGCTGACAAACTCCAAGAACAGAAGATCTGAAATAAACTTGATCTTATTTCTTGAATACAAATGAGCTTACAAGCAAAACTGAGAAATACAATCAATAAGACTCCTTATATACAAAATTTGTTAAGCTAACTAAATAACTAACTTTCTGAATATAGAAAATACAAGGTTTAACTAGTCATAACATATAACTAATCCTCCCAAGATTGCTTATCAAGTTTAACACCCCCCTTCAAGAGCAATGCTCTTGCATTTTGATCCTCCTTCACATAATCAGGATATTCAATCTTAGGAGCATATATGTTGATCAATCCCAACTTCTTGATTAATCTGATATGGCTATCTACACCAAGTGCCTTAGTAAAGAGCTCGGCCGATTGATTTTTGGAAGCAACATGAAATATTTTCATAGTACCATCAAGAACTCTATTTCTCACAATATGACAATCTGCCTCTATGTGTTTTGATCTTTCATGAAACACAGGATTCGTAGCAATATGCAAAGCTGCTTGGTTATCACAGTACATTAGCACTGACTTATCATGTTTCACTTGAAGATCTTTCAATAGATACAATAACCAAGTTACTTCACATGTGGTACTTGCCATTGATCTATATTCAGCTTCAGTCGAAGACCTCGACACCATTGACTGCTTCTTTGATCTCCATGAAATTAAAGCATTCCCAAGAAAAACACAATAACTAGTTAATGATCTTCTAGTGTCTGGACATCTTGCCCAATCAGCATCACAATAGGCTTTCAATTGTAAATCTGAATCACTAGGGAAAAATACCCCTTGCCCTGATGTTCTCTTGATGTATTGCAATATTCTGCTAGCTGCCTGCATGTGTGGAAGCCTTGGTTTAGCCAAAAACTGACTCAATCTATTTACTACATATGTCAAATCAGGTCTGCTCAAAATTAAATACATTAGTTTGCCTATGAGTCTTCGGTATTTGTTCGAGTCTGTCAACAAGTCTCCAGAATCCTTGGACAACTTTAGCTGCTGTTCCATAGGAGAATTAACAGGCTTGCATCCCATCATACATGTTTCTTTAATATATCAAAAGCAAACTTCCTCTTATCCAAGCTGATACCCTTCTCACTTCTAGCAATTTCAAGCCCCAAGAAGTATTTAAGTGAACCAAGATCCTTAATCCCAAATTTAGCATCCAAAACTGACTTCAGTTCAGCAACACAATTTGGATTATTTCCTGTGATGACCATGTCATCCACATATACTAATAAAGCTGTAAACAAAGAACCTTTCACATGCACAAACAAGGAATGATCAGCAGTGGATTGAATGAAACCAAGCTGTTGAATAGTGGTGGAAAGTTTAGTGTACCATTGTCTTGAAGTTTGTCTTAAACCATAAAGAGATTTGAGTAGCTTACACACAACAGGAGAAGAAGAACTCCCCCCTTTACTATGATGACCAGGAGGCAGAGACATATATACTTCCTCATCCAGATCCCCATGCAAAAAAGCATTATTGATGTCCAATTGATGGAGAGGCCAAGCTTTGGCAGCTGACAATGCAATCAAGACTCTAACAGTGACTGTTTTGGCTACTGGAGAGAAAGTTTCAAGAAAATCTAAACCTTCTCGTTGAGTGTAACCCTTTATAACTAATCTTGCCTTGTATCTTTCAATTGAACCATCATAATTCAATTTAATTTTGTATACCCATTTACATCCAATAGGAGATTTACCAGGTGGTAAAGTAGAAAGCTCCCAAGTTTGAGTTTTCTCAAGTGCTTGAATTTCCTTATCAATTGCCTCTTTCCACAAAGGCTCTTTAGCTGCTTGAAAGAAAGACTAAGGTTTTTGAGGAGAAGAACTGACTGTCATCATGTATGACTGATAACTTGGTTCCAAATGTGATTAAGTAAGGTATTGAGATATATCATAAGGTGCACCCGGAATGTGAGTAACAATACAAGAATAATCCTTTAAGTAAGCAGGTTGTTTGGTGTGTCTCATTGATTTTCTGAGAGGTGCAAATGGTGGTTCTGCTGCTATAGTATGAACATGTTCTATTGAGATTATATTAGGAATTGTATGGTCAGGTAAATAATGAACCAAAGAATCAGTAGAATTATGATTAGCAGGGGAAGTAATAATAGGAATGACAGAAGAAGAAGAAAGATTAGATTTAGAATATGGAACCTCAATTGAAATAGAATTATTAAGTGGAGTTGAAATAGGAATATGATTTTCAGGAATGCAATGGGAGTAACAAAAGAGCTATTACCTGAGCTGGAATTCGCAATGTCTCAACTTCATAACTAAAAAGAAAAGAATCTGAAACTGATTTAATAGCATCAACAAAGGGAAATATTTCTTCATGAAACACTACATCTGTGGAAATAAAAACAATATTTATAGTTATATTTAGGACTTTGTAACCTTTTACACCAAAAGGATATCCTAGAAACACACATCTAACTCTAGCAGTAAACTTAGATCTATTATATGCTAGAGTGGAAGCAAAACAAAGACATCCAAAAACCCTTAAGTGATTATAGAAAGGAGCATGACCATAAAGTATTTCATAAGGAGTTTTATGAGACAAGGCTGAAGTTGAGATTCTATTAATCAAATAAACTGTTGTTAAGACACAATGTCTCCAAAGGTATAAAGGCAAATGAGAATGGAACAAAAGGGATCTCGCAACATTTAAGATATGTTGATGTTTCCTTTCTACTATTGCATTTTGTTGAGGAGTTTCAGCACATCTTAATTGATGTAAAATGCCCTTTTGAGCAAAAAAATTGCTCATGATAAACTCTGTTCCATTATCAGTTCTTATTATCTTTATTTTTTTAGAAGTTGAGTCTCAACCATATTGTAAAATTGTTCCAAAACAGATTGTGTTTGAGACTTGTGTTTCATCAAGTAAACCCAAGTAGACCTAGAACAATCATCTACAATGTTATCTCTCTCCTCACACCTCCACTCTCTCTCTCCTCATTTTTTCGACAAATACTCGGTCAATAGGAAAATGGAAAATACCACTGGGTTCCATTCTCCATCATCATCAATTTAATCAGAGTAGATTTTTCATAGGAGCGTTGTAGACACCACTGCTGGGGTAAGGTAAACTCATTCTCTCTCTTTAATTTCTCCCCAATCTTTAGCCAAACTAACAATCAGAAACCACCACGATGATCTAGGAGCGTTTCCCTACAAGTCTAGCAGAGTAGATTTTTAAATTGAACTTTCCAGGCACCACTTCGAGGCTAAGGTGATGAGTACCAATTATGTGAGTTGTTTTAAAAATTTAACCGATTAAATTGTAGTATTTAATTATATCAGATTTTTGGGAGTGTTTTAGGAATAAGTTAAATTGTAGGGAATTGATTAAATTAGATTTTTGGAAATATTCCTAGGATTAAATTAAACTGCAGGATTGGATTATATTGGATTTTTGGAGATATTCCTGGAATTAAATTAAACTGCAGGAATTTGATTAAATAGAATTTTTGGGGAACATTTTGAAATTAGATTAAACTGCGGGGATTTGATCATATTAATATTTTTTTTAATATGCTAGAGATTAATATGGGAAGTGGATTATACCCCGTTTTTAAAATTTAACTGGTTAACGGGAGTGTGTGAGCCTAGGTATATTAAAATAATTATTATTTCAAGACTTAACTGATTATACTGAAATATGTGGTTATAGGGTTTGTGCTCTGAACGCGTAGGTGTCGGTTTAAGAATCTTAGAGGCATAGTCTTTGTGAATAAGGTAAGGGGAATAGATTAAACCAGTTGTTTTGTAAATTCTACCGGTTAAAATGAAAATTATATGTGTATGTATATGATTATCATGCAAGTTTTGAAAGTCAATCGTTTAAATTGAGGTTTTTGAGCCTAGGCTTGTGTTAATAACTATTATTTTCGAAAAAGAAGCAATTAAAATAAAGAAAAAAGCTACAGGATTTAAGTAATGAATTCTTTGGATAATTTGACTGGTTGAAATGATTGGTCGAAATTGTTTTACATTTTCTAAAAATTGGTCAAGGTGTATAGGGCTAATTATCTCCGTTTTGCTTATTAACGCTTATTTTGAGTATATGATAAATTGTGGAGATAATTTAACCTATATTTTCAGTAAAGCAGATAATGAACATGGATTGACTTATTATTTCAGTAGTTATATAAATATGTGTATTATTCAAATTGTGTGGCATGAGGAAAAATGAAAATACTGTATTGAGTTATAAAATATGTGTAACATGTACTGCATTTGAAATTTTTTATTCAGAGCAGAGTATTAATGTTAAATTACAATGTATGGTTTGAGAACTTCGGTAGACCATAGTACACATGATACCGTTGCGAGAGTTATGGAGATTTTAGTACAACCACACATCTTAGAGAGAGTGTTGGTATTAAATAGTCGATTGAGCTGTGAAGGATAGTGTTTCCCTAGAGTCCAGACCTGCATGGGAAAGCCAATCGAACTAGTAGGGGGAACACTATCCCAGACTGAAGAGTTGGGAATTGATTTAACTCTAGTGGGCTGACTAGGGTTAAGTCCAACTTACGGGCCGCACAACTCGTCATGAGGGGGAAGCATGTCGTTTTTTATCCATCTGGTAGTGAGTTCTAAATTCATATTTGTATATTTAACCGAATATAATAGAACAGTGCATGTAAATACAAAATAGTGTATGTGAATACAAAATATATGAAGACAGAGAATGTGAAATGTGAAAACAGAGTATATGAAAACAGAGCATATGAAGAGCCGGGTAATATACGAAAGACAGAGATTATGAAGAGTTGAGTTTTATAAAGATAACAACATACAGAGTAAAGTAACAACATAATAAATGTATTAAATATAGTACTATTATATGTATTTGGGGTGAAGTAAACTCTCCGCCCGAGGGTTTGCTGAGAAAGGCGAGTGCCTTGGTATAGTCTAGTACCAGAGCAGAGGGAAGTTACATGTCTAGCATGTAATATTCCCTATTCTCGAAAATTTCACTTATAAACATAACCCTGAGGGCTTACTGAGTAAGATGAGTATCTTGATAGTTGTAATGGTATTAGAGCAGAGGGAAGGTACATGTATGGGCGTGTAATCTTCCCTATCCTCAGGAACTTGCACTTATAAATAATTGTGTGTGTGTGTGTGTGAGAGAGAGAGAGAGAGAGTGAGTATGGACTAAGAATGATTTTATAACTGTAGTTAAATAACAACTGATGATATTTTGTATACACTAAACTCATGATAGCCACACACTGGTATTAATCTATTCTGTCTTACAGAAATGTGTCTCACCCGTTATACAATTCATTTTTTTTAGGACCTCCGCATGATCGAACTTAACGAGCTCGGGGCTATGTTTGTTGGCATATCATTTTTGTGATAGGGTACAGATCTTGGATGTATTTTTGAGTTTATGTTTTTTTAGTTTTCTGAGATGGATATATGGATACTGGATGTTGGGAAATTTTTGGGATGTGTATATAGAACTGTGGTATATTATTGAGGGTATTTATTTATTTTTTTGCTGCGTAATTGAGGTTATGGTATCAGACACAGGTGATTTGATCACATCACACCCTAGGCTCCACTTGACGAGTTCGAGGCGTGGCAGTTATCACCAAACTGTAATGATCCCAAAGAAAAAATAATAATAATAGAATAATATATATATTGAGAAGGAGACATGTGGATGACACATGTCACCTTGCATGTTTTAAAAAATGATAAGGAGACATATGTCCCTTGGTTGAGGAATGGGAGACACATGTCCCCTCATTCATGTGTCTTATCTTCTCATTAATGTGTCATATCCCCTTACCAATGTGTCTTATTTCTTCATTAACGTGTCTTATCACCTCATTAATGTGCTCTATCCCCTTAATAATGTGTCTTATCCCCTTATTAATGTGTCTTATTCTCTGATTTATATGTTTTAGCATATTTTTATATAAAGGGGGAGGGGTGCCATATATAGAAAATTACAAGAGGGAGAGAAGGAGAAATAGAAGGAGAGAGTGAGGGAGGAAGAGAGGAAGAGAAGGAGAAAGAGAGAAAATAAGAGAGTCTAAAATTTTGAGGATTAGAATTTTGAGTTCCGAGAAATTGTAGCGTGACAGGTTAAATCGAGATATGTTTCTAAATCAAATTTTGGTAGTATACTTTGATTTTTATTATGGTATAAACACTATCTTAGTTGTTTAATTTCTGAATTTTTAAAAAAAATATTTTAATTTCTTGGGTAATTACAACATTGTGATGTTTTATTAAAAATAACTGTTTTTAGCACAAAAACCTGTGACATGAACTTATTTTTGTTAAAGTACATTGTATGTTTTATGAAACAATGAATAATGATGATATTTTTATGATGTTATTTTTATTGCATGATTTATATATTAGTATGTTTTAAAAAATTCTTATGACTCAAAAATTACAAAGTTATGGATGCTCGGTACTGTAGTTTACAATTTATAGTTACAGAGATCAAAGTGCACTCATACTGTTCTACATAGTGGTTTTCAGAGCAGTCGATTCTCTCAAGTGCACACTTGGTTCCGAACCACTACTTAATAAGGAAAACTTCACTTATAGTTTACAGTTAAAGTTTGACTTAGTTTGTTTGGCCGCCGGCTAAGTCCAATATTCAGACCGCACTACCTTGCAATAGGGGTAAACATGACCCACAATTAACAGGCCTAAGAGATGTTTTACAGAATAAGTATAATTTTAATAAATCATGTAATATTGCTTCACTTGTGATTTTTTCTCACAATAAAAGTATTTTGATTAATTAATGAAATAAAAGTAAGTTTCACTAATACCTTTTTCCTTACAAATTATTCTTCAACTAGAATATTTGCAAGTCATTGATACATCAATAATTTGATAAAGTAATTTTAATTTTATAAATTTAAAATATTTCATAGTTCCTCATTATTTTTCTTAAATTTAATTTTTTAAAAAAAAAATAAAAAAACCTAAAACTATGGAGCACAAGTGGACACTTGGTGTATGTTTGAGAGAGACCGTAAATTTAAATGTATATGAATGTAAACAAAATGCGATACACGTTGAACTCATGCGATACACGTTGAACTCTAAATGAATGTAAACTCAAATTCACAGTTTCAACTTTACTCTCATAAATATAATATTAAAATAAATTAAATAATTGAATCCGTACCAAATGGGAATCATTTTCCATTTGGAAGTCGAAATCATCTAATAATAATAATAATAATAATAATAATAATAATAATAATTGTATCCTAGAAGGAGTAGGTAATGGAAAATTTATCAACAACGTTGTCCCACCGCCACCTCAATTTGTTTAGGCAGTGCACCCATCATTCCTATGGATTTCATTTTCCACAAAAGAACTAATAAATTAATTAAATGACAATGACCTATTTAAAATAATATTTATAATTTATAATGAACAGATATTTTAGATAAACATTCACACCGTCATTGTAGGCCATTCAAATGTCATCAAAGCCTACCATATCCTCATTATCCTCTTCCGCACCCAAATAATAATAATACTAATAAGGATGAAAGGTACATGTCTTCATCATATTTATCCAAAAAAATTTGAAAATTTTAAAAATTTTACGAAATACAAAATCTTTTCGATAAAGTTCAATTTGAAATTTTAGGTAAGGCGGCTTATATTTTTAAAATCTCAAGAAAATTTATTATCTATTTTATTAAATCTTAAAAAAGATCATTATTTTTTACCCTAATTAGCAATTGTTCCTTCTAGTATCTTAGTATAGAGCAATAATGAAAGATTTTTTCTCATTAAAATGGAGGAGAAATTATACAGGAGATCTTTCACTCCACGTGTCCATGTGCCTATATTTTAAATATTAGATATGTAATAAATTAATTTTAAATTTATTAATATAAAAAAAGGTTACATTTATAATTAAAAAAACAAACACACAAACACATAGAGGAAAAGTCTCCTTTTATAATTTTTGAGCTCCGATAAAACATCACTTAGTTGGATGGGAACTATTTTTTAATAAAAACAAGAAAACATTTTTTTGTGAAAAATATGTTTTTCAGTTGGATTGGATAAGTTGTTATTTATTAGTTAAAGATAATTTAGTTAAATAGCTTTTTTTTTTGTTTATTAAGATTTTATTTGGAATTTAAAAAATATGAGTGGAAAAAAATATAAAAGAGTTTATATTTTTATGTTTTATTATCAGATAAAAAAAATTAATATACAACAAATCAATGAATAAAATTCTAATTTTATACCTTATTAACATTTATTTTTAAAATTTTAAATCTTACTGAAATATAATCATAGTTTTATTTTTAATTTTATTTTTCAAACAAATCCTTTAATCGAAATATTACTTGACTACTCATTTCACTTTACGTTTAAACAACTAATCAGGTCTTTGAAATTTTGAGTGATTGAAGCAATTAATTATTTAATCTAAAATTTTAGATGTAATTAGACCATCTACCCTAAATAATTTTTCTTAAATTGTAGACTGATCTTGAATTTTTCATTTTACATATCTTAACGTGAAATCTGTAACATAGAAGTATCAAGATTAAAACCCATAAAACAGAGGGTAGAAGGCAGGCAAAAGAGTTTCAATGAAAAAGGAAAACAGGGGAAGAATATGTTCAAGGATTCGTTCACTGCAGCAAACAGAGGGCATAAATCTTCAGTGCAAGAGGATAAGGTTTAGGAGAATAAAGAAAAAAGTTGTAATAGCTGAGATGCGTACCATTACCATCATCGCCATCGCATCCCAAAGAAAACAGAGCAGATCACAGATCCATTATCTCATGGATAAGTTTCTATAATTAACAATCATATATATTCAAAAAAGAAAAAAGAAAAAAAAACAGATTAAGATTAAAGAGAGGCAGTTATATATAAATATGTATTGAGCTGCAACTTGCCATGAGCAGGTAGGTTTGAATTGTTAAATTCCGATTATGTGGAGTCGACGGATTTGGGCGAAACGGAGCAGTCGGCGGGAGGGGAGGAATTGGAATTGGTGCGGTGGGGAGGCATGGAATTGGAGCGCTTCATGATCGTGAAATGAGGGCCGGATGGCTTATTGCGGTGGAACCTGCAACGGAAGGACCCCGGGTGGGTCGTCGGGGAGCACAGGCACTGCCCTTTTGTCGAATTTCCGGCGACCTGTGCTCCGGCGACCCCCCACTCTCTGTTCGTCGGGGATTCCACTGATACCTTCATAGGGCTCCCATTTGAAGTAGCAGATGCCATCCCTTTCTATATAATTTAGTAATATACTCCCTTCACTCTTCTTCCCCAAAAGAACACCACCACTGTAATAACGAAGAAGAAGAAGAAGAAGAAGAAGAAGATGATGATAAAGCAGCAGCAGCAGCTTGCAGTCCAGATGGGGCAATGCTTTTAAACTAAGCTATGTAATGTACATTGTATACCACTTAGTGTACACGCATACACATACACACACACACACACACCCACACACACACACACACACACACACACTGATACACAAAATGAAATTTATCACTTATTTTTATATTTATTGTTTTTAAAAATAAGAGCTGTGAAGATATCTTTTAAAATTTATATTAAAATTAATTGGTTTATTTTTCCTTGAAATGCAAAGAATTATGGGATTTTTTTAGGAATAAAAATTTGGAAGCTAATTTTGCAAATTACTTGTGTGTATCGATATTTTCAAAAAATATTAGTATTAAGAAAAAGGATAATCGAAAATTGTCTTGGATAGATCTCGTTTTGCAACATGGGCATGCGTGTTCTATTTTTTAAGAATTATCTTTTACTTTTTGTTTAAAATTAAATCCATATGTCTATGTGTCAAAATATGACTGGTCTAAAATAACCATTCATGTGACTCACTGTTAGGAGTGGAACAGAAGAAATTATTAAGTTAAGTTGTCGATCATATTTTAAACAACACATAAATCTCTGTTTATTTTGAGAAAGTTTTACTCGATAATCACTCATACAAAATTACCTAAAATATAAAAATAAATACATTTACTTATTTAAAATTTAACATAATTATATAGCAGCTCAAACTAATACTTTATTCCAATACCAAAAAAATTATTAGATCTTTTGTCAAATCATGTCACATTTTATACAACCAATTATATCGTTAAATTTTGAGTAATGTAAAGAAAATTTGACTTGAATCGATAAACACAAATTAAATCTTGCCCAAAATTTATAAAAAATAATTAATTATATATTATATGATATAGTTAGACACCATAACTTGGAGGCGACTGAAAGGGTCTATGATATTTGTTGCTCCTTGATTTGTCCACTATGAAACCAACCACCCAAATATAAAAAAACAAAAGTGAATAATAATAATAGTGGCCGTCGGCCCTTCGGCTTTTCTTGAAACAACTAAAGTCCCCATCACGTGGGCTCTACTTTCGCCTCCGAACACTCCCTCTCCTACTCCCTCAATTTCAAACTCAATTTTTTTCAAACTTAAAGTCACATGTTTGGGAAAAATGGATTTGAATCATTTGATCATTGATGCTTCAATTATAGATTGATACAAAATTAAAAACATTCCAATGCATATTCATATTATCGAATGCCATGACGTATTCAATTTTGACGATCAATAAATAAAAATCGCACAGAAAAAATCGTATTATTACCTCTTCGTAAAAATTATATCCTATTTTATGCCATTTATGCATTAAAAGATACTCTTTTTAAACCAGAAAACTTTATTTTGTGATTAAATAAAACTTTAAAAATCATTTAAGTTTAAATAAGTTTTATATTTTAATCACCCAAGTTGAATTAAATTTATATATAATCTATTAAGAATATCAAGGATGTAAATCTCATGCTTAGGCTATTTGATACACTAACCGAATACACAGTTTTTAAAAATCAAATAGCCCTAGAAAGCACGAGATTTATATCTTGATATCCTTAACATAATCGTCATCATCTATACTACTATAAAGAAGATTCCCCCTATTTAGTGTCATGTTTTAAAAATATCATATTTATCTTATTCCAAAATATTCCTTTAACTACTCACAACCTTTTCAACAACCAACATGTTATGCTGATTGTTTTTGTAATCTGATATCAAAGATATTAATAATCTCGTGCTTCCTCCAAACCAGACTATTTGATACACTAATAGAATATAAAATTTCAAAATCAAATAGCCTAATTTGTAAGAAGCATGAGATTTATACCTTGATATTCTTAACATAGTGATCATCATCTATGTTATTATAAAGGAATTCTCTTATTTGGTGTCATCTTTCAAAAATATCAAATTTATTCTTATAACTGTGAATGATTATTTTAAAATATTCCTCTAACTACTCACAACTATTTTAAAATACTCTTATAATTATGTTAAATTTATCCTCATAACAATTCATAATTATCCCAAAACACCCTTGTAACTATTTATAACTATCTCAAAATGTCGTTATACTATTAATTTTTTATTATTTTCAATTAATTTTTTAAAAAAATTTAAAAATAAAAAGTCATGTTCATTATTATTAATATTATTAAAGATACGTCTAATTTTTTGGACTTGCGTGTCAGATTAATCTCATGCCTACGTCAGTTATACCTTCAAGCGGTAGGATTTGAATCCCAAACTTTACTTTTGTCCAAAATCATCCGGTGAACTTTCTTACCTCATAAACTTATGTCCGAAAGCATTATTATTATTATTATTGTTGTCGTTGTTAATTTTGACATAAACTCATAAGCACATGGAAATTTGATACAGTGGGCTGCCTCAGTGGCATAGTAAGTATGAATGTGTTTGAGAAAGCTGTCGAAGGAGAAGCATTATATTATATTATATAGTTATTATGAATTGGAGCAAGAGAATTGAGGAATTGAAAAAGGATAAAAGAGCATCCGAAGCACATGGTATGCTTCGAGAGTTATAGTTCTGCTTCTACATTATGATTTACGAGATGATGAGAATTCACGTGGCCTCATCCACACGTGGCAGATTCTCTCACTACTCACCCACTTATGCAAACATCCTTTTATTTATTTATTTATTTTGTCGGCTACAACTCTGCCGCACACAATTCTTTTCCACAATCAAATTAACCAGGTTGAAGGAGCAAAGTTGTCAATTTAACTTGATTTTAATCATAATAAATAATTTAATACTAATAATTTTATATTTAAATTGATTTTTTACAAAATTAAGTGAATAATTGATAAAAACAAAAAACTTGAAGGGTTAAAAATCTTATTTATTTTTTTATTTTATTAATTGTAATTTATTTTATTTCGTAAAATTTTTAAAATATTAAAGAGATGACACTAATTGACTAAAATTATAAAAATTACAAAAAAAAAAAGATCGAATTAGAATTTTCACTTTTTGAACATGGACGGGTAAAAAAGTTAGTTTGAGAGATTTCAATTAGATTAACGACTTGCAATATCCACTTACAAGTAAAAACATGTGCAGACATAATGTTTAGAAGAAATTTGATTTAATCTATCTTCAAGAAAATAAATGGGTATGGGAGAAAGTTAGAAAAATTGAAAAATCGGGATTTATACTTTGGTGCACTGAAAAATAAAAACATAAGAATGAGGTAAAATTTATTGTAGAAAAAAGATTTAAAAGATAGCATTGTAAATGTCAAAAGAATATGGGATAAAATTATAAAAATCAAGATGATCTTAGGTTAAGAGATAATAAATGTAGAGACTTGGAATAATAATAATAATAATAATAATAATAATAATAATAATAATAAAGAAAAGGAAAAAATCGGTTTCGTACAGACCAAACCGTCGACGGTTTGGTGAGCTCAAGAAAACCATCGACAATTTTGAGTTACCGAGAGCTAGTAAAAGTAAAACAGTAAAAAGTGGTTTGGTTAAAAACCAAACCGTCGACGGTTTTGTCCGAAAACAACAACCTAGAAATAGATCCTAGTTCTTTTTTTTTTTTGGGAAAATTTCTCTCACTCACTCTCTCTCTTTAAATTTTCTTCCTAGAACTCGCCCAAATCGAAGGATAAACGCTATGTCAAGGTCCTCGTGTCAATCCTTAGCAGTTTAACTGGAGCAGATTCGTCGTTTGGGAATCTTAGGCACCACTCTAGGGATAAGGTAAGGGGAACAGATTATGTCAGTTAGTTTTGGAAAATTTAACTAATTAAATTGTAGTATGTGATTACAAGAATAATATATATGTTTTTCTGAATATTTAGGCATATGGAAATGAAAATTTTGAATTATTATTACATGTATGTTTTTGAAAAATTAGGTATTTTGAGTTGAAGTAAATCCTAGAAATGATTATACGTTTATTTCTCAGTAAAATATATTTTTCCCACGAAAATTATTATATTATGAATTATCACTCAAATTGTATGGTATGAGTAATGAATATATTACTGCATAAATAAACCTGTTAGAATATTTTATGAAGATATAAAACAAGTATGATTTTATAATGATTTCTGGAAATGTTATAAATATTATAGAATCATGATATGACAGTATTCAGTTAGATTTATGATATAACAGTACTCAGACAATTTATAATGTGACAATATTCAGTCAGATTTATGATATGACAGTATTCAACCATATTTATGATATGACAGTATTCACACAGATTTATGATATGACAAGAATTATACAGATTATGAATATGACAGGTTTTATGAAAATGAGATCAAGTTACGGTTTTATTATATATGAACATTATTATATGGTATAAGAACTCTGATGGATCTATTTTGTTCATAGCACAATACTGTAGCTAATATGATATAATCAGTGCCACCACTGTAATGCCCCGACCCGTCACGTGGACCCGGAGTGCTAGAAAACATAACATAAAACAAAAATACTCTTTGATATCATAAATAAGAGGGTCCGACCCTGAAGGGTTCACGGTTGCCCTATCCATAAACAACAAACAATAAAGCAGCAGAAAAAATTCATTCTCAAAATACCATACCAGAGTTCCGAGTCATTACTATTTCATACATACTTCCAACGTTTCTATTACAACCCCAAAAAGATAACTTGACCATAGTCCAATACTTACACGAGTACTTACAAAAAGGACTCCCAAAGCACTACGCTTCAGAACCCACTAGAACGCTAAATTTGGTTTCCTGTAGGACCCGAAACAAGATTTGTATATTGGGGTGAGATACTTTTCAGTAAGGTGGATCAGATTACATCAATGTGTGATCATATGAGTTTATTCCAACAGAAAACAATAGTAAGTTTAACTGAAATGAATTACACAGTTAAAACATTCTCAACCCTGTAATATAGGAGATATATATTTATAATTCTTGCAAAAGATAGTGTGGCTCATTATAAGCAAGAGTTCTCGAAGTTGGGTAGGATACATGCCCATACAATGTAAAATCCCTCTGCTCGATACTCAGAGTTGTAACTTCACCCATTTTGTTTTTAAATCATGTATATGCATATCAAACTCCTCCCTACCTTGGAATACCATATAAACATTATTTACTTCCTCCATGGTACAGGTTGTGCGGTCCGTAGACCCGATCTAGTTTTGGCGGCCCACCATTGTAATCACTTCAATGTTACAAGTCCGCTTTGGTCAACCCCACCTTGGATCAAATACAAGAACTAGTTACCAATCGACTTTTTAGATACCCACCCTTGCCAATAAGGTGTGGTTGCACTGTATCACCCACTAGCAATGGTACCGTGCTCCTATAGTAACTAGTTCCTCAGGTGGTTCATACATCATATATATACAATTTATAATGAAAGCACAGTAACCTGTTTTCATTCCATAAAACATTTAAGCAATTCCAATATTTTTCACAAACTCATTCATTCATCGGCATTACCAAGCATTCACAGCCCCCAGTCTTAAACCAGCATCTCGTTTTCTACAATTCTTGAAAACAATTTGGAACTCCAGTTCCCATATCTCATACATATATTTCACCAGTTCAGTTCATTTACATTTACCATCTCATGTCACTCTCATTTGAATAAATATGCTATAAAATAATAAATGGTTTGGAAAATATCATTTAATTTAAAAACAAGGGTTCAAGCATCTCCAACCTTTAATATAATAAGAATATATAAGTTTAGAGAAAAATGGAGACCATACCCCAAAACCCTAATTTTTTCGAAACCATAAAATACAGTTTAACCGGTTCAGATTTCAAAAGTAACTGATGTAAGATAAATCCTCTTACTTGACTTACAAGAAAGCTCACTGGAAATCCCAAACTCCACGCCCTACGACATTTGCCATTCAAAATCTTGAAACCACATTTTTCCCAAATAAATCAACAAAAACTCTAGATCAGCAACAATTAGTCATTTCCTGGGCCTTCCTATAGTTTACAACAACCACAAAGCCTTAAAATAACATGCTTACCCTAATTTTGGAGTAACGCCCCAAGGCTCACATCAAAGATTTGTTTCGCTAGACTTGTAGAGAATCTCCCCTAGATCCTCGTAGTAACTTCCGATCGTCGAATCTGTCAATGAGCAGAGAGAAATTGTAGAGAGAGAGAGAGAGTGTGTGTGTGGGTTTAGAGAGAGAGGTAGGGAGAGAGAGAGAAATTATGTTTCTTAATAATGAAGAAAATAAAATTTCTATTTATAAACCCCTTGACCCAGTCAAATTCGTCGATGAATGGCGCCTTCGTCAACGAACTACTGAAGGTCGTTCATCGACGAACGAAGGGCTTCGTTGACGAACTACTGAAGGTCGTTCATTGACAAACGAAGGGCTTCGTCGATGAACTCTAAGCTTGATATTTTAGGTCGTTTTGGATCTCTTTGTCGACGATGCTCTGAAATTCGACGACGAACCACTGTGGGGCCTTCATCGACAAATACAAGGGACTTGTCGATGAAGCTTGCTGAAATACCCTTTTTATTTTCCCTTTCCTTATTTTCTCATTCATTTCCTTATTTTTCATATTCGGGTCTCTACAATCTCCTCTCTTTATAAAAATTTCATCCTCGAAATTTGCCAACTAATGCCAATTACCTCTTTATCTCATAATTCATCTTTACCGAAGAGTCGGTAGCTAGTCACATAGTGGCCCCGTCCCAAATTTATTACCTACCCTCACTTATGGCAGAGAAATACCATGGTTACATACACTATATCGAGAGATTACAATATCCATACAAAACTCTCCCGAAGACCAAACATACACCAAACTATAAACAAACCTACTCTAAACACTATACATATAAACTGACACTTACTTTTCGCTCTACTCACCTATTTAGTTCTAAACATCTCTTAAAAACTGTGGATACTTCTAACGTATCTCTGATTCTAATTTTCATGAAGCTTCTTCCACTGCGTGATTATGCCACAGTACCTTTACTAAAGGAATTCTCTTCGTATGTAACTCCTGCTCTTTATAATCTATGATTTGAACTAGTATTTCCTCATATGCTAATGTGTCTCTAAGCTCCAAAGACTCGTAATTGATCACGTGCGAAGGATACGAGATATATCTCCTAAGTATGGACACATGGAACACGTCAAGGATCCTAGACAGTGCTGGGGGTAATGTTATCATGTACGCCATTGAACCAACTCTTTCTAGGATTTCAAATGACCCGACATACCGAGGGCTTAGCTTTCCCTTTTTCCAGAATCTCATTACCCCTTTCATTGGAGCAATCCTAAAGAATACAACATCACCTATCTTGAACTCCATCTCTCGTCGATGAGTATCCGCATAACTCTTCTGCCAACTCTGAGCTGTCTTTATTCTCTCCTTGATAACATGAAACTTCTTAGTGGCCTGCTGGACAAACTCCGACCCTAAAATCTGCCGCTCACTGATCTCATCCCAATACAACAGAGATCGGCATCTCCGACCATACAGTGCTTCAAATGGTGCTATCCCGATGCTAGCCTAATAACTGTTGTTGTAGGCAAACTCAACTAATGGCAGATATTTGATCCAATTGCCACTAAAATCCAGTACACACACCCGTAAAATATCCTCTAAGATCTAGATTGTCCTCTCTGACTAACCATCTATTTGTAGTTGAAACGTTGTACTGAATGTGAGTTGACATCCTAACGCTTTTTGAAAACTCTTCCGGAACCGGGAAGTAAACCGTGGATTCCTATATGAAACAATAGACACTTGTACCCTGTGCAATCTGACAATCTCCTGAACATATAGCTTTGCCAACCTATGCATGGAATGACTAACTTTAATTGGGGTAAAATGGGCTGTCTTTGTCAATCTGTCAATCACAACCCAAATCGCATTCTGCCCGTGAAGTGCTGATGGCAAACCCGTGACAAAGTCCATGGAAATGTGCTCCCACTTCCATTTAGGGATAAGAAGTGTGTTGACTTTATAAGTCCAATCCGGTTTTGATAATGACAAATCACTTGGTATTTGATCTGTGCATTGAGATTGTGAATGGGAATTATATTAAACATGCATGGAAGGATAACAAGTAATGGAAACCATGAAGATTAAAGCTTACATATCTTGGCACAATCTATGAAACTCAAAGAGTACGAGAATCAAGATGCATGCGGCAAAATTCAAGAACGTCATGAGAATGGGTACTTAGAACTTATGTATTTACATTTTCATATGATTTAATTTGAGGCTCAACATATACCCTAGAATGACTTTAGTACTCATGCATTTCATGAACATCATTAGGGGACATTCATGGACTTAGAAATATTTTTAAAACCCTGGAAAATATTTTTATAAAAGAGCCAAAAAGAGAGCAAAGCAGATTTTTAAATTAAAAAAGAAAAATTCAGAAAATGGGAACTTCAGTAGCCTGAACTTAACCTCAGTCGCCAGAGGAATTTCTTCAAGAGCCTGAAGATTACATTCAGTAGCCTGAATAATTAATGGTGAAACATAGAATTTGACCGAGGCACTTCGGTTGCCTGAACATGGAACTTCAGGCGCTTGAACTTGTCACTTCAGGAGCCTAAACCCTACTTCAATCACCTGACCCTGTATTCAAGTTGATTTTTCGAAGCACTAAGGAACTTAAGTCACCTGGGCCATTGACCTCAGTCACCTGAACTTGTGGGAAAATTTAAAAATTTAACTTTTATGAGCAAACACGCGAGCTATCTTTTGATCCAACGGTTGATATCTATTCTAAAGGCAAGATACCTATATATACTGAATATCTAAACCCTAGTGTGTAAGCCAAGATCAATGAGAAGAAAAGAGAACACCTTTTGAAAAAGAATTGAGAACTTTAAACACTTTGCTATACGATTGCCTACACTCTAGCTCATACTCATCAAGCTTAGGTAAATCTACTCCGAAAATAAAAGGGGATTCATTTACACATCTTGATTTCAACCTAGTATTGAGGTTTGGTTAATTCATTTAGTGTTTTCAAGAGATTCTCATATCATCATCGGTTATTGAATACCATTACAGAAGAATGATATTGAATTTTCATATATATATAGAGAGTGTATTTGACTAGTTCATTACTTGAGAAAGTTTTTCTTTGGCCATTGATTAAAAAGTTATCATTCAAGTGTGTTATTAGTTAAATACTTGATATTTTGGATACTTTTAAACTATTTGATTAGATATCCTTAGAAGTGCATAACTATATATATATATATATTGAAGGATATTTTTTGAAAATCTTATATTAAGTTTTTGATCTTTGGTATTCTCATCATATAGATATATATGTATATACATTAAGTCAAATATTACTAAGATCACATTGAGATTGAAATCTTGAGAGAAATATTGTTTTTGACAAAGTGTGTTTCAAATCTTTGCAATCTTAAAATATATTTTTTTATTCAAAGATTTAACCTAAGTTCTCCAAAGTATTGATTTATATAAATATTTTTGGGAGATTTGATAAAAAGGGAAGTTAGAGAATCATATTCTTGCATAAAACGATTGTATCGTTTCATACATTCTGAGCTTCAAATTTCATCATACGATTATGTATTAGGAATTTGAATTGTACTCACTAGCTTTGTTGGAAGCAATTTTGAGTGTTTTACAGATTTCATTGTATTCACGGTTCGGCTTGTGAACCGGATTTGAGGAGAGAGTTGTATCTCTTGTAAGTAGCAGAGTAGGAAGAAGCTGTACCTCTTGTAAGCAGCGGATTGTAAGGGAAGCTCTGTCCCAATTTAAGGAGCAGGGATTATAGTGGAATCCTTGAGTGGGTTGGTTAAGGCGAGGACGTAGGCCAAGTTGGCTGAACCTCGTAAAATTGCATTTGTCTTCTCTCTTCCCTTAACTCTTTACTTTCCGCACTATATTTTATGATTTGTATTGCATCTGTATATTGAATAATTCTATACACACTTAATTGGGTAAAAAGAACTGATTGATAAAATAAATTTAATTCAGTCATAAATCCCTGCAATTGATTTGTTAAATATACAAATAGGGATTAAGTAGTAAATAGGTTCAAAGAATTTTTTAAAATACCCAATTTACCCCCCTCTTGGGATTACACCTAAATCAACATTTGGTATCAAATCGGGTTTACATAGACTTAATAGTTGTTTTGTAAAAAGATCATATGACACACATCAGTGTAACTCCATTCGGTGAGGGACACTCATCCACTAGACCACCAATTTTCTATGGTGTAAATTACACCTATTGGAAACGTAGGATGAGCGTATATCTATTGAACGTAGATTGGAAGGTATGAAAAATAGTGACCAAGGGAAATCATATTCCCATGAAAGTAATTGATAAGATTAATGTACCTAAAACTGAAGATGAGTATACAGAGGAAGACTTGAAATCAGTACAAATCAATGCTACTGCCATGAACTTGCTTTTCTGTGCATTAGATGTAAATGAATTTAATAGGGTAATAACTTGTAACTCTTCTAAAGAAAATTGGAAAAAATTAGAAGTTACATATGAAAGCACTAAGAAAGTCAAGGATAGTAGGATAGACATGCTCACCAGTGAATATGAAGCATTTTAGATGACTGCAGATGAATCTATTCAATCTATGTACACTAGATTCACACACATCATAAGTTCTTTAAATGCACTTGGAAAAGCTTACCCTACTTATGAGTTGATCACAAAAATACTCAGGGGATTACCTCCAGTGTGGGAAGAGAGAAGGGAGAGAAATCGTAGAGGAGAGAGAGAAGGAGTTCCGCTGAATTTTCTGTGTAAAAATCCGAGTTCAACACTATTTATACTCTGGCCTTCATCGACGAACCACGTCACCTCGTCGACGAGGTCAAGAAGAAGGTTTGTTGACGAATATCTACTTCTCATCGAAAAAATTCAGAACTTGGAAAAACAACCCCTCTGTATCTTCTCGTCGACGAACGTGCCCTCGTCGACGAATCCCCTGTTTTCGTCGACGAGACCCTGATTAAAGTCCTTGGGTTATTACAGTAAGTGTTCATCGATGAAATCCCTTCATGGACACGTCGACGAGGTGACGTGTCTCATCAACGAATCCACATTTTATAAATACACCAACCTCAGGATTTCAGCGTGAATTTTGGCATGAAACTCTCTATCTCTATCTCTCTCTCTCTCTCTCTCTCTCTCTCTCTCTCTCTCTCTCTCTCTCTCTCTCTCTCTCTCTCTCTATCTCTCCTTCTCTCTAGATTTTCGGCTTCATTCTTCGCCGGTTCGACGATCAGAAGCCGCCACGCTACTCCTAGGAAGATCCTCTTCAAGTCTGCTAGAGTAGTTCGTTGGTTAAGCCAACTTAGGCACCATCCCAAAATCTAGGTAAGTTGGTTATTTTAGGCTTTATAACTTATTGGGTATTTCTGGAAAGAGGAAAATGTATTAGGTGAGATAATACTGGAATTTTGTTGGGAAAATGTAAATTTTAGGGTGTTGAGTTGGGAACACCACAGGTGCAAGTTTGGTTAAATTTGTGGGCTTCTTAGTAAGTCAGGTAAAGGGATAAATTAAGTAAACATTTTTCATTGAATTATTTATTATTATACAACATTTATTTTCAGGAAAATATGTATATTATAGAACTATGATTGTGAATACTACTGTTGAACAGTAAAAAGATTTGAACACATTTTATAAGAAAATATGAGTTCAGAACAAATTATGAGTTTAGAGGGCTACTTACATTTGTGTGCCATGAGTATAATATTTTCATGAAAATTATGTTATATTGAAATATTATGATTTTTCCAAGATAAACATATTATAGTAGTTTTCATGAAAACCATAAAAATAGTATAGGAACTATGGTTTTAAGAATATTATGTTAAACAATGCAAGAATTTCATGTTCAAGTATGTTATGTTATGCCGATGTCGGTGTCATGATTTTTACGTTATGGTATAATGGTGTAAATGCCGTAATTATGCATGTTATGTCAAGATTCATGAAAATATTATCATGCCATGTTTTACTCTGAATATGAAACTACTATGTTCAATATCATAGAATGTATTATATGTTATCAAAACTTGGATAACTTAGTTTTGTTTCATGAAGCACGGTACTGTAGCTATATGTTCACGTTTATGTTTATGTTAGTGCTACCACACATCTTATGTAAAGTGTGGGAGATAACAGTCGATGTGGCTTCATGGGAGAGTTGTAGTCCCCTTAGTAATCCGGCACAGGTGGAACGAGCTCATCGTACTTACACACCTATGTTTGACTTAGCATGGTCGACCAGCCATTGCTAGGTCCCCCCTGCGGGCCGCACAACCCTGTCATGTGGGGGGTAAGACATGACAACAACTAACTATCTATCTTGGGTAATAATTCAAGTATGATATGGTTATATAAGATGATTTTTCAAGTACAGAAATTTTGTACGTTGACTTATGTTATGACAAAACATGTTTTATTTAGATATGATTCAAACTGTTTTTACCAGATATGAATTATGTACTGTTTATATGTGTATCACGAAAAATACTTATGTTGCCACACACAAATATTAGTTTATCTCCCTTACTAAGAGGTGTCTCACCCCAGCATCACAAACTTTTTAGGAATTCTAGGTAGAAGGGCGGATAAAGCTCCACAGCGGTAAAAGTTGACCAAAATACCCTATCAGAAGGGTAAATAGGTGAGATAGGATCAGATGGGTTTTGTGATTATGACCCTAGGATACTTTTTAGGTCTTTTGTGGATGACTGTACAAATATGACAGATTCAGTAGAACTCTGGTATGGTTTTTGGTGTGAATGACAGTATGTAATTTATATTTTCTACTGCTTAGGTATCAGAGATGTATGACAGGTATATCTTTGATACTCATGGGTCTAGGTTGATCATGACTTTGGCAGTTTAGCAGGTTATTAGAATTATTATAAATGTTATTATGTGGAAAAATATATATATAGAAAAATAGGCAGGTTGTTACAAAGACCCTAGGTTGTGAACTACTAACTGCGATTGAACCAAACCTAGGAAGGTATAAAAATTTAAATATCCAATTCACCCCTCCCCACTCTTGGGATTATACCAATCCCAACAGTAAGTACTTCAAATATTTCAATATGAATGAATGAAGCTCTTAGGTTTTATTATTGACTTAGAGACCACATTTTGGAAACCCCGAAATTTTTTTTTTCAAATGTCTCAAAGCAATGTGGCAAGAATAAAAGTAAACAAAATTTTTTGGAAACAAAATTGCAAAAGCATATATTATTGCACGATCAGGCGACTAACCTTTATATGCTGAAATAAATTAGGAAACAGAATAGACCTAGTCGACTGACCCTATGAGTCCAAGCAACTAACCCCATTATGATTTTGAAATTTTGCTGGATTTTAAAAGATCAGGCGACTGATCCCGATAGTTCAGGCAACTAACCTTCATAAAATTTAAATTTAAACAACGAAAAAAAGTTTCCAAATTAGATTGCTTGACCCTTAAACTTTATGAAAACTTTGGAAACACTCCAAGTAACTTGGAGAATACGAAAATTAAACTTTTTTCATCTATAAATACATGTTAAATCAAAGGATTAAAGACACCAATACATACAATCAGCATTCAAGCATAATATTGTCTAGTCTTCAAAAGCTTTATTGCTAAAACACTTTTACTGAAGTTTTCTACTGAGAATTTGCTGATTAAAGCCTACAGTTCTTTGTGTTTCTACTGAGTTTCTCAATTCAAGAAAGAACCCCGGTGATAAATTCTTGAGCTTCATCTTTGTATATTGATTTTGATTGAAGTATATTGTGAAATTCACTTGTACTAATATGCTCTTAGTGAGAGTACTTTTTGTACACAAGAATTGTTTTTGTTTCTTTTGTTGTTTTTGACGGTTTGGGATTGTTGAATCGTTGGACTACTGAGCGTGGTATCGCTTAGAGAGGATCCATTCTGCTTGAAGGAGTGTGTAAACGGTTTGCTTCGCTCAGTTAAGGGAGTGGTATAGTGAAATTCTTGGGTGGTTTGCCTAAGGCGAGGATGTAGGCGGGCGGGTGTAGCCAAACCTCGTAAAATCTCGGTGTCTTTCCCATCCCTAAACCTCTTTAATTTTCTTCATATATAAATTGCATGGATGTTTACTTAATTGCTAGAAATTAAATAGTTTTTGGGTTTGCAGAAACCTTAATTAAAGAAAGTACGTTGATTTCGAAAATCTTGATTAAAGGAAGTGCGTTACTAAATATCAAAAGTTCCTTAAACTTACTTAAAGTCAAGTAACTTATTTGATATCAAAGTCTGAATTTTGAAAACTTGTTGAGATTTCTATTTTGTTTCATATTGTGAAATCAAACTTATCTTATTGATTGGATTGAGTGTTGGTCATTGCAAATCAATTATACTTGTGTGATTGCTAAATATAAAAGAGTTGGGAAAGACTCAATATAAGAATTTATAAAGAAATTTTTTGAAAACCCAATTCACCTCCCTCTTGGGAGTACACCTTACTTCTCAATTGGTATCAAAGTGTTAGATTGTAGTAAATCTTAAACTAGAAGCTACATAAAGATCCCTATGACACACCTAGGAGTATCTCCCTTTACTGAGGGTCAATCCTCATCTAAACCACCTATTTTCTGCAGTGTAAACTATACCTTTCGGAAACAAAGAATGATAATTTATTTACAAACTATAGATTGGAAAACATGGAAACTTGTCACACATGGTGACCTTATCCCCACTAAAATCGTGAATGGTAAAGAAATACCTAAAGAAGAAAAAGAGATGACCGACAATGATCATAAGATGTTGCAAGTAAATTCAAGTGCTATGAATGCATTATATTGTGTTCTTAACGTAAATGAGTTCAATAGAATTATAGGATGCAAATCAGCCAAAGAAATATGGGATAAACTACAGGTAACCTATGAAAGAACGGTTGATGTTAGAGATAGTATAATCGACATGCTCACAAGTATGAGACTTTTAGGATGAACCCCGATGAAACTATTACTAGTGTAGTGACCCAAAGAATAATAGCATTTTAATAATAAGAGGGAGGGAAAATAGATACAGAAACAGAAGGAGGCCGTAGACTTCGTCGACGACATTTCATTTTGGAGATAATATTAAATAATCATAATTTCAGAAATTTTCCAGGCTTTGTCCAAGAACACAGGGTTTCGTCGACCAAGGTCTTTAGAATTTCGTCGACGAACACAAGGCTTCGTCAAGAGAAAATACCGAGAGACGGTTCAGGCTTCTCTGAATTTCGTCGACGAATACAGGGCTTCGTTGACGAAATTACTAAGAATTCGTCGACGAAGTGACGTGACTCATCGACGAATCTGGCCCTATAAATAGCTAAAAATCAGGATATTTCTCATTTTCATCGCGTCTCTCTCTCTCTCTCTCCTCTCTCTCTCTCTCCTACGACTCTCTCCTTTCTTTCTTTGTTTCTGGCCTCACCAGTCACTGGATTGATGATCCGAAGCTACCACGACGCTCCTGGCGGAGTTCTCTGTAAGACTGCCGGAGCAGATCGTCAGGAAAACGAAGTTGGATTTCGTCCCAAATTCAGGGTAAGGACTTTTATCTAGTTTTTGACTTCCTAACAGTTATAGGAAATGATGTAGGTAGAAAAATACTGATATTATGTTATGACATATGTTGGTTTCAGGATGTTGTGTAGGAGGCCCTGCGGGAGTTAGACTAGTGTTCCATAGGGGTTTTTCAGAGTTAAGGTAAGGGAAATATGTTATGTTAGGAAATTTCTAAATATTATACAGTTTATTTATTTACAAAAATTATGTATTAAAGTATGGTGTGGCTTGAGAATATGTATGTAGTATGGGGATATGTTTTATGAATTGTTATTTCATGATTTTTATGAATTTCAGTACTATGATTATATGAATTTCAGTACCATGATTTTACGAATTTTAGTACCATGATTATACGAATCTCAGTACCATGATTATACGAATTCCAGTATTACGAATATGCAGTTCTATGTTATGATTATTCAGATTTCAGTACATTATGCAGTTCCATGTTATGATTACTCAGATTTCAGTACGTTATGCAGTATCATGGTTATTATGATTACTTCAGAATCACGGTAAATCAGATAAATATGTATAGAAATATATTATATGATATCAGACCCTGTTGGACTTATAGTTACAGAGCACGGTACCGTTGCTACAGATACTATGTTACTTATGAGTGCAACCACCTATTCAGATAATACATGGTACGGTCGACCACCTAAGCCTTTGAAGAGGTTAGGCTCCCCATCCAAATATGGGTTGAGGTATGCAGGTCGACTGACGGAGTTCAATGATTTATTCCTGATTGGCCAGTCAGGGTAAATCAAGCCTACGGGCCGCCAACCTTGTCATGAGGGGCATGTCATGATACAGATAGCCACAGGGAACAGTTTCAGTTACTATTACATACGTATGGATTTACAGATTCGGGGACCCTACTTATGTACACTAGAAGTATTTTGAATTATAACCTACATTATTGTTATGTTAAACAACATGGAAATGGGATGCATTTTCTTACTTATACTGTACTTAACATATCCAGTTATACATGTTTATATGAAATCAGATTTTGCATAATATTGTTAGCTCATTTGCCACACACTAGTAATAGCGTATTTCTTTTTACTGAGCGTTGGCTCATCCCAGTGTTGAAACATTTTTCAGGTGATCCAGGTAGGCGAGCAGATCAGACTCGCAAATAGAGGGGCATCTGTAGTGCCCTGTCAGCAAAGTGAGTATAGTGATGGATTTTTGGTATTAACCCTAGCTAGTTGAGGGTATTTTTGGGGAAGAGATGTATGTATATATTTTTGAAAACATGTAGTACTCTGGTATTGTGTGGTATTGGTTTTGTATTGTATATAATGGTTTATGGTTATGTTTGTATGATTTTTGCTTCCTGCTGTTTAGGTTAATACTATGGTATCAGAGTATGTTAATTACTACAGTGGAAAAAAAAATCAATTTATTAAGTAGGTCGTTACAACTAGTATGTACACTAGGTTTACCCATATAATAAACTCCCTCAATGCCTTAGGAAAGAATTACTCAACTTATGAAATGATCCAAAAAATTCTTAGGGGACTTCCACTGATTTGGGAATCTAAGGCCACTGTAATTACGGTAGGAAGAAACTTGAAAAACACCTCCCTAGATGAATTAATAGATTCTCTTCTTACATATGAGATGGTAATAAACGAAAGAAGTGGAAAATCTAAAACCAAGGAATCATTACATTTAAGACCTCAAATGAAAGCTCTAGCGATGAAGATGAAGAGGTAATGGATGTAAATGATGTAGTCTTCATAACTAAGAAACTTGCAAAAATTCTTAGAAAGAAGAATAAATTTACTAGAAAATTTTGGGACTCAAAATCAGATGAAGGTGAAACCAGTAAAAAAGAAACAAGAAATGAATCTCCTACATGCTATAATTGCAAGAAAATTGGACACATAAAACCAGATTGTCCACAACTTAAGAAGGATTCTAAGAAGAAAAAGAAAAAGGCAATGAAGGCCACTAGATGGAATAATATAACTTCTAGTAGCTCAGAATGTGAATCAAGTAACCAATAGATTGCAAATGGTTGTCTTATGGCATGGGACGATGATGGAGTACAAAGTTCCTCATCCAAATCATTTAATAAAACATGTAGTGAACCAAGTGACGATTCATCTGATGAATCCAGTAATGAGAATATGCCATCCTATGAAAAACTACAAAGTGAACTATTCAAGATTCATAAGATTCTAGTTAATATGACTAAAAGATATACTTCTTTGAAAAATAAGAATGAAACAATAATGAAAGAGTTAGAATCTAAAAATCTTGCTAAAAGAGAAATGAATTTGAAAATTAAGAGATTAGAAAGCAAGAATGAAAAAGTAATGAAAGAACTAGAAGATTTAAGATCTCATGCTTCGATTGAAAAAGAAAAGGATCTAGTCATTGATGAACTTGAAAGCAAAATAAATCATATGACTAAAAAACTAGTAAGGCTACAAGCTAATTGCAAAGAAATAAAAGATTTAGAAATACTTTGCCTTGAAAGTAAAATTGAGGATCAAAATAAAATAATTTACAATTTTACCAGAGGAAAGGAGAACTTTGAGAAGCTAGTTGGATCACAAAGAATGTGTAAAGACCCGTAAAACTATAATGATTAAATAATTAGGAAGATAATAAATGGAATAGATAAATAAAGAATAAGGGAAAAAGGGAAGATTTAAAAGAGGAAGAACAGTGGACCTCGTCGACGAATATCCTGAACTTAGTCGACGAGTGTTCTTCTAGAGATCGTCGATGAAGTTTAGTCCCTCGTCAACAAAAAGATCCCGAGTGAGCAAATTTCAGATTTTTAGTTTTCTCGATGAACGCACCCTCTCGTCGATGAATTTCTTTCTGTGATTCGTCGACGAATCCTATCTTCTCGTCGACGAAACCATGTGGCAACATAATTTATAAAAGGATCCAAGGAAGAAATCTATTTTTCTCCAATTTTCTCTCTCTAGGACAGTTTCCTCTCCCTTCTCTCTTCAAATCCGGCTTGGATTCAGCCCAAATCAATGAACAGAAACCGCTACGGTATTCTAGGGAAGATTCTCTATACATCAAGCAGAGCAAATTTCTAAACTGAGCTTTTCAAGAAACTCTCCAAAGGGGAGGTAAAGGTTAGGATTCTTAGTTTTTGGAGTTTAAATGTTTATTTGAGGTTTATAGATTGAGGTAATGCTAAAAGAGTAGGTTATTTAGGATTTATCTGTTAAACTAGGGTTTTTGATCAAGGGTTTGGGTGAGCGCCACAAGCATCATTTTGGGGTTCTTGTTGGTGTAGTTCAAGGAAGCAGGTAAGGGGAATATTTTAATTCAGGGTTTTTGTGAAATTAATCGGTAAAAATGGAAAATTTATGTATATATGTATATGATTTTCATGTGAGTTCTGAAAAGTCAATCGTTTAAATGGTAAATTTCTGAGCTTAGGGCTGTGTTACTTGTTATATTTGCGAAGAAGGAAAGATAAAATGACAAATTTTCTGGATAATTGTGTAAGAAATTAAATGTATATTTTTAGTGTATTAACGATGATTATGGTTGGCTTATTTTCAATAAACGTATGATTATATGTTGTTAATTGTGTGGCATGAGTAAGAGGAAATTTCTGTGCTAAACTATGATATATATATGAGATGTAGGAAATACTGGAAATGTAATGATAATCAAAATGGGATATGGTTTAGTATGCATGTGTTTGGGATTGTTAAATGGCAATGAATGGTTTGAGAACTTTGGTAAACTAGAAACTAGTAAACTGGAAAATGGGAACAGTACTATTACGGATATATTTGGCAGAGCTAGTGCACCCACACGTGTTAGATAGAGTGTGGAGATGGGATAGTCGATTATGCTGGGAAGGGTAGTGTCCCTCTAGAGTCTAGACCAGTGTGGGAGCAGCCAATCGGACCTACAGACAGTAGAACGTGGTTGATTTAACTCTGGTAGGCCAACCAGAGTTAAGTCCAGCCTTTGAGCCGCACAACCCATCATGGGGCGGAAGCATGACTATGATCTTCGATCGATATAGAGAGTTCTAAACACATAACTGTTATTTTAACCATGGTTAATATGGAAAATAGCAGATATGAGAACAACAGATATGGAAACTGGCAAATGGAAATGATATGGAAACAAATTATAAGAAATATGGAATATGAATATAAATGTAATGAATGATATAGAAATAACAGATATAGAGTAAAGAAAGAAATGTATTATATATGGTATTATTACATGTATAAGAAAGAAATGTATTATATATGGTATTATTAAATGTATTTGGGGCGAGGTATACTCTTTGCCCGAGGGCTTGCTGAGAAAGGCGAGTTCCTTGATAGGTATCATATGTAGCCATGGGCTGCATAACGTATTAGGACAGAGGGAAATTACTTATATGGACAGGTCATCTTTTCTATTCTTGGGAACTTCTACCAGTAAACCTTTGTGTGAATGTGTGAGTACGAGATAAACTAATAACTTGAGGGCTTATTGAGTAAGATAAGTGCCTTGATATGCTTCAGTTGTGACCATGAGTTGCTTAAAGTATCAGAGTAGAGGGGTGCTACTTGTATGGGCGGGTAATCACCCCAATCCTTGGGAACTCTTGTTGGTAAAATACTTTGCATTTGGTTGATTAGGAGGAGAGAATAGTTTTATAATTATGGTTTCATTTGAAAATAATGAATATATATATATATATATATGTATATTGTTTCACGATCAGGCGATTGACTTGTTCTGGTCAGGCGACTGACCTTTATATGTTGAAATAAATTGGGAAACAAAATAGGCCCAGTCGACTGACCCTATGAGTCTAGATGACTGATCCCATTTTGACTTTGAAATTTTGTTAGATTTTAAAAGATCAGGGGACTGGCCCCGATAGATTAGGTGACTGACCTTTGTAAAATTCAAAATTAAATAGCGAAGAAAAGCTTCCAAATTAGATTGTTTGACCTCTAAACTTTATGAAAACTTGGGAAACACTCCAAGTAACTTGGGGAATATGAAAATTAAACTTTTTTCATTTATAAATACATGTTAAATAAAAGGATTAAAGACACCAATACATACAATCAGCATTCAAGCATAATATTGTCTACTCTTCAAAAGCTTTTTTGCTAAAACACTCTTACTGAATTTTTTTATTGAGAATTTGCTGATTAAAGCCTATGGTTCTTTGTGTTTCTATTGAGTTTCTCAATTCAAGAAAGAATCTCAATGATAAATTCTTGAGCTTCATATTTCTATATTGATTTTGATTGAAGTATATTGTGAAATTCACTTGTACTAATCTTGTAATGACTTGAAGAATAATGGTATTTAAATAATAAAGAGGGAGGGAAATGGAAACAGAAGCAGAAGAAGGCCACAGACTTTGTCAAGGAACGCAATGACCCGAGAAAATTTATTAGGTCCTCGTTGACGAACACAAGAGATTCGTTGACAAGGGTACAAGAGGACCTCGTCAACGAAGACAAGTTTCGTCGACGAGAAGATACCGAGATGCTGTTTTCTAAGCTCTGAATTTTGTTGACGAGAAGTTGGTGTTCATCGACGAATCTTCTTTATGACCTCGTCGACGAGATGACGTGGCTCGTCGACGAAGGACGTAGTATAAATAGTGCTAAACTCATTTTCTTGCCCAGAAAACTCACTGAAACCCTATTTTTTCTCTCTCTTCGGTCTCTCCCTTCTCTCTCTTCGATTTCGGCCCCGTTAGCCGCTAGATCAACAATCTGAGGTCACCACGACGCTCCTGGGGAAGTTCTCTCCAAGTCTGCCGGAGCGAATCGTCGGTGAGATGGAGTTGGATTCCATCTCAGATTCAGGGTAAGATCTTTTAAGCAAAATTTGGTTTTCCAGCAGTTGTAGGAAATGTAGTAGACGTAGAAATAATGATGTTTCGTTCTGGGATATATGGTTCTTAGGGTGGTGAGTGGAGAACCCTACGGGTGTAGGATCCGTTATAGTAGGGGAATTTTAGCAGAAATCAGGTAAGAGAAATATGCTATGCTAGGCAGTTCTAGAATGATTTTCAGTATGAAATGTATATTTTTATCAAGTTATTATTCACAACTGAACTTTATACAGTTTATCAATTATGAATAATATGTTTTAAATTACTATGTGACTTGAAAATATTGATATAGTACAGAGACATGCTTTACAGTATTTTTTAGAATTATGTTTTACAGAGTATACAGACAATGAATATATTTTACAGCAATTATAAAATACCATGATTATACAGTTTACAGTACCATGACATACAAATTTATAGTTAATTTCAGAAACATAGTTGATACAGATACAATTTACTACAACGTCATGGCTAATACATTTATTACAAAATTATGGTAAAATAGATAGTTGTATATAGAGATGTAATATATAGTATCAGACCCTGATGGACCATTACAGATACAGTTTACAAAGCACGATACCGTAGCTATATACAGTATAGGGTGCAACCACCTATTCAGATAATACGTGGTAGGTAGGTCGATCGCATGCCCATGAGTGGACAGGCTCCCCATCAGATATAGGTTGAGGAGGGCTGATCAAACTCACGGAGTATAGTGGTTTATCCTGGTGGCCAGCCAGGATAGATCCCGCTTATGGGCCACACAACCCTGTTATGAGGGGTTAAATCATGACATACAGTTATCCATCCAGGGAAGTTTTCAGTTATTATTATGTATATACAGTTTTACAGAAATAGGGAATATACATATATATATATATATATATATTAAAAGTATTATATATAGAAACCTAAAATACAGATATGTTAAACAACATGGAAAAGGGTCGTGGTTTATATTATTTGTACTTTATTTATAGATTCTGTTATACTTACATAGAAACAAATTTTCATAGTATTGTACTCATTGCCACACACTAGCAATAACATATTTTGTCTTAGTGAGCGTCGTATCATCCCATTAAATTAATATTTTCAGGTGATCCAGTTAGGCAAACAGATCAGACTCATAGATAGAGGAAGTTATAGTTCAGGCCTGTCAGTAGAGTGAGTATTTTAGGAAGATTACTCAGTTTAGGGTATTTTGGGAAACAGTCGTATATGTATATTTTGGAAACATTTTAACACTCTGGTATTGTATATTTTCTTGATTATGTTTATATGAATTCCGCTTCTCGCTGCTTAGGCTGATGATTTAGTTTAATCTAGTAGGTATCAGAGCATTATAAATTTCATAGTATAAAAAAAAAAAAAAAACAGGAAAATAAATAGCAGGTTGTTACAAATCTGCTCTTATTGAGAGTACTTTTTGTACACAAGAATTGTTCTTGTTTCTCTTGTTGTTTTTAACGATTCAGGATTATTGAATCGTTGGACTACTGAGCATGGGGTATCGCTTGGAGAGGAGGGCTCCATCCTACTTGAAGGAGTGTGTAAACAGTTTGCTCTGCCTAGTTAAGGGAGTGGTTTAATGAAATCCTTAGGTAGTTTTCCTAAGGCGAGGACATAGGCGGGTATAACCGAACCTCGTAAAATCTCGATGTCTTTCTCTTCCCTAAACCTCTTTAATTTTCTGCATATATAAATTGCATGGATGTTTACTTAATTGCTAGAAATTAAATAGTTATTAGGATTGTGGAAACCTTGATTAAAGAAAATACATTGATTTCTGAAATTTTGATTAAAGGAAATACGTTGATAAATATCAAAAGTTCATTAAACATATTTAAACTCAATTAACTTGTTTGATATCTAAGTCTGAATTTTGAATGCTTGTTGAGATTTCTATTTTGTTTCATATTGTGAAATCAAGCTTACCTTATTGATTGAATTGAGTGTTGGTCATTGCAAATCAATTATACTTGTGTGATTGCTAAATATAAAAGAGTTGAGAAAAAATTAATAAAAGGATTTATAAAGAAATTTTTTAAAAACCCAATTCACCCCCCTCTTGGGAGTACACCTTACTTCTCAATTTGGTTTTATGCCTACGAGTTCTACTACATAAACTATATATCTTTCAAGGAGGTTAATGGAAAATTTTATGGGAAAAAAAAAAAGAAACTTGTATATGGTATTTATTGACTTAGAAAAAGCGTATGATATGACACCTATGAAAGTTCTATGGTGGGTTTTAGAAAAAAAAAGTGTATGTAGTACATATATTGAGGTCATTAAGGATACGTATTCTAGAGTAATGACTAGTGTTAGGACTACAATTGGAGAAACTAAAGAATTTCCAATCACAATAGGTGTACATCAAATATCTATATCAATCTATTATCGTTTTACTTTACTAATTGATGACCTGTCTAGGAGTATTCAAATAGAGATTCCATGGTGTATGTTATTTGCAAATGATATTATCTTGATTGATGAAATTAGGGGTGAATTTAGAATCTAAGTTAAAATTACGGAGAGAAACTTTAAAATTTATAGGCTTTAGGATAAGTAGGAAGAATTAGAAATTTAACTAGTCTTAATAACGAAGATATTAATAGCACTAATAGATTTCAATATCTTAGATCTATTATGTAAGCTGAAGAAAAAATTGAATAAGATATAATACATAGAGTTAAAGCATGTTGGGTAAAATAGAAAAGTGTTTCGAGTGTACTTTGTGATTTTAGGATACCCTTAGAATTAAAAGGAAAGTTTTATAGGATGACAGTAAGACTAGTTATGTTATATGGATAAGTTTTATAGGATGATTGTAAGACTAGTTATGTTATATGGATTTAAATGTTGGGCAACTAAAAAACATCATATCCAAAGAGTAAAAGTTTCTAAGATGAGCATGCTTCGATAAATGAGTAGTATAATGTTAAAAGATAAATTAAATAATGAACATATTTGCGATATGTTAGGCATAACTCCTATAGAAGATAACATAAGGTAGAGATGACTTGGATGGTTTGGGCACTTACAACGTAAACCACGTAGTATGTGAGTGAGGAAGAATCAATTAGTTATTATGAGGGGCAGTAGAAAGGGAAATGGTAAACTTAAAATAATTTAGAATGAGATAGTGAATAAGGATTTAATAGCCTTAAATTTGTCAAAACAATTTGTCTGCGATTGCATAAATTGGTGGAAAATGATTCATGTACCCAACCCCACCTAGTGGGACTTAAAATTTGATTTGTTGTTATTTTTGTAGTTAGTTTTGAACTTCAATTTGTAAATTATTTCTTATGAGAAATTCTATTTCCTAAGCTTTCTTGTATTGGGTTTCCTTGCCTCCGTTAGAGCCAAAAGTGTAACTGATTGCCTTATTTCTATAAAAATTAAGGGGTTGTAATTGGTTTTCTTACTCTCTAAAAAACAAGTGGAATAGTGAAATATCAAATTGATTTTCCTTAAGAGAATGGGCATAAGCTGATTATCAAATCACTATAAAAAAAATTTGCATTTCATCCCTATTCTCTCTTACTTTAATTGCTTCAATATTTGTGTATTTACTTGTTTTGTTTATTTTGATTTAGAGTTCATATCAAGCACATTAATTTTATTAAAGCCAATTCACCTTTGGGTAACCACTTAGGTCAACACTCTCGTTTTAGGTTTTTTTTTTTGGTCTAATAAATTCATTTTAAATAATAACTTTTGATAAAATTTATATGTAGTTCAATAAAATTTATTAATTGCAACAATTTTATTGGGCAAAAAATGATTGATTGGAAGATATACTGATCCTTAAGGAAAACTTAAGACCTATTTAATTGTAAAAAATATTTCTTCAGTTTTTAGTTTTAAATTTTAAATAATTATGGTAATTTTAATTTTTCAAGACTCATATTAAAAAGGCGAATTTTTTTTGTTGAAATGGGTAAAATACTTTTATTTTTTATTTAAAACTAATCACTCAAAAAAACAATTTATTTTCCAATTTTTCAAAATTTACAAAAGATATTATTCGAAATTATAGATTTTGTAACTTGAATTTGGATTTATGTGAATTTAGAAAAAAAAAAAAAAAACTCAATACATAATCCATTCAAATTAAAACTCAAGATTTGAAATTTTATGCTCACATACGTAAAGTAAGAATTAGAAATTTAAATTTTTATATAAATTTAAAAAATTTTAAAATAATATGATACTTTTTTATTATTTAAAAAATTAGAAATGAAAAATCACACTATTTTGACAAGTAAATAGTGCTAAAACGGTTTATTGTTCATTTATTTCTTAAAAATGTTTTACAAATGAAAAAATTAATTAAAATATTTTTATTTTAAAAAAAAAATTAAAATAAAAAATAAAATTTTTTTCCACAACTAAATGTGTACTTAATTTTTTTTCCTCATTTTTTTTTAGATTTGACAAAAAAAATTAAATATATTTTTAAATTTTTTTTGAAATATAGATCCTTAAAAAGTTTTCATTTTTTGGACATTTATGTTTCTTTCTTCACTTTTTTTTTTCTAGTAAACATTATAAGGTTAGGATTATTTTGACAAATCTCAAAAGGATTTTAAAAAAAAATTGACAAAATTTATCAAATGAGATTTAAAAAATAAAAATAAAAATGAAGGCGTTTAGTCAAATCTCACAAGATATTTTTTGCAAAGTAGAATGTTCTTTTCTCAAAACCTTTAATATTTTCTTGTAATTCTTTATTTACACATGGCAATAAATTATTGGGCAATGACATTAGATTTTTGAAAGTTAGCTGCCACTTGGGTAGGCCTACCAGCTGACATTGTCCACACAAAAGATGGTGAAGTGTGAACAGTTGGCCTACATGGCTAATGTGTATAAATATGTACAAAATTGAATAAGTGCAAATTATTGGTTAATCATTGCTCAGAATAAATTTTAAAGTTGGAGTGTTAATCTGATTGTTTTAACAAGATGTTCCTTGTTTCCTTCTAATTTTATTTGTCCATGGTTCGAAAAGAGACAATTAGCATGTGATATGGGCATATAAATAAGGGACGATAATCAATAAATCACCATCACTCCTTAACATAAATGTCCCTAAATTAATCAACAATTGTTGTTTATGGTATAACTCTTATACTTGGATTTATAAACAAAGGGAAGGGAAAGCATATGGATGCTTCTGGGTGTGGCGTAGCAGCAAGGACTCATCGACGAGTGCCCTGTGTTCGTCGACGAGTAGATATCGAGAGTCAGAAATTTCCAGAGTTGAAGACTTGTCGACGAGAGGATAGATTAGTCGACGAGTGGGCCTCTTTGGCTCGTCGATGAATCCCCTGTACTCATTGATGAGTGCGCTTAGGTTGCGAGTAGAGTTTTTGAATTTTGAATTTGAACGTTAGGGTGGCTGAATAATTGGAGGGAAACCTCCGAGGGACTATTATATATGTCATTCTGGGCATGTATTGATAGAGAGTAAGATCATTTTTGAGGTGTATTGTCTACTTTGATATTTCCTAAGTGAAATTCTTGTACCATTACTTTCGTGGATATAGGCTTTTCCGAACCACGTAAATCTTGTTGTTGTGCTTGTTATTTCTTGTTTACTGGTTGTGATTGATTTGCTTATTGCGTTTTTATTCCGTTGTGCATCCTTTATCCGATTCTTATTCACAACAAATTGGTATCAAAGAGATTGTTGTTGTCATGACATTGTGATCGTCTTCTACAAGATTTGACATTGTCAAATTCGATGGAACAGGAAATTTTGGTTTATGATAGAGGAGAGTGAAAGACATTCTTGTGCAACAAGGAATGACTAAGACTCTACTTGATACTTAATCAAAAGAAATGAATGAGGCAACATAGGTAGATTTGAAAGCAAATGCCGCTTCTACAATACGCTTGTGTTTGACCGACGAAGTATGCTATCGAGTGATGGAAGAGGATTTTCTAGCGGCTATATGGCGAAAGTTAGAAAGTCAGTACATGTCCAAATCTCTCAATAATAAACTTTTTCTTAAGTAACATTTGTATTGGCTTAAGATAGTTGAATGATCAAACTTAAATCAACATATTAATACCTTTAATCAAATCATTAGTGATTTGATGAGAGTTGATGTTAAGTTTGATGAAGATGATAAAACTTTGATGTTACTAAACTCTTTGCCCTCGACTCATACCTATGAAAATCTTGTGACCACTTTTACATGGGAAAAAGAAACTTTTGATCTTGAAGTGGTAACAAATGATTTGCTAAATTTTCATCAAAGACTGAAAATATGTGATAAAAGAGAAGAACTTATGGTAAAGGGTAATAATGAGTGAGGCAAAGGAAAATCCAAACATGGATCAAGTCAGAAATCCCAAAATCAATTCAAGAAGAAGAAAGAAATCCGGTGTTATAAATGCGGTAAAAAGAGGCATGTGAAACCGAAGTGTCCGGATTAGAAGATGGAAAATTCTGAAAAATATAAGGGTACTTCAAAATCTGCGAATTTTATTCAAGAAGGAGGATCAACGTGTAGTGATGGTGATGTTCTATCAGTTTCAGCGGGGTCAAATAATCTAACGGACTCTTGGATACTTGACTCGACATGTTCTTATCACATGACTCTGAACAAGGAGTGGTTCAACACTTACAGGTTAGTGAAATCTGGATCAGTTCTTATGAGTAATGATGCTTCTTGCAAGATCATTGGCACAAGAAATGTAAAGATAAAAATGTTTAATGGTGGTGTGAGAACATTGTGTAATGTAAGACATCTACCAGAGTTGAGGAAAAGTTTGATATCACTTGAAACTTTGGATTGTAATGGTTTTAATTATAAGTCCAAATGTGGAGTTGTGAAAGTATGGAAAGGAAATCTGACTGTAATGAAAAGGAAAAAACTGGATGGGAATATTTACACATTGCAGGGAACTACTGCTGATCTTTCACTTCTCATTTTTAACACTACTGCTGCTAAAATTTTTCTGCTTGTCTATGTTGACGACATTGTAATTACTACATCAAATTCCTATGCTATTGACACATTGATTGTTGCCATGAGTAATGCCTTTCCTGTTCGGGATCTTGGCAATTTATCTTTCTTTTTGGGTCTTGAGATTGACCATATTGAGGCATGTTTGTTCGTCTCCCAACAGAAATATATCAACAACCTCCTCACTCGCAGCAACATGCTTCAATGCAAACCCATGTCCTCACTTATGGTTGCTTCCCTCAAGCTCTCCAAATTTGATTTATCTAACTTTGATGATCCAGTCCTCTACAGAAGCTTAGTTGGAGGTCTTCAATACCTCAATTTCACTCAACCAGACATCTCCTTTGACGTGAACAAGCTTTGTCAGTTCATGCATTCGCCCAAACTTACTCATTGGAGTGCACTCAAAAGAGTCCTACGATATCTCAAGGGAACAATCAACCATGGTATATTTTTCACTTCTCAATAAGGCTTTGTTCTTCAGGCTTATTCTGATGCAGATTGGGGTGGCTGTCTGGATGATCGTCAATCAACAAGTGGTTTCTGCATTTTCCTTGGTAACCATCTCATTTCATGGAGCTCTAAGAAACAAAAATTAGTCACCCGATCATCCATTGAAGCTGAATACAAATCCTTGACATCCTCAACAGCTGAATTAATTTGGATTCAATCTCTTTTCAAGGAACTCAACCTACTTTTATCTCAAGCCCCTACACTATGGTGTGACAATCTTGGAGGTACCTACCTCTGTGCAAATCCTGTGTTTCATTCAAAAACCAAGCACATGGACATCGACTACCATTTTGTGCGGGATCGTGTTGCTGCCAACACCCTAAGAATTTCCTTTTTCAACACCAACGATCAACTTGCAGACGTTCTTACCAAACCATTGGTTTCAGACAAGTTTCTTCATTTTACAATGAGTCTCAAAGTGGTTGACACCCTGAGGGGACGTATTAGCAGTTATAACAAAACCTAACTAAATTCCCAATAAGTTACAATAGTTTTATTCTTTTCTAGTTTATTTGTAATTATTGTGTAACCAATTTTATTCTTTGATTCCCCGACAATTGTATATATAAAGGCTCCGCCATTGTGAATAAAATATAGTAGCAATAAAGCAACTGTTCATTGCTTCTTACGAACTTTTTTTTTTGGTAAAAGAGGGCGGCACCTCCTAACTTTATTAGAAAACCCCTCACTTATGGTGGAGGAATGCTGTGGTTCTAATCTTGAGACTTTGGGACAACAAAAGCAAACTCCAAGACCTTAAAACTAATTTAACCAACATAAACCAAACCAAAAAACCAAACACCAGCAACCAAAAAAAAAAAAAAAAACTAAGAAACTAAACCACTAAAAATGGAAAACAAACAAAACTCCAGAAGATAACACAAAACATTATGAGCGCAAAGAAGGAAAACCCAACAACTCCAATCGAATCATTCCCCTGACTTGTCGAGGAAGATCATCCTGGCAACTATATAATCGAGAAATACCAGATTCACCCTGTTTGGCAAAAAAATCTGTACTTTTATTCGCCTCCCTGTAAACATGTTCCACTTTGAACTGTATGCCTCTCAATGCTAGCATAAGCTCGTCCCACAATTCCCATAAGTTCCAATCGAGCACTTCCTATAATTTATCCACTGAACCAATAAAGCAGAGTCACATGCAATCTCTACTTGATAAAATCCGAGATCTTTGCACAGATTAATTTCTAAAATAATCGCCTTCAATTCAGCCATGTTATCTGTTCCATAACCCAATAATGAGGAAAAAGCTGCTTTAAATAAACCTTTTTCTCTTATCACGCCTCCACCACCACAATTACCTGGGTTACCCTTACAGCTCCCATCCACATTCAATTTAACCCAACCTATCCAGGTTTACACCATCTGACTTCACAAGGAAGACAAACCCCCACATTTTTTACTTGAATATCCAAAGCACGAAGGACTGCAATATTCGTGCAAGAAGCAGGTGTACATTTATTTAACTTGTTTGAAATGGATCTTAACCAATATTTAATATCAAGCCACATAGTTCTCACCGAATCATGAATTGATTCCATCCTGGCTCTACATCGACGAGTCCAGAGTCTCCAAATGATGAGACTAGGTATAAGATCTACCAAAATGCCTAACCATGAGGCCCGTCTAGCACAACTAAACCAGACATTAACTCTGCCTTTCCAAGTACTCGTTGCCATACAACTAACACCCAACCCCACTGCTGCTTTTTTCCATACCTCCTAAGCAAAAGATCCGGTGCAAAACACATGGTCTAAAGATTCAATCTTGGCATTTGAATAACAATCACATCGAGAGGCCATCTGGACACCTACTTCTTTGATACGATCGGAAGACAAGTGAACCAAGACTTCCACATACAAATTGACACCCTTTTTGGCAACATAGGATGCCAGATCCATTTTGCAACTGAGAATTCCTTTTTATGCTCCCTTATAATTTCCCAAGCACTTGCCGTAGTGAATTTTCCATTTGTTGAAGGTTCCCAAATTACTGTATTTGGAACCTCCTTACAAGAAATAGCAAAGTTCATTACTTCCTTAGCCTGATCTTCACCCAACAGATCCACTAATAAATCAACATTCCACCCATCTTTATCCCAACAATCTCGAGTTCGTAGCTTATGGTTACTGATTTTTTGAACCTTAGCACAAAGGGGACTAGAGGCTAACTAACGATCGAACCAAAAAGAAGCCGACCCTTCTTTAATTTGAACATGGACATGCTCTAAAACTTCAGGAATCACACAAACAATCGATCTCCAAAATCTGGTTCCTTTCTCTAGTTTCATTTCTCTCAAGTGGTGTTTCTTATACAAATACTTGGCTTTAAAGAATTGAGTTCACAGATTATCCATAGTTAATAATCTCCACACAAACTTCATATGCAATGATTTTTTTACCTCCTTCAAATCCCTAACACCCAAACCACTCTCACAAACAGGCTTACATATATTAGACCAGGAACACCAATTCCTTTTCCTTTTGTCATTTTCTCCACTCCAAAAAAATTTCGATAACGTAGAATTTATCTTTTTTGAAGACTGTATTAGGAATGTCCAATACCGCCAATTGATGAACCGCCATTGGTGATAATACATGCTTAATTAAAATTAGGTGGCTCCCTTGAGATAAAAGCTTAAATTTCCAACTCGCTATTTTTTCCTCAATTTATCAACTAGGGGCTCTAAAATACGGGCCGTAAGATGTCTCGATACCAAAGGAACACCCAAGTATGTAGCAGGGAAACCTCTTTCCGCAAAGCTAGTCATCCTTAACAGAGATCTCTTACGAGCAAAAGCAATTCTCTTTGACAAAAAAATACTTGACTTTTCTTTATTTATCAACTGACTAGACCAATCCTCATACTTCTTCAGAGTCTTAATAAGCATTCGAATGGAACTTCTCTTGCCATTGGCAAAAATAAGAATGTCATCCGCATAGAGAAGGTGAGATACCAAAGGCGCCCCACAAGGATGATAGTAAGCCCCTATCTTATTCTCTATAAAATTTTCTTTAGAAGCCAAGAGAGAACTTCCTGTAAAATAATAAATAGATAAGGAGATAGAGGATTTCCTTGGCGAAGCCCTCGAGAAGGTTTAAAGAAACCTTTATAAGTGTCATTCATCATAATGGAGAACCAAAGAGAGGAAACACATTCCGCCACTAAACCACAGAATCTTCGTGAGAAATCAAAACTTTCCAAAACCAAGTTTAAAAAATCCCAATCGACCCTATCATATGCCTTAGCCATGTCCACTTTGATCATTATATTTCCACCATTAGACTTCTTATGCAGAGAATGAATCATTTCTTGTGCCAAAGAAATATTTTCAAATATACTTCTACTAGAAATGAAAGCTCTTTGTTCTAGAGAAATCAATGTAGACAATAAACTTGTCATCCCTGCAACAATAATTTTTGAAAAAATTTTGTAGATAACACTACAAAGACTAATAGGCCTAAACTTGTCAAAACTCTAAGGATTTTGAACTTTTGGGATTAGAACAATGTAAGATGCAGAATAAAATCTAGGAAGAGGAGACCAAGCAAAAAAATCTCTAGTTGCATCGATCACTTCTTCTTTTACAATATCCCAGCAATCCTAGAAAAAAGTCGAACCAAAACCATCCGGACCTGGGCTACTATTTCTCAAGATAGAAAGAATAGCATCCCTTTCCTCCACCTCAGACGGTTCACAACAAAGATCAGTATTATCCTCTTCAAAAACCATAGGAGATATTATATCAACAAGGTTAGCTGTTCGATTAGGTCCTACACCTGTTAAGAAAGTTCGAAAATACCTTACTACACCCTCATGAACAACCTCCATAGAATCCAACACTTCTCCATTTGGAAGTTTCAATGAATAAATCATAGTCTTCTTCCTCCTTTGGTTCACAAATGCATGAAAGAACTTTGTATTGCTATCCCCTGCCTCTAACCATTTCTTTTTGGCTAGCTGAGAAATACGAATCTCCTCCCTCTTTTCCCATGCTTCCAACTCGAGTTTAGTAAGGAAAAAATCTTCCTCCATTTATGGCGAATACCCTTCCTAAAGCTGAGTCTCTAGAGCCTCCATACTTTCCTCCAATTTTTTAATGTTCTGTTGTACATGTCCAAAAACTTGTTTGTTCTAGTTTCGAAGTGCAACTTTCGTATGTTTCAATTTACTAGCAAGTCTAACTAAACCTGAACCATGAGACTCCTCCCTCCATTCTTCCTCCACGCAAGACTTAAAAGACTGGTGCGTGCTCCACATATTCTAATACCTGAAGGTAGAAGGACCACACCAATGCAAATTTCTATGAAATCGAATAATCAATGGGTTATGATATGAAGTCCTCTTTCCATACTCAAAATAAATATTTGGAAAAACTTGGAGAAGATTCGAATTATAGAGCACCCTATCCAGTTTTTCCTAACTCCGAGAATTACCACTGTGACCATTACGCCAAGATATGTTGTTGCCAGTACCAACCAAATCCATAAGACCACAGTTGTCCAAGCAATTGTTAAATTCCTCCATAGCCGATAACGGCCTCATATGACCACCAATACGTTCCGAATCTGAACGGATGATATTAAAATCTCCCGCCACTAACTAAGGGAAATCATCCCTCTTTATGAACTCCAAATCATTCCAAAGTTCCTGGCGATCTGTTTGACGACATTTAGCATAAACAAAAGAAGCCAAGAAAATCTGGTCCACAGAACTAAAAATACGCGAAATAACTTGATCAGACATATGTTGTAACTCAAAGTGCACTTTCTCTTTCCAAAATATCCAAATTTTACCCCCACTAAAGCATTCGTACAAAAATTCAAAAAATTTAGAAAGTCAGCCCATTGCAACAGCAGACTTTCATCAGAAAATGGCTCTGAAAGAATCAAAATAGAAGGTGAAAAATTCCTCATTAACTTATGTAAACGATTTTTCAACGTGCGTAAACCCCACACGTTCCACACTAGAATTGTATTAATCATAAATCAAATTTCTTTGGACGGGTAATAACTCGTTGAGACTTCTTCTCACTTTGCCCATTAATATCCTTCAACTTCACAATCGGAACATGTAAATCATCATCCGAACAAAAGCCTTTTTCCAATAGTAGTTTCTCTAAAGTATTTGTCTCCACCTCCCTATCTAATTCACAATTATATGGGACACACCTAGCCATGAAGGTACACTCTTGTTCCAAAATTTCTGTAACCATATTACTAGACGTCATCAACTGATCACACACTACTACGCCATCTTCTACTATCAGAATATCAGCGTCAGGAGCACCCAAGACTGGTTCAACACTCTCCTCCCTCTGCACAATCTCATACTGATTTGTATTTCGCTGCAAAGTCTCCACTTGAGGCCTTGGATCTTCAGGAACAAACTCCCCCTCTTCCATCTCACGTTGTGGAATTGTCTCAACCACTAGCAAAATTTGTGATGTCGTTGCACCCTTTTGAGCCTGAGCCGAAGTCCCCTCTACAGGTTCTTCAGCAATGCATGGATCTATCAATTCTCTTTAAACTTCCTTCCCTTTATCCAATTTCTTCACACACCAAACTTCTTGTCGATTTTCTAGTCTACCATATTCCATATCCTTACTTCTATCCCCAATTTTCTGTTTCATTTCACCCCCTCGGCATACCACCTTTGAAAGTCCCTGTCTATGACATTTCTCATAGTAAAATCCTTACTTTTCGTACCTCACTTCCTGCCAAATTTTTTGATTTGCAGAAACAATAATCGAGAAAGCATCCACCTGATCTGCCAATAAATCCACCTCCACGCACATTTTCGCACCCATAGCCCTAGTTCGATTAAGCGTAGCATTGTTAGTTCCCACGTATCGACCAAACCTCGTGGCTGGAATTTGTAAGCAATCAGGCCTGTACATGTGCATTGGAAGACCAAGGAGAAATAACCATTGAGGGGCCAAGGATGGTTCCTACTTCAGGTTGAAATCCTTTGTCCATCGAAAAAGACAAAACGGAAATCCAGCCAAAATCCTTCCTTCATAAGACCATCCATGAAGAAAATCTCCTTAATTCTTCATCTGAACAAGTACGTGAAAATCATCCATGAAACTAATAGAAGAGATCTCCGAAAGGCCCCACGACTTTATGATATTCAAATGGATAACGTCAATGGATGATCTAGATCGCAAAGATTTCAAAACCAATGCAAACTGAAAATCTTCCGCCACTTTGTTCATCTCAGCCTCTGAGAATATAAAATCAATATCTCCATCAACTGGATATCTCATGGCTAGTTTGAAAGAGGAAGACGACGGGTTAACAGCATTAGCATTAGAACATGATACTACATGGGCATACGACAAAGGTCCTGAACCACCTTTCGAAAGAGGTCCCACTAGTGGACAATCCCCCAGAGGGTTGGTAGGCGCCGCCATCTACTCCTACACAGTAGGCGTCTTACTTCAACGAGAATGGCAGAGAGACATACCTGATTTAGAATGATTCAGAGTACCGGCAAAAGAAAGCTTGTTGAAATTCAAAGTCATGGAAAACCAGCAGGCGGCGAAGTGGGCGACCGTAGTTGCAGCTGATGATTCTTCTATCTGACGAAATTCTCACAGTAGGAGGAGGCAAGGGATTTCTCCTCTGCAAATCCCGGAAACGGCACCGTCTGACTCTCTTCTATGAAATCCCGAACATCACCTAGTCGCCGTTGTCGCAAGGGCTAAGGGTCTCGTCGTTGTCGTCGCGAGATTTCCCGAACTTGCCGTCGTCCCACCACCGTCATCGCAAACCTCCTCCGCAAATCCCGGTGGCACAGGTGAGGGAAGTGGCGCGGCTTGTGTGGCGAGCAGTAGCAGCATGGCCAGTGGTGGTCGTGCGCACGACGTCTCGCGTAGGAGTGCAATGGGGCGGTGGCACGACTACGCGTGGGAGAGAAAGCATGAGGTTGGTGGTGGTGCAGCACTACAGAGTTGGTCGTGAATCGTGAGGAGGGAGGGCCGGGGACGGGAGGCGCTAGGAGTTGTGTGCGCGAAGGCGCGAGGGTCATCGCCGCCGTTGCAGATCTGAATCGCGAGAGCTTGGGCTTCCTTGCTGCTGTCCTCGTCTCGTCTCCCTTTCTCACAACTTTATTTGAAATAATATGTACTTAAAAGTAATAATTGACTTCCATTCTCGACCATGTATACTGTGTCAAAAATGTAATCTTATTCTAGAAAATTGGTGTTTGTGTATCAAATATTGAAAAACAAAAAAAAAATCAAACATATTTTACATATATGAAATTTGAATAGCTCTATTATACATAATTGGAGGCTTAGTCATCATGAGCTTGTAAGAAGCAACTATGATGACTAAACCTCCTAGAGCTATTCAAATTTCATATATGTAAAATATGTTTGATGGGATAATAGGGAGGGAAACCACCTTGATCTCTTTCCATATTTATTTATTTTTTCTTTCCTTTTTGTCCTTATTCTCTTCTTTGATTATTTCTTGATGCAAATAGTCAAAAACAACACGTAAAGTTGTAAAATTGAATGCCATGATAATTAGGAATTCTACACACTATATAGCATTATTCAAATTCTATACCAAAAAAATAAACTTCATTGATAGGTCAGGACATTCTCCGATTAGATCTCTCTTGTATCCATCTAAAAAAATCACATCCAGTACTTAATTTTTTTCACATTTCATACATGTAACTAAATATACATAAACAAGAACAGAAGATGATGTCTGATTGGATAATAACGAAGGGTAACATCCTTCATCTCTATCTTTTTTTGCTCTTTCTTCTTCGTCCCTATCCATTTTTTTGTGTTTTTTGGTTTTACTTTTACCTGATTTCTTGATACAACCAGCGAAAAACTAACGTGTAAAGTACGTAGTTGAATGCCATTGCCAGGCGGGATTCGGGAAACCAAGGGAGAAGCTGTTTCCAGACTCGTGAAGACGCAGACCCGTAACAGGAACTCAGCCAAAACAAACAGTCAAACCACCAAAACCTACCATTCTCCTCTCACTAAAATCCATCCTTCCCCACTAGGCATGATTCACGATCACCATTTCACGACCACTTCCGTTTCGTTTCCCTTTGCTTCAGCTTCCCTTTTCAACCAGTAAAACTCCATCTCTCTCTCTCTCTCTCTCTCTGGAGCTGATCGACTCACAGCCATGGCCAGGACGGGGAAGAACATACAGGCCAAGCTGGTGGGTACGTCTTCCCCTTTTCTTTCAAGTTCTTGCATGTGGGTCGATTTATTTTCTTTAAATAATTAACGATTTAAATGTTCATTTATGGAAGTGGGTTTAATTTGTTTTTAAGTTTTAGCGAGGGAACAATGATTAGAACAGAGGGGTGAGTATTCGTTTGTATGCAGAACCGACTTTGTTGGTGCTGGTAAATAAACAAATTTCATACTTCAATTTATGTTTTGGTCTGCATTGATTTTACCCACTCAAAAGCTTTTTTTTTATTCTCCATCGTGATCAGAAAATTTGATCAATTTTGTGTTCTGTTTTATTCAATTCCACTCAATTCAATATCCTAGTTCTGAACTCCATGCTCCTAAACACAGCTTTGTAGTATGCACCCTGCTGCTCAATTTAGGATCCGCAAAACTGTGAGCACTTAACTATTTCTCCTGCGACTAGACTAAGTTGTTGGCATGGTATTATAGAAGTCTTTTTTTTTATGGAAATATATTTTCATCCTGAGCTTGTGGTGCAACTGGTCCACCTTCAAATTAGAATGTGACCTCTTCCAAAGCCGGATGAGAAATTCCAACATGTTATTGCCTTCTCTTTTCTCAATTGAAGATACTTTCTCTTTGCAATTGCCTCACCCCTCTCGAACCCCCAATAAAGGAAACATAATCTTAGATCTTATTGAATAATTAATTACCTGAAATGATTACATATTGTTGTCTAATTTTACCACGAATTATTAACATTATTAAGCTTTTCCCAGGTACTTCTTGGGGACATGGGAACTGGGAAAACCAGTTTGGTGTTGAGATTTGTGAAAGGCCAATTTTTTGAATTCCAGGTTAACTTTCATTATATTTTGTTATGCTCTTTTCCCCTCATTATTTCTTTCTTTTCCTTTGCATTTTATAGTTTCCTGACATGAGCATATGCTGCAGGAATCAACAATTGGAGCAGCCTTCTTCACTCAGGTGCTGTCAATAAATGAAGCCACTATAAAATTTGATATATGGGACACGGCAGGGCAGGAAAGATACCATAGCTTGGCTCCTATGTACTATCGTGGTGCAGCTGCAGCTGTTGTGGTCTATGACATCACTAGCATGGTAGCTTTATACAAAGTTTACAACAGTTAAAATTACTGCTTTCTTGCTAACGTCTTATGTTTTCAAATAATGCCTTTATGATTGTAATGAACTTCATCTTAGCTGCAGTTTTTATATGTTTATTCAAATCTCCTGAATTTTTCATGATGAATTTTCCCTATGTAACCTTTCATGAAGTTTTGAACATTGTTCATTTTTGCAGTGAAAGCAGAATTATGAGTTTCCTATCTTTGTTATGTTACAAGAAATGTGTTGTGGCTTGACAGAAAGATCAGGAGGGAAACATTTTACCTTAGGAAGCTTGTTTGAATATAACAAATTAAAAATTCAGCTCTAATTTAGCATATAAAATATTACTTCCTATGAATAGATTTTGTTAGTACATAGAGAAACTACTACATGTAAGGTGAATGCCTATGCCCCTATTTCTGGAGGGGCTGACTGCCTCTATAATCTGTTTGGATTTATTTGAATTCTAAGTACAAAAATAAAGAATTGTTTGTCCTATTTGTTCAAGGATCTGCGTAGATACTAACACTGTGTTTTGGAGCTTGGTGTTTGAACCTTGAATTTGGATTTGTGGATTTAAACAGAATGCAGTGCAAAATTGTGTTAGCGTTAAGTCCACACAAATCCAATTCCAAAGTCTGAAATGTATTCTTCCAGGCACAACCTAAGTGAATTTTCATTTATGCAGTGGGTGTAATCTTTGGATATATCCATCAGAGAAAATTTTCTTTTATAATTTTTTTAAAAAATATTTAATAATTCATTTGTGGTATATCCATTTTTAACAGAAAATCTATTTCACTGTTGTAATACATCACATTTTGGTCACAGGATTCATTTGTACGAGCCAAGAAGTGGGTGCAGGAACTGCAAAGACAAGGTTACTCGCTAAATATGATAATGTTTGCTCTAAGTGTTATATTTTTTACTAGATTACCTAAACACTATTTTTCAAATAAGATGAGGCTAAAAGTTTCATGCTTAAGAAATTGTTCTGATGTCCTTGACAGAAACTTTGTGACCTCTTGAGCCTTTTTGGTTTCAAACACCTTGTGTCAGAAGGTAGATGTGCCCTATTGTTCTTCAATGAACCATATATCTAAGAGTTTCATCATAACATTATCTCTATACAAGCATTAATCATTTTATGTAATTTCATGTCTTTTTTCAAAGAGTTAAAGACAGTTTATGGTCAAGACTCAAGACCAATTGGATACTTCTAGGCATTGGCTTTCATGAACCATTAAAGGCAGTTTCAAATCACCAAGATTTTTTTTTTTTTTGGGTTGCATGAATTATTACATGGTGTCTGCAATCATTGAATTTTACTCAAGTTAATCCACCTTTAGTCATCATGCGTCATACACACACACATGCACACACACGGGTGCACATATATTGCTTCTCTTTTCCTTTCTAGTCACTTTTTTATTTTATTTTATTTCATTTTCTAGAGTCAAGTTTTCAACCTGTGCTGTTAGGCTGTCTTAGTTACACATATTTTAGGCCTTCACACACTTCTTGTTTTCTAACTCTGCCTGTGATGCATTTAATGTCCTAATTTTTCACACACATCTGGTCCCAAGATTGGGTAAAGGAGGAGGGTTGCCTAGCTGACAACTAGCGTGAAATTTGTCAGATCACTATGATATAAATCCTTACCAAATATTTGCTGAGGCATCCTTATGAGCAATTGCCTTTGTACCACCCAGATGTAGCGAAAAGTGGGTGAGGGTGGGCTAAGACGTCGCTCCGAAGCAATGTGCCGTGTCGGCGCCCAGGAATGGTGTCAAATATGCGAGGGTTCCTGCATCATTTTGGACATGGGCAGGTAAAGAAGTTCAGGAAACTAAGATTAGATTAGCATCTTGGAATATAGGGACACTTACAGGTAAAAATATGGAGATTGTGGACACAATGATTAGAAGAGAAATTAATATAATTTGCCTTCAAGAAACTAAGTGGGTGTGGGAGAAAACTAGAGAAATTGATAAATCTAGATTTAAACTTTGGTACACTAGAAAAGAAAAACATAAGGATGGAGTAAGAATTATTGTGGACAAAAACTTAAAAGATGGTGTTGTTGATGTAAATAGAGTAGGAGATAGAATTATAAAAATCAAGATGGTATTAGGCCAAGCGATAATAAATATCATTAGTGCTTATGCTACTCAAGTAGGCTTAGCAAAAAATCTTAAGAGACAATTTTGGGAAGATCTGGATAGTATTATACAAGACATACCAGGGACTGAAAAAATATTCATAGGAGGAGATCTAAATGGACATGTTGGAAGGGGTAATAAAGGTTATGAAAGGATACATAGAGGATATGGATACGGAGACAAAAATAAGTTTGGGCAGATGATCTAAGACTTCACTATGTCATATGATTTTATTATGATGAATACTTGCTTTAAGAAGAGAGAAAAATACTTAATAACTTTTAAAAGTGGACAAAATAGAAGTCAAATACAATTTTTTTTAACTAGGAGGGTACATCGTTTATCATGCAAGGATTGTAAAGTTATTCCAGGTGAAAGCCTAACCATACAACATAGAGTCTTAGTGTTAGATATATGTATTAAAAAATGGAAGAAAAAGGATAAAATAAACCACTATAAGATAACTAGGTGGTGCAACCTAAAAGGAGAAAATATAATAAAATTTAAAGATAAAATGATCAAAGATGTGGAGTGGATTATAGAAGATGGGATAGATACAAATACTCTTTGGAGTATATTAGTTAGCTCTATTAAAAATATAGCAAAAGAGATTTTAGATGAATCAAGGGGAAGATTTTTGAATAGCAAAGAAAGTTGATGGTGGGATAAAGATGTCCAAAAAGCCATTAAGACAAAAGGAATTTGGTATAAAATGTGACAAAAATGTAGAAACATGGATAACTTTGAAAAGTATGAAGAGACTAGAAAAGATGCAAAAAATACTGTTAGTGAAACTAAACACGGATCATTTAATAGTTTGTATGATAAATTAGATACAAAAGAAGGGGAAAGAGATATGTTTAAACTTGCTGAAGCTAGAGAAAGGAAGAGTAAGGACTTAGGAAATGTAAATGTATAAAAAGTGAGGAAGATATTGTCTTGGTTAAAGACGAAAACATAAAAGATAGATGGCGAAGTTATTGTAGTAAGTTTTTTTAATGAAAACCAAATTGAAGACTTAAACTTAGAATTGAAAAATGAGGAAAAGACTAAAAATATGAGATTTATTTGCAAAATTAGAGTTGACGAAGTTAATTTAGCACTAAAAAAGATGAAAAATGGAAAAACTATAGGATCGAATAACATCCCAATTGAAGCTTGGAAATACTTAGGTGATAACAGAATTATATGGTCAACTAATTTATTTAATACAATTATAAAAAGTAAGAAAATGTCAGATGAGTGAAGGAAATGTACTGTAATACCTATATACAAAAATAGGTAAAGGGTAGTTGAAGAAAGATTAAGGCTATAAATGAAGGTATAAGAAAATCAACTTGATGTTATGCTTGAGAGATCTACCACAGAAGTTGTATATTTTTAAGAAGATTAATGGAAAAGTTTAGGGAAAAGAAGAGAGGACTTGCATATGGTATTTATTGACTTAGAGAAAGCATATGATAGGGTACCTAGGGAAGTTCTATGGTGGGTTTTAGAAAAAAAAGGTGTATGTAGTAGGTATACTGATGTCATTAAGGATATGTACGATGGAGTAATGAAGAAACTAGAAAATTTTCAATCACCATAGTTGTACATCAAGGATCTGCTTTGAGCCCCTATCTTTTTGTTTTAGTGATGGATCAACTGATTAAGAGCATTCAAAATGAGGTTCAATGGTGTATTTTATTTGTAGATGATATTGTATTGATTGATGAAACTAGGGGTAGAGTAGAGGTTAAGTTAGAATTATGGAGAGAAGATTTGGAACCTAGAGGCTTTAGGATAAGTAGAAATAAGACAAAATATGTGAAATGTAATTTCATTAATGGTGAATATTAGAAACAAAGTTAAACTTGATGATGAAGAAACAAATAGCACTTGTAGATTTCGATATCTTGGGTCTATCATGCAAGCTAAATGAGAAATTGAAGATGATGTAATGGATAAAGTTAAAGCAGGTTGGGTAAAATGGAGAAGTGCTTCAAGTACGCTTTGTGATTGTAGAATACTCGTACAATTAAAAGGGAAGTTTTATAGGATGACTATAAGACTAGCTATGCTATATGAATTAGAATGTTGGGTGACGAAAAAACAGAACATCCAAAAAGTAAAAGTTGCCGAGATGAGATTGCTTAGATGGATGAGTGGTATGACATTGAAAGATAAATTAAGGAATGAACATATTCGCGGTAAGTTAGGTGTAACTTCGATTGAAGATAAAATAAGGGAAGGATGACTCAGATGGTTTGGGCACTTGCAACGTAGGTTACATAGTGTATTAGTGAAGGAGAGTAATTTAGTTAGTGTGGGGGGCAGTAGAAGGGGTAGGGGTAGATCTAAAATAACTTGAAATAAAATAGTGAGAGGATTTAATAGTCCTGAATTTGTCAAAAGAAATGGTCCATGATTGCATAAATTGGTGGAAGAGGATTCATATAGCTGGCCCCACCTAGTGGTACTTAAGGCTTGGCTTTGTTGTTGTACACACTTCTTGTTTTCTTCTCTAGCAAGTAGCAACCCTAATAATCTTTGACACCCAGCATTTCTTCCCCATTAGTTTACTGCATGCATTTTTGCTCTTTCAAGTATCCTATTTGAAGGTTTTCAAGTATCATGCATTATTGTGCTTTTTCTAATAGTTTTGAAGCTGCTATTTTTTTTTTTTTTATGGTTTTTAATTTTCGTAGAATTCCTATTGTAAAGGTTGTATTTCAATTTTTTAGCCACGTCAAAATTTTGATCCATTTTGAAGCCTGTGCTTTCAATGAAATTTTCTTTATTTTTTACCAAGCTATGAAGTAACCTATGAAATTTGGCTTGTTATTTATTTTATGTGGCAGTAGAATGTGTGTACGTAAAGTGCAAATTTAAAGTTGCTAGTCATGATGATACTGAGGAAAGTGATCAAGCACTTCAATTGATTATTTAAACCAAGTTTTCTTATTTGATTCAACATTTGCTGTTTTAGGGAATCCCAAGTTGTTGATGGTATTGGTGGCAAACAAAGCTGACTTAGAAGCAAAGAGAGCTGTGGAGAATGAGGTATTGAAACTAAATATTCATGATTTTGCTATGTTTATGCAATAAACTGTTGTCTCCATGCTTCATATTGGCGTTAGTCAGAGGCAACTTTAGTCGGAAATAAGCATTTTAAGGAGGCTGCTGCCTAGGTTTTTCTGTAGTGATCTCTGATGCATGGTTAGCAGGTGCTACTGTGCCTTTCCCTTCAAACTGGTAACCACATTTTTTCCACACAATTTAAGATTGGACTGGACATTATTTCTTGATTTTTTTGTACTTTATTTTCCCCTTATTCTTGAAAATGGAAATAAAAATCATGATGTGTCCTGACCCCTTTGGGTGTGTCGATTTCAAAGAAATAATTTTTTAAATTGTATTATTTTGCCTTGTCACTAGATTGCATTAAAAAATTATTATTATTACCCAAAAATATGAAATGAATGATAAAAAACAAAAATTTAATAGAAAGGGGAAAAAAAAGTCATGATATGTTTTTCTCCCAAAACCCCCTTTCATGTAGCTGCTCATTTTTACATTTAACCTCCTCTGGGCTTCCATTGTTTGAATAAAGTTCTCACTAAGCTTGCTCTACTTGTTTAGCTTTGATTACTCTCCCATGCATATTAGCAAAATGCCTTTTATGAAAGATCTTCAAATATTTCTTTATGATCTTCATCTTCTTGTAAAGAACAAACATAGGAGTACCATTAATGATAACATTCCAGGAATCAGAAACTGCCTCTTTGAACTCTTCTTTCTTAATCCAACAGTTTAAAAATCTGAATGGAGTTTTCCTTCATCTGATTCTTTGATTCTGACAAAATTTAATCAGAGTTGAACAAGGATCAGACCCACCAGGCATAAAAGTTTCAACTACTAGATGCTGATATAAACTGTTGCAGCTTTGAGAAGTCAGGACGCTGTCCAACTTTTTGATTATATGTCCTCCTAATCTTTTATTTGACCAAGTGAAAACAGGCCCTGTAACTGGATAATTAGACCTGTATTAGAAATATAATCTTTAAAATCCATAATTCTAGTCAGTCCAATCCCTTGTATAGCATTGCTGCTCTCAGGTACATCTTTAATTGTGTTGAATCTCCCATAACCAGCCAAGGAACATCACCAATTTTATTTTCCAAATCCTTCAAATTTTTCCAAAGCTCTCTTCTTTCCAACAAATCATTTGAAGCTTGAATAAATGAAGACAACATGCCAATTCTTCGATTTGACTTTTTGAAGTAATGGCCTGGTCCTTTTTGACAATTTCTTTCACACCAAACATATTTGGTTCAAAACCTGCCCATATTCTACTAGCTATATCACCAGATTCATAGTTATACACAAAAATCCACACCTTATGTAAGGTCTTCATCGCATTACTGAACTTCTTATCTTAGCTTTGACTTAGTCTTCATATAAACCTATCATGTGTATATTTACTGAAAAAAACCTGCTCACGTCCCTTTTCTCTACAGGGTCATTCAGACCCCTAATATTCCAGCTTGCAATAGTAATTTAATTTGCAGATTTGGGATTATCTCAGGAGGAACCTGCTTCTTTGGAGGTCTTCCTCTTTTCCTTACTTTAATCTCCTCCATTAGAATTCCATCTTTCCCATTAGTACCTTGCCCGCTTCCCTGTGTTTTAGAAGTCTTTGGTATGCTAATGCTTGCTGTGCCCTTCTCTGCTGTCTTATTAGCATTTATATTATTGCAACACTTGTCAGCTTTCCTTGTACAATTATTGTCTGAAACCTTCACTTCATTATTAATATTAGTTTTCCTCATCTGATTACTGTTTGAAACTTCCATTTCATTATTAATACGAGTATCACATCCTTCCTTATTGGCTTCTCTCACATTATCTTCAGAGGAGTTACCTGTCTCAGAAGTAGCACTTAAGAGTCTCTTGTCCTACTATCTTGCTGAGAATTTCAAAAGTATTAGCTTGTTTAATAGCAATGTTCTCTTTACCCTTTTCCTTTTTATCCTCTCATTTTTATAGCATATTGCCATTTCTGCGTCATACACTTTCTTATTTGCAGCCATATCAGCACTCTCTTCTTGGTCATCACCATTAGCTTTAACTACCCATTCTTTATGAGCATTACAGTTCTTTTTATATCGCCAAACACTTTGCAATTAGCACATTTAACAGGTGTTCATACTTATTCCAGATCTATTGTTAAGATGTCTCCATTTGGAATTCTAACATCAACAAAGTGTGGTAATTCATCCTCTAGATCAAATTCCGGGGAGTCCTCTTATGGGCACTTGATATACACGGGTAAGAACCAACTTAACCCAAAATCTTAAACTTATTGGGTCTTGGGTCTAATCATATATATAAGCACCTCTCTTTCATTTTATTTTTTCAATGTCGGATAAACTCACAAGTGGAATTCTCAACAATCTCTCTCTCACTTGTGATTTCGACCACTCCCCCTCAAATGGAAACCATCTCCCTTGTGGGAGCAAGCCCAATTCTCCAACAGTAGCTCAAGTGGGCCTTACACTGCACTTTATGTGCTTCGGATTGCATTCGATGTGTCTCCAAATTAGTCCTACTTCCCACATTTGACCCTATTCGGATCCGTCTTTCAGGCCTAGATACTCCTTATTGGCCTCAACCACACACTTGGTCCACCAATTGTTAGCACATCACAAGAATTAGTTTCATACCTTGACTTTACAATGTTTCTTGCCTAGAGTTTCAAATTGTCAGTTTTGATACCACTTGTTAGGATTGAGGAAGTCCTCATGGGCAGGCTTTGATATACATTGGTGAGCACTAATTTGATCCAAAAGTTTAAGCATATCAGATCTTAGGCCCAACCATATATGTAAATACCCATTATCTACTAGGTTTTTCCTATCTTTGATAAACCTACAAGTGGAATTCTCAACAACTTCATGCAAATTTTGGCAAATGTCATATTCCTCATCTGCTTTGCAAAAGAATCAAAATAGTCCGCCTTTATTTCATAATTTTTATATCGCCCTGCATCATGCAAAATAGTCTCACCATGAGAGGAAAGAGTTTCCTTTGGCAAAGGTTCATCAATAAAGACAGATATGCACGTTGAAATGCTTAATCCATAATTATATCTTATCCATTAACATATTTAGTTGTTCATGTGCAATAGCTTATGCAAGGGCAGTTCAGTGAGAAATTGAGACAAATATTTTCTTGGAGCAAAGGTTTCATCCAGGGCCATCTATAGAAAAATTTCTTAAGAGCAATGGTGATAGAAGGTTTTTTCTTGAGTACCAGTTGGGCACAGTGAATAGTCATGGGGAATGGGATAATTAGAGAACAAGTCGCATGTGTAAGTGATTCCAATGATTGAATTGGAAGGGGGTTCTAATTTTAAAGTCGAAGGGAATAATTCAATGGGTATTTTACCCACTGCCATGTCTCTAGAGCTGGAAGTAAATGAAATGGATATTGAAGCCCAAGATCCTCTGGGTGAGATGACAGAGATTGATACAAGAGGTCAGGAAATAAAATTGTTATCTGGTGAAAGTAAGAAGAAGAAAGGTCAAAGAGGAGTTGGATAGTTTAAATTGGCCCCATAGGTTAAATGGGTAGGTTTTGAAGAGAGGGGATTTATAAATTAGTTGTCCTAAATTTTTTTTTTTTCTTTTATAAGTAAGAAAATTTCATTTATTAAAAAATAAGCAATACAAAAGTTGGAGTAGACATCATCTGACACTCGGCTGAAAGCAATTACAAAACTGCTCCCCTCCAGTCCTATTGGAGGTTAGACAAAAAAAATCCTGAAAAATACCCAGTGTGTGGCCAAAAAAATGTTAAAAAAAAAACTCTATCCCAAAGCAAGAATAAAGAAGTAGTTTTAGTGTTGCATTTGATCCCTTGGTCCAAGAGTCCAAAAAATAGCATAAACAGCATTTTCCATAAGACCATCCTCTTTTTTGGCTCTTTCCAAAACCCCAATACTGCTCTACAAGAAACTATCCACATTTCACCAAGAAGCTACCTACACTTATTTTGTTGCTCTTGGAAAAAAAGAAAAAAACACAAAACAAAGCAAAAGAAAAAAACAAAACAAAAGATGAGGGAAAAAAAATCAACTAAATGAAGTGGGTTGCTGTTAGCTAACTTGACAATTGTAAAAGTTATTCTAATCTCTTTTAAACATAATAATTAAGGGGACTAAAACAACAGCCACCTGTTCTCCTCCTCCATCCTCAGGCCAAGAGACAAAGATTTATCCCTATTAAAAAAAAAAATTGTAAGCCAAAAGCACAACAACCTAAGGGCAAAAGCCATGAGTAGCCCAGTGCCCCTGGGGTCGAAGTGAAAAAGCAAACAAAACCACCCGAAGTGTAATACCCAGGCCGAGGAGACAAAAATAACACCTTATGTTTCAATTTTTCTCCAAAAAATATATAAGAAATCAGAAATCTAGAAAACAATAAGATTTTTACAACTTTCCTATACAAATTTAGAAAATTGGAAAACAATGTGGAATTTTATAGTTATTTAAAAGTTTGGAATTAGAAAGTAAATCTATTTTCCACAAGTGAATAGTGCCAAAACTTTTTTATTGTTTTCCAATATTTTTATACTAATGTTGCAAAACTGAAAAATCAGCAGGCTTTTTTTTTTTTTTTTTTGTAATTCTTTGAAAAATAAAAAATGTTTTCCACGAATAAACAAGTCCTAAAGTCTCCTCGTATAATCTTTTGGATGGAAGACAACATATGGTTTTTATTTTTTATTTTTTAAATTTATAAATATAAAAAAAAACATTAAGCACAGAAAGGAATAAGGAGGGGGGGAGGGGGGAAGAAATCCTCCTATAAAATTCAACAATGGAAGGAGGAGACACGAAAACCAAAGGTATCAACCAACGAAACTATCCAATCCAACTGGTGCCTTATTCCCAATTCTTTGGAGTTGGCTACAAAAGTGTTCACAGACCCTCCCTCTTGTTGTCTCTAACCTCAACCAAAGGACTTTCTACCTGTGAACTAATCAGTCTGTAATCAAACCTTCTTTTCCTTTGACAAAGAATGGTGCCTTTTATTCTTTATTTTTTGTGTATCTGTGAATGCAACTCAAGAAATGTTCAATGTGCATGATTATTTTTCTGTTCATACTTAAAAAAATTTGCTTGGTGGTCATTGAGCCTAGTTAAGTTCCAGGAGACAATTTTTCATATCCTTAATAATTGTTGCAGGAAGGTGAGCAATATGCCAAAGAAAACGGATTGATGTTCCTTGAAACCTCTGCAAAAACTGCACAGAATGTCAATGAGCTATTTTACGAGATAGGTAATCTCGTCACTTGTTTCTTGCGACTGAAAGCAATGCTTAATATTAAGAATGGCAACATTTACATTTACTTAATGAGTACCATAGAGAATGCTAGTAATGGACAACTCTGGTGACCAAACATCCATCTCACATGCTTATATGTGCCTAAAATAGGGTAGAAGTTGAGTTCTTTTGCATGATTCTGAAACAAGGAATGACAGGTTGGTCCATAATGTGGATAAACATGGTCCTTGATCTGATTCCTCTCTTGCCACAAGCCACTGTTTTTGTTAGTGTGGCCCTTCTTTTTCAGATATGGTGATATTATACCGCCAATAGGGTCCTCCACAACTTTCCATGCTAACGAGTATAAACTTTTTGCAGCAAAGAGATTGGCAAAAATCTGCCCTTCACGTCCAACTGGAATGAGGCTACAGAGCAGATCACAAGAAAGGAGGCGGCGGCTATTTTGCTGCTCTGGATGATGCCAATACTTTCTCGAGAGTTTACCTGTACGTAGATTCCTTGAAGTTAATTTTTTTAATTGCTCACATTTAGGAAATTGACTCCATTACTGGGAATTGCACACAAATAGGATCTCATTTAGAAGTCTGAAAATGAAGTCATGGCTCAATTGTCATCGACTTTGGTTTAGCTATCACAATATCTAGCCCCTCCCTCTCATGCAACCTTTGAAATTTTTGTCTGTTAATTATTTCACCCCACTGTTTCTTTTAACAGGTATTTCTCTGTCGCTTTGCAAGGATATGATTCCTCAACAAGATGAAAATTCATAATGGCCAAGCAAGCAAGTTGAAGTATAAGCTGCAGTTTTCAGAAGACATCGAACTTACGGATATTTACTGTATCTACATTGCAAGTTCACATTACAAAAAGCTCCATGAGCTCTTTTTAACTGTTTTATGTGTTCATTTCATATGCACAAAATGGATTAATAATTTAATAATACTTTGAAATCAATAAAGATGCTGAAATGAGAGTTGTCCTATTCCTAATTGATTGATGGGAAATGATGCATAAATTTTATGCCTTTTTACTTTATTGGTGCAACCGGATCAGCCAAGAATGGAAATAGAATACAATTCAAGAGTATGGCCTATTGAAAATTTAATAATTCAGACAAATACCCTAAATGCATCCAACATCCTTACTGAAACCAAAATCAACTTTCCATGACCTCTCTCAACTGGAATCATGCACAGCCAAGGAAAAAAGAAGGTATCTCAATGATTGATGTTCAGTTTCGATTGCATCCATGTGAACAGGCCAATTTACACTGGGATAAAACGTTTCCTTTGCACATATTATGTTGCTAAAAAGTGTAGTCTCCAGTATGGATTTGGTTTAGACTTTAGACAGGGAACTACGCCTTTATTTTGGTAGTACTTTGTGGGCGGTGGGCATGTTACTATCAGCCCACATGGTTAACTGCGGATAACATTAAACTGTATCTGGTAAGAAAGCCAATAAAGCAAAAACGTGAAAGAATAAGAAAGAGAAATGAAAGAACAGTGGGTTTTTACTTCGCTTTTATTCTTTGGGGTTGAGAAAAACTGAGGTGAAGAAAATAATTGTCATTCGATTAATGTACCTTTTGGGGGAATTAGTTTATATTTTAGACCGAGAACTACACATCTTTATTTAGCCAGCATTTTTGTTGGCATTGGGCATCTGGATCAACTCACTTTTTTATCATATCAAGTGAAGAAAGATTTCTTTCTCACCTCTTTGTTCTTTTCTTTTCTTCCCCTTTTTCCTTTCCTCATTTTTCCCACCCAAACACAATGTTAGTACCAACCCTTAATACTCACTTCTCCCCATAAAAACATGGACACTACATTCTTTTCTACGTGATGAACTCTTATTCTAAACTCGATTAATTGCTTAAGAGAAAAAGAAGATATAGGAGAATAAAAAGGAAATCTCTCTTATTGATTGGTCTAGTGAAGTAAAGGTAAGGAAAATAATGGTCGCTACATCAATAAATATACTTTGTTCTTTTTTCTTTTTTTTTCTACATTTGAGGAATTGCTTTTGGAAGAATCAAAGTCTTTTTTATAATCCTTCTCTCCATCCTCATTTTTTTTTTAGCGCACCAAGCATGGGATAAAAAAATTCACATGTCCTCTATATGAGGTAGGGGGTGACAAAATGGGTCCAATTTATTATAGTTGTCATGCTTACTCATCATCTTGCTTATCGAATGCTTATCCGTCTGATCATCAATAACTAGACAAACTTGACCTAATATCTTAGACGACCATCATCACCTAATGACTGCATAATTTTTCTCATTTGAGTGACTACTTACAACTTTTATGTCATTTATTTGATAAGTAATTCCATCATTTAAGTTATTTTTACCTCACCTGCAATATTTATCTTACATGCCCCTTTTAGGGGCTTCTTCACTATCAAACTTGACAACTTGATATGGTGAATTCAACAATTTTCTATTTTTCTAGGTTCCATTGTATTTGGACCACATGGTCTAGTTCAATTAGTGATCTTTGAGAGAATCTTCTCAACTTTTATGAGCAACAACTTAAAGGTTGCATGATCTAGCAAAAAAATAGGAGAAAAAAAAAAACTCAAAAGTTGTGTTAGATCAAAGATATAAAACTTTGGATTTAGATTTATATGAATTCAAATGAAATTCAATATGATTAAGCACAAATTTTGTCCAAGCGGAAAGATTTTGCTCCCAATCATGGGTGCAAGAATTGTCATGCTCTCAAAATTGATTCAAGGCACGATCAACATCATCCATATACATCAAGTGTCTCAATAGTCAACTCTTACTATTCTCCGGGCTTAATAGGATGTTTCATGCTTAGAAATAACAAGCCATTAATGTTAGTAAAGCGGCACGAGACTACTCCAAGCATGACCTCTTTTTAACTTATTAACAAATTCTTAGCAAAAAATTAGTTAGAACTTGTATAATGAGACAAAGGAGGTGACACTCCAATAGTCAATGCTTAAGGAAATTAAAAAGGTTAGAGATAGACCGTAGCTGTTACCACGACACTTGAACTCAAACAATGAATTCAATTGCACTGGCATGGAAGTAGGATTGCGTATTCCCATCTTTAACGAAGAAAAGTTAAAAATAAGGAAAGTGCTGAGCTTCACAGGAGTTTTTAGGTGTAGCAGCAATGTGGGACCATGTTGAAAGAAAGTTAAAAATAAGTACTTAGCATCACAAACCTGATGACATTGGGCCCACGTGGCACGAATTTACACTGCTGCACCCAGTGAACCCTTGCAATATATATATATAGTGGTTCATAATTTTTAATTTCAAGCTCTGATGGCTTTCAAGCTCATGCGGGAAGAGAAGATGCTGGAACGTGTGAACTGTTAATTGAAAACACTGTCATAGTTGAGTCATGGCAGGGAGAGAGAGTTCTTTGGTTCCTTCTCCTTGGAAAGCCAACAGTTAAAAGAATCGCCCTTTATTGCCTTTTCAATAGTGGACAAACAACCCGGTGGTGTGTGTCAGACTGTTTTTTTCGGTAGGGAGGGTCCTTAAAAAAGAACCCGGGGAGCTTCTATGCATCGAAATCAGAGAACACTCAGAACAGGGTACTTAAAAAAAAAAAAAAAAAAACCCGGGAGAGAAACCACAGAGATTTCCAGCTGGTTAATTAAATATATAAACTATTGACTCAATCCCTGCAACCTTCACATGCATCATCCCAATCCCAAAACACACAACCCACTCAAATCAGAGAGAGAGAGAGAGAGAGAGAGAGAGAGAGGCCTTTTTTTTTTTTTTTTTTATCTTAGGTTCGTAGTATATATATATATATGCCTTGATCAATGCATAGAAATCAGGGTAGAGGTCCCTCAAAAACACAGATTTTTTTTCCCTTCTTGTTATTGACTCCACCCTTTACAGTTCACATGCATCCTCCCAAGCCCCAATCTCAAAATGCAGCATTAGGAATCTAACAAGTAACTTTCCAAAAAGACCCACAAAAACTACAAAAACCCAATAATTAAAAATAAAAAACTATTCTAATACTCCAGAAAGAGATGGAAAGTACTGCTCAGGAAGGGCGAACCCTTCTGTTAGCATGCATGAGCGTGGCTTGGGCGGACGAGCCGATGGTCACGCCTGCAGAGACAAGTTCTTGGGTTCCCCAACCATCTTCACAAAATATGTACCCACTTCTCTTCCCCAAAAACAAAAAAATAATAAATAAAATAAAATACAGATGTCTCTGGCCGGGCTCGTCGAGGTGCATGGCTGAATTCACCACGAAGGAGAAGTGCCTGGCGTCCCCGAAGAAGACGAGGAAAGCCCATTGTTGCTATTTGAGTCACTCCCCGAAGTGTCCAGCGACCGGGCGTCCCTTAATGACACCGAACAACCATCTGCCGGGAGCTTCTTCATCGGGGTTAATGGAGGCGTCGTAATCAGCTCCGACGAGGGACTGGCCAGGGACCTCTGCCCACTCTTGTCCTCGCCAGAAGAAACCCCCATCTCCAAACGAGAAGGAGACGTGTCCGGCGTCTCGAACGGAGTACCTTCCCTGCTCGGCTGGCCAGCAATGTTGTCGTAAATGGGATTCGATATGCATACGAAATGTTCTCCGGTGGAACGAGCTCCATTAACATCGTCGCAGCCAGCAGTACTGCTGCGACTACTGGCACTACCTTGAAGTACTGGAACTTGTTGAATTGGGGATGAAACCAGGCCCACTCGATAGGGGGCAGTGGTCGATTCCTGAGTTTGGGCTTCGAGGATTTGAAGGATTTGAGAGTGCTGCCGCTTTAATTCCGCTTTTTGATCATCTTTGGTAGAAACTGAAGGGAAGAGGAAATTTCTCGGGGCGTTAAGAACTCCCTGAGCGTAGAAGCTACCCAGAGGAGGAGCAGCAGCAGCTGACTGGTTCAGGGATTGTGAGGGATGAGCACTGGTGGCGCTGGCGGTGGCAGCGGCGGTTCGGAGTTGGCGGCGGCGAAACAAGAGGGAACAGTAAAGCTCGGCGATCAAAACCAAGACCAAGCCCATTACAATGATAAGGGTAATTGCCATTACCAGGGTTGCCCCCATTATTACCTTAGAAGTGCCCTTCATCTCTCTCTGTCTCTCTATTTCTCTCTGTAGGGGGATTGACCTCAGTGAAGTGTGGATGTTGGGAGTGTGAAATGCACAGTAATAAAAGGGAGGGTGGGGGAGCTGTTTTGGCGGGAAAGAGTCCTTCGCTCTCGAGGGGCACTGGAAGAAATCGAACAGGCTTTTGTTCTGTCTTTTGTAGGAGGGAGTGTGGCGACATTCTGGGTCATACTCGTAATTTCACTATTTAACATTTTTTATGCTTTTCTTTTCTTCGGTGGGGTTTTTCTGAGGCAGTAGCCACTGCTTCGCTCTGAAAAGCCAAAACCGACGCCAAAAATACTTTCAAGCAGCCAGGAATGAGGCACCCCGGCACAGTGCCAGCCAGCCACCAATTTCTTCCCCACTTAGAAGAATGCAAAACGTTGTCGTTTTTCAACCGACCTCATCCCAAGCCCAATATCTGTTTATCGGATAATTAAATCCCATATTTGAGAATAGGATAAGGAGACCAGTTTTTGGTGTCAGCTGGCATGTGCCAATGGAAAACCCAGCCAACTCGTGCGTGGCCTACGAAGTGCTTTCTTACTATACTGTATTTTGCTGATGCAAAACATGAGCTAAAGTAATTCAGTTAAACTAGGCCCTACTCACTCTAATCCCATGTTTCCAGCCCTTAAATTCATTTTTGAGGATTTAAATACATCACATTATAAAACTTTTTACCAAATTTTATCCACACATTCAATTCAAGACTTCTAAATCTATGTTCCAAGTACAACATTAATCTTAGCATGAAAAGAACGCACGATTACAGGCTTCCACTTACCGTAAGTTTCTCCCGTACCGGAGAAAGCACACATCACTACCCATTGCTGCAATGAATTCCCCGTACAAGTGTGTTAACAAACAGAATAAACTAAAGAATTTCAAAATCCTTTTTTTTTTTCTCGACATTAAGAATTTCCAAATCAATAGTATGATAACACTTGCAAAACAAAGAGCTATGTTACTACCACCAATTGGAACAGGGATACTGGTGACTAGCAACTACAAGCTAAACTTCTATGTCTAGCTTGTAGAATCTGTATCATATAGGGTCACACACAGTTACAAATTTTACAGCTCAAGAAGTACGGAAATTGAAATGAAACTAATCATAGTGCCTACAAATGCTATGGATTACAGAAAGAGTAATGCCAGCCCCATGCACAAAGGGCCGTATCCATGCAAGTGGTGCTATGGTCCAACTCAACTAATAGAATTAAGCTTAACCTCCAAAGAGATGGCATCAATGCAATATATGGATATATGATGATAAAGAATCCCAAGTGCTCCAGAATACTTACTTTGCCTTCATAGCTGCAAACCGTGCAGCCAAATCATCGTAGTCTGGTAGCTTAGGATGCACGTGCCGGGCAGGACTCAACATATTTGGCTGGAGGGAAGAGGCCCGGGTAAATGTTTTTGCAGCCTCCAATGGAGGTGCTTGTTCCCGAGGAAGAGAAGATGATCTTACTGGGGTAGAAACCTTCTCAGATTTCACTTCAGGCTCATCTCTGCTTCTGCGGTGCTTCAATTCAGCAACATCAAGGGAATTGCGGTGTGAAGGACTGGCTCCTAATTTTTGTTTCACCTTTTCTGGTTCGTAGGCTGATGGTTTCTTACTATAATGCAACAGCAGTTTGTCAATCATTCTTTCCTCTTCATCCTTCTGATGATGCTCATCCTCAATCAACACTTGCAAGCCCCGTCTAGATCTGTCCCTTCTCCTGCTACTTGAACTTTTCCTTGCAACACCAGTATCTTCTAAATTGACCCTATCATCATGACTGGACTGCGATCTTAAGTGTCTCCTCCTGGATGATCTTCGTCTTGGCACAGGGCTGGCAGTTATATCTTCCTGATAATAATGTTCCTCATGGCCATGCAGATCTGATCCTATTTGGATCCCCTCTGGTGTAGCACCAGCATCAGCTCTAAAGTAGACTGAAGGGTCTAGTGGGGCTCCATTACAATCAAAACTAGCATTCTTAGTCCGTACACTAACCCCATGCTTGCTATGTTTCGATTTGTGATAGGGAGGAGGGAGGGCATTATTGTAGTGTGGCTTTTTTATCCTCTCTCTTTCTTCTTCCTCAACTTCCCTGATAGAATTAACAGTACAGTGTTGGCCATCCTGGTTATTACCTGTAAATGATATTTCTGTACGATCATTTTTTACTGGAAGCCCATGAGATGAGCTGCCCAGTCTGACCGTCTTCGGAGCAATTTCCTCCTCCTTCACATTTGATTCATGCTGAACATCACTGTATTCACGCCTGCCTTGGAAAGAAATATCATGGTTTTCTGTTTCATGCAAAGTTGAATCCCTGCTTTTGGATGGCTTGTGTTTGTGAAGAGGAAGTTTTTGTCTTTCAATCATCTCATCTCTTTCATAGGCATCATAATTCCTCCCATTAGTCAGTCTATGCCTTTCTTTAGCTAAGGCATCATCATTATCTGTTTTTGGTGCAGCTTCCTTGCCAATGGGGAGTTTGTATTCCTTACCTGTCTTTGGCATAGCCTCCTTGCCATTGGGGGGTTTGTATTCCTGAGCTGTTATAGGCACAGCATCCTCGCCAAGAGGGAGCTTGTGTGTATTGTCTGTACCATTCAGTAAATTGTGTTTATCATCAGCAAAGAAATATCTGTGCGTCTTAGTTTGGTCCTGCAAACGGTGGTAAGGTTTTAAAGCCTAGTGAGGGGAAAAAGAGACATGCAAAAAAAATCTATCTTTTAGCAATTAATTACAGATGAAAGTTGATAGAGCATCATTCCTGAGTGATAAAAGGCCTACACTCAACTGAACCCGCTTCTATTCATTTGCTCTTCATTCATTCCAGGCCCAAAACAAAGCCTCAAAATTTCTATTATCTCCAGGTCAGCTTTATTTTTCTATCTAATTATTACTGTCAGTCATAAATGAGTAGTACATAGGGGCATACCAACGCAGATGTAGGGGGTTTGGACATTCTTCGTTCAAAAGCCTTGGAGTCCCACTCTATGGAAAACTCTGATGCAATGTCTTGCAATAAATTGACTTTCTTCTCCAATGTAGGAGGTTTTGAGGCTAAGTTCTCAACAAGCTACCAATAAGCAATTGAGCTGGTTAATTTTAGAAAGAACTCAAAATTAGTGGCATCACTGTATACACTTTGGTTAAAGGAGAATAACCTCTTGATTTACAAAATATTCGAGTGAATCCCCATATCTCTCCTGAAACATTTGCCTGAGATCACGCAGCTCTGGCAAATCTGAAAATCTTGCAGCAGCAAACATCAGAGAAGATACAGCCACCCTGCATTCCTCGGGGCATTCACTGTAAAGAAAGCAAAGATGAAGTTTCTTGAATATGAAGTATACAAACAAGACAAGACAAAGCAGTGCAGAAGCATTATGCAGAAGGGCCTCCTAAAACTAAATTGTGAAGGATGTGACTCTTTTTATTTTTTTATTTTTTTAAAAGCAGCCTTATCACATCGAGGCCCCTACTCTTTAACTAGAAAAGCTTAGGGCTTGTTTAGATTTGGGAAACTTTTCTCATTTTTCATTTCTGGTTTTCCAACATTTGCACTGGAAACATGGAAAATAATTTTTATTACTTTTCTAAGTGCTCTATATAAATTTTGAAAAACAGAAAAACAAAGTGGTATTTTTTTGTAAATTTTTCAATAAATTGGAAGTGTAAAATGAAAATTGTTTTCTACAATGACGCAGGTCCCTAGGCTTCGACATGGTCCAATACACGTCCCTCAATGTGACTAAACATCCATCATATTGCAGGGAGCAGTGGGTGTTTTAAATATCTGTCAATTAGTAAACAATTTAGTGCAGATTGAATGTGCTCTTCTTATTCTTGCAATCCCCAACAAATGTCAAAAAACATGAAAATGTTTAGAAAAAGAAATAGTCACGAAATTAAGTTGATTGATTATATCATTGCACCAAGTAGACTCAAAAAGTATAATATCCCCCATCTCAAACCTTAATTAAAGTACATGCATGCATCATCACATTAATTTAAATTGCTAATTTGTTTTGGGAGGAAGTTGGCTTTGTCCAGAATCAGTGGAGCATTTTTCAGCTATTTCATTAGCGGGTTTTGTAAGGAGAAAGAACAGTGAGGTTTAGGTTAAAATCTTTTCAGGAAGAAGTTGAATGGTTTGCTGGTTTGGGAAAAGATTAATTACATGGCATCGTTGTGGCATGTTGGTTATGGGCATTTAAAAAACCAATGAGCTTTTTAGCTGTTCAGCGAGATTGGCGCAGCTTGGTTACGGGAGATATGATCTTTTGTTTTCTTTCTTTCCTTTTTTTTTTTTTTCCCTGTTTTAGCATTTTCATTCTGGTTTGTCCTAGATTTTCTATTAGGGAGATGTCTTATTCTCTATAAATGAAATTTCTTCTTTTGCTATCAGGAAAAAAAAAATTATATGGTAACTCAAGATCTTCTAATATTTGATGTTTTCCATTGTGTGTCTTACATAATGTAAGGAACAACATTACTCTTTCCTTTATTCCTCAGAACCAAGTACATCTAACATAATTTTACATCTGGGTTAAAACCAGATATGGAGATCTGTAAATATCACCTAAAATACAGAAACTGCATGCAGCAGCTCAATACAAGTATTGAAAACCACATCTGCATCCATCAGTTGTATTTTGCAGGCCTCCAAAAATAAATGCGCTGTGGGCATCCTCTATAAATTTCTAGGTGCTAACCAAAACAAAAGTATTTTTCATGAGGTAGGCATTCCATTCCTAGGAATTACAACAACAACAAAAAAACCAAGCCTTATTCCCACTAAGTGGGGCCATTCCTAGGAATTGTTCAATAGGATTATTTTGAATCCTATGAACCACAAGCCACCTAGTGGAAAGAACTGCTAAGAGGAAATATAAAAGTAGGGGAAATTTAGTTCCAAAATTGGGATGCCTACGAAACTTACCCATGGAGGAGTGCATGGGAATGGAATTCCCATCTTCCATGGAAATCCTCCAATCTCATGGAATGTGATGCCAAGGACATTACATTCCTAACAATGTTGAAAGATTCCATGAACCAAATGTCCTCCTCTTAATGTTAATCAATCTTCAGTATTATAAGCCATAATATCCAGCACAGGCATGTTTATGCAATCATAACAGTAGATAATAACATATGGTTTTCCAGATAACATTATAAAAATGAAATGCCAGATAACTATTTGCTGACTAGGGATGCACATCATGAAACAAGATTAAAATGAAATTGCAGAGACCAATTGCTTTAAAACCATAAAAATAAATCCACTCATACCTCTGCTTTTGTAGGACTAAAAGATGCTCCAATATGCATTCACAAGATTGCTCAATAAAATCATAACAGGACGAAAGACGCTGCTCAAGTAGAAGTCCTTCAGCCTGTTTCACCACCTCACATTGGGAGGGAAAAGAGACTTGATTAAGAGTGCACTTAGATAAAGACAAAACATGTTCTATATCTAGAAAGAAACACACATAAAATGCACAAGCACGCAAGCAAATATATGCAGCTTCATACAGCTATGGACTAATATGCAATAATGTGAGGATCTAAGGTTTTTCTGCTCATACTTTTTACAACTTGATAAGCTAAAAAATCAACCAAATTGTTATGAAATTCAGAACATCAAAATAGGTAATCAATTAAGCGATAGTTTATCCTCTCCCATCTAAGCAACAAATAAAGAGATGCCCCAAACTGCTTCGATAATATGTGTCTATAATGCTCTACAAACACATTAATTTACTTCAAATTTTACATAATTAAGAAAATGAAAATGAACATGAAGAAAAGGTAATCTACAATTAAAACGAAAACTTCCAATAACTGGTCAATTTCTTCAACTGTCCCCACTATCTCTCCCTTTTGACTAACTACCCACCCACTCTCTTATGAGCAATTACTGGGTGTTTAAAAGTGGTTACCCACCACTTTTTTATTATCTACCTTTTATATTCGCCCATTTGCATTGGCTAGTAATAAACAAAGTCTTGCCATGACAAGCCAAAATAAGATTTAATCATCTTAAGCAAACAAACAAACATTATGCCCAAAATGAGCAAACCAACCAACTTCTCTTTTATTCCCAGCATAAAATGATGAGCAGTAAAAGACAACAATGGATAATCAAAGGCACAAATTTCCAATTAAAAACAGCTTAATTTATAAAGTCAAGCCAACCCAATAAGGAAACTCTACCACCCTCTTACTTACTACTGCTTCATAAATGCTAGCCCATTTATGAAGCACTTTAGAGTCAAATCTTTAAACCAACCACTAAACCAAATTGTGAATCCACTGTAGTTTATATGCACCTGACTGAAAAGGGTGAAAAGATCCTATATGCTCTTTCCTAGCATTTGCGTCTTGGTGCAACAAACAGCACACAATAACTCATAACTAATGACTAACGCAAACAGTTCATGCACCTTGATGTAGTTTACAACAAATTTTAATGGCCATATGAAATGTGATGTATTCTTTCTCAGCATGTAGCTTCTAAATAATAACAAAGAGCATCCCAAAAGTATACCAAAGTTTACCTTGCTGAACATCACATTTCATGAGTGAAGAATCTTGTGCATTATATTTTGTGTATAATACAAATGTGCAGAATCACTGCAAATATTTTATTAAACAAAATTAAAATATTTTCACCCTGCATCAAACATTCAAAATCTAAAAAGAAAAAACTTTCCAGGATCCATCGGACGCATAAAATTGAACTACGGAGGAAGGTCCAATTTTAAGCAGTGAAAACTCAAAATCTTGACCAGAAAGACGAATCAAACCACATTAGATGAGTGCCACTACAGAACCAAGTTAAGAATCGTTATCACAAAAGAGCTATTCCAACGATTTGGGGATTTAGGTCGCTCGCATCATCCACAGTCAATTGGAAATATTCAAATAAAAAAAAAAATCCCAACAGTGAGACGCACTCGCTTTCAATCCTAATCTCCTTCAATATTAGTTTCTCTGCCGAGAGAGCTTGGGAAAAGAACATAAAATGAAATCTCAACTCTTTACTAAGCTAAATGCTTGTATTAGGTCAGTTGATTAAGGACCTCTTGTTTTTCTAAAAAAATTCAAAAAATGAAAACCTCACACTTAAAAAAAAAAAAAAAAATGTACAGCATCAGCATTCAACTCAAAGATCGGACCAAAAGAAGAACCAAATGCAGTTGAATCAAAGGCGCAACATGTTTAATTACCCTTCCATACGCATTAATTTCGAGGCCGTTAACAAGCAGATCGGCTATATCTTTCTTCAGAAACTTCTGCGTCGCGCTCCTCTTCCTCCTTATCGCGTCAATTCGCGTTCTCGTCAGCTTGATCGACGACTTACTACACCACAACACACAAAAATCAAACCATATCACACATTCCTCCGCATCAAATCCACCAAAACAACACAAACAGAATCACACACACACACACAGAGATGAGAGGACACGAACCATTTAGAGGCAAAGCCTCGGCCTAAGAAGCCGTCGAGCATCTTCGATCTGGCTTCCAAAGTCAGAGCGAGAGGCAGAGAGAAGCAGATAACACACGTGAGGCGAATGATCGATATAAAACCTGAAAATGGAGGCTTAAATGCAAATCACGGGCAGAACGAAATTCGCCATTGACGGAGCTCCAGGCGGGCGCAGATTGAAGAACACCCGAGGCGTTAGAGAACACAGCTGTGTGTGTGTATGTGTGTGTGTGTGAGAGAGAGAGAGAGAGAGAGAGAGAGCGCGCTATCAAGCATCAACAACAGAGCGAGTACAATGGAAGCAAAGCTATAAGCCTATAAAGGGCAGTAACCCACAGAGCCAGCCTAGATTATGATTGATGACATCGGACACTGTTTCAAACTCGCGTTTACCCGAAGAGTGCGAGTCTCTATTTTGGTTACGATAATGTCATCCGTGTTATCTTCAAATTACGGACTGGCGAGGTGCAGAGTCTGAGGTGCAGAAGGGGTAGTTTGGGAAGGGAAAAATTCAATTTTGGCGGACGAACCGGCGATCATGGGCGAGCGTGGGAGATCGTGGCCGTTGATGCCAGGAGGTGGGGTTGGGTCGTGGATGGTGGTGCGGCCCAGGTAGGCCGACGGATAATGATTAAAATTTAATTCAGTCCGCTTAACTGGACCGTTGATTTTGATTACCAGAACCATGACTTGGGTCTCCAATTTTCCTTTATTTTATTCTCATTTATTTTTACTAAAAAATTGGAGATTGACCTTAGACGTGCACTTTCCCCTTTATCGTACCCAAGCGGTCCAGCAATCAGGAGACTCAGGAATCAGGACCGTTGTGTCAGTATAAACTATGCTATTGAACGGGTAAAATATTAACGGCCGTTATAACGACCTTCTTACCCAAGCCTTTGGGTAAAACACCAATAGCATTTTATATTTATTTTTTAGAGCACTAATTTATTTTAAATTTTATTCTGTCAGTGAAAATATAAAAAAATTTAAAAATAAATTTGAAAATCACTGCAATGCATATCCTTGCGAATTTAAATAGAAATTGTTAAAATCTCAAGTATAATAAATTAGGAAAGTGAGTAAATGTAAAAAATTATGTACATAATGAGAAGAAGAAATACAGAAATTTATTCTATTTTCATGGTATCAGAATTAGGGTTTCTAAATCTTAGTTAGCAATGGAAGACTGCGCCGTCAACAACAGAGGGTCAAGCTCCTCTGCAACTCTTGACGGCGACTCTGAAGTCACCTCTATCGTGGGTTTGAATGGGCTAGACAACTCAGCCTTCCCACTCTTGGTGGAGAGATTGAATGGAAAAAATTCCCGTAAATGGGCCTAGTCCATCAAGCTAGTGATTTAATTTAAAGGAAGGTTGGGATACCTTACCAACGAAAGGAAGAAGCTAGCCTCAATCGACGTAGCTGCTCTGCAAAAATGGAAATTTGAAAATTCCATGGTGACTGCGTGGCTCGTAAACTCGATGAAGCCCTCGATCAGCAAGATTTACCTATTTTTACCAACGGAGAAGGATGTCTGGGACGCTGTTCGCGAGACGTACTCCAATGCCGAAAGCTACTCCCAGATTTTTGAGATAAAGACTCGATTGTGGCAGCTGCGGCAAGGAGAGAGAGAGATGTCACCGATTACTTCATGGAGATGACAACTCTCTGGCAGGACCTTGACCTAAGCGTCGATGAAGAGTGGGAATGCCCTTGCGACAACATTCACTATAAGAAGAGACTTGAAAACGAACGAGTCTTCGAGTTCTTGGTTGGCCTCAACCGTGACCTAGACGATGTGCAAGGATGGATCCTCAGCCGACACCCCCTTCCTTCTACCAGAGTGGTATTCGCAGAGGTAAGGCGTGAAGAGAGTTGTTGCAGTGTGATGATGAAAGGACCAACCGGACACACAGGGGATGAAATATTAACCCTGCTCTCCAGAAATCGCAATGTTATGATGAAGGTTCCGACTGGACATATAAGGGATGAAATATCATCCCTCAACTCGCGAAATAATGAGGTACTGACCCTAATCTCACGAAATTCTAGGGGTACAGGACAAAGGACACATAAAGGGAAACTATGGTGCGAGCATTGTCGCAAGTCAAACCATTCAAAGGATACCTGCTAGGAGATTCAAGGAAAGCCTGTAGATTGGAAGCTGAGATAATATCAAAAAAATCGTGGGTATCAGGCTATCACTAATAGTTTAATAGAAAAATCACAAGGCGAAAAAACCAATAATACCACTCCAAGTAGTGCATTCAGCCCTGAGTAGTTGGATCAGCTATATAAAATGTTTTCCTCAATTCAAACATCGGGTTAGTCTTCCATTGGTTCTTTGGCTCACCGAGGTAATTATTTTTCAGCATTAAATACTATACGCTATTACAAATCACCATGGATAATTAACTCGGGTGCATCTGATCATATGATTGGTTCTTATCAATTGTTTTCATCCTATTCACCATATGATGGAAATCTGAGAGTCAAAATTGCAGATGGTTCTCTCTCACTAGTTGCCAGTAAAGGAAGTATTCCCATATCTGACTTTGTAACTTTAACATTTGTCCTAAATGTTCCCAAGTTATTGTATAATTTGTAATCCATCAGTTAGTTAACAAAAGACTCCAATTTCTCTACTAAATTTGTTTCATCTCATTTGTGATGACCCGAAGAATAATGGTATTTAAATAATAAAGAGGGAGGAAAATGGAAACAGGAACAGAAGGAGGTAATAGACTTCGTCGACGAATGCTTCGAGTTCATCGACAACATTGTACTTTGGGAGTAATAACTAAGAAAATTTATCAAGTCCTCATCGACGAACACAGGGGATTCGTCGACGAGGGTACAAAGGGCCTCGTCGACGAAGACAAGTTTCTTCGACGAGAAGATACCAAAAGAGGTTTTTGGGCAACTCTGAATTTCGTCGACAAAGGGAAGAGTTCATCGATGAGGAGCCTTCTTGACCTCGTCGATGAGATGACATGGCTCGTTAACGAAGACCAGTGTATAAATAGCCCGAACTTCATTTTTTAGCTTAATTTTCGGCGCAGAACTCACTCTCTCCCCTCCCTTCTCTCTTCGATTTCAGCTCCGTTGTTCGCCAGATCGAAGATCTAAGGCCACCATGATGCTCCTAGGGAAGTTCTTTCCAAATCTGCCGAAGTGGATCATTGGTGGAAGCGAGTCGAAATTCATCCCTGAGTTGAGGTAAGGATTTTTATGCCAAATTTGGTCTTACTGTAGTTATAGGAAATGATATTCACGTGAAAATACTAAAGTTTAGTTCTGCGAGTTATTGTTTTCAGGGAGTTGAATAGGGAACCCTGTGAGTGCAGGACCGAAAATTTTAGGGGGTTTCTTTCAGTGTCAGGTAAGGAAATAAACTAAAACAGTTATTTTTCATGCAAATTATTATTATTTATCAGTAAATTAATTTTCAGGAAAGCATGTATTATATTTGTATATTATGAAAGAAATGTACATTTAGGGAAAATACTGCTATTATGTTGAAATGTATATATATAAATATATATATGTATGTATGTATATATGTATGTATGTATGAGATGCCAGAAATTATGATTTTAGAATATAATGTATGGTTTTATATAGTAAATGTGCGGCATGAATATTACTTTACGTGAGAAGTATTATGATATGACAATGTTATGGATGAAGTATGTTTTTGAGAGATTATGAAAGAATACAGTACATTATGATTTTAAAGTACATGATAAATGATTTATTTATTTTGAATGATATGTATGAGATATTTGGCGCAAGGCCATGATTGATAGCCGACGCGAGGCCGTGTTTTACGTATGATTTCAGTGCGAGGCCGTATTTATGAAATGTTCAGCGCGAGACCATAATTATGAAATGTTTAGCGCGAGGTCGTATTTATGAAATTATAGAAATGCTATCAATCTATTTATATTAAATGTTATATTATCATGTACTATATGTTATCAGAACCCGAATGTTAGTTTAGTTCAGTTTCAGAAGCACGGTACAGTAACTTATAGATCAGATATCTATGTTCAGATTGGTGCTAACCACCCCACGATGGGTTGAGAGATAAATAGTCGATGTGGCTTTCAGTGTCAAGTTGTAGACATCCACCTAACAGTCCAGACTAGGGTGTGGCGGGTCCATCGTACTTACAGACATTTTTTACTAAACAGTGGTCGGCCAGCCATTGTCGGGTCCCACCTTCGGGCTGCACAACCCATCATGGGGGGTAATACATGACATCAACTAGCTATTCATCTTGGGTATGTTTTTAGTATTATTAGTTATACCAGACAGTTATGATTAATATGATGTATTAGAAATATGAAAGTATACGTTTTTGCAATTATTAAATGATGAATGTTTTTCTGGTATGAAGTGTGTACTGTATATCTATAATATCATTAAATATTCGTGTTGCTACATAGTTGTATTTAGTTTATTTTCTTTTACTGAAAAGTGTCTCACCACCGAACATTAAATGATTTTCAGGGAACCCAGAAAGACCGGCGGATCGAGGCCGCCGTTGAGATAGAGTGGTACTACCCCGTTAAGAGGGTAAGTTATGATCTACGGGCGGGAAATTCATGTTGTAGGTCCCTAGATATGAGTATATTTTTGGTATTTTTGGAGATTGTATGTAAATACAGTGTTTTGGGATTATAGTTAACTCTGGTATTTTGTCTTTTGTGGTAATGAGGTTGATGGTTTACATTTACTGCTACCTAAGTTCCGCTGTGTATGATAGGTGTCCCCTCTACCCAGGGGTTCGGGTTGACTATTTTATTTACTATGTTCTATTATATGATTAAGATAAGCAGAATGTTACATCATTATGTTTTTCAGGACCTATCATTAAGGAAGACGATTGGCACTGCTAAGGCATATGAGGGACTCTACTACTTTGAGGAGGCAAGCTTGAGTGAATAATATAATACTGCAATTTGTGATTCTGCATCTATTTCTAGAGATAGTGAACTTTTGTTATGGCATTCTAGGATGGGTTGCCTAAATTTTCAATATTCAAAACATTTGTTTGCGCTGATCTATTCAAATAAAATATCTTCTGAGTTTCAATGTGAAGTGTGTGAGCTCGCAAAACAACGGCGTACTTCTTTCCTAACATCCATATACAAACCATCCCGCCCATTTACTATGATTTACAGCAATTTTCGAGAACCCTCAAGATCCCTCAATCACACCCGTACGAAATGATTTGTTACTTTTATTGATGACCATACTTGTCTTTGTTGGGTTTACTTGTTGAAAGATAAAACTAAAGTCTATTCCATTTTTGTCAATTTTCATTCCATGATTCAAACACAATTCCAAACTCACATTCAAATTTTACGTACTGATAATGGTAAGAAATATTTTAATGATATTTTGGGAACTTATCTTCAAGAAAATGGGATTGTTCATCATAGTTCTTATGTGGATACCTCTCAACAAAATGGGGTTGCTGAACGAAAAAACAAATATATACTTGAAGTACCTCGGGCATTGATGTTCACTACAAACATGAAAAATTTTTTTTTGGGGAGATGTCATCTTAACGGCTACACATCTCATTAATCGAATGTCGAGTCGAGTACTTTCCTTTGCCACTCATCTCCAAAAATTCTAGGAACATTTTCCTACCTCTCGACTCCCCTCCAGTCTTCCGTTGAAAATCTTTGGCTGCACTGCATATGTTCATGTTCATGCTCACCATCATCGGGATAAATTGGATCCTCATTTCGTTAAATGTGTCTTCATTGGTTACTCCCCCACCTAGAAAGGCTACAAAATGCTATAACCCTCTCAAAAAGGATTTTTGTTAGCCTTGATGTCATATTCTTTGAAACCACTCCTTATTTCCCAAAGACATCTCTTCAGGGGGAGAAATGGAATGAAGATCAGTTCTTTGACTTCTTTACTACTGAATCTGTGCATCTATTGAGTCTCCCATTGCTTCATTCCCTGACCCATCTACTAAGCCTCCTATTGCTTCACTTCTTGATCTGTCAAACACAAAAGAGCACTTAACCTCAGGGGGAGATGCAAGAAAGCAAAACAACACAGACATACTTGTTTACTTGAGAAAGCCGAACACAAAGAACAAGGAGAATCTCATACCTAAGGCACCAAGAGCGTTGGAACTGGTGATGGCTCCGAACAACCATAAGTCCACGCCCAATCCCGATCTGGTAATAGATAGTCATGAGCTCTTTTATGATAATCTTGTACCCGATAACATCAATTTACCTATTGTAGTTAGAAAACAAACCATTTTTTCGTAGATAATTATACGAGATAATTATGTTGGAGATAATTACACTAATAACCTTATTTTTTGTAGTGTCTTTAAATTTTTGTATAATCGTGTTGGATGGTTTTTGATATAATGATGTTTGAACTTTTTAAAGTTAATTTCCAATTTTTTAAAAATTAAAAACAAAAATTCGAGAGATAGACACCATAGACAATGGGCACATTTAATATTTTTTTTAACTTTGGTGCAATCCTAAGAGGGGAGGTGAGTTGGAGATTAAAAAATTCCCTCCTAGGTTCAACTAGTCTAGCAATATCATTACGCAACCTAGAGACAGTCTAAGTATGTATGAAATTGCAGATTGGATATATTAATCAACTTTCAGTACATGCAATACAATTTCAATATTTCTCAACCAAATGCGATACCGTGTCAATCAGATATGCAGTATATTCAGTAAAGAAATTAAATCAAGCACAAGGCAGAATATAATATAGGAAAAATAAAAGTGACACCGAATATGTTATCGGGGTTCAGCTAACACTACCTATGTTCCCACCTTGGCTCACAAGCACAAAGATTCCACTAAGGCTCACTTCACTGGTGGAGCGGTACCATATACAACACCTTACCAGGATGGTGCACCTAACTTTCCTAACCGGGTCAAAGCCAATCCAGGACTTTTCACAGGGCAAGTCTCCCTCTTCCGAACACACGTCTAGTATACAATTAATCAGCTCAAATTTTGATGTACAAATAAACTTCTATACAAGCAGATATGTACCACAATACAATCCAAATAAATACGCACTCACAGATGATAGTAATTATGCTTAGTGCAAGTAAAGTGTGCTAACACTCAATCTGATGTAAATATACAATCAAGTCCTAGAGTGTATTTTCAAACAATCTTTGAAACAAAGTATCAATATTAATCAATCACCACAAGTTTCAAAGAGTTCCAACTAGAGTATTCAAAATATCTCAAAAATAATTTTCTCAAAATAGTAGCTCAATAGATATTTGAAAAGTATGCTTGTGAAAAAGATTTTGCACAATAAAAAACACACAAGCTTGATGAGTCTTGCAACAAAGATGCAAAGACTCATTAGCTACAAATGTTTTCCCACACAAAGATTTATTAGTTAAGCTGGGGGGAAAGCCTTGGCTAAAACTCTCAATAAAAACAATTAATCAATCTAGAACAAGGAGAGTTTTTAAGCAAATGGAATTACTTAAGAACACTTTTAGGAAGTTTGATTTATCAAAGGAATGACAAAGGAATAGTGTATGGGTTTTGGATTTGATAAACGTGCACTCAAAAAATCAAAGAATTTTTAGACTAATCCAAATGTTAATTTTGTGTTAATTATGTAAATGAACCCATATATATAAAGAAGACCAAAATTATAACCGTTGGGGACACATAGGGAATTATTAAAATTGTTTAAAATGTGTTTAAGAAATTAACCCTGTTTAACCCCAATTAATTGCGGTAAAAATTAGGCAAACCCGAGAGTTTCGGTTGACCGAGCCATAGGTTTAGTCGCCCGAACAGACACAATAGAAAAAGTAAATTTTGAACTTCGAGTGCCTAAATGAGGGTTCGGTCTACTGACAAAGGCGATTTTCCAATCTGTCCAAAGTTCGGTTGCCTGGTCTCAAGTTCGGTCTGCTGAACTTGCACATTTGGTCACCCGGGCGTATTTTGAACATGAAGTTCGGGTGCCCGAGTTGTTAGAAAAAATTAGGGCTTGAGTTCAATCGACCGGGGACACTCAAGTCATTTGAGTTCGGTCGCCCAAAGTTAAGTAAACTTTTTTACCAGTCAACAATTCGGTCAATTGAGGTAATTTGACTTGCCTGGTTCAGTAGCCTGAAATTAGGTCAACGTTCTGACTTCTCAAACGTTTGGTCAACCGAGGCGTTTTCAACATCAAGGTTTGGTCGCCCGAACCCCTTACACAATTAAGACCTAAGTCATATTTTATATCATAAGTTACTCCTGATCACATAGTTGATAATGGAGACTTTCCTAAGTGTTTGTGCAAGGACCTAGGGTCAATCTAAAGACTTTTTACTTGGTCCTAAAATCCGGTTTCGGTCAACCGAAGGGTGATCCCTAAGGTCAATTTATGGTCTTTGAACATTTACTTCTATCATGTATGTGATGCAGTTATTACAGACCATATTATATTACATACCAAAAAATAAATGCAAATGCATTAGAAAATAGGTCTTCATTCTTTCGATTCTTCAGTTGCCATAAATAAAACTTGATCTTTATAGTCTGTATGACTTGCTTGAGTTCTTTACCATCAATGCATGTAAGGATAAACCTGTTCAAAAAACTCAGTGCAGAGGTGAAATACTTGGTTTTATCATAATCAAAACGAAATTAGACTCATAGAGTCAAGAATTTTTTCAATATTATTAATTACAAGAAAGATAATTTGTATTTATTTTTTATAATGAAATAAAAAAAATTGTTTCTTATTAGTACTATGTATCTTATATGTGTACGAGTGCTATTAATTACCAATGATACGTAGAAGTTTTGTACGTGCGCATTAATCTTGCATGGCAATTAAGCACACGAATTTATTTTCACTTACCATATAAATATATATACCATATATAGACAGCTATGACAAGCTTGAGCTGTTAAATGACCTAAATTTAATCTCATTCTAATTATTTTTTGACCAAACTCAACATAAATTCTAATCATCACTCTTAATTATGTATAGGGTTAAACAATTATGAAAATTAATATAAAAGATTTAATTAATTAATTAGTTAATTGCAACACACAAGGTATGCAAGAATAAATAAAATTGGCCCTCACAAGCATGGCGTGGTGGAAAGGCATCGGCACGTAAGAAGGAGTATCGGGGGTTCAATTCCAGGTAAATACACTCACGGAATCAACAGTACCTGTGGATGGTGAGAATTTACTCTGTGAGCCGGCGGGGAACGTGGATGGCAAGAGTTCGTTCTATGAGCCAGCGGGGATCGTGGATGGTAATGAAGATGTATCACAGGGGTCGGGTTGGCCGAACGTCTAACTGATGCACAGAAGTCATGTTCGCATTCTGGACTTTACCTGATCAGCGAGACTTAGGGGGGGACGTTGATCCGTAGGTTTGGTACCGCACCAGAGGTCTAAAGGGCTTGTTGGTGGCTGGAGTTCCTATGTAATAAAAAAAAGAATAAATAAAAATGACAAGAAATCAAAAAGATTGTTATAATTTTATTTGTATTTTAATTGCAATGATAGTATAGTATTAAATTCCTAGGCACATAATATTACTATAAAAATAAAAAGGTATCACAATTAAAGATCAATTAAGTTAATTCTTGTCATTAGCTAACAACTAGCTTCCTACCAATGATGAATTCACGCGTTTTTTTTTCTTTAATACTCTAATTTGTATAAATATCTTCTTGATATTAAAGATTTAATTTGACCATGCACCCTCCATGCACATACACTCGATCTAATATTCATAGTATACATCCACCCACTTATTCATGTATTTATTTTTATTTTTATTTTTATTTTTGATAATCCAGAGACTCCAATCAACATTGCACCACTTTAAACACTATGGTGCGACATCCAATGCGGGAGGTGAAAGTTGCTCGCTCATTGACGCATCCCTGATAATTTACCGGTGTAAACTTTCAAGAGGAAATCGATATTACTAATTTTCGGACTTTATCATATATGTATATATATGAGCTAATGATAATTAATCAGTCCAATCTAGTCATGTATAGACAGCTTTTACCTTCTTTTTTGATTTTTTTGGTAGGTTATCAAAATTCATGTGTGTTTGTGTGTGTGTTAGGCACATGGCATTTTATGTTGATAATCTTGCAAGTCACTCTACTCAATTTAGTCCTCCACATTAATTATTCTCTCTCTCTCTCTCTCTCTCTCTCTCTCTCTCTCCATTTATCTACCCAATGAAGCTACCCTCAAGGGTTCAGGCATGCACCGTCAATGGGATTTAATTTGATGCCTCAAGGATTAAAGGTATTTTGTCGACAAATTGGCTTTGGCTTTGACTATCAATTAATCATTCCTTTTAATTTGTTTTCTTTTATGTTACATCTTTTACCTATAAACATTTATTCTTAAAACGTATTTAATTGAATAGCTCACAGAACAAAGTATCATCCTCATAAAGCAAATAACAATATAAAAATTATTTATAATAAATAATATGAAAATAAATGAAGATTAATTATGCATTCTCAATTTTTATTATGATTAGAATAATCGCTCATATTTTATGCGATGTTTGATAAAGTAATTTAATTGTTAAAGTTACAAAAATTCACTAATTTTTTTTTACAATTGATCTTCTAACCTTGACATAAAATGATCGACTTACTAATTTTAAATTACATGAATTACAATTAACCACTTAGTAACTTTTACTTCATTCGACAAAGTTAATTTGCTAAAAATAATTATGAAAACAATTATATATATATATATATATCTTGTTTATGTATTTATATTAAAATTCTAATATTTATCAATTGTAAAATGAAATATTTTTTTAATAATATGCTCTCAAATTATATGATGAGTCTAAAGAAATAGATAAAATTATTATTAATTTATAACGCTATGAGTTGAACAACCTCTTAATTGAAAATTTGACTTTATGTCTTTAATGATATAGAATGAGAAATTTAAGTATTATCCTATTATATTTTTTTACACAACAACTAATGTGGGCATATAAATTAAAACAAATATCTATTCTACTTTTGTAAACAAATTTTATATGGATTGCACAAAATTTACATTTCTAAAGGTCTATTATTTCAAATGTTAATGCATTTTGTATAAATAAATTAAAAATATTAATTTAATTTTTTTATAACCATCAAATTAGCTATCATTAAAGTAAGTTCTGAATGATTGGTTAATTTCTATATAATTAAAAATAAGAATAATAAGATGCAAAAGAGGAAAATCTATAAAGACATGAATAATATCAATTAATATTTCAAAATTTTTGAAAATAAATATAAGAAAGTAAGGAAATTCAAGTTTTTTTTAATTCAAATTTTAATTGGTTGAAGTAATTTTTTTTTTATTTAAGTAATAATTGGTATGAACAATCTCAAATATAACCTTAACTAGTATTTATAAGTATATATTGTGAAACGTGCGATAATTATGATGAATAATATTAAAAACAAAGACATAGATAAAACAACAAAAACATATGTATTTAAAGTGGTTCAGCAGTATGCTTACAGTCACTGGAGCGAGCAGTGGCTGAATTTTATTATATCAAAATAGGGTTACATCATATGTATTTATACTAATCCTAACTGTGCAGAAGTATTAGAAAAATTCCTATAATATCCCAAATTCAGTGAAACAATCGACAGTTCTGAACCTGTTACATTGATTGTTTGCTCTCGGTATCTAAGCCTCGACGATATCTTTGCAAACCGTCAATAGTTTTGTTCTCGGTATTAAACCGTCGACAGTATCCTTACAAACCATTGACGGTTTGGTTCAGTTATTCAGCGTTTGTTTTTAATTTTTGAATTAGAACGTTGGACAGGTTGGATTTTGGAAGGAAGACATCCGAGAACTTTATAAATACATGTTGTACTTTGAAACAAATGATCTTTGGACACAAGATAATGAAAATCACATTGTCGATTTCTCCCGTTGATGTAGACATTACCAAATCATGTAATTTTTTGTGTCATTGTTATTACTTTCATTAAAATTTGCGTGATTATTGTTATTTATATTTTGCCGTTGAGTGCTGCTTTGTAAAATCAATTTATTCCGCTACACATTTGTTTTTCACAACACAAGTCCCGTTGAGTGCTACGTTGTAAGATCAATTTATTCCGTTGTACATTCATTTTTTACAACACAAGTCCCGTTAAGTACTGCATTGTAAGATCAATTTATTTTACTGTACATTTGTTTTTCACAACACAAGTCTAATTAATTTTTCCTTCCTTAAAAGAACTCCATATCTCTACTAATAAACTTTTATCGAGCATATTATCAAACATGTGATGTGCTTGGTAGGTTAAGTGCTAAACTAACATCAGTACTGCACCCACTAACATCAACTCTGCAACAAGAACATGCAGTCCTTGATAGAACTAACATCTTGACTTTCAATCTTATTGGCATGGGGTGCATTGAACGAGTGATTCATTTTTTTTTTTGGCAAAAAGTAGAAGAACTTGCAGGTGATGGGCAAATGAAAAAATAATGAATTAATCAAGGTTTGTCTTTTTAAGAAAGTAAAATTAATTAAGCTTGTTTGTCTGGCTTAGTCATGAGTCATGACGATTTGATTACATAAATTTATGGATGACGTGATACAACAAATCTAAGTTTACCTAATTATTTTTTCTTATTAAGTTATAGCTTTATCTCATATTCAGAAGATGATATAAATTTGGCATGTGTTTGAGTCAGATCAAGTTGACATAGTAAAATATAAAAACTCAACTCGATTCGAAAATATTAAGTTCGAAACTCGACTCGAACTCGATCGGTTTCATAATTGTTAAACATGAACTCAACTTAACTATAAGTCTATAAAACTCGAGCTCGACTAATTATAAATTAATATTATATACTGCTAAAAAGTTTGATATACATTATTGACCCACAACCTAATAGTTTAAGCTTTTAGGTAATGTAGTAATCTAACATGGTATCAGAACTCTGATTACCAAGGGGTTTTGGGTTCTAATCTTGTCACCCACCTTTATTCTATGACATTATTTGTCATTTGTTTATCTCTTCATGTGCTATCGGACTGCACGTGTGGGGGAGTGTTAAAAAACTTGATATACATTGTTGACCCACAATCTAACAGTTTAAACTTTTAGATAAAGTGGTAATCTAATAACACATCCCTAATCTAAATGAAGTCCATAAATAAATAAACAAAAAGAACTTTACATATTGAGGGCTTAGGTCGGCTCTATACCTAAAAATATTTTCATAGAAAATACTTAGCGTTCAATATTGTATTATATATAGGCATAAAACCATATATTGTTATTTTACGAGAGTATTTAGGAGCTCTTTACCTGAAGGCATCTACCTAAAACCGAGGATCGAAATCGTAAACCAATTTTAATTTATTGATAGCATAATGCAAATTCTTATGAGAAATTTATAAACATGGGGACATTGTAATTAAATTATTGTGTCAAAAAATAGTGCACATTAATTTTGGGGTCATCATGATTAATAATTAAATATTTTAATTTAAGTAACAACTCATTTAAACTATTGTGTGATGATGACCTGAAAAGAAATGACAACTGGAAATGTTTCTCCTTAGTTTGTGAGTAAATATTGTATAGCTTCTAAATAATAAATTAAGTGTATGATTTCTTTCATACATAAGAAAGTATATATAATAATATTTTTTGGATTATGTCGACAAAAAGGATTCAGAATTGTGAGCTTAATTAATTGTTTGCTCGATCCCAAAATGACAACGATCAGTGTCATTTTGTATGCGGGGGCCACAAAGACAGAGGGCGCCAGTGAAGGTGGAAGGCGACCACCTTGCATAAAAAAAAACTAAGTAAGAAAAGGTGAGGTGGGAAAAGAGAAAAACAAAGAAAAAGAAGCCAAATGACATTATTTCCTATTGTTTTGTGACCTCGCATAATGAGAACGGACCAACTTAATTATCAATATTATCAATTAATTATATTAATTAATTAATAATAAAATATGAAAAATTTATCCTCATTCGATAACATACCTACAAGTAATATATTTAATATTTAATACTTGCAAGTAACAATATGCATGAGAATTTGTGCCAAGTACAGGACCAATTTTAATAATTTTAAAATTTTAATAATTACATTTAAATTATAAGTCAAATTATTGGATGCTAATATTTTAATTATATAGACAAAAACTCTTTAAGGAAAACTTTTTCCTCCCTTTAATTTAAAGTTATATTTTGAAGTTCAATTGTACAAATTTGTAAGTATCCATAGATAAAAATAAATGTAGGCCTGACCTTAAGGCAGTTAAGGTGCTTGTCTAGGACCCCAAAAATTTTGGGCCTCCCTTTTTGTTTTAATGTAATAATGTTAATGCTCTATCCTCATACATTGACTTTCCTACTATCAAGTAAATAAAATTATATTTTAAAATGTAAAGAAAATGCAATTTAATTCTTTCTTTTTCAAGTAAATTTTGGGGCCCCAAATTTCTTTTTTAATGTAATAATGTTGACATTATTTATGATGCTCTTTTTCCATACTTTTCTATTATCAAGTAAATGAAATACAGGTTGAATATAAAACTTCAATTAGTGATTTCGCATCTCAAAAAGTTAGAAAAATTAATTTTAAATAAAAATAAAAATTAAACAAAATATTAAGAGCTCCTAATTAAATTATTCGTTGAAAACCCCATATTGTTAAGAGTCGGCTCTGCCACGCCCAAACTGCATGCTCCCAAATGCTAGCTGCAACTTAAAAGAAAGAATTCTTTTTTATGATGCTACCATATATACTTTCAACTTTTTAATTGTAGAAAGTGTAGCAATGCCTTTTATGCATTAAGGTTTCTCCTCATCCAATACAGAAGGTGCTGGCTTATAGTTGTTTTGTATGCCATTTCATGCTCAGCTAACATCATCGTTAGATGTCATGAGAGTTCACAGATGGCCAGCGAGCAAAATCATTACTTAAGAAAAGGACAATCAATTTTAGTTGTTATTTTTTCATTAATACATTTTTAGAAGGATTAAAGATATGGGCTCATCACTTAAATTCAATTTCATCAATATGCTTTAATTTCAATAGTTGAAGTCATCTGACTTCTGAAATTGGTTTAATGGACGGAACGCTGCATTGACATCCCACTCAACACCCCAAAGCATTCCATCAACGTTTATTCCTCATTTTTCCTGTGTATCTTTTTTTTTTTTGTTTTTTTTGACTCTTCTTCTTCTTCTCCCCAACTCTATAAAGCTCCTTGTGGCCAAAGGTGGTGATCGACAAACTTCAATCTTGGACCCTCCATATTTGTCCCAAGACAATCGTCCTCACCCAAAGGATCAAACTCGTGCCTTTCGGCGGGCTCATTCTCTAAAATAAAAAGGGTCAAATACAACAATACCTTCTCACTTTTCATAATATGACACTTCACTTCTTCAGTTTTTGAAAACTATCACAAAACCTTTAGAGATTTAATTTTATTGATAAAATGAATCTTCTATCATTTGACAGTTAGTCATAGTAAGGAAATTTACGAAGAATCCTAACAGTTGAAGATTTGCAAATATCCGATTGTATACAGCGATCTGGGATTCTTCAAATTGTATTACTTGAATATCTTCTTGATTTAATATTTAAATACTTTTGAATATATATTTGAATTTGATAGTCAAGAATCTCTTTGATTTAGCATTTAAATACTTTTGAATTTATATTTGAATTTGTCACAAGCTATACCTTGTACAAGTCCTATATATATATATATATGACATCTCTACATAAATGAAAGTGTCCTACATTTTCTATATGGTATCAGAGCTTTTTCTCTAACGGGGTTTTTTTTTTTCCCCCCTTCTCTTTCCTAATGGTCGTTTCTTCTGAATCTGTTGTTGTCACCACCCTAACTCCTGGCAGCGGCAACTCTTCTCTTATTGCCATCAATGCTAGCTCTCAACTTCCCTTGAAGCTTACCCCTTCCAACTTCCCTTCTTGGAACGCCTAACTGACGTTATTGCTCATTAGCTATGACCTTCAGGGCTATCTTGACGATACAACTGTTTGTCCGTCACGAACCATTTCTTTCAACACCTCCTCTGCCAATTCATCTTTTGCAGGTGTCTCCAATTCGGTTTTCTGGCGTTGGCTTCGGCAAGATAAGCTGATCCTCCACACCATCCTTGCGTCTATCTCTGAGACGGTTATGCAGCTCATTGCCGCTTCCACCACTGCTCATGATGCTTAGTCCAAGTTGCAATGATTGTATGTCAATCGTTCTCGTACCCGTGTCATACAACTTAAGGAGGAGTTGACTCTTATTCAGCGAGAGTCCCGATCGGTCTCGGAGTATCTTCATGTCATCAAGGTATTAGTTGATGAACTTACTGCAATTGACTCTCCTGTCTTAACGGATGACATTACTTTGTATGTTCTTAATGGTCTTGGCCCGAAGTACCATAAGATTGCAGCGCATATTTGGGCACATGAGACTTCTCTTACGTTTGAGGAGCTTCATGATATGCTGGTTGGTCACGAAAGTTACTTACGATGTGTTGATGCATCCAATGCTATCTTGGTTGCCACTGCGAACTCCACTCAGCACTGTACTTTCGCTTCCACTTTCAACTGCAACAACGTTCCAACCCTAGTTCCTCTAGTCAACGTCACTCTAACTTTGGTTGCAATAATCGCAAGGAGCAGTCTGGGAAGCCCCAGATCATTTGTCAGCTATGTGACAAAGCCGGCCACTCGGCCAAGACTTGTTACTCGGCTTTAGGAGTGAAGTCTGTTAATTGTGCTGCTACAAATGCATCTACCGACAAATTAAAAAGTGGCTTATGGATCCTTTTACTTACATTTTGATTCCTCACTCTTACTATAGAATCGATTCTTGGAAAGATAGAATTTATTATAATATGATAACTTATATTAATATAATATAGCATATATTACATAATTTTAAAAAAATAGTATTAATATTATGATATCAATATTAATATTTAAAATATTATAATATTTTTTAATATAAATATTAAATCATCATTATCAATATTTTTTATTATATATAAAAATGTTGTAACATATAAAAATTAATAGAACAATATTAAATGTTAAATATTATGATATACTTGTGATATGATTACTGATGAATTATATTATTATTTTTAATCTTAAAATAAATAAAATAAAATAAAATATTTACTATCATCAATTATAAACATATAATAATAAAATTTAATAATGATACAGTATAGAAAAATATAAAATATTATTGCATATTACATATACATAGCCACATATATATATATATATATATATATATATATATATATTATGATATAGCATTATATATAATATAATAAGATATATACTGCATAAATATGCAAAATAATATTAATATAATACTACATATAATATATGACATAAATATAAAAAATAATATTAATATTATAACATCATCAAATATAAATATATAATCATATTTTTAATATAAAGTATTTTAATCTTTATTATTAATATTCATATTATATATAATAATATTATAGCTCATCAAAAGTAACAAAATAGTATTAAATTATAGAATGTTGTGATATAGTTGTAGTTATTATGTATAACCTTAAAATAAAATTAATTATTAATTATTAATATCATTAATAAAAATATATAATAGTAAATTTTAATAATGATATAATATATAAAAAAAATAAAATACTATTGTGTAATAAAAGATAATGCTATGGTGGTTGTTTTATTATGTTATTATTTATATTAAATAATAGATTATGTTATAGTGTTATAATACATGAGATTTTTATTTACTTAATTCACATATTAAAAATAATACTTATAAAATATAAGGTAAAATATAATATTAATAATATGGTTAAAATAAAATAATAAAAAAATATAATATGCAAATTATAATCAAGTGCATAATTATCAAAATAATTTTATTGTAATAAAATATTCATTATATAGCTTAATAAAATAATAGTATGTAATAATTACATATTTATAATGTTATTATTCTATATTAAATTAACTAAATAAATTTTTTTATACTATAATAGTATAATTGATAAAATAAATTCATTTCCGATTCCTATGTTTATATATACGAAACACTATAGTACAATTTCATTTTCGATTCCTTGTTGAATCAAATAGGAGAGTAGAATCGAAAATTCTGTTTTTGATTTCAGTGAATTCTGATTCCAACAGTGAACCAAACACTATCCAAAATTAATGGTAGACAAAAATGGGTATCCACACACACACACACACACACACACACATATATATATATATATATATATATAATTTTGAAATAATAATATATATTTTTTCATTATGTTGATGTCAATTAATTGATTTAAAGCAATTAGACTGAATAGACTAGTTAATTTAAGAATTAATAACCTCTTCAAAACGTTTAATTAGAGTTCAAGACATTATATTGGCCAATATTTTCAATTTAATTTATTAAGTAGGTATCATTTTAAAATATCATTTTACTATGACTAAAACTATTTTTTTTACACATATACATAACAATTGATTAGCGGTCAACTAATGAAAAATTTATTTTATCAATAAAATCAAATCTCAATGGGTTCCTTGGTAATTTTTAAAAATATAAGGGGTGCAGTGTCATTTTTAGAAAACTTAGGAAATGTTATTTAATTTTAAAAATATTTTCTTTATCTTATATTTGATACACTAAAATGGAATGACTCGAGAGTCAAATAAAACGAAAAGTTATATGGTGAATTCGTAAAATCGTAAAGACTAATTCTACTATATTTCATTCTATTTTTGTTTATCAACAAATAGTAAGCCCCGTTCTAAATGTATTAAGACGTGTAGAATAACTTTAAAAGCCAGATAAATGGATTATCCTAATTTTAATATTCACTCTTCCATTTTCTTGACAATTTTCATCCTTATAACCTGTCCATACCATTCTAGATTGACTTTTTGTTTGAATTTGGTCATTCAAATTTGCTTATTAAGTCTATTATTATCTCTACTAACTCATAAAATACATAAAAAATAGTTTAATATCAATTACTATCCTAATTTTAAACATCAGACCCACAATCAACCTGAAGAAGCCACTTAATCGATCCAATCAGTTAGAGTAATAGGTCGAATTGATGGTCAAAATGATGATATCAGCATGACATTATAATATATTTTATTTATATGTATTTACTTTTTTATATTAAAACAATAATATCACTAATAATCCTACATATAATATAGTAAAGATTAATTGAAGTTACCCATTAGCTAATTAAAGCAAAAGAATTGCTAATAACTATATATCTAATAAATTTTATATAACTTCTCAAATATTTCTTAAAGATATTCTTAAAAATTATTAATATATTGTTATAACTATGATACATTAATAATATATTTATCATTTATAAATATGTGTAATCCCAATATTGGACTAACAACTTCGGTTAGCATGGGGAGGTGGGCCTAGTGGATGGCGACCAATTTCGGATGAACTAGATCGAGCCTGGCGCCAAGCGTGAGGAAATGCTAGATATTTGGTAATCTCTCCTTTGACCAAGGTAAAAGATCCCATTGAAGCGGCTAACCTTATGTATATTGTATGTACATCTGGTCGCACAAATTGTATAGTATCATAACTAATTATTCCGAGTATTAAGCATCTGTCAGGAGAGTAGTCCAAATTCAAGAATCACCAAAATACACAAACCCATTGATACAATTTATGATGGATTGGTAAGTGAATTGTTTAGAAAAAGCTCTTTTTTTTTTCTTTTCTTTTTTTAATTTTGAATTTCAAGAGTGATGAACTATGTACATCATCATCAAGGCTTAGCCCTGTGTTGTAGATTGTAAAAGGCCCAACAAAATATTTTGTTAAGTTTAAGAATTATAATTTACAATCTTAAATTCACATTTCCAATCACAATATGATTAAAGGAAGACATGACATTTTTAATCATTATTATTTGCCCATATCATTCAAAAGTATCCTTTTTGTTTTTCACAAATTTGTATTGTAACAATGATAAGCAAGTAACTTAGTAAATATAAGCCTTAGGTATAACTATAATGACTATATGTGATATTCCTTTTTATTATTATTTTGAAAATCCATGGCATGCTGCCCATGGCCCTATAGCTCCCTAAGGACCACCACATCAACCTTACCTTCCAACCCACCCATCGGACCCTCTCCCACCCTTATCCCCATGGTTAGTTTTGGAACTTGAAAATTATTGAAAAAAAAAAAAGGATTATACTTTTTCATGTTCGGTTATCAGAGAAAAAGAAAAAAAAAATCAAATCAATGAATAAAATTTTAGTTTTATACATTCCTAATACTTGAGAGTTATTAATAAATTTGAGACGTGACCGCTATATGAGTGATTTTCGACTCTTTTAAAAAAAAAAATAATTTTTCTTAATTTTTAATCATATTAGAATAATTTCTTATTTTAAATAATATTTGGTATAAAAAAATATAATAAAAAATAAATTTCTTTTTTATATATATTTTTTACTTTTTACAAATAAAATTTTTTTATCCAAACGGGCCATTAGCGTCTCAAGCTCAACAACTATGCCCAATGCCATCCTGTAGGAGGAATTGAACCCTGATCTATTTAGTATACATAAATTTTATATAAAAAAAATTGAAAACTTAAAAGGGCAAAAAAAATGTTAACAGCCATTAAGTGAAAGAACTGTTTATCCTTGCCTGTTCGGCTTATTTTAAGTATTTGCTATTTGGGCTTGGCCCAGCAGTTGCAAGGCTAGGCCCAACCTCCCTTTTGAACTCTGTGCATGTATATATATTCCTAAAAGCATAAAGGGGTATTTTGATAATCCGCAATGTGATAAAAATCAAAATGTCCTTTTTACCCCTAAGAGTTGTACATTATTATTATTATTTTTTAAAAAACATCCTGCATCCCAAACTCAATAATGCAAAACCATTTTATCTCTTTGCCTTATCCTCGTCAACAGAAACCCAAAATCCGTTAAACTCCCTATTGAAAATGTCCCTTCAGAAATCACAAGAGGTCTCCCCCAAATGATTGTTAACCTCCTAGTAGACCTGGTAAAGCGGATTGGGTCGGATAATCTGTGGCGGATAAGACAGATTATTAGGTAAAAAAATCATAATCCATATTAGACTTATATAAGTGGCAAATTAGTTAGGTCGTTTCAAGTCAAACCATTCATGGCGGATGGACGGATAATCTGCTATTCGAAAATATAAGTTTATTAATAATTTATTTTGTGTCATAATAGTTTAAGTTATATACGACAACTTACGATTAGTTTGTGTATTAACTTTTCTAGTAACTATATCAATCATTCAATCGTTTATATTAATTAACAACTCCTGATTCATGTAAGTAAAACTGTAAGGATTAAAAACTAATCATTCATCAAACCGTTGACAGTTACATTTGTCCATTGCATATTCAAATGACGAAAATTCGAGGCAAATCATCACAATAAAAATTAAGGAGCATCAAAGATCCAAAGTCAATTGTCGAAGGATCATATATGCTAACAAATTAGAGTCTATTGATTCAAAAGGAGCTTATATATCAATAATGCATATTTTATCTCAAATCATGGGATTTATGATATCTTTTTTATTATTACTTATATCGTGTAATCATGTTTAAATACACATTCTTGTGATATCTTTTTTATTATTACTTATATCGTGTAATCATGTTTAAATACACATCCTTGTATCCTCTTTAAAGTACATAGTATTCACGACTAAGTTATTTGAATAAAAATATCATTATTCTTTAAAAAAAAATTAAGCAGGTTGGCGGATATCCTCCGAATAAACCTGACCCGACTTGCTAAGGAGGTGAATATAAAAATGGAAAATCATATTCAATTCATTTAGCAAGTCGTTGATTATAAGTCGGTTAAAAAGGGTCGGATTAATAGATTTTTATACATTTTGACAGGTCTACCTCCTAGTTGGAATTATCTCTTTGGAATCCTTATTGTTGGAATGAGTGATTCCCACAAGTAAAACAATGGTGTAATGCAAATAAATAAATAAAGTGAGGCACAAGAAATTTAATGTGGTTCCCTCAAATATTGAGATACGTCAATGGGAGACGATGGTCCAAATCCACTAGCACCATATTACGTACAAAGTGGGTAGAAAAGACACAATCCTTACAAATACAAGTGTATAACAAATGTAACAAGATGAAAGACCTCACCAAATGTTGAGGACAAAGCTCCAAAAGTCAACCAAAATAGAGTACAAATGTAAGCACAATCGAAAGCCCAATATGCTGATAATAATCCCTTTTGCTTGCTGGAACAAGACTAAAACCAGGCACATAAGTAGTAGCTCCGTGAAGCTGCCAGAGTCACAGAAGGGGCAACAGCTTGCTTACGGAGAAGACGACCAGAGAGCTGCTGCAGGTGTAATGGCAAGGAAGTGGAGATAAAACTGTGGGGAGCAGTTGGACCTTTTTACCGGAGGTGGAATTGATGAGGAAAGGAGAATTTAAAGCATTCTCTAGACAAGCTTCTTAAGGAAGCCAATGAAGCAATAAAAAAAAGAACAACTTTCCAAGACTTGGGCCCCACAAGGAGGGACACCCAACAAATCTCCCCCTCTCGACTTATGGGGACAACTCCACCAACCTGGCCAAAACTCAACACTTCGCATGCTTGTCTTTAGACAATGCTTTTGTCATCTTATCCGAACCATTATCATTGGTGTGAATTTTATCAATATGCAACAATTTCTTATCCAAAACATCCTGAATCCAATGATATCTAAGGTCAATATGTTTTGACTTCAAATGGAAGATAGAATTCTTGCTCAAATAAATTGCACTTTGGCTATCACAATAAAGAACATACCTTCCTTGTTCCATGCCCAACTCTTTTAAGAATATCTTCAACCAAAGTAGTTATTTGCAAGCTTTGGTAATAGCAATAAACTTAGCTTTTGTAGTAGATAAAGCAACAAATTTTTGTAATTTAGATTGCCATGTTGTTGACCCTATGAGTCTGATCCTATTTTGATTATGACAAAACCAATGTTTCTCACCTATGCACCGAGCTTCTTGAACAGGTCTATCCTTAGCATGCAATGTTGGTAGGAACTCAAGCAAGTCATACGGACTATCAAGATCAATCTTCATTGATGGCGCTTGGAGAAGTAAAAGGAATGAAGACCTATTTTCAATTGTATTTGCATTCATTTTTGTATTGGTCTGTAATAATTTATATCGGTTTGTAATAATCTCTGCATGTCATGAATGTAAGTAATTGTAAACTCCAAATGACCGTAGAATTACCATAGGGGCTGAATGACCTTAAGGCACCCTTCAGTCGATCGACGCCGGATTTTTGGGAGTATCTCAAAATGACCCTTGAAAAGACCTTAGTGAGACTCTAGGTCTCAACACTCATGCACACGTATCATACAAAATTGAGGAGTGTTAAAAATGCATTAAAATTGAATATTTCTAAGGAATTTGAGAGAGCTCGGGTGACTGAACCCTCGAGTTCAAAACTCCTCAGGCGCCCAAACTGTTGAGAAGTCAACAGTTGACTTGGGCTCTTGAGCGACCGAACTATTCTGTGTGTACTGGCCACGGGCGCCCAAACCCTTCGAAAGGGACATTCCACCAACTCGGGCTACCAAGAGATATAGTTCAAAAAGAGTCCTGGGTGACTGAACACATGAGTTCGGGCGACCAACCCTATGATCAGGCACCCGAAGTTACGAACAAAGACTACTAACTTTGATTCGGGTTGCTAAAGCATGACGTGGGCGACTGAACTTATTTAAATATCTTTTAAAGCTGTGTATGTTCGGGCAACTGAACCTCGGTTCAGCCACCTGAACCTTGGTGGGTTAAAATTATTTTAACTGCAGTAAAATCGAGTTAAGTTGGGTTAAATGTGTTTAAACATTTTGAATCTTTTTTAATAATTCCCAACAAGTCCAAAACAGTTTTAATTTTTACCCTTGCATATAAATATGAGTTCATTTGTGAGGATTAGGGTGAGATTAGCTAAAATAATTAGTAAAAATCCTCTCTATTTCAAAATCCCATTTTGCTCAAAATATTCTCAAATATTTATTCCCTTGATATATCTTGGTATTGTGAAAGTTTATTGAACTGTATTGTGTTTATTAGATAGTGCTAATACTCTCATTTGATTGGTTGATTGTTTTATTATTTTTGAGGATTTTGGCTTAGTTTTATCCCACAGATTCCAATATTATAAATCTTGTGTTGGGATAAACTATCAAGCTTAGGATATTTGCATTATTATTGCAAGTGTCCAATAGCTTGGTTTTTTGTTGTGTAAAGATTTTTCAAACAAGTAAAATATTTTCAAACTAGTATTGTGCTTATTTCATTGAGGAAAATCTTCTTAAACTAGTTTGATTATCATATTCATATATTTGGAATATTGATTTGCTACTGAACTGTGCTTTTCTTAGATTCCAAGATACTTCTTGTTTTGAACACTCTTGAGCGTATCACTGATTATATACCATATTGAGTGTTGTTAGCATAACTATTTGCATCACTGAGCTTACATTACCTACATTGTTGATGTGTATGTGATTGCGCGTATTGAGTACATATCTGTTTTACCTGAAAGCATAATCACAGTACCATTTGAGTGAACATATTGTTGTATTTCCAGGCATGGCTTGAGGGGACGATGATCTAGCCCTGTAAAGATTGTGCAAAGGTTGGGGTCAGACCTGTGAATTTGACCAAGGGTCTTTTACGTCCCGCAAGGAGAGTTTGTAAAGATTGAGGTCAGCCCTGTGCTAATTGACCTGGTTGTATTAGGTGTCGCTTCACCCGTTAAGTGAGCATTAGTGGAATCTTCGGACTTGTGAGCTAGAGGCGGGGACGTAGGCATAGTTGGACGAACCTCGATAACATAGCGTGTGTTTATTTATATTTCCGCACTTCATATTTACCGCACGTGTATGTTATTGTGTGAATAATGCACGTGATTTAAATTCCACATATTATACTTATCGGCGCATTTGGGTAGACTAACCCTAGGTTGTGAATATATTGTTTCTGAACTATTTGAACCTAGGGGAGAAATTTTTAAACACCCAATTTACCCCCCTCTTGGGAATACACTAAGGCTAACACATGTCATAGCTCCCCCAGCAAAAGCCATCAAATAACCCGAAATTGTTTTCTAAAATCAACATCACCAGCCATGTTGGCATCCGTGAATCCATAGAGCATAGATTTACTATTTCCAAAGCACAAACACACATTTGAAGTGCCTCAAAGTTATCAGAGAATCCATTTTACCGCTAACCAATGCTCATTTCCTGGATTAGGGAGAAACCAACTAACAACTCCAATGGTATGAGCTAAATTCAGTCTTGTGCAAATCATTGCATACATTAAAAAACCAACGGCCGAAGCATAAGATATTGTCTTCATCTCTTCCTTGTCTTTCTCACTTGTAGGACTTTGTTTTGTACTAAGCTTGAAGTGACTAGCAAGTTGGCAACCAACAGGTTTTGCTTTATCCATATTGAACCTCTCAAGCACCTTTTCAATGTACCTTTCTTGAGACAACCAAATTTTTCCATTTTCACGATCAGGAACAATTCTCATGCCAAGAATTTGCTTTGTCTGTCCCAAATCTTTCATAGCAAAAGACTTGCTCAGCTCCAACTTTAACTTGTCAATCTTGGAGAAGTTTTGTCCTACAACGAGCATATCATCAATATAGAGTAAGAGAATAATATCAATACCATTCGAAATTTTTTTTCACAAATACACAATCATCCGAAGAGGTTTTTGAGTAATCATGATCAATCATGAAAGAATTAAATTTCTTGTACCATCTCTATGGTACTTGCTTCAACCTATACAAACTTTCCTTTAATTTGCACACTAAATTCTCTTTCCCTTTTTGTTTGAAGTCTTCCGATTGTTCAATGTAAATTTTATTTTCCAAGTCACCATGTAAGAAAGCGGTTTTTACATCTAGTTGCTCAACTTCTAAATTCAAGTTTGCCGTCATGCTAAGAACAACCCAAATAGATGACATCTTCACAATCGGTGAGAATATTTCATCAAAGTCAATTCTCTTTTTCTGACCAAAGCCTTTTACCACAAGCCTAGCCTTGTACCGAAGATTCTTTCTATCATTTTTCAATCTAAACAACCATTTGTTTTTCAAAACTTTCTTTCCATGAGGAAGTTTAACCAAATCAGAAGTATGATTATCAACTATAGACTTCATTTGCTCTTGCATAACCTCCATCCATTCAACTTTATTTTCATGTTTGATGGCTTCTTGATAGCTTTCGGGCTCCCCTTGAACCGTTAGAGTAATATAATCACTTGATGGATATTTAGTTGAAGGTCTTCGATCTTTTGAAGACGTTCTCAATGGAGCTTGCTCTTGAACTTGTTCCTCCCCCTCATTTTCATCTTCAACGTCACTAGGAATTTCATCATTTCCAACATCTTTAAGAGGTGGATGAACATCTTCCATATTTTCATCATGTGCCAAAGGTGGAGAAGGTGACTCTAAGTCAACAAAATCATTCCCATTAGATTGTGGTTGCTCAACCGTGCCAAAATCTTCAATTGTTTGATCTTCAAAAAATATAACATCTCGGCTTGTAATAACTTTCTTGTCAGCCAGATTCCACAATCTATATCCAACTTCATCATATCTATAGGCAAGAAAAATACATCGCCTTGTCTTGTCATCAAGTTTGGATCTTTCATCTTTTGGAATGTGAACAAATTCCTAACCACCAAATACTTTCAAGTGATCATAAGTGACATCCTTACCTTTCCAAATTTTTTTGGGAACTTCACCATGTAGAGGAGTTGAAGGAGACAAATTGATCAAGTCCACTACCGTCCTCATTGTTTCACCTCCAAATGATTTTGGCAATTTTACATGAGAGAGCATACATCTCATTCTCTCCACTATAGTGTGGTTCATCCTTTCGGCAATTCCATTTTGTTAAGGGGTTTTCTTGACGGTCTTTTGATGTCTAATGCCTTGGCTATAACAATATGCATCAAATGGGCCAATGTACTCTCCACCATTATCCAAACACACAAATTTCACCTTCTTTCCGGTCTCCCTTTCAACTTTGACTTGAAAATGCTTAAACACATCTAAAACTTAATCTTTAGTTTTTAAAGTGTAAGCCCTAACTTTTCTTAAACAATCATCAATAAAAGTAACAAAATAAAGTGCACCACCATGAGACTTAACTTTAAAAAGTACCACATATATCGGAATGTATCAAATCTAGAACATTAGATTTTTTAGTAACAAACTTTGTACGAAAAGGAGTTCTATTTTGCTTGTCGGCCAAACAATGAACACAAGCTTTAAGAGAGGTACCTTTCATCCGGGGTAGAAGCTTCTTTTTGAACAAAAGTTGCATTCTTTTTTCACTCATGTGCCCAAGCCGCTTATGCCACAAATCGGTGGAAGAGTGACTTTCAATTGCATTCACAACACCATTATCAATTTTACCCTGCATCATGTAAAGTGTACTAGTCTTCTTGCCTTTAGCCACCGCCAAATTACCCTTTGTGAGCTTCCATTTTCCATTTTCCATCACCAAATTACCCTTTGTCTCAACGAGAGGAACGCAATAATGGCCTCAAAACGCAGTTTTGAGATACTCGGCAGAGGCTTCAAACCGGCGATTTTCTCCAACCTTACTCTAATACCAATTGTTGGGGTGGATCTATGAGCAATAATCACACACGAGCAAAATGGACCACCAGATTTACGTGGTTCGGCCGAATCGACCTACCTCCACGAAGCACACAAATCTCATTATAACCAGGAGAATTATAAGGAGGAAGAGAAGGCTACTGCCCTCAACTCTAACTCTCTCTCTCTCTCTCTCAAAACACACTGCCTCACACACTACGCACACAACACTCTCAGCTTCTACACACCTCACTCTGTTCTGCACACACTTTCCACACAGATTACACACACACACATCATATACATATATATAAACATGGATGGGAAGTAAAAGTCAAAGGTGGCTGTAATTTTAGCATGGTCGGCAGGGTTGGTGGCCACTAGTCTCCAACATTAATGAACGCCATTACGAACCACGCCCTAACATGGTGAACAATTTGAACTCAAAAAAGTGGCTTCATAATTTGGCTGGTGTTGTCCTAGGATAGTCCGTGGTCCTATGGAGGGAAGAGGTCAAGGGATGGACCTCTGGGGGGATTTGGTTGTTATCACCATACTTCAAATCTCCTTATACAGCAGAATGCAAAATAAATAAATAAATAATGAATGCAATCTGTTCGGACACATAAAGCTATCTATGAGAAAAAAAAATTTTCATTTTCCAATCATGTAATATTTTGGAAACTAGAAAATGATTAAATACGCATTTGTTTGCTAAGATCTAATTGAATTATTACAAAATTTGATGGCCATTGTAAACAATTTGTGTCTATTCATTATCTCCTTCTGTTGTGGATTTACTACAATCAAGATTATGAGTTTACAATCAATTGTAAGCTTTGAAAGATAATTGGCTAACCTATATGTCTGTTTTCACTACACTGCAAACATTGATTATAGGTAGCTATGCTATTTTTGTCACAATGATAGTTATATTTTTTTTAAAGAAAGTATTGGTTCAACACCCACTATACTATTTTATTAAAAACAATATATCATGTCAATCTACATATTTTTATGCATTAGACGCCATTATTTAAAACTATATATTGATACTGAAAAGCAAGTTAACTACCTATACGAAATTTTTTTTATATATATAAGGCATCCTTGGCGGATAATTCAAATTGAAGCAATTGGATGTCTAGCTAAGTTGAGTTTCCAATTTGATATTGATTTACAAGGATAATTTAGACATTCACTGGTGGATTTTTCTCCCGAGGTGTACATGTTCGAAGGGTATCAATGGGATTAACAAGTTAACTTGGATCTTTGAACTCTTTTTTTAGCAATTAATGGAGGTTGTAGTTGGAAATATTGAAATTCTTCAAGGACAACATGGGACAAATGGTTGAAAGCAGTCGTAGATTTTGTAAACATTTCTCGTTACATTTTAAATTTAGTCTCGTATAAAAATTATGGAATGCTTTCCTTTTTTTAAAAGAAAAATGCAACATGGGCTATGATTTTGACTAATTAACCCCATTTACAAGCATGATTAGTCCCATTTACAAGCATGGAATGGACTTCAACAAGAAGCAATTTCATCTGTACCAACCAATTTGAAATATCGAAAAAAATCGTGGCACCACACGTGCACCACCACACTACTATGTGTGTGTATATGTATATGCAACTATATATTGATTAAACCCAAATCAAAATAAACATTATCGTCCGCCTATATTGTTCAAGTATACATAGAACCATAAATTTCTACAACTGGTACGAATCAATTAATCAAACTAAAACTTTGACCCTAATCAATTAGAATGAATCACAGTAAGAATTCAGACTCACCCATGATATACATCACTTCATCATCATCACCGGTTACAATTGCACCAAAAAAGAGCCGGCCCAACTCTGAAATCAAACATTTTTTCTTTCTTTAAAAAAATTCAAACACAAGAAAAGAAATTGCATGAAGAGATGGGGTGGGTAGCTACCAGAAGCATCTCAAGAAGTTGATGAGGAAATGGAAGAGGTAGTTCTCGCGATCAAGCATCTCGTGGCGGACCAGCCTCTCCAACACTGCGTTCTGCGGCAGCAGGTCGCTGTAGTATAGCAGCGTCGTCACCGACGCCGTCGGCTCCCCCACCAGCGCCGTCACCAGCCTCACCACCGACCGAAACATCAACGGCGTCAGCGACTGCATCCATTATATATATGTTGGATTTCATCATGATCAATATCAAGTTGGTGTTACTAGCTAACTAGCTAGGAGTTACAGCTAAAGAATCGAACTTACCATAATGATGACTCCCCTGCCGGCGGCCGCAACCGGCTAACACAGGTCAATGCAAAGTTACAAATGGTTCGTTCTTCTGTGGATTTAGAGAGAGAGAGAGAGAGGGGGGGGGGGGGGGAGAGGAGAGGTGGGTTAAGAGTGTAGAGTTTGAATTTCGAAGTGTGTGAATGTGCAGGTAGCGGACATTCAGACCTACCATTCTACTTGTTAGGGATGGGTGAACATGGGAATAGAGGGTGAGAGGAATTGGTTGGGGACGACCCTCTAACGTAAGCTTTAATATTAAAATCATCATCATTACTAAAGTTTTGAATTAATGCATATACTATTATGCTATCTAATGTTTGTAAAACATATGTTTCAAATGTGGGTGATTTTCAAATAATTGAAGAGCCATTTGGAAGGGTCAGTTTATTATTATAACTATTTTTTGTTTTCTTTTTTTATTTCTATATAGTAAAGAAATAAATTTAAAAAATGTGTTTATTATATTGTCAAATTTTTATTTTTTAACGTTGGTTTTTAGTTGTCTGCGGAAAAAACTGAAAAAAAATAAAATTATATCTAGAACTAGTTTTTTTTTTTTTTTTTTCTAGAAATCATCCATTTTATACATACTTTTTAATATAAAAAAATAATCATATGAATTTAAATATAATTTAAATAAAAATATATATAAATTTTTAAAATAATAAAATAATAAAAAACATTAAAAATATTGTTACTATTTTTCAATTGTCATGTACAATAAGATTTGTAGGCGCCCCAATTTGTTGGGAGCTCATATGGTAGAAATTTTTTTTTAGTTCTAATTTTAGTGCCCAATTTTTTTTCTTAATCCAATTTTCAATTTGTACATAGGTGTGTAAAAATTCATTTATAATGGGAAGATACATGAAAAAAAAATTGAATACATAGAAAAGTAATAAATGAATACATAGAAAGTTGGAAAAAAAGAAGAAGATAAAAATAGGAAAATAGAAAAACAGAAAAGGAAAAAAAATGAAACAAAACAATTTAGTAGGCCAGCATCTTCATCTTTATTCTACAAGCACAAAAAAAATTGTAGTTTGAGACATGGGAAATTGTACAATTAAACATATGAGTGAAATCATATTTTAAGGCAAATATAAATAGATCAATTCAACTTAAATTTGATTGATCAGAATTAATTGAATTGTTCTCCCAAGCATATAAATAGCGAGTTTCAAAAGGATATGAAAAAAAAAAAAATTGCTCACCGAAGAACAATTGAGGAGAAAATTCAAGAGGAACCGGCTATTGGAAATAAGTGGAGGTAAAAGAAAGTTGAATACGACAAAAAAGCTAAAATGGTCGACCGAACTTGACACGTGGGTTACTCCCAACAACTTAGTCGATCGAACCACTAGTTCAAATTTGACCTGGTCGACCGAACCTCAAAATATGGTCAACCAAACTTGCCCTGGTTGATTGAACCGCAAATGATTCAAAATCGCCTTAATACGGTCGACCATATCTCTAGTTCAAAATGGCCACAATCAACCAAACTCAATAATATGGTGCACAAAACCTCAAATATGGTCGATCGAAAACTCTCGGGTTGAACATTTTTAACTGCAGTAAAACAAGGTTAATTTTATTTAACCTTCATTAATCTTTTCTAAAAAGACACTTATGTCCCTCAATGGTTATATTTTTATGAATGTCTATATATATCAATTCATTTGGGAAGATTAAGGGGCATTAGCAAATATCATTAGTCAAAACTCTCTGAAATTCAAAACCCTTATTTTCTCATATACAAATAAAAAATCCATCTCTTACTCATCCTACTTGCTAAAATCTTTTGGTAAGAGTATTATTGAATTTGTTCATATTAGCTCACACTCTCATTGTATTTGTATGATGTTGATTTTTTGAGAGTGAGCTTGAGAGTCCCCTTGTGATTTAATTCATAAATCTTTAGTGGGAATACTCTCTAGAGCTTGTGAATCTTGCAATATTGTTGCAAGTATTCAAAGGCTTGTTCTTATGTTTTGTGAAATATTTTTCAAACAAACTTGATTTCAAATATCTCCTATACCTTACACTTAATATTTGCTCTAGAGATATTTGAGTGTATTCTTGAATTCTTTGTGGTTATTGTTTGTGATTGATATACACATTTTTAACACAGATATACTCACACCACTCTCACATATTGCTTGATAACATTGACATTATCTTAAGAGTTGTCACATTTAGACTTCACTGAGCTTATACTTTCATATCATGCGGGAGTGCAATTTGTAATTGTACTGAGTATATCGTGGCACATATCTACTTGTGTAGAAGCATTTGAATTGTACGCAAAATTCTTATCATCAGTTGTATTCTAGGCGAGGCCTAAGGGGGTGTTGATCTAGCCAGTAAGGATTAGGTTGTAAAGATTGAGGTCAACCCTGGTAATTTAACTTGATTGTAACCGGTGCCACTCCACCTATTAAGTGAGCAATAGTGGTAATCCTCAAGCTTGCGAGCCGAGGCGGGGACGTAGGTAATATTGGCCGAACCTAATAATATTTCTTGTCTCTATTTTTATTTTCCGCACTTTAAATTTCAGTACTTGAATGTCTGCATTTAATTGTTTAAATATTTGATTAAGTTGATAATTGTATAGAAAGTCCCTAGGTTTGTGCAATACTGATTAAGGAATCTGAATTGACCTAAGAGAAAGTTTTAAATTTCCAATTCAACCCCCCCCCCTTTCTTAGGAATACACCAATTCCAACAAAAGAAAAGAACTAGTAGTGACGAAGCATCCGAACCATCACTTCTAATGGACTAATAGTGACGAATATGACAAATTGTCACTACTAGTATAAAATAAATTTGTTTTATTTATTAAAAGGAAAGAACTAGTAGTAACGAAGCTTCTCAACCTTCATTACTAATGGACTGATAGTGACGAATATTCCAAACCGTCACTACTAGTGAAAAATAAATTTATTTTATTTATTAATATAATAATAATAGTAATGGTTAATTAACCGTCACTAAAAAGTTCCTTTTAGCGACGCATTGAAATCATCACTAATACCCAAATAATCTTCGCTAATTGTTTCCTAGGATAGTTTTCGAGCGAAAAGTGGTTTCCTGCGCTGGTTTGAGCGGGGAAACTGGAGTATTAGTGACGGAAGTATTAGTGACAGATGAAATTTCGTCACTAAAAGTGCAGTATTAGTGACAGATGAAATTTCGTCACTAATTATCGAACTATTAGTGATGTTTCCAAAAAAAAATCATCACTAATACTACACTTTTATTGACAAAATTTCATCCATCATCACTAATACCTCCGTCACTAAAAACCAGTTTTCTTGTACTAATGAATGCAGAAGGAGCATTCGTCAATCCGAATGGCATAACCAAAAACTCATAATGGTCATACCGAGTTCGGAATGCTGTCTTTAAAACATCTTATGCATTGACTTTCACTTGATGGTACCCAAATCGAAGATCAATCTTTGAGTAAACCAATGTTCCCAAAACTGTGCCTGCAGCGCTCGCACAAACCCTGTATCCATATATCCTAACTCAATCATCTCAACCCCAGAATATTTATCATTTAAATACTTCTAAGCCCATACTCTTCCCATAACTAATCAAACTTGAAAATTTTTTTCCTTACCCTAGTTTCGGAGTGGTGCCTAGAAAGTCTAAATAGAAAACTACTCCGGTAAAATTGTGGAGAATCGTCGTCGGGATCCCGAAATGTCATTTATCCTTCGATTCGGGCTGATGGGGCCAAAAATCGAAGAGAGAGAGAGAGAGAGAGAGAGAGAGAGAGAGAGAGAGAGAGTGTGTGTGTGTGTTTATAATTTTACAAATAAAAATGACTTGAATGCTTTATATGGGCCACAGACCCAAAGCAAAACCGTTGATAATTTTCTTGAAACCGTCGATAGTTTGGTTTTTAACCAAACTTGTTTTCACTATTTTACCCTTACCTGGCTACAGTAACTCAAAATCATCGACAGTTTGGCCTGTGTCAAACCAAATTTCCTCTTTTCTTTATTATTTCATTAATTACTATTTTTTCGGGTTTCTACATGTAGGATGGTTAGTGTTCAATGACAAGAAGCTAGGGATCCAGGGCGATCCTCTACCCAATCATGAGGAAAGGCAATGTTAGTATGTTGGAAGAAGATCCGGAAATCGAAATGAGCATATCAGTCCTGGATCCAGAAGATTCCATGAATAACCCAAGTGAATGGGTTTACCCGTTGACCGCAAAAGCGAAGATACACAATGGGCAAGCTTTTGATTATCTAGTTTATTTTATGTAATGATGTAATGACCCGAAAAAATAATAATATTTAAATATTAAGAGAGAGAGAAATGAAAGCAAAAATAGAAGGGAAGCTGCCAAGTTTCGTTGACGAACACAGGGTTTCGTCGACGAAGTCTTTAAGGATTTCGTCAATGAACACAGGACTTCATCGACGAGAAAGTACCGAGAGACAGTTCGGGTTACTCTAAATTTCGTCAACAAACACAGGGTCTCGTCGACGAATTTTGTGAAGGGCTCGTCGACGAGGTGACGTGTCTCGTCGACGAACCTGGCCCTATAAATAGTGGAATGACGAGATATTTCTCATTTTCACCGCGCCTCTCTCTCTCTCTCTCTCTCCTACGACTATCTCTCCCTTCTCTCTTCGTTTCCAACCCCACCAGTCGTCGGATCGACGATCCGAAGCTACCATGACGCTCCTGGTGGAATTCTCTACAAGTTTGCTGAGCGGATCGTCAAGAAAACAAAGTTGGATTTCATCCCAAATTTAGGGTAAGGTCTTTTATTGAGTTTTTGACTTTCTGGCAGTTATAGGAAATGATGTAGACTAAGAAATACTGATGTTTTGTTTTGGGACATTGCTTTTTCAGGATGTTGGATTGGGAATCCTACGGGTATAGAGCTAGATTTTTATAGGAGCTTTTCAAAGTTGAGGTAAGGGAAATATGCTATACTAGGAGTTTTAATAGAGTTAATAGAGATTTTATAAGCATATTTTTATGTCAGTTTATCATACAGTTTTTATAGAAAATGAGCATAAATGTTTGTGTGGCCTAAGTAGACTTTCATGTGAAGAATGAATTTTTACAGTTGTTATGAAATATCATACTATACTAAATATAAAGATATAGATTGTATATACATTTAATATGGTTTTCCAGCATATGAGATTATACAGAGATAGATTTATATTTGCAGAGAAATATACATGTGTTGACTTTTTGAGTCTGATCCCTGTTTTGATAATGACAAACCACAGTATCTCACTTGTGTAACTGAGTGTGAACAGGTTTATATTTCTGTAAGCACAAGTGATGAATACAAAATGGAAGTCGTAAAGAGCACTGAGAAGAACACCAATCGGCATATTCCATGGAGCATTGAGGAGCAGAAGACACGAAGACTTCATTTATTTTCTGGGTTGTAATAGTAATTAGGGTTGAATGTGCATGCATCTTACATGATTTAAAATTGAAGCTCTACCTTACCTTAGATTGACCATAGGACCTCCAAATAACATGAAAAACTCTTTTCATAAAATGCCTAACTTATACAAAGGTTTTTAAATGGTTTTAAAGTTAAAAGAAGGAAAAAACTAAATTTTTCAAAGGGGTCGGTCAACCGGCCAATCGACTGAATGTTAGAAATGAGCAATTTTCTCACTCAAGTCAATCTCATATCAAACCATGTTCAACATGAAAATTGTGGAATTTTCCCATATCTTAAGTTTGATACCAAGATCGTCCAAATTAGAGTTGCACAGAAAAAGTTATGGTCAAAAAACTGAAACGTGTACGTAAGAGAAAAACTCCCTTCATGTTTCTTCCGTCTCATTGAGGGACATTTTTCGCAAACCAAAGTTAATTATCTTAAAATGTGTTCAACATTAAACTTGTGGGATTTTATCTTACCTTTCTATTGATATCAAGAACATACAATTTGGAGTTGTATAGAAAAAGTTATGGTCAAAACACTGAATAGTGTCTGCGCAGAAAAGTAGAGGCCGGTCGACCGAACCTTCACAACGATCGACCGAAACTCGTTGATTTCAAGCCTCGGTCGACCGTATTTTGAGCCTGGTCGACCGACCTTCTCGGGAAAATGTCCCAACAGCCGAAAAACGGCTATTTTTCAAAATAAAAATATATTTAAAGGTCCTAACGGCTATGTAACGGTCACAAAGGGTTTTTGCCTATAAATACAACCCCAAAACACTTGAAATTGGTTGGAGAATCCCTTTGTTAATTTAGTTTATCATTCTTTGATTCTCCCACACTTCTATACTCCATTTGTTCTCTAAATTCTCATTTTTCTCCTACTTTTCTTTTATTGAAAATCATTTTGGGAAAAAATATTCTTAGGGGTTTTATGTGAAGAGGCTTGAGCATATATCATATACATATATATTGCTTGATGGCCTTCTTCTTTCATTTGTGATATATTTTTAAGGATTAAATTTCTTCCATATTCTTTTATTTGAAAAAATATTTTTTGGAGAAATTTATTGTGAATAATGTCTTGAAGGCTTGGGCTAATATTCTTGCTCATATATATTGCTTGAATGCCTTCTTGGGATTAATTTTACTAAGGTCAATCATTTTGAAGAAAACCCTAATATTCTCCTACTCTTATCTTGACATATATTTGTTGGAGAATTTCTTTGGGTTATACAAAAAGGAGCCTTGAGCATATATTAATTTAATATATACTTGCTTGAGAGGGTTCTTCTTCTATTTTATAAAGGTCAATCATTTTAGAAAAGAAAATCATTTTCCAAACTCTCAAGTTTTACTTGAAAAATATTTTGAGAGAAAACTCATACTCTACATGAGCTTCATTTCAAAATCATATGAGAATGCATATTAGATTTTAATGTTGTACATCTCTGCTTGAATTTCAAAAACATATTTTATGTACAAAATGATTTTATTGTAATGGTTCGGTTTAACCCATTAATTGAATTGAGGAGTCTCAGCCCTGTAAGTGAGACCGATTTGGTTCATCCCGGAATTGAAATGGGGAGTCTCAGCCCCGCAAGTAAGACTAGTTTGGCTCAACCTAGTAATTGAGTTAAGATTTTCCTCGCCCCGTAAAGAGAGGATGTAAAAGGCTTTTGCTCCGCCCGATTAAGTGAGCAGGTATAGTGGAATCCTTGGGGGTAAGCCCAAAGCGGGGATGTAGGCTGGTTTGGCCGAACCTCGATAACAAATCTGGTATCTCTTTTTTTATCTTATTTAAATTCTTGCATTTTAATTTCAACATGTGTATGAATGTTTATTTAATGTCGAAATTATTTTCATGCACACATTTGATTTAAATAAGATATTGCACACATGTATGTTTGCTTTTATTGTTAAACTCACTTTACATACACGTATACATGTTGAATGGGATATCATACTGTGGTGAATCGGCGAATTGTTTAAATTAGCCAAAAAGTTTTTAAAACCCAATTCATCCTCCCCCCCCCCCTTTTGGGATCACACCAATTCCAACAACATGCATATACAGTTTTTATCTGAATAGTTCAGGAAATAGATATATATATATATATATATATATATATATATATATATACACACACACATATATATAGATACATGTATACAGTATTATTCAGATCAGTATTTATACCACAGCTTTATACAGAATTTGTTATGCCATGTTTCCTATTACCGTAATATACAGACAAAAATACAGAGGTAGCATCAAGATGCTACATATGCAGTATACAGTTTTACAGTATATATATATAGTATATAAAGGCAGCGTTACGATAATTTTGGAAACATGATGAAAACAGTAAAAGAGTATATATGTGTGTATATATATATATATATATATATATATATATATATATATATATATATATATATATAGTAACAGATCCCTGAGGAAAGGTACATAGACAGATACAGATTATAGAGCACGGTACCGTTGCTAGATACAGATAGAGTGAAATCACATATCTCAGATAGTATGTGGGTACCGTCAGCCGTGCTCGGAGAGTATGCAGCTCCCTTGTACACTGGGTTGAGGGGGCCGGTTTGACGAGATAGTAGCCAGTCCTGAGCTTAGGAGAGGATGTAGTTTGGCCGGACTGAGGTAGTGTAGAGTATGATGACTTATCTGGAGGATCAACCAGATAGAGTCCCGCCTACTGGCTGCACAACCCTGTCATGAGAGGTCAAATCATGACGTACAGAGTCCCAAGGATAAAAGCACAGTTATATATATATATTTACAGTTTTACAGTATATGACGAGAACAGTATGATATATTATCAGTATGAAAAGTAGAAAATACAAACGATACATTGTATTTTAAATTGAGAAAGATAGATATGTTTGAAAGATATGTTTTACAGATTGTTGCATTACAGTTCAGTTGCTCTATTTTAAAGTACCTTTAACTTAGTTGTCACACACTAGTGATAGCATATTTTCACTTACTGAGCGTCGACTCACCCCATTACTCTAACATTTTTCAAGTGAGCCAGTGAGGCGAGCAGACCAGGCTCGCGAATAAAGTGTAGCTCAGATCACCCCGGGTTGTAAGGTGAGTTTTTGGAAGAGTTGTGTATGTTTTTGGGATAGATGATACTGGAGTGGCATTTTTGTATGGTCTGTATATTCTAGAATCTGGTATTATACAGTTTATGTATAAATGATTTTATGATTTGTGTTTCCACTGCGTAGGAATGTTTATTGTATAAAGATATAAAAAAAATGATGAAAAATGATAAGAAATTTGAGGTTGTTACAATTTGGTATCAAAGCCTAGGTTACTAGGTTCTGTAGACTCTAAAGTGCAGCGGGAAACAATACGAGAATATAGGAAAGAGATTTGAGGTTATGTTATACGATTTGGATACAGGATTTCGTGATTGTTTCTATATTTTTCCTGGGGTGACGATTTCAAGAAAACCATAGTAAACTGTCAATGAATCATGTGTTTAGGTTGTAGGAGCGGATTTTGGGATTAGAAACAGGAGGGATAGTTAACAAAGGTTTTGGAATTTTAGTTGAATAAGTTGAGTCTATAGGAAGATAGAATTTTGAAACGGTGTTCTATGTGTTTGCAGGATGGACCCAGGGGACAACAGTGCTCACGCCAATGGGAATGATGGAACGGGTCCTTCTGGCGCAGTTGGTGGGGATTCAGATGCTGTGCTACACAGTGTAGCCTAGCAAGTTATGGCTGAGATAGGGTGGAGCTCTAGAGAGCAGGGAGGTCCATCCTCAGCTTAGGGGTGTACCATAGAGAAATTTATGAAGATGAATCCGCCAGCTTTCTCTGAAGCGACCGATCCTGCAGTTGCATAGAACTGAGTGCAGGAGATAGAGAAGATTCTGACAGTACTTCACTGCGCCGATAAGTAGAAAGTTTTGTATGCTACGTATAGGCTGGCGGGGGAGGTGAAGAGATGGTGGATAGCCACCAGATTATTGGAGGAGCAGAGGACTATACCAGTGCAGATGACCTAGGCTCGATTCAGAGACATGTTCTTTGATAGATATTATCCTACTTTGGTCAGAGAAGCTCGAGTATAGGAGTTTCTGAGTCTATCCCAGGGGTCATTGACTGTCCCACAATATGCGGCGAGATTTATTGAGTTCTCTCGCTTCTGCCCTTATATTGTCCCAGATGAATTAAAGAAGGCTAGAATGTTTGAAAGGAATTTGAGGCGGGATGTTTACAGGCAGGTGGCGGTACTGAGGATCCAAGATTTCTCAGAGTTGATTGAGCCACTATCGCGGAGGAGAGTCTATTTAGAGAGACCGAAGCACAAAGTCAGAAGAAGAGGGCTGCACCCTCGAGTTATCAGGCGGGTCCCAGTCGAGGTCCTTGGAGAGGAGGTAGATCTGGTGGAGGCCAGAGACAGATGGTAGAGCACAGGGGATTCCAGAGCAGTCAGCCTCCCATCACTTATGCCAGGTGTGGCCGAAGACACCCGGGTGAATGTCGATTCGGGGAGAATGTTTGCTATTGCTGTAGGAGACCCGGTCACATGGCACGAGCATGTCAGATGCCGTCGGGTTATGCACAGGCTCCTAGACCATTTTGGGGTGGATATCAGGCGCCCCGTGGTGGTCAGAAGAGGAACACTGCACCGGCGAGGGTTTATGCGTTGACACCAGGAGACGCTGAGACGACAGGGGACGTTGTCACAGGTACTCTTACTGCTTTACCATATAGCATGATTGTCTTATTTGATACAGGTGCCACCCACTCCTTCATGTCGGCGAGGTATATGAGAATAGCTAGAATAGAGACGTAACTGTTAGATATAGAATTGTCAGTGGGCACGCCGATGGGATCTGTTATTAGATGCAGGAGGGTACTTTAGAATTTTCCAGTAAGTATTTAGGAGAGAGTGTTGTTAGCCGATCTTGTGGTCCTGGAAATGCAGGGGTTTGATGTAATATTGGGCATGGATTGGTTAACCATTTATCATGCTAGCATAGATTGCCATCAGAAAGAAGTAATTTTCAGACCCCCGGGTGAACCAGAATTTAGATTTGCGGGTTCACGTGTACGTGCCTCGCCACAACTGGTGTCGGCTATTCAGGTGAGGAGACTGTTATAGGATGGTTGCCAGGGGTATGTTGCATACATAAAAGAGTTGCCAAAAGAAGAGTTGAGACAAGATGACATACCAGTAGTGAGGGAATTCCCAGATGTATTACCAGAAGAATAGCCTGGTTTGCCGCCAGACCGTGAGATAGAGTTTACTATAGATTTGTTGTCGGGGTCCACACCAGTATCTAAAGCACCGTACTGTATGGCCCCAATCGAGTTAAAAGAATTGAAAGACCAGCTACAGGAGTTACTGGATAAAGGTTTCATCAAGCCTAGTGTATCGCCTTGGGGTGCGCCAGTATTGTTCATGAAAAAGAAAGATGGAACCATGAGGTTATGCATTGATTATAGGGAGATAAACAAATTGATAGTCAAAAATAAATATCATCTCCCTAGGATCGATGATTTATTTGATCAGCTCCAGGGGACCTAGGTTTATTTTAAGATTGATCTGCGGTCATGCTACCATCAGGGGAAAGTCAAGACAGAGGATATTTCGAAGACTACTTTTCGTACCCGATATGGGCATTACGAGTTCTTAGTGATGCCATTTGGGTTGACTAATGCACCAGCGGTTTTTATGGATTTGATGAATCGGGTATTCCACTAGCATTTGGACCAGTTTGTGGTTGTGTTCATTGACGATATACTAAGAATTCTGAGGAGCACAAGCATTATTTGAAGATGGTGTTGCAGGTATTGAGAGAAAGGAAATTATATGCAAAGTTCAAGAAATGTGAGTTCTGGTTAAGGCAAGTTACTTTTCTTGGCCATGTGATCTCAGAAGCAGGAGTATCAGTTGATCCGAGCAAGATAGAGGCAGTGGTGAATTGAGGGAGGCCGGGAAATGTTCAGGAAGTCAGGAGTTTTCTAGGGTTGGCAGGTTATTACCGACGGTTTGTGGAGGGTTTTTCCAGGCTATCAGGTCCATTGACACGACTTATGAGGAAAAATGTGAAATTTGAATGGACTGATGACTGTGAGCAGAGTTTCCAAGAGTTAAAGCAACGATTAGTTTCAGCTCCAGTACTGGCTATTCCATCAGGGAAGGATAGTTATGTGATATAAAGTGATGCCTCTTTGAAGGGTCTTGGGTGCGTATTGATGCAGCATGGTAGGGTTATTGCATATGCGTCTAGGCAACTTAAAGAATACGAGAAGAATTACCTTGTCCATGACTTAGAGCTTGCTGCAGTGGTTTATGCTCTCAAAATCTGGAGGCATTACTTATATGGTGGGAAATGCGAGATTTCACGGATCACAAGAGCCTAAAATATTTCTTCACTCAGAAAGAATTAAATATGAGACAAAGAAGGTGGCTAGAGCTTATTAAAGACTATGACTGCACGATTAGCTACCACCCAGGAAAAGCGAACGTAGTGGCAAATGCTCTGAGCAGGAAATCAGAGGGACCCGTGTTGGCAGCTATGGAGATTCAGCACTCGATTCTAGTGGACTTGGAGAGGCTCAATATAGAATTGGTGGAGGAGAGTCCTCAGGTAGTTATTGTCAGTTTGGTGGTTCAGCCTACACTTTACGAGAAGATTAAGGCAGCTCAGGGTGATGACGCAGAGTTGACAGCAGTGATGGCTAAAGTACGTGATGATCAGGCTGAGGAGTTCAGCATATCAGATGACGGAGCTCTGCGATTTTGTTCTAGGCTATGTGTTCCAACAGATACCGAGATCAAGAGGACTATACTGGAGAAGGCTCACAGATCCCTATACATGATCCATTCCGGCAGTACTAAAATGTACAAGGATCTGCGAGAGTATTTCTGATAGAGTGGAATGAAGAGGGAGATAGTTGAATTTGTTCAGCAGTGCTTGACGTGCCAGCAGGTTAAAGCTGAGCACCAGAGACCAGCAGGACAGTTGCAGCCATTGTTTATTCTAGAGAGGAAGTGGGACCACGTTTCGATGGATTTTGTTACGGGGTTACCACCGGTGCGGCAGGGATTGAATGCAATTTGGGTAGTTGTTGATCGTTTGACGAAGACTGCTCATTTCATCCCTATTAAAATTGGTTATTCCATGGACAAACTGGCAAAGATATATGTTCAGGAGATAGTTCGTATTCATGGAGTACCAGTATCCATAGTTTCAGACCAAGATCCTCGGTTTACTTCACGATTCTGGAAAAGTTTTCAGGAGGCTATGGGTACGCAGTTAGCTTTTAGCACTGCTTTCCATCCCCAGACTGATGGTCAGAAAGAAAGGACCATTCAGATATTAGAAGATATACTTCGTGCTTGTGTACTTGATTTTGGGGGCAACTGGATTCAGTTTATGCCATTGGTTGAATTCGCTTACAATAATAGCTATCAGGTTAGTATCGGCATGGCTCCATACGAAGCATTGTATGGCAGGAGATTTCGTTCTCCTCTTTTCTGGGATGAGGTAGGTGAAAGGCGAGTTTTTGGTCCAGATATAGTACAACAGGCGTCCGAAAAAGTCCGATTAATTAGAGAAAGAATTAAAACAGCACAAAGTCAGCAGAAAAGTTATACAGACACTCGCCGCAGAGAATTGGAATTTGATGTGGGAGATTGAGTATTTTTGAAGATAACTAATCTGAAGAGAGTTATGAGCTTTGGAAAGAAAGGCAAGTTGAACCCTAAGTTTATTGGCCCTTTTGAGATACTTGAGAGAATAGGGTCAATAGCCTACAGGCTAGCTTTGCCGCCAGCTTTGGCTCATATTCATGACGTGTTTCATGTTTCCATGTTACGGAAATACATCCCAGACCCATCCCACATCATTAGCTATGCAGAGATAGAGCTCATGGATTCTTTGGCATATGAAGAGGTACCAGTACAGATTTTGGACAGAAAGGTTCAGACTTTACACACTAAAGAAATACAATTAGTTAAAGTTTTATGGAAGAATCATGCTATAGAGGAAGCTTCTTGGGAGCTTGAGGAGCAGATTAGACATAGATACCCACAGTTATTCCCAGAGGTATAGAGGTACTCAGGTAAAGTGTAATAGTTAGATAGATTTCCTTTTTGCAACTACATGTATAAGATTTTAGCTAGTAGATAGTTTTTAATTTTATATGTGTAATCTCCTAGAACATAATATGTAACCACGGTATTCTTCCGCCACAAGTGAGGGCAGGTAACAAAATAAGTAGACCTTTTTTCCTCTACGGAATGATAGACAGTAAATTTCGAGGATGAAATTTATAAGGATGGGAGAATGTAATGACCCAGAAAAATAATAATATTTAAATATTAAAAGAGAGAGAGAAATGAAAGCAAAAATAGAAGGGAAGCTGCCAAGTTTCGTCGACGAACATAGGGTTTCGTCTACAAAGTCTTTAAGGATTTCGTCGACGAACACAGGACTTCGTCGATGAGAAAGTACCGAGAGACAGATCGGGTTACTCTGAATTTCATCGACGAACACAGGGTCTCGTCGATGAATTTTGTGAAGGGCTCGTCGACGAGGTGACGTGTCTCGTCGATGAACTTGGCCCTATAAATAGTGGAATAACGGGATATTTCTCATTTTCACCGCACCTCTCTCTCTCCTCTCTCTCTCTCTCCTACGACTATCTCTCCCTTCTCTCTTCGTTTTTGGCCCCACCAGTCGCCGGATCGACAATCCGAAGCTACCACGACGCTCCTGGTGGAATTCTCTAAAAGTTTGCCAAAGCGAATCGTCGAGAAAATGAAGTTGGATTTTATCCCAAATTTAGGGTAAGGTCCTTTATTGAGTTTTTGACTTTCTGGCAGTTATAAGAAATGATGTAGACTAGGATATACTGATGTTTTGTTCTGGGACATTGCGTTTTCAGGATGTTGGATTGGAAATCCTGCGGGTATAGAGCCAAATTTTTATATGGGCTTTTCAAAGTTAAGGTAAGGGAAATATGTTATATTAAGAGTTTTAATAGAGTTAATAGAGATTTTATAAGCATATTTTTATGTCAATTTATTATACAGTTTTTATAGAAAATGAGCATAAACGTTTGTGTGGCCTAAGTAGACTTTCATGTAAAGAATGAATTTTTACAGTTGTTATGAAACATCATACTATACTAAATACAAAGATATAGATAGTATATACATTTGATATGGTTTTCCAGCATATGAGATTATACAGAGATAGATTTATATTCGCAAAGAAATGTACATGCATATACAGTTTTTATCTAAATAGTTCAGGAAACAGATATATATATATATATATATATATATATATATATACATACATACATATATACAGATACATGTATACAGTATTATTCAGATCAGTATTTATACCACAGCTTTATACAGAATTTGTTATGTCATGTTTCCTATTACCGTAATATACAGACAGAAAATACAGAGGTAGCATCAATATGCTACGTATGCAGTATATAGTTTTACAGTATATATATATATATAGTATATAAAGACAGCGTTACGGTAATTTTGGAAACATGATAAAAACAGTAAAAGAGTATATATGGATATATGTATATAGTAACAGATCTCTGAGGAAAGGTACAGACAGATACAGATTACAAAGCACGGTACCGTTGCTAGATACAGATAGAGTGCAACCACATATCTCAGATAGTATGTGGGTACCGTCAGCCATGCTCGGAGAGTATGCAGCTCCCTTGTACACTGGGTTGAGGGGGCCGATTTGACGAGGTAGTAGCCAGTCCCGAGCTTAGAAGAGGATGCAGTTTGGCCGGACTGAGGTAGTGTAGAGTATGATGACTTATCTGGAGGGCCGACCAAACAGAGTCCCGCTTACGGGCCACACAACCCTGTAATGAGGGGTCAAATCATGACGTACAGAGTCCCAGGGATAAAAGCACAGATATATATATATATATATATATATATATATATATATATAGTTTTATAGTATATGACAAGAATAGTATGATATATTATCAGTATGAAAAGTAGAAAATACAAATGATATAGTGTATTTTAAATTGAGAAAGACAGATATGTTTGAAAGATATGTTTTACAGATTGTTGCATTACAGTTCAGTTGCTATATTTTAAAGTACCTTTAACTTAGTTATCACACACTAGTGATAGCATATTTCCACTTACTGAGTGTCGATTTACCCCATTACTCTAACATTTTTCAGGTGAGCCAGTGAGGCGAGCAAACCAGGCTCGCGAATAGAGTGTAGCTCAGATCACCCCGGGTTGTAGGGTGAGTTTTTGGCAGAGTTGTGTATGTTTTTGGGATAGATGATACTGGAGTGGCATTTTTATATGGCCTGTATATTCTAGAATCTGGTATTGTACAATTTATGTATAAATGATTTTATGATTTGTGTTTCCGCTGCGTAGGAATGTTTATTGTATATAGATATAAAAAAAAATGATGAAAAATGATAAGAAATTTGAGATCGTTACAATTGATGTCATTTTCTTTATTTTAACTTTCTTTCTTCTTATAATCTATTGACATTGTTGTCTCAGATAGTTTGTCCTTTTTATTAGTAAAATGAATTATGCATTTGCTTACATCACTTGCATCATGAGTTCAGTTGTCAAAAATATGTTTGCTTTTGTTTCGCGCGGGGACAAGGAAAATAACAATGTCAGTATTCACAAGCTGGAAACAGATGTTAATGTTGAAAACTTAATCCATGGGGCGAAATAGAGGAAGATGAAACAATGGTCCTCACCCTATGAATTTAGATGTTGTGAAGGAGTAAGCTCTCGAAGGAGTTCAATAAAATAATTGTGCGGTTACAAAAGTTTCATGTCAGTTTATTACTCTTGTTTTGATTAAATAATCAATGGGCATCCTTGGCCGACCAGTTTTCCCATAAAAGAACCAGACATTGATTTATCACCCGTTAAACTCTTTGAGCTTAGATCTTAAACCAATTTTTTCGAAAGTCGTTTTCCAAATGTTTGACCGATTTCGAGATTTCTAGGGTTTGACAAATCATATGAGACAACAATTAGCTACCCAACATGATGGCAGACCATTTTTCTACTACCAAGAAAGAAAAATTGAGAAAAGAAAAACCCCTTACTAGCTCTTTTGAGCTTGAAAAATTCGATTCTTGGTTAAGCCGTCAAAGGATCACACCCCACACTAGGGTAGTTTTACAAAAAAAAAGATCACTCCCAATGAAAATGATGATCAAAGTTCCTTCATAAAAGGAGAAAAGCAAAAGTGTGGCAAGAAAAAGAAAAAGAACAAAGAAAAGAAGGGGACATGCTTCAAAAGTTATCCTTGATCAATGATTACCCTCTATAAAATTGGATCCTTATTATATTTTTTTCATCTTTAACCTACATCCCATTAGCCTACATTACGATCCAAATCAAAGTTCTGATCAAATTGGTACCTATTGTGGTCTCAAATGAATTGTCAGCTCAATGTTGAGTTTGAACTATGTAATAACCTGATCCTAAAAAAGGTACGTAAGCAGCTTATTTGAATAATAAGTTCAGTCAATACTTTGAAAATGTCTCGCCACAAACTGAGGCAAAAGATATCATTTGAGGAAGAGGTTTTTGAGCCTTAGTTTTCTTGTTCTTGTTGAAACCTAAATCTTTAAGCTTACGTTTCATCCTAAGTCCTAAAGTCCATCTTGAAATCGAAATAGGAGCAGAACTTGACTAGGGGCAACAGTTAAACAAGAGATTTCCAATGGGTTCACAACAAAATAAGACAAAAGTAAAGAAGTGTCCCTCAATAAAACTAGGGCAGTTAGTAAAAGGAAAAGTCAGTCATTCAGTCTAATAAATTTACATCATCGTCATATGGCTCTAGAATAATAGTATAAAATTTTTCCTTTGAAATAGCATGTGCACATGGTAAAACATATATTTTGTGCATATGACCTTTTGATTTGGCAAATTGATGTCCTAAATGCATGATCATTCATCCTTTAAAAAAAACAGTCAAAGAAGTATCCTACAAATCGTCGACATATTTTCTTATAAAAAAGGTCCTTATTGAGAAAATACAAAATGGACAGGATCAGTCACAGATGAATTTTATGCCCAAAACGAAAACCCAAATTAGCCTGGCCCAATATAACCCAACTTAACCAAAATCGCATGGCCCTATGACATTAAACCCAAATCAGCCCAAGTTAACCTAATAAAACCCAATCGGTTTGGCTCAGTTGAGCTATTAACTTAACCCAAATACCAAATTCAAACCCAACCATAGCTTAACCTTAGTTAATCAACATTGGTTTTGTTAGGTTCATAAGAAACTAAAAGAAAACATGAAATAAAAAGGAGGGAAAAGAAAATAAAATGAATAAAAAATAAATTTGGAAATAAAAAAAATGAAAATCAAAGAAAGCTCACCTTTGGTATGATCAATCCAAGTTCATGTTTGAAGACAGAGAGCTCAAGGCTCTTGGCTTGTGTCCCTTAGTCCCTTGAAACTTGTAAAAATGAGAAACATAGAGTGAGGATGAGAAAAAAAAAAGTCAAGGAAGAAAGAATCGAGGATGCGAGAGAGAGATCGAAGAGATAGAGAGAAAAGAAAAGAAAGGAAAAGAGGAAAAAATGTTTTTATATTAATTTTAAAAAAAAATAATGATAATAATAATTAGTGGGACACATGGCATAACCAAGATTATGCATTTGGGGAGCGACACAACGCGATCTTGGTCGTGCAAGTTGTGTTTTCTCTGAATGGTCGAATCGTTTCTACATCAACGATCCACATCAATAGCCCAGCGCCCATAATAGTTTGCCACATGGCGAGTAACGTCACCCTACTATGGTAAATTCAAAAAAATAATAAAAATAAAATAAAAAATATCTGCATCATGGTCGCCATTACTGGATGACACATGAAAACCCTTTTCCCTAACTGGTTATGAAAATAATAAAAAAATCAAACAAATAATTAAAATTTATTTGAGTTATTTTTTACTTAAATAACATAAAAAATAGAAAAATAAAATATCAAAAATAAATAAAATGGAGAAAAAAATCTTTAAAAATCCCAAAAAATTGCAAAAAAATATTCGAAAATTTTCAAAAAATTCTTAAAATTTTTGGGAAACCTAGGAGTGTTTTAAAGACTCCTTTTACTCTAATTTGATGAATTTGTTTAATTATTATCTATGTATATATATATATATATATATATATATATATATATATATTCTACTTTGTGTATGTGCGTCCTAATGATTAAACACAAGGTAAAGAGTTGTTTCAGACCTCACCTCTATATTAGTTTTGAAGGGGATTTATCTAATAAGATCCCCTTCTTTGCAGATCTTTTAGATATTCCTAAATCGCACCTTATTTCACATTTTCTTTTAAAGTTTTAATATTTATTTACTTTTAAAAAAGTTAATTAAAGACCACTAGATTCAATTTAGGAATAATTCATGGTAAATTAGGAATGGTTCGTGAAACGGGTGTGTAAAGGGTGCTAGTACATTTCCCTTACATAACTGAACTCCCGATCCTAACTCTAATGAATGCAAACCGAGACTACTAATTCTTTGGTCTAGGATTAGTTTAGAACCCAATCAACAAGCAGTAATTAGGTGAACTAATCGCACGTAGAAAAATACCAGGTTAGTGACGACTTTATTGAACCTTTAATATTATTATTCCTCGCAATTCTGGACCCTTTTCTGTGACGTTGCGACAAGATTATTGTTGTAAAGTAAAAAATGGAAAATATAACAATTAAGTAAAATAATTTTAATGATTTTAATTTTTTATTATAGTATTTTTTTTTAATTTGCATTATTTTGTAATTTTATTACTTTAATCATATTTTTTATAACATTATTTTCATTTAAAATGAAAAAAAGAATTTTTCGAATTAAGTTTTTTATTTGTTTTAACTTTACAAATATTAACCAAATTGATGGTTCGATTTTTAGTTTTTGTTTCTAATTTTTAGTTTCGTTTATGATTTTTGTTTTCATAATTTTTTAGAGTGATACAAAACGGGCTCTAACATTCTTGCAATTCATTTCAATTAGTCGATCTATCGTTACTATCCCATAAAGGTATATTGATGCCGTTTTTGGTTGGAGTTGAATTTAATTTGCACTCACAGTCTGTCTAGTTTCTAGAGTGACATTCTTAACATTGTTGGCCTTATTGTGAGGTTTTTTTTTTTTTTTTTTTTTTTTTTTCGGCAGGTCTTTATGTTTTCTTGGTTGGAGTGTCCTTGGTTCCATTGCGTAAAGAACTTCATTTTGTCCCAGTCATTGCACAAGTAGGTGTGTTACATTTCTCATAACACAATATGCCATCATTCTAATTTGGACACATTGTTATAAGACATGGGAGGATTTTTGGTAGGTGGTATTATGATATTTGGTCACTTCTCCCTAGCAAGGAAAGTGTATAACTATAGTTATCTTACTCCACTAAGTTCAGTTTAGCATTATGAACTTCTCATCTCCTTTGTTGGAGTTTTTGCTTTCTCCTCCCTCGTTCCTTCGCAAATTGCAACTTCTTGTTATTATAGTCGATGCTTTTCTACTCATTCCAACTCTTCATTGCTGTTTGTAAGACACACTTCCAAGATCTTTTCTGTCTCATTCTTCTTTGGTCCTAGTCATTTTTTGTTGGGAATTGATTTTAATTTCTTCACCAATTCTATGGTTGAGTACAAAAATCTTCTTCCAATTCTTATCTCCTCTTCACCTCATCTCATTCATAGTCATGATTGGGGGGTGGGGTATCATGAGGACTCTTGCCTCTTAAGGCTTCTTCGAAGCAAAAGGGGCAAGTAAAAGTCTCTTGTAGTTTAGGGAATTCTTTGAGGAGGCCCTGAGACCCTTTCTCTTGTAGTTTCGGGAATTCTTTGAGGCGGCCCTGAGACCCTTCTCCCCTGCTTCCAATGCCATGCCCAACCCAATAAAGGAGGCCAGGGCATTTATTGACACCAAGGAGCTCTTGACTAAAGGGTTGGTGCTAGCTAGAGAACCCTTAATTGGTTCAACCTAGTGTCCTCACTTACATATGAAGGCATTCTGAATTTAACATTTCAATTCATCATCTGATTGTAAGAACTAACAAAGAATCTTCAAGTATGTCATGAATGACAATTTCTAGATAAAAATCAAGCCAAACCCTTTCAACAAAAGGACATCAAAAAAATATTTTAGTATTTCAACAAACACCACCAGCATACCCTATATTAACCACGGATCACAGAGCTGGAACTACACCTAAATTATGGCTACATCTAATAAGAATCTCCTTTCCAACCAGAAAAAGTGGGATGCCCACGCAACCCTAAACTCATTAAGCATAAGGAACCAAAAAATATATACATTCATTTTCATTGCATTAGTTTACCCACTCAAGAAAATTCCTGATCTATCAACTATAGCTATATGGCCAAACTAAAAAACAGGAAAAGTCCAGTGCTTGAAGAGGTTTTCCGGGAACACGTTCCTCAGTGTCCAAAAATAAAAAGCTATCATGTCCCCTTCCAAATCTTACCTTTCACCAGCGGAGAATATGGGAGGTTCACTTTTCAAGTCTCAAGGCTGATGAACTTCCAAGATTGCTACAAATATGAATATAGTGGAACATTAGATTTAAATTATATCAAACAACCATATTAAAAAAAAAAAAATACCCTCTTGAAAATTAACTATATACCATGATACCATGGTTGAATCATCTGTGCAGGAGGCATTATACAGCAACTTCAAAAGACCATATATTGTTAACAATTGTGTTAACATCATATACTACAAGAGTAGTCCCAAACAAAATTAAGCTCCCTCACTCTCTCCCTTCCCCTCTTCAAAATGGGTAATTAGCAGGACAGAGTTCCTCACATCAAGTTGAAACAAACGAACTATTGAACAAAAAACCCACCAGCACATAAAACCTACAAGAAATGCCCAACTAAATCAAAATCAAGCTCTTTCATTATCCCTTCAGCTCTAGTTAGGCTGCATCATGGTTGAGCCGCAACGCTGCCTGCATTTGCATCATTACTTTCCCCACCAGCCTTGCACAAGCATGCAGCCTGTGCATCACAAAGTGACCCACACTATGATAAGTTCTTCCACCAAAAATTGGATGTTGACTTCTTTTCAGGATTATCTGGCTCTTCCTCTTCAGGATTTTCCTCTTCTTCCTCTTTCTTTTCTTCCTCATCTTCATCTTCATCTTCCTCTGGAGGATCACATGGCAATGGGGGTGGCAACGGCGTTTTCATTGGACTAAACTGAGGGAAGATATCAGGTCTACGCCCAGGCTTGGGCCTTTCCCACTCCTGTCATGCAAAACAAACAAAAAAGATTTACTTAATTTGTGTTTATATTTAAACCAAGCTTTAATTGCATAAAATGGCCAAAGATCAAGGGTAAAAAAAGGATTACGTATCAACATGCTACAACAAACATGTAGAGCTAAATAATGGACTGATTATCTAATTCTAAAGCACATAAAATGTTGGGAAGTTAAAATAAATCATTGGCCAACTCTACATATTGCCCTGTTTGTCTAAATCAAACTACAAATTATCCTACCACAAAACACAGAAGTACAAAACAGATGCAGAATGGAACAATAGAATAAATGATTGATGGTTGATACAAGTTGACCATCATAAAATTCAAAAACTATTTGGGGTGCCATGTGTCAATAAAATGAACGGCAGACACCTATTAAATTTTTTTAAAAAGGGGCCAAAACTCAAAGATTGAGGGGGGACCAAGAGCTCCCTTGAGAAAAGGGCATGATGACAAATAATACATTAATTCTTGATAAGAACGATACATTGCAGTAAATATGCATTATAATAATCATATTTTTATTAAATTGCTGCTAATTTGTTGCTAAATCATGCATTATTTATAGTTAAGACTTTTAAAAAAAATTATAGTTCAGAGCTTATTTGGGATTAATTTCATTAATAATCTTTCATCTAAATTAGCTAAAGAAGTTTAATAATATTTTCTTTTTTGTGTGTTTTTTTTATAAACTTAAATAAACTTAATATATACCTAAAAAGGCCATAGCTCAGTTCGACATGTATCTGATACATATTGAAACATATCAAAGAAGTATCGGATACACATTGAAAGTTGCACATTGCACGTTCGAATATCCGACTCATCAAACATCCTCCTACCCTCTTCAAGAGGTTAAGTAAGAAACCTCAACATTAACAGCATAAGCACTTGTCAATATAGAAATAATTTAAGCTCAAGTAAAATATATGTCTTGCACTTCCAGCTTACAGGAAGGGCTCAACTAGAATGCCATAAACTAGGTCAATGTGGTAAATTGGCTAAAACCATCTAAAAAAATTGCTAGGCTGATATAACATTGTAACGTGAGCTTGTCTGAGAATATTAGAATAATCCTGCCTTTTTATTCTATGTGGCTCCATAAGTGAATATGAGGCAGCTAAGCTGACTCCCAATGTTCAAATTTCCAAAATGAGGGAGAAGAAGAACATTGGACAGGTTTAACTTAGAAAATACAGTATCCACCATCCAGATGAAACTCCATCAAAATGGAGGATGTAAGGCTGATAATGGTGACGTGACAGAAGAAGGATTAACACATTCAGTTCAAGCAACTCTTCCAACAGCCACAAACACCACGAGAGAGAGGGAGGGAGAGAGAGAGCAGAAAACAGAACAACAGAACCAACTGCAGATGCATTCATCTACAGCCACAGATCATGCAATTTCTAGAAAAGAATTAACAAAATATATGGCTCAATAGTAATTCAACCATATGGTTCAAAACTTCAAATAGCATTACCTTTTTGCATAATTATATGTTTTCCTCTGAACAATGAGATGTTTTAGCCTTTGAAACATTTAAGTTATATTGTCGATTGTATGCAGAACTAAGATACTTGACTTAAAAGTCTTCAACATAAGATCAGCCCAGTGAAAGGCTTGTTTCAGGTCATTCATGAATATAACAAATGAGGCTCAATTTTATTCTGAACTCATCAACCTTTTTAGCAATCTTAGACTCAGCACTTAAGCACCAATTTATAAGAAGAACCAAGCTACTTGACCAAACCTCAATATCGAACCTGTTAGACACTTGTTTAGGAACTTTCTTAAGACAAATGTGTCAGCCATATTCTTGATTTGGAGCTCATTAAAACACTTGATGTACTGTGTTTGGGTAATTACTATATTCTAGTGTCTGTATTTTAACTATGAATTTATGATGGAGAGAGCAGTAGGGGGATTGTAAATGTGTAAAATGTGTGATGTATGTTTGTGCAAGCAGTTGTCATCTCTGTTTTCTGTGTGTTGCCAAGAGCAATCAAAAATTCCAATGACAGACACGAGATTTTACCCAGATTCAGTGATGCTCCAAGTTGGAGTACTGCTGCTATCTTTTCTTTGATGGTTCAGTACTGTTACTGTGAGGGAGCTACTGTGAGGGAATTCGACACTTGGGGTGTGATTTTCTTACTTTCTTGGCTGTCTCTCTGTGTTGAAATGAAAGATGGAGGGTGGAGGGGTATCCTGTAACTCATCTTTGGTGCAACCTTTTTTTTTTGTTTATCTTTTTGGAAAATTGATTGTCCCCATGCAAGTGGACAGAAGCAGAATTTATAGAGTTTTTACATGGCCAGATAGGGGAACAAGCATATGATTGATGGAGTCATCGGGTTCGGGGTGAGTTGCATTTGGGTGGGTGGGCCAGGCCCTGAAAAAGGGGAGAATACGGGAAGAGGGGAAGGGACGAGGATATACATGTACCCTTTTCATTTATTGTAATTTTTTATTTGAGGCAAGGCCAAAAAGACATGCTCTTTCATTTTTAGATAAAGTCAACGCCAAAATGGCTAAAAACAGGAAGGAAAAGAACACCATTTTGGTCCTACCATTTTTAACTTAGTTTTACGAAGGGCCAAAACAACATCATTTTTAGACCTACTCTTTGCCCCATTGTCCTGATAATGCAGTGCAAACAAGTTTAAATTAAAAAGGATTAAAAACCTAAAGGCAAAGTGTGCAAACACCGAACACATTCAAACCGTATATTTCATCATAAATTGTTGGGGAAAATTATGGTGCCAACAACCACCAAAATAGGAGATCAATCCAAGCCCTCTATTGTAACTCTCCTCTCCGCCCCCCCCCCCCCTTTTTTTTTTCTCCCTCCAAACATAACCACCTAAAAAAAAGAGTGTAATCTCTTCAACAATCAATTCCATATTCCTAATCAACTCGCTCATTTCAGTCCATCCCTCCTTGATGAAACTCTTACATTTTAAATCACTAACATATTCCCGGTAAATTAGGTGTAACTCCTATAGAAGATGAGATAAGGGAGGGATGATTCAGATGGTATGGACAATTGCAAGTTGCAACATAGGTCACATAGTGCACCAATGAGGAAAAATGAATTAGTTACTATGGGGGGTGGTAGAACGGGTAGGGGTAGACCTAAAACAACTTGAAAGAAGATAGTGAGTAAGGATTTACAAGTCCTGAATCTATCAAAAGAAATGGACCATGGTCGCATAAATTGGTGGAAAATGATTCATATAACCGACCCCACCTAATGGGACTTGAGGCTTGATTTTGTTGTTGTTGTTGATGTTGTTATCACACTACGGAATAAACAAATATTACAATCTCATACTCTCATTCTTTCACCTGCTTGGCCACTTCAACTTAAATTTTTGCCTCTTAACTATTTTCCTCTTTCAAAATAACCCCTTCTAACTCACTGAAAAACTCCATCCTAATAGCCACTTGATCTGCCGACAAAGCCCCCCCGCCCCCCCTTCTCCTTCACCTTACTCTCTTGAAGTTCTTCCCAATGCCTAAATCCCCAAACACCTCCCTACTTCAAACCTTTAATTTATCTTAGCATACCTCAATTTTTTCATTATATAAATATTTTTTTTTTTTTAAATTTCATTTAAAAAAAATAACTTCTTGACCCTCAACAACTCCACAAATCTCTAAAAAAATTAACAAAATCGGGATAAGTCAATAATAAATTCCCAAACCTAAATCGGTCACCACTTCACCAAATTAGACTCAAGAACGAAAAAAAAGAAAGACACAACTTTATTCATACCAATAACCTACCAGAGAGATTGTAAGAGTAGTAAAAGACTGCTCAACTGCCACAAAGAAAAGTAAACTGAGCATTATCTCTCAAATCAAATGTCCTAATATCATAGGAACCCTAACTTCTCATGAGATAACCTAATAACATTAAAATCAAACTCTACCAGCCAAACACGAGAACAAGACCCAAAAATAGCAAACAACTCCTTGCAAATAGAACTCTTAAGACAGGAACAATTAGTACCATAAACGAACAAAAAACACAACTGCCCTGCCCCTCACTTCTAGTTACACAAAGACTGAAAAATCCCCACAAGCTCATCAATCATACTTCTCAGTTCTCACCCTAGTATTCCAATTCACAACTAATAAAGATCCCACTTGAAAAGCCCAAGCTAACTTATTATTCTTATAACATGTTTTAACTATAAGTTACGTCACAATAAATCTAGTGTAGACTATATTTAAAATTCTAGTCTAATAGCAAAGATTGCACTAAAAAAACTTTTTAACTCTTCATATAGAAGCACCCCCTAAATATTTTTTCAAATATTACGAGCTAGAAATACCAAACTAAACTAATTGTATGATTATGAGTTGATGGTCAGCTTTGCAGTATAGTTGAGGCATAAGGCAATGAAATTTTCTTAAAACACACGACAATAATGTTCAACAAGTCCCTTCTGACGATAGTTGGTTATTTTAGTTCCACATTAAGATTCCAGAACCCAAGTTCTCACTCCCAGCATGTAAAATTATAGCATTTAGAAAGGTGCATAATGGATGAGAACTTCACGACCAAGTAAAAAATAAGCAGTAATCAAGGAAGCTCAGAATTAAAACTTCAAAGACAGAACAACACCCTCCCAAAAAGGCACCGCTTAGTTCAGAAGATTTTAAGTCAATTCCAATAATACAAAAAAAACTCACATTGTTTTTGAATTTTTATGATTGAAAAGAAAAAGGGTCTTCCCGAGATCCAAAACAGCTTTAAATAACAACTACTACACGTTCATGCCTAGAAAGATCACAGGTCACCTCTGTCCTATATAAATTCAAGTCATTGAGGATGGAATTGTGAGGCGCGGACAACAATTATACTATTATCGGCGTTAAAGCAGTTTTTTCTACGAAGACTGTGAGAGCACAACAACGTAACATTTAAAGGGTGCGACTTTAGAGAGAAATGAACGTACGATGGGGAAATCGAGAGGGTTGCGGCGAGTCAACTTCTCTTCTTCAGGAGCCATACGAACCACCTGCCTCTGCCCCCTCCGACTTCGACTGCCATAAAACGCCAGATGTTTGGACCGAGTTACAAGCGCAGGCACGAGAACAAGAGAGCGTCTGAAACAAAAACAAGCCCTCGAAAGCGTAGGCGAATACGAAGACGACGACGACGCCGCAGTTGCCAACGAGGAGGGAATTGACAAAGTTCTCGACGTCGAAGATGCAGATGGCATAAAAACACAAATCGACGCCATGAACTCTCTCTCCGTTGTGAGTTTGCCCTAAATCAGGAGGTATGACTCATGAGCAGTTGCTGCAGTTGAAGCACCAAATCACCAACCTCCTTTCCAGACACTTCTCAGTCGGAGTAATTTCCGCAAAAGAAATAGTCTTTTACAGACAAACTTTTGCAAACCAAAATATATATATATATATATATGGTAATAATCGTTTGCCAAACACGATTTCTGGCGCAACTAATTCTTGTCAACCGTCAAGTGAGTTGAGCTGGGCATGCTTTTTGGAGAATTCTCTCACGTGGCAGGTATCATCAGGCCATGAGATTAAGCATTTTTCTCCTCAAAAAATAAAATTTATTATGGACGTAAACCATCAATAATTTTGAAGAAAAAATAAAATAAAATAAAAAATTTGTCATTATATTTTGTTGCTGTGGTCACCCCTTTCCCGGACCTCGGATACGGAACTTTGTGCACCGAACTGCATTTTCACTAAATAATATTAAAAATAAAAATTTATTCTTATTTAATTAAATATAAAGAAAAATCAAATGGTAATGATGCATAAAATTAAAAATTTTATTAATTAATTTGGTATATTTTTTATTTTTATTTTTTTTACTTTTCTTGATAATCAAATATGAAAAAGTAAATTCTTGTACATTTTTCTTTTCTTTTCTTTTCCTCATATTTTTCAAGTTTAAAATGGAACTTTAAAGTATTGTTTAATTACTTTTTTGTTTAGCTAATTTGCTCTAAAAAAATAATTTATGCACATTTTATTTATCATAACTTAAAAATGCATTTGCTAAAAATGATTTTACCAACACCGTTTTTTTATCAATTGTATCAACAAGTGTTTTAGCCAAATCATCTTTGGAGAATTCATGCAAGCTTTGATGTCTTTTGTTGAGAATTCTATTTGTGAGTTTGTCTCACATTATTGAGTGGATGATGAGTGTTTATATACATGGTTGAGCCTAAAACTCAATAGGCTTAAACTTTTGAATCAAGTTAGTGTTCACCTATGTGTATCAAGCTCACTCATGGACTCCTTCAGTTCTAACAAGTGGTATCAGAGTTAACAAACTCTGGCTGAGCGACATTGTAAAAGTCGAGACGTGAAACTAATTCTCCCGACGTGCTAACAATTGAACACCAAGTGTGAGACCAAAGCCAATAAGAATCATTTAAACTTAAAAGATGGATCTAAATAGGATCAAGACATGAGAAGTAAGATTGGTTTGGAAGCAAATACAATGCAATTCGAGACACGTAAGGTGCGGTGGTAAGACCTACTTGAACAATTATTGCAGAATTGAGCTTACTCCATAAGGGAAACGATTTTCGTTCAAGGGTAAGCAGTTGAAACGCACATGTGAGAGGGAGATTGTTGAAATTTTCACTTGTGAGCTTATCCCATATTAGAAAATTTGAGTGGATGATAGGTGCTTATATACATGGTTGAACTCATGACCTAATAAGCTTAAACTCCTTCGGTGCTAACATCTTTTTTTTTTTTTTGGTAATTTACTATCATGCACTTTAAGAAGTGTTTGTAAGAAAAAAAAAAATTATTATAACAAGAATTTGACAATTTTGTGAAATAGCCTTTTAAAATAATGGATCATAAGGAGGTCTTTTTACTTGCCATCACACACTTCACTAATTTTATTTTATTTTTTTGTGCTGCGGAGAAGTGATGTTACTAATTCAAAAATCACCAACCTATCTCTACAACACATTCAACCATGATACACAAGTTATACACAAGTTACTTTGTTCATATATTATATCTTGATAATTTGATGTCACTTGAGAGCTTGAGAATCCTCTATGCGCAAAGAGAAGATATAAGATAATAAATAATCTATCTCCTATGAGAGACATTTTTTCATTAAATTTTAGAACTTCTGATGGTTTCTAAACAAAACATTTTAAAAAGTAAGAACTTTTTATAAAAAATATTTAAATTAAAATTTTAAGTACTTGTATCAATAAGTAATATTTGATCTACACTTAAATCGGTACTTATTTTAAAAATATTTTTTTCAAACTTTTTATTTTTGAAGAAAAAAAACATTTATTTTATTTTATAAAAAAAATACTTAAAATAAGCAATCTCAAACTAAGTTTTTTTTTTTTTTTTTTTTTTTTTTTTTAATTTTCTTTAAGTGGTTAAAAATGATAAGATTAAAAAAAAAATCAAAATAAAAAGAAAAAAATAAGAAGATGATATGGGATGAGTGGTAGATTACCTTTCGTTATGATTCAAGTCATTAATCATAAGATTTGACTCCATACAATATATGGGAAGTAACAATCTCAAATGCTACTGGTTCTACCATTTTAAGGTCATAAACAAGCACAGAATAGGAAGGTGATTAATCCCCTAAACAAAGTTCAAATTTTACATCACAAAAGGTAGAAAATGAAGAAGTTTCACCCTTTGCAGCACCGTTGAATTCTATTTTATACTCTAGCTTTCCTTTTCCCTGCCAAGCGTTTTCGTGCTACCAACAGCTTAGATCTTGAAGGCGCATTGGTTTCCTCTTCACTTTCTTCACTATCCAAAACAATGATCACATCGGATATTGGTGATTCTTCCATCACCTGCTCCTTCTCGTGAGCAATTTTCCCACCTTGGTCAAGACAGGACTGCTGCTGCTGCTCATGACACTTGCTATCCTGTGGAAGGAGAAACTTCAATTGAGCTGTAGAGAGGTTTTGAGAGGATCGAGTTTCAGGGTGTGAAGGTGGTACATATTGAGAAGGTGTCAAGTTCTCGTTCTTATCATTTTTCCTTCTCTGTGATGAGCTTAGTGATCCCAGCGAAAGCTTCTTACTGAATGAGCACAACTTCTTACAGTTCGACTCAGTGAAGTCATTTCCTGCTCCACCAGTAGCATCCTTCTGAGGCTGCAGTTCATTACCGTCAAGGGCCTGAGCCCCTGCCAATGCCCCATGCGAATCCTCATAATGGGAAAAGGAGGACAAAACAGATGAATGAAAAGCCACAGGCAATTCCCCATTATTACCAACACTTGCATCAAATGTGCCAGAAGAGTCTACAGTGAGCTCCTGACCAATTTGAAAGGGTTCCTTTAAACTCGTGTTTATGCTGTCATTTACTATAATAGTACCTTTATCTTGATGAGGTCTTCGCTCAAGTCCATCACTGGCTTGCATCACTGAGGGCAACTCTGAAAGTAACAGATTGTGATTTCCTGCTGCATTCTTCTGTTGTTCTCCATCTCTCATCTTGGATTGACCTGAAGATCCCAGCGACAACTTCTGCCTGGTTCCAAACAGCTTCTCGAGACTTGGATTGCACCCATGGACCTTGCCCTTTGGGTTTGAGTTGTCTTTTGGCCCTTTGGCCTCCATCTGGTTTTCAAACTCACTTGATGTCTCATTCACTCTGCTGTCAACATCCTTTCTCTGATTTGAGCATGAATACTCCAGCGATAAGTTCTGGCCAATCCCACACGGTTTCTTACCACTTGCAATGCCCTTATTAACTTCATATTTTGAACCCTTATCTGATCCTTTGACATCCATCTGCAGCATGGAAAATTCATATTAATAACAGAACAACTTGCAAAAAGAGAGTATTACTACTATATGCTCCTACCAAGGTTGAATTGGAGCTAGTTTGAATGACTTGGACCCCACTAGTGTCCCCATTGACTCCAGCCTTAGCATATTTCTCAGTCATAGATCGTGCCTTTTGGTCAAAAGCTTGTCGGTTGTATTTGTATTCCCTGCTCTATACACTCATCCAAACATACTAATAAATCAAAGAGATGCCTTTAACCACAAACCCTAGATCCCAAACACTTGAAAGCACATTGACTTACTGCTTCACACATAAGGCCATCATCAGGGTTGGGTTCACTTAGTAACAACCCAATGCTTATTAGCACAGTTGAAATGTTCAAAGATGGTTGCCATGCACCCTGCATGAATTACAATCTGATTCTTGTTATAAATTAAATGTACGGATGTAAAACAAACTCATAACTTCCTATTGACTTCATGCCCATATGAACATAATAGAAATTTGTAGCTTATGATGATATCTTACCCATCTAGCAAACCAAATTCAACCGATCCAAATCAGCAGATGAAAAACACAAAACCCATATTATCAATCATTCTTTTTTCAAAGACTTCATCAACAGACTAAATTTTTGCAGCAGATAATCCTAAAGCTCACTTCTAGAAAGTATGCCTCCAGTTGTAGTTTAATGAAGGAAAGGGAGAGTGGTGCTGCTACACTTCGGTTCAATGAGATGATACAGCATATCATCCTGCAGAAGAATGCCAGCTGGCTACATATATTGGAACTCCAGCAATCAATCACACTGCACGATCTTCAGTAAAAAGCTAGAAAACACCAACGGTTCTGGGAACCTGAAGTGTCAGAGTCAGGGGCACCAGCCGAACGTGTCCCAACACGTCCAACATTAACTAATTTATTTTTATTCCCTGACACATTTCAACATGACGAGTGCATGTCTCCCAAGAAAGAAATAAAAAATGAGAAGCCAAGTGGTTGTTTGATTTTGGAGTGTCTGGTACTCTGGTCTATGGTGCCCTAGTGCCAGTACGCCAGCCTTGTAGAGCCCCACCAGACCTCCCAGCCCCCAAAATTCCCCTACACCTAAGCAAAGACAACAAGAGGAGTAATGACTCGTCAGAGCCTGGCCCCCATGACACTTCCAGCCTCTTCCTTCTGTCTCCTTCCCTTCCTCCCTCTAAAGCCTTGCTAGTTCGTGTAATCTGTTTGTATGTTTTTCCCATTGCCCACCATTAGCCATGCCCTTAAGGCTTTTTTATTTTGTTTTTCCTGTTGAAGATTGTATTACCTGTAGCTTGTAACAAGTGTGAATTGATAGTTGTGCATGAATAATTTTAAATTAAAATAACCTCAATTTTTGCCATCTAAAAGGAAAAGCGTGCCTAAAAATTTATTTTTATATTAATTAATTAACGTATCCCTACTGCATTGTATCCTCATTTTTACAAAACTGCCACATTGCTTAGTCAGTATTGTGTCATATCGTTGTCCCCATGTCAGTATTGGTGCTCCCTAGTTTTTTAATATAGGGTTAACATTGTTAGCTCTTCAAAATGATAGAACAATTGGATCCTCAAACCCTAAAGCATATATGGAAGTTTGCACCCTGAGGAAAAAAAAAACACCACTAAAGTATAACTGTCCTTTTATAACTATAAAGTGTATAACAACACTACCATACTGCACTGCAAGGGGGTGAAACATGTCATAGCCTGCTAATATCATTAAGATAAACTTGAGAAATGTCCAAACATATCACATATAGGACTTTCTAGCACTACTGCAAATGAAACTCTCATGTATTTTCATAAAATCTAAACTGAAATAAACTAATATAACTTTGCAACATATAAATTATTAAGACTGCAATTTCTATTTTAATTATAATTTATTGTGCATCAGTCTTATTTGGTGCAGAATACCTCAACCTGATAGGCTATTGAGTGGTTACACACATTTCCCTTGCTTCAATTCATGAGGACTTTTCCATTTTAGATTTCCAAAATAAAATGATAACACCCAACTTCAGGAGTATTGTTAGTGAATCATATCTCCTGATCTTCAGCAGTGATTTCAATTGAAATCACTTGATATTCTACAGTTAGTGGGGCAACAAATGAACCAAGTCGCTCACGAGCAACTCGAGAGCTCAGCTTGAGAAGAGCTTGTTCAGCACCTTCATTATATAAATGAGGGACTCTCAAGCTTAATTTCAAGGCCCATTAATAAACGAATGAAACCTAAATTTGAGCAGGCTCAACTTATTTCAACTTGAAGTCACAAGCTTGGTTAGGTTTGTTTAGTAGTAGGATAGAATTAGGTTTTGATAGATTATAGTGGACTTATTTTTCCTAAAAGTAAGGAATGTCAAGGCATGGGTTTATTTAGCCCAAACTCCATAACATTTAGTGATAGGGCCAAGGTCCAAGGCCAATAAGCTAACTTTATGTGGGAAGACAGACCCTAAGGCAATCTTAGTAAAAGCCCCTTTTCATCCCTAAGAGCCTCTTGCCTCTCAGAAGAAGGTTCCAAAAAAAACCAACATTCTTAAGCAGCTCAGTAACTTGACTGGATGAAGGCTAATTCAGCTTATTCATTTGCATAAATATACAAGCAAGAGCAAAAATATATTCAAGCTGAGTTTGAGCTCAGCAAGTTCGAGCTCAGTTAAAAACTTAATATAAAAGCTTGATAAATATTGGCTCGACTAAGTTGCAGCCCTATTTTGTTAGCGAATGAACATTGGATGTTCAATATGCAATTAAGAACTACGATTACAATCTTCTCAGTTCATAAATTTGTGGGACTATGAAGGGCAAAAAAGCATATTTTGGATTTTTAAAGATATCGCTTACAATGGAGAGAAGGACAAGTTTTCTGGGGCACTCATCAATCCAAAGATTAACAAAGACCAAATACAGACTGAGTTCTCATTTCTCGCCGAAAAATCTATTCTGAACACCTGCAATTTTGAACACATTGAACACCGCAATAACGCATGACTAACCTTTGGGGGAAGATTAAGAATGTCGAGGCAAATCCGCCCACCTGTGTCGATATTTGGGTGGTAAATAGGCGTAGCGAAAGTCACACTCGGTGGCTGAAACGGATACCTAAACTCCCATAAAACCCCCTTTCTTTATAAGCACCAACTTCAATTTTCAACCCAGAAAGTGATTGCGCAAAAACAAACAACACAACAATCAGATGGCACAGAAATACAAAGAAAAACCACACCTTTCGGGTATTTGAATATTTATGTTAAAAATGCCGTTGGCATAAACAGTTCCTTCCGGCCCTTCAATCTCTGAGACAATTTTGTAAAACAATAAATTTGAAACAAGTGTCACAATTTCAATCCAGCAATTGCTAAATTTATTTGAAAAAAAAAAAAGTTGAAGAAGAAGAAGAAGGACAGTGGAAGACGAGAAATGGGAACTTACGGGCGTGGATTGTGGAGAGGGAGGAAGGGGAGAGATCGGCGTCGGGGGAGAGGAGGGGGAAGGAAGCGCCGGGAGGGGGATCGGAGAGGAGAAGCCTGAGCTCCTTCTGCATTCGCAGGCTGAGCCTCGCGGCTTGCATAATTCGAGACTTCTTGCTTTTGCAATTTGTTTGGGTTGTGGTCTACGTCTGGTTTGAACTTCGAAACTGCTCCAGAATTACAAAAACGAAAACGGAAGAAGCAGTAAAAAACAAGGGCGGATCCCAACCGTCGAATTTGCTTACCATGAGAATCTGCAGCTTCCAAGAAAAAGCGGGAAAAAAGAGTAAAGGGAAATGTTGAGAGTGGGATTTGAACCCACGCCCTTTCGGACCAGAACCTTAATCTGGCGCCTTAGACCAACTCGGCCATCTCAACTGCGTGTTTTGGAGGTAAACACCTATGCTTTAAAAATATAATTTTTTATATTTCAAATTAAAAACGCTTGTTGAGAGTGGGATTTGAACCCACGCCCTTTCGGACCAGAACCTTAATCTGGCGCCTTAGACCAACTCGGCCATCTCAACTTGTTGATTTCGTTGTAAAACACCTTTAAGTTTAAAAAAATAACTTTAGATATTTCAAATTAAAAAAATGACGGTTTTAATTTTTTTCGTTCGGTTCATACCAATCCTTTTTTGCCCTTCATATTTTTAAAATTAAAAAAGTACCATTTAATACACATTTGAATCCCTTTGTAAATGTTAATCATGAAAAATATTTATCCTACATTTGGTAGCATGGATTTTAAGACATGAATTTAAATTTATGTTGGTCTAAACAAAACACAATAAAAAAAACCCTCTTGAATTTTGTTCAAATTTAAAAGCAATACTCCCAAACACTATCTTATAAGAAATTTATCTAAGCTTCTATAACTAGAAGAAGTTGTATTGATGTTTAAACTCAATTGAATGGTGCATGACCAACATCATCGTGACTCACATCAAAATTCAAAGGGGATCTCTTAGTTGTGCAGGTTTAACATAATATTAACCTATTATCAATGAATTTTAAAATTTATGAAGGCTCTGCTTAGGTAAAATATTTTACTTGAGGAAAGCAAAATAAAATAAAAAGAAAATTCATTTCTATTGTATTTTTTCTCTATATCAAATAATATTTTAAATAAAGATTTATTCTAATATGATTAAAAGTTTAGAAATATCAAATGTTAATGATGTATAAAATCAAATACATGTTCGTTAATTTTCTATATATTACATTTTTCTTTTTATTTTCCTTAATAATCAAATGTGAAAAAATAAATATTTTAATATTTTTTTTCTTTACTTCTTTTAGTATTTTTCAAGTTTCAAACATGGGTTAAAAGAACCTATCAACTAATTTTGAGCAGACTTATAATAGAGGTGATACAAAAATTATCTAGACTAAGAAGAGTCACTTCAAGAAATTACCTCACTTGCAAATTATTATCTCTACCCAAAAAAAAATGTAATAGATTCTTGTAACTTTTTTACTACACAACTTTTGAATAAGCAAAACTTTTTTTTGATAGTTATCACCTACCTTCAACTTGACACACATCATCTCATTAAGTCATCTCTTCTACTTTTGAGACATGTATAATGAATTTCACCCTCATAACTTTTAGCAAAACACTAAAAGGGGAAAAAAATAAATCCCTTTTTTTGTCAATAGCCATTCACCCATGAAGTGGACGGGTATCAAATTATTATTATTGTTATTACAATCAATAAATATATATATGGTATTAAGTCACCGTCCAATTAGTACTAGGATAGAACAATTATTTATTTCCAATGACATAATAATGTGTTGACTTTTTGAGTCTGATCTTTATTTTGATGCTGACAAAGCACATGTTTCTTATGTGTATTTAGCATGTAAACAAGTCTATTAATTTAACACACACATCAAGCAATGGCGATGGAAGCTTGCAGGACTTAAAAACTATACGATCAAACGCATTCCATGAAGTCGAAAGAGCAAAAATACGAAGACATTTGTTTTTAATTTGTATATGCATTTATTTTTTATCTTTAGTTTGTAATATTGCATGCATTTGCATAATGTGTTTGAATACTCAGAACGACCAAAGATAGACCCTAGGTACCAGCACATCTCACAAAAAACTCTTTTCTAAATAGATCAAAATTATACAAAATTTTTGGAATAGCTTTAAGATCAAAATCGAGGCTAGAACGAAGTTTACGAAAACTTCGGTCGACTGACACCAGATTTTTTCGGTGTCTTCAAAAAGGACATAAAAATGACCTTAGGATACTCGCTTATGCATACCCATACATGGTAATTTGAAATAGGGTGATTCTTGGCTCAAATAGGACTAAAATGCACAAGTTTTGCATTTTGATCGACCGACACTCATAGTTCATTTGTAGCCCGATCGACTGAACCTAGGTCCAGGTCAACGGTTGACCATGTCCCGGTCGACCGAACACTTGTAGGTCAAATAGCCCCGGTCGATCGAAATATCCTGAAGTCAATTTTTTGACCACCTAGTCGACCGAGCCCAAAATGTACTTCAACACTCTTATCGATCGAGGGTCCTCGGGATATGCCCCAACTACCTGGTCAACCAAACCTCTCAGTTCAAAATACCCCAGTCGATCGAACCTCATAAATTTAAAAAATTGTCACTTCCGATCGACCGAAACTTTAGTTCATTTTCACCCTGGTTAACTGAACCGTGCTAATTTGGAAAAATCGCCCTTCCAAGTCGACCGACCCTGAAGTTCAAAATTGGCCCGATCGACCAAGCCATATGAACTTCGGTCGACCGAAAGTCTTCTGGTCGACCGGTGCTCTTGGGTTGGAATATTTTTTAAGTGTTTAAAACGTCATTAAATTTAATTAAACTTTTCTAAAATACCGAGCGTGTCCCCAACGGTCATATTTTCCACAAACTCTATAAATACCCCCTCATTACTCCAGATTAGAAATTTTGATTAACTCTAAATTTCTCTCTAATCCTCTGTTAATCAAAGTTCTCTCAACTCATTTTTATTGCAAAAATTTCTTCTTTGGGGTAAAAATTTTCAAACTAAACTCTCCAACTCTCTTTCCATTTACTTATTTCAAAATCATTTTGAAAGAGAGCATTTTAGTTTTGGGCATTTATTTTTTATATATACATGCTTACACTCTCACATATTATTCATATTTGAAAATCACTTTCTTGAGAGTATAGCTTAGGGTTTTCTCCCAGATTATTTCTTTGATAATTATTCTTGGGGAGAACTATATTTATTGCACAAATATTTTTCTTGGGCTTAACTCCTAAATTCTCCAAGTATTTCTAACTTGCATAAATCTTTGATTGGAGAACATAATACCCATTTTTCATATACAGTCTATTTGTGCAAAAATCATTGAAAGAGAAAAACCCTAGGTTCTCCTATAGTGTTATTGAAATATCTTTTTGGAGAAAACATTTATTAGGGTTTAAATATAGTTAAACACCCTTACTCCCCTGAGCATTATTTCACATCATTGGAGTGTGTATTTGTATGAACTTAGTGTGTACATCTCTACTTGTATTTCAGAAGCATATTTTCATGTACAAAAATGATTTCATTAACGGTTCGGTTCAGCCCATTAATTGAACTGGGGAGTCTCAGCCCCGCAAGTGAGACCGGTTCGGTTCAGCCCGAAATTGAATTAGGGAGTCTCAGCCCTGCAAGTGAGACTAGTTTGGCTCAGCCTAGTAATTGAGTTAGGGTTTTCCTCACCCCGTAAGGAGAGGATGTAAAAGGCTTTTGCTCCACCTAGTTAAGTGAGCAGGTATAGTGGAGTCCTTGGGGGTAAGCCCAAGGTGGGGATGTAGGCTGGTTTAGCCGAACCTCGATAACAAATCTGGTGTCACTCTTTCTATCTTATTTAAATTTCTGCACTTTAATTTCAGCATGTGTATGAATGTTTATTTAATGTCAAAATTATTCTTATGCACACATTTGATTTAAATAAGATACTGCACACGTGTACGTTTGTTTTTATTGTTAAACTCGCTTTACATACACGTATACATGTTGAATGGGATATATGATACTATGGTGAATCGGCAAATTGTTTAAATTAGCCAAAAAGTTTTTAAACCATATTCACCCCACCTATTGGGATCACACCAATTCCAACAATTGGTATCAGAGCCTCGTTACAAAAGGCTTAACTGCTTATGCATAAAGATCATAACGGCTCAACTTTTCGGTGTTTCCCAATTTTGAGGGTCAGCGCTTTGCAAATCCTCCACTGTTTTATTACATAGATTTTACTGTGTTAAATCTAAAAATGTGTTTGTAAAATCAAATGATTGGTGGATTTTGAAAGTATTCGTGTTTGTTATGCTTATCATATCCCATTGAAAATGTTTTCAAATTTCAAATTTCCCAAATTTTGAAAATGAGGTAAATTTGCATGACATATGTTTTAATGCATATCATATGTGTACCATGCATATTTTTTTTGTGTGCCTTAGTCACTAATGCCTTTGTAAGTTCATTCTTTTGAGTGCTAAGGTCCTTTGGGAATCATAAGAGGTATAAGGAACCGAAATGGAGATGACGCCACTCCGAGCTTAAACGATTAAGAAGGAGTAAAACTTAAAGGTATATCTATTCTCTTCTAATATATTGAATAACTCATAGTATGATTCACATGATATATCTTGTGTTTGATTTATTTGTAGATGTGAATCATATGACATTTGTGTTAATTTCATGTCATGATTTGTATGAAATATCTTGTATTAAATCTTTGTATAAATCATGATAAATCCTTTATGATGATAGCATGGTGTCTTATGAGGTACATGGCAAAGGAAATTTCATATACTCATAAGATTTTAGAAATTGTTATACATAGGGTTAGAATACCTTAAATGCCTAAATAGTGTATAATGCTTAAAATTCAAAACCTTAATATACTCTATTATCATTCTGAGAACCCTAAGGAAATCTAGCCAATACTAAGTTTTAGTGATCACATCCAATATGAGCTTAATATGTATGCATATAACTATGATTGATTAATATATGATAATTTTGGTTAGTGCATGCTTATATAGAACTATCAATTCTTAATTCAAATGTCATAAGCATGTTTAAATAAAATCTCATTCAAATGGACAAATTGATTTTAAAATGTCATTATATTCATAATGCTATATATATGTGTGTGGTGTAATTTGAAAAATCTTAAATATAGCATGTTTTGTCCATCACATAGATTAAAGTTTAGGGAATCTATCATGATAGTATATATCATGCTACCCTAAACTTATTATGGAGCTTAAATGATAAATCATTTTCAAATGATAAAATTAAATTCAAGAAATTCATAAGCTCATCCCCATATTCGAAAATTTTGTTATGCCAAATACTGTGAATGTAAAATTCTTTGGCTACATAATCGAGGGGAAGCATCATGTTTTGAAAATTCATCCAATATGCACTTTATTGTATTGTGCTTATTATTTCATATATATTAGATGCTTTGTTTGAACTGAACGCAAATATCCATGTGTGCTAAATGAATATATTCTATGATGGATGGATATTGTTTAAATTTGATCTGATGTGAGTTGAATGCCTATGTCCATTCTTATTTAAATGACTATAGTTTCTCATGAATGGATAATTTGTTTTAAATAAATGCATATATCCATCTTGTGATTTAAGTTCAATTATATTCGATGGACAACCAATTTGTATTGAATGCCACTATCCATCGATTACCTAATGATTATATCTTCGTATAATTGTCTATATTTTATTTGATATATTGATTGAACTACCTGATTGCATGCTTAGTCTATAATATCTCCTGCATAGCGGATGCAGTTGATGAGAATTGCATGCTGCTAGTGGAAATAGGTTCTCGCATGCTTAAACTGGATTATTACTTGCTAATTGCGTGAATCTATATGGTTTTAGGTACATGGTAAATTTGGGAAATGTCCGATTTACAGACAGCATGCTGCCAAAATTTCGATAGGATTTTTCCCAAACCAAAACCTTGTGCTAAAGATGATTATGATTAAATTAATTTTAAAACATTTTTGAAAGGATGAGTGAAACCAAATAGAAAATTAAAATTCATCCTTGCATAATCATCGAATAACTAGGAGAGCCCAGCCCTATCCCTATAGGAAGCACAAAAATGATCCATATGCATCATCTTCATTTATTGAATATCGAGGCTCTTGAAGAATACCCTAAACATTATATCCAGTGCTTAAAGTCTGATGATTTGATATGAAATGTTCTTGGGTCATGAACATTATTGCATGCCTCTATATATATTTTCTGATGCATCTATGGCTTATAGGGAAGACTATACTAAACATATGACAAAATCTCTTAACACATAACCAATATAGCTGCATTAAAAGGACCGCTTATACTATATGGTATACCTAGTGAAATCAATTTTTGATTAGTATAAGCATCACATTTCCCTTCCTAGGATGCACAGTAATTACATAGGATAGTACATGTGAAATCCAAATCGCTATGTATTTTGAAGACATGTACACATTTAGGTTGTGTCTTAGGATGAACTTAGTTCATGGACACCATTTGGTCAAATTCTTTGGATTATGTACTTTCACTCTGGAACCAAATGGTAGAGCATCATCCCGTTTAAATTGAACACCCCATATTTTGATGATGGTCCATTGACTAAGGAATTTGCATGACTTATGGGGAGTTTTTCATTTCACACACACTCATTGTGAATTTTGAGTTGTGTCATCCTTATTGAACCCCTATAGCATTACCCTTGAGTCTAGCCTTGATTGGCTATTGTGTATTTAAATTGAAATGCAATATGTCATGCTAGTATGTGCAAAATGTCTATATTTGCTGCATGCTGAAAATATTTTGAAAGGATGAATTTTTTAGGAATGTTCTTAAATGACTATCATCCTGAACTTAATGCAGGTATGTATGTATGCAAATATACAGGGGGAGTTTAAGCCCCACTTTTAAGAAAAGTGAACTTAATGCCTATAATCTCCTGCATGCTAAGTAATATTTAGAAGGATGAACATGTGCTAAGTGTGCTTAAATGAGATCCATCCTTGAATGTTAATGCACTTTTGTATGCTTGAGACTATACCAGAGAGGTTAAGCCCCATCCTTGAAAAAGGAAAAGAATCACCTGACCCATGGACTCACATTATTTCTATTATTTCTACTTTTTGAGTCCGAAGGTTTTCTAGGCACCCTGAACATCATATCCTGTCTCTACTGAATATCTTTGATATGGATTGTTCCGGGTACACATGAACACCATGCATAAATTAGTGTTTGATTTTTAGTGCATGTGTGCTTAAGGATATTTTACTGGTGAAATTTATTCGTCTAACACTTATCCAGTAAAATCTGAAATTAATAATTATACTGTTTGGAATTTTAATGAATTTTCACGAATTATATCAATATAAGTAGTTAAAATAATCTAAGCATGTATTCAAATTGATAGGGGGAGCACCTAGAAATTATTTTTTCTATCCCGTTGTGCTCACAACTTTTCTGCTTAGATTTGTTTTTTTTTTTTTAATTCATTGTGGTTTGTGTTTAATTGTAATGTCTTCATTGAATATAATAAATGAAAATATTTTGTTTGCCACAGTGTTTTAGGTTTTGCCATATGATCCCCTTTCTTAAATTTATTTAATATCCTTGGATCTATATGGTTGCATTTTTCTGGTACTTTGTGAGTTGTGTTTAAATAATAAACCAGGAAAATAATGCTTGCTTGAGTTTTAAATTAGAGTTTCTTTTTCAGCAACCATAAATCCCCCAGTACTCATTGAAAATTTTAAGGGGATATATATTTTTATACATATATATATCTATATATATTTATATATATACATTTATGAAAGCAAGAATTAAACTTATATAGAATATATTTTATGTTTTGCTTGTGTGCTTAAATGATTTCATGACTTGTGTCATAAAACTTTATTTTTAAAAGGGAGCTACATAACTGATTCATGGATCCTATTTGAAATGCATATGAACTTGTTAGACTGCGTTTATGCTCAAACCTACATTTGTTATCATATGCCGTGTGCATTGAACTCAAATCTTTCACGAGTCTTATGATATGTTTAATTTGTCATGGTTTGTGGATAATCCTAGTCTGATCTTGTTTGTCATATGCTTTTTAATTTCTTAATGACTAGTTATGAAAATTGTTCTGTGCTTAATTGTCATATATCTTTAAAACAGTTTAAATTTTTATGTCCATTATCTATACTAAAAAAGAGGGAAAGTTTTCTCTAAAAGTTTTTCAAAATGGGGGAGTTCTCTTTGCTGAGTCTGTCCTTAAAAGATAAAATTATTTTCTACTCAACTTAACCCTTTTGCTGATGACAAAAGGGGGAGAATAGTTTTGAGCAAAATGTTTATAACCATAGGGGCAAATATCTTGAGGGATGAAAACATAGGGGTAAATTTCTGAGCTTGTGCTTTAACGCAAAAATTGAATGCATAATCTTTTGAAGTGTCTTCTTTCGTGAATATGTTTGAGCGATATGTTTGAGCTTTATTGTTTGTATTTCATATTATGCATATTCTTAGGGGGAGCCTTTAAGGCTGTATCCATTTTGCTCTGGTGCGTTTGTCATCATCAAAAAGGGGGAGATTGTTGATTTTTTGAGTCCGATCCCTGTTTTGATGCTAACAAAGCACATGTTTCTTATGTGTATATTTAGCATGTAAACAAATCTATTAATTTAACACACACATAAGGCAACGGCGATGGAAGCTTGCAGGACTTAAAAACTATACGATCAAGCGCATTCCATGAAGTCGGAAGAGCAAAAAGACGAAGACATTTGTTTTTAATTTGTATATGCATTTATTTTTCATCTTTGGTCTGTAATATTGCATACATCTGCATGATGTGTTTGAATGCTCAGAACAACCATAGATAGACCCTTGGTACCAGCACATCTCACCAAAAAACTCTTTTCTAAATAGATCAAAATTATACAAAGTTTTTGCAATAGCTTTAGGGTCAAAATCGGGACTAGAATGAAGTTTATGAAAACTTCGGTCGACCGACACAAGATTTTTTTCGGTGTCTTCAAAAAGGACCTAGGAATGACCTTAGGACACTCACTTATGCATACCCATACTTGGTTATTTGAAATAGGGTGATCGTTGGCTCAAATAGGACCAAAATGCACAAGTTTTGCACTTTCGGTCGACCAACCCTCATAGTTCATTTGTAGCCTAGTCAACCGAACTCTTGTAGTTCAAATAGCCCTAATCGACTGAAATCTCCTAAAGTCAACTTTTTGACCACCTGGTCGATCGAGCCCAAAATGTATTTCAACGCTCTTGTCGTCGAGGGTCCTCGGGAGATGCCCCAACTACCTGGTCGACCGAACCTCTCAGTTCAAAATACCCCGGTCGACCGAACCTCGCAAATTTGAAAAATCGCCACTTCCGGTCGACCGAAGCTTTAGTTCATTTTCACCCTAGTCGACCGAACCGCACTAATTTGGAAAAATCGCCCTTCCTGGTTGACCGACCCTAAAGTTCAAAATTGGCTTGGTCAACCCAACCATACGAACTTCGGTCGATCGAAAGTCTTCTGGTCGACCGGTGCTCTCAAGTTGGAATATTTTCTAAGTGTTTAAAACATCATTAAACTTAATTAAACTTTTCTAAAATACCGAGCGTGTCCCCAACAGTCATATTTTCCACAAATTCTATAAATACCCCCTCATTACTCCAGATTAGAAATTTTGATTAACTCTAAATTTCTCTCTAAAACTCTGTTAATCAAAGTTCCCCCAACTCATTTTTATTGCAAAAATTTCTTCTTTGGGGTAAAAGTTTTCAAACTAAACTCTCAAACTCTCTTTCCATTTACTTATTTCAAAATCATTTTGAAAGAGAGCATTTTAGTTTTGGGCATTTATTTTTTATATATACATGCTTACACTCTCACATATTATTCGTATTTGAAAATCACTTTCTTGAGAGTATAGCTTAGGGTTTTCTCCCAAATTATTTCTTTGATAATTAATCTTGGGGAGAACTATATTTATTGCACAAATATTTTTCTTGGGCTTAACTCCTAAATTCTCCAAGTATTTCTAACTTGCATAAATCTTTGATTGGAGAACATAATACCCATTTTTTATATACATTCTATTTGTGCAAAAATCATTGAAAGAGAAAAACCCTAGGTTCTCCTATAGTGTTATTGAAATATCTTTTTGGAGAAAACATTTATCAGGGTTTAAATATAGTTAAGCACCCTTACTCCCCTGAGCATTATTTCACATCATTGGAGTGTGTATTTGTATGAGCTTAGTGTGTACATCTCTACTTGTATTTCAGAAGCATATTTTCATGTACAAAAATGATTTCATGTAACAGTTTGGTTCAGCCCATTAATTGAACTGGGGAGTCTAAGCCCCGCAAGTGAGATCGGTTCGGTTCAGCCCGAAATTGAACTAGGGAGTCTCAGCCCCGCAAGTGAGACTAGTTTGGCTCAGCCTAGTAATTGAGCTACGGTTTTCCTCACCCCGTAAGGAGAGGATGTAAAAGGCTTTTACTCCGCCCGATTAAGTGAGCAGGTATAATGGAATCCTTAGGGGTAAGCCCAAGGCGGGGATGTAGGCTGGTTTGACCAAACCTCGATAACAAATCTGGTGTCACTCTTTCTATCTTATTTAAATTTCTGCACTTTAATTTTAGCATGTGTATGAATGTTTATTTAATGTCGAAATTATTCTCATGCACACATTTGATTTAAATAAGATACTGCACACGTGTATATTTGCTTTTATTGTTAAACTTGCTTTACATACACGTATACATGTTGAATGAGATATGATACTGTGGTGAATCGACGAATTGTTTAAATTAGCCAAAAAGTTTTTAAACCCAATTCACCCCCCCTCTTGGAATCACGCCAATTCCAACATAATGTTTACATCCAAAAGTGGAAAGTTAAAGGTTTGTTTGGTATCATTACTATTTTTTATTTTACATTTTTGTTTCTCCATCGTGAAAAAAAAAAATTATTTGTTTGTTTATATTGTCAACTTTATGTTTTTATTGTCAATTTTCAACTATTGCTAAAAATTGAAATGGCATATAAATTGTATTTTTTGAAGATGGACATGTTGAAGGTCAACTAGCTTGCAGGTGCGATTGACTGCCCCTTGATTTTTCAAAGAAGTAGTCGTCGGGCTACAGTAGATGGTCAAGCCCTCTGCAAATGATTGACTGACTTGTCTAAGGTAATGTTTTGGCCATTTTCTCTAGACTTCCTCTTATTTTTCATGTTATTTTTTAGTCTAAACACTTCGTAGAGTGTATGTTCAAGTTTGAATGTTGATATTTTAAGGGTTTTCATGATTTTCTTTTTCCATAAAAAAACAACATTTCATTTTCTAAAGAATTTTCAAGTGATGACAAGTGTTTTCCAAGTTTTTTCACACCAAAAATTGGAGTAAATACGTATAATGTGGCTTTTTGGTATCCTCCAAAACTTTCAAGGTCTCTAAAAAGTAAGATTTCAAGGTATTTTTGTACTTCTCCCACAAAAAAAAAAAAAAAATCATAATTTTCCAAGTTTAAGCAAGTGAATATCATTTTTAAAAGAAAACATTTGTAAAGTGGAAAATGTGTTTTTCAAACTTTAACTTCGTTTTAAATCTCTTTTTCGGGCAAAATAGAAAATTTTCAATTAAACTACAAGGGTCTTCAAGTGTTTTCAATTGGTTTCAAGTGATTTCAAAAATTCCATTAAAATGTTTTCTAAAAATTGATTTTGAAAATGTTTTGATGAACTGCATATGACTTGATTCCTCTCTGAAAGATATGTAAGCAATCTACACATGTAGACTTAGCTATAAAAATTTGAAAAATAAAAAAGTTTTTTTTTTCCTTTTCCTTGTTCATTCTCCTCACTTTTTTTTTCCCTTTATGTATGAATGTGTGTTTATTTTGAAAAAAAAACATAAAGTAGTAGAGTTTTCATGAAATCCATTGCATAAACTTTGGAAAAGTATTTTTAGAAGGGGTTAAGAGTCTAAATTTTTTTCTGCAAAACAAAATAAAGAAAAAAGAAAAGTCACACCAAGATCATCGACTAACCTCTACAAATGGTTGACCAACCATTGATGCAGCCTAATTTTTTCCCTATTTTTCATCTTTTCCTTTAAAATTTAAATTTTAAAATGAGAGAGAGAGAGAGAGAGACACACACACACACACACACACACACACACAAGCCAACTATGGTTACCATTATTGGAATGGATGTTTTAGGGTGCTAGGTTATTAAACTTCGTTTAAACAATGCTTAAAGGTTTACTTTCCCTGTTCATAACGGTGTTCCCAGACCTACATCTCTCTTCAAAAGGTTTTCCTCTATGTCCCATTTTCAAAATAGAAATAAAGTGGCGACTCATTTCTAAAATAAATTGATAAGTTTAAGAACCAATGCTTTGACTGTTTTACTTACCTTTTTCAAATATTCACCAAATATATTGACAACCAAAATAGGCTACTTGAACTAAGTGTTAACAATACCAATATTAAAATCATGAATAATTATGTCTATTTTAGGCCCCTTTTTAAACAAAATTTCCTTTAATGCATAGAGTGAAAGCAAGTGCCAGGTAAATTGAAAGACTACTTCGAGTGTATTAAGTGATAGTAAAACATTCCTAATTTTTTTCTTAAAAAAAAAGTTATGTACACCAACTATAAGATAAAACCAACCATCTTTATGGATTAGAATATTGAACAACTAAGAAAGAAAACATCAAAAAAAGTAAAAGTTGTCAAAATATGAATACTAAGGTGAATGAGAGGTATAACATTAAAGGATAAATTAAGAACAAACAGATTTGCATAAGTTAAGCATAGCACCTGTTGAAGATAAGACAAGGGACGTGCATTTAGATGGTTTTGGAATTTGAAATATAAGACAAATTAATAATGCACCAATTAATGATCAAGTGAGGGGTGAGCCAATCTATTGTGAATTGTGGCTCACATATTCAGTGGATAGCATACACAAAGGAAGAAAACATGGCAAGAAATAAAAATGCTGAATGTAGTAGGGAAAATCGTCGACAATTTGGCAGTAACCGTCAACGATTTGACCAATCAGTCAATGGAAACTATAACGGTTTGGAACAGGATTTTCAAACAATTGCATTCTGTCTAAAATTGTCAACGGTTTAACTCGGGACACCCAGCGCAAATTTCAAAATTTGAGCAATGGATATTAATATGGTTGGGGTTTGGAGGAAAACCCTCTAGGAACTCTATTTATATGTCTTATTGGATGTGTTTAGAGTAAGATGATTGTAAGAGAAGATAAGATTGTATTGTTTTTGTAATTTACACAATATGATAGTGAATCCTTGTTGTTTGCTATCGTGGATGTAGCCATTGTCGAACCACGTAATTCCTTATGTAACGACCTGCTTATCTAATCATATAATAAAGCATAATATAAGGTCAACTCGAACTCGTGGGTAACGGGGACCCATCTGACATTCACAGCGGAAATCTAAGTAGCAGTAAATGTAAATCACATTCTCATAACTACAAATACATAATACTAGAGTTAACTATATTCCAAAACACTGTGTTTATATACAATCTCCCAAAAATATAAAAATAACTCTAGGATCCCACATCAAAATCTCCTGATCCTAGTTCTAACTTACCCTCCTAACGGGGTAGTACAACTAACTCAACAGTGGCCACGATCCGTCAATCTTTTTAGTTTTCCTGAAAATTATTTAAGTCCGGGGGTGAGACACTTCTCAGTAAGGGAAAATAAACTAAATACGGTCGTGTGACAACATGAATACTTGATGCAATTATACATATATAGTACATTTCATATACCTAAAAACATTCATCATATCATACTGAATAATCATATACTTTCATATTTTCTAATAAATCATACAGTTCGTAAAATGTCTGATATAACTGATAATATTGAAAATTCACCCAGGATGTATAGCTAGCCGATGTCATGTGTTACCCTCCATAACGGGTTGTGTAGCCCGAAGGCAGGACTCGACAATGGCTGGCTAACCACTTCCGAGTCAAAAATGTCTTTAAGTACGATGGGTCCGCCACACCCTAGTTCAAACTGCCAAGTGGACGTGTACAACTCTACACTGAAAGTCCCATCGACTATCCATCTCCCACCCCCTTGTGGGGTGGTTAGCACAAGTCTAAACATAGATATCTGATCTGTATAGCAATGGTACCGTGCTCCTGTAACTGAACTAAACTATCATACGAGTTCTGATAATACATAATACATGATAATATACAGTTTAATGTAAATAGATTGATAGCATGTTTTGTAATAATGTAAAAACATACGGCCTTGCGCCGTTTACTTTCATATCTGTGGCCTTGTGCCAAAATCATACATATTGCCTTACGCCGAAACATATATCATACACGGCCTTGCGCCGCCTATCAATCACGGCCTTACGCTGAACATTTCATACATATCATTCTGAATAAATAATTTTATTTATCATGTATTTTAAAACCATAATGTACTGCATTATTTCATAATCTGTAAAAACATGTTTTATTCGTAAAATTTCCATAACATAATACTTTTCAGGTAAAAAAATATTCATGCCACACAATGCTAAATAACCTGTACATTCCATTTTAAAAATCATATTTCTTGGCATATCATACTAACATATATACATTTCAACATAATAGCAGTATTTTCCCAAACATGCATTATTACCAATCTCTTCATATATATTATACATGCTTCCAGAAAATAAATTTGCTAATAAATAATAATAATAATATAATTTGTATGCAAAATAACTGTTTTAGTTTATTCCCTTACCTGAAACTGAAAAGAAACCCACCTACATGCACTGGTCCTGCACCCGTAGGGTTCCCCGTTCAACACCCTAAAAACGACAACTCCCAAAACTAAACTTCAGTATTTTTCCGTGAATATTATTTCCTATAACTACGGTAAGACCAAATTTTGCTTAAAAAGTCTTACCTGAAACGAGGGATGAATTTCAACTCTGCCCCACCAACAATCCGCTCTGATAGATTTGGAGAGAACTTCCTCAGGAGCGTCGTGGTGGCCTCAGATCGTTGATCCAGCAAACGACGGAGCCAAAATCAGAGAGAGAAACCAAGGAGGAGAGAGAGAGAGAGAGTATATTTTTTCTGATTTTTCCTGTATAGAAGTCTGATTTTTGCTATTTATAGGGCCGGATTCATCGACGAGTCCCTGAAGGAATTCGTCGATGAACCTTCACTCCTCGTCGATGAATTTTAGATTACCATAAACCCCCTCTCGGTATTTTCTCGTCGATGAGGCACACATTCGTCGATGAACGCGAAGCGTTTGTCGACGAAGGCTACTGCCTCCTTCTATTGCTGTTTCCCATTTTCCCCTCTCTTTATTATTTAAATATCATTATTCTTCGGGTCATTACACCTTATGTCTTTGTGATTGTTATTGTTTCCTTTAATTTGTTGTGGTTATGAATTGTCTTGTGTTTTCATCATTAGATTGCTTCAGAATGTGTTTTATTCTTTACATATAAATATACATTTCACTCTGCATATTTAGGGGTTTTACACAACAAATTGGTATTAGAGCATTGTTATAATGACCTCTGGATCTTCATCTGTGAAATTTGACATTGTCAAGTTTAATGGAATCGAGAATTTCAGTTTGTGGCAAAAAGTGTGAAGGATCTCTTAGTATAGCAAGACATGGTGAAGGCCTTATACAAAATTCAGCCGGAAGGCATGGATGAAGCAACTTGGAATGAGTTAGAGGCAAAGGCAGTATCAACCATCTGTTTGTGTTTGGCTGATGACGTGTTGTATCACGTCATGGATAAGGATTCTCCGACAGAAGTTTGGCATAAACTAGAAATCCGGTATATGTTTAAGTCTTTATCGAACAAACTCTTTCTTAAGTAAAGGTTGTATTGGCTTAAGATGGTGGAGGGTTCAAATTTGAACTAGCATATCAGCACATTTAATCATATTGTGAGTGATTTGATGCGTGTTGATGTAAAGTTCGAGGAGGAAGACAAGGCGCTAATGCTATTAAATTACCTACCTGCATCTCACACATATAAGAACTTGGTTACAACTCTTACATAGGGCAAAGAAAGCCTGAATTTGGAAGAGGTGACAAGCACATTTCTTGGTTTTCATCAAATAAATGGCCAACGATGAAGTTTCATATGGTGAAGGGCTTTTGGTGAAAAGTAACCAAGAATGTGGAAGATGTAAGTCCCGGAGTGGATCTCGGTTGCAATCTGGGAAGAGGAAGGATGTGAAGTGTTTTAAGTGCGATAAAATTGGGTACATAAGATCGGAATATCCGGAGTGGAAGAATGGGAATGTTGAAAATCAACAAGGTCCATCAAAATTTGCAAATGTAGTGAAAGAAGACTCAGGAAGCAGTGATGGTGATATACTATGTATTTCATCGAGTTCAGACTTCAGAGTGCGTCACGGATGATTCTTGGATCCTAGATATTGAATGCTCTTATCACATAACAGCAAATAGAAAATGGTTCGACACCTACAAGTCAGTTAATATTGGTTGAGTTTTGATGGGAAATGATATTTCATGCAAAATAATTAGTATTGGAAATGTCAAAATCAAGATGTATGATGGTGTTGTAGGAATCATATGTGATGTAAGGCATGTATCGGGTCTAAGGAAGAATGTTATTTCATTGGGCACTTAAGATAGTAACGAATATAGTTACAAGTCTGAAAGTGGGGAAATGAAAATATGTGAAGGCGACTCAAAAGTAATGAAAGGAGAAAAGTTAGCGGGAAATATCCATACACTGCAGGTTAATACGGTTGTAGGTGAAGTTGCAGCTGTAAAATCTAAGTCAGACGTTCTGTGGCATATGCAGTTAAGGCATGTCAGCGACTACATGTATTCAGATGTTTGGGAACCGTTGAGGATAGCATCACGGGGCAGACATATGTTTTTCATGGGTTTAGCATGAAAGGTCGTGGTTTATCTCATGTGGCACAAACCTGATGTGTGGAGAACCAGACCGAGAGAGAAATCCTCAAGTTAAACATTGAGACTGAGTACGTTGGTTTTGTTGAAGAAGTTTTCGACAGGAATGGTGTATACCCAAGAGGGGGGTGAATTGGATATTTAAAAAAAAATTCTTCTTAGGTTATGTGTGTTCAATTTGAAACTACAGCCAGTATTACACAACCTAGGGTCTTTTCTATACAATCTCAAATCTCATAAATATTTAAAGCTTGTATGTAAAATAATCAACACAATAAATAATCATACATGTGCGAAAATTAAATAGCATAGGGAAATAGAAAAACACAATATTTGTTATTGAGATTTGGCCAATACTGCCTACATCCCCGCCTCAAGCCACAACTCAAGGATTCCACTATTTTCTCACTTAATAGTGCTGAATGACGCCATTTACAATACTCCTTACAAAGCGGAGTCTCCTCAGCTCAATTACGGGGCTGAGCCACAACTAGTTCTCCTTAAGGGCCGAAGTCTCCCCAGCTCAATTATAGGGCAAGGCCACAATCAGTTTTCCTAACAAGGCAGAGTCTCCTCAATTCACTTTCCAGGTGAAACCAAACCGTACACCCCTTACAGGATGGTGCACCTCCTAGCTCACCTATCCGGGTTAGAGTCAAATCGGTACACCTTACAAGACGGTGTATTCCTCTTCAAGCCACGATTAGAATACAAAGATATAATTTTTTGTGCAATATGATGTGCTTCTCAAAAAGCAGAGATGTACAATATAAAGCTCTATATGCACTCTTGTACGATATGAAATATGCTCAGTAAAGTAAGGGTATTTTTCTCAAAAAAATTTTGCAATCTTTGAAAATAATGTATATGATAAAATATTTCAAAAATTTAAACCCAAGTAACTATTTCTTCTAAAATATATTTCAATAAAAAGTATAGGAGAACCTAGGGTTTGCTTTCAAATGGTTTTTGCCCAGATAATAGTATATGATCTTTAATGAAATATGAAGTATGAAAATATATGCTTTTTCAAAGATCTTGAAATCCCTAGCGCTTTCTTCTAAAATAATATTAAACAAAAATATTGTTCAAGAAAGTTAGAGTTTTTGCTTAAAAAGGGTTTTACAAATAAAAGCAAGTTGAACTTTTGAATCTTGCAATGAATGTGCAAAGATTCAAAAACTACAAATGATTTTTCCAAAAATATTTATCAAGAAAATATATGGAGAAACTCTAGCTTTACTCTCTCAAGATTGATTTTCAATATAAAGAAATAATTGAGAGTAAATGTTATGAATAAAAATAAATGCCCTAAAATGAATGCTCTCTTTCAGAGAGAATTTTTCAAAAGAATGGGTGAAAGAGAGTAAAAATAAGCACAGAATATTTTAGAGAATCTTTGGGCTAAAAAAAACTTGTTGCTAATTGTGATAATGAAATGAGTATATATAGAGTTTTTGAAAATATGACCGTTTGGGGACACGGAGGGCATTTTAAACTTGTTTAATTAAAATTAAATACGTTTTTAGCGCTGAAAAATTGGGCAATCCGAGAGGGTCGGTTGACTAACAACTTCGTCAGTCGGCTGACCTAAGCCAAAAATTCAAATTTCTTACAGGCTCGGTCAACTGAACAAATTGTCGGTCGGCTGACCAAAAGCGATTCCGAACCCTTCGTCAGTTCGATCGGTTGTCCACAAGAGCCTGTTGGTCGAGTGAATAGTGTTGGTCAACTGGGGCCATTTTGTATGTTCTAAAAATGTCGGTCGGCTGACGAATCCAAAAAGGTCAAGTTCTAAGGTTGGTCGTGTAACCCCCAAAAATTAATATGCATGGAAGTGTAATATATATATATATATATATATATATATATATATATAATACTAATATAACAATATAATATGATTATATGTATATGGATTGCATTAAATGCAATCTGATCCATCAGATTGCAATTGAAAATCCCATTTCCTTCTTCTTTATTCTGGAACTCGCTCCCCTCACATTTTCTCCCATGGCCAAATGGAGCTCTCTCTCTCTCTTCAATTTCTCTCGGTCTCTCCACTGAATCAAAAAATGAACATCATATCCGGATCTCAACTTTGCTCTTGAACGTTTTAACCGGAGTGGATTCGTCGTTGGGACGTCATAGGCACCACTCCAGGGTTAAGGTAAGAGGAATAGATTATGTCAGTTATTTTTAGAAATTTAACCGATTAAATTTTAGTATGTGATTACAGAAATAATATATGTTTTTTTAGTATTCAGGCATATGGAAATGGAAATTTTGAATTATTATATGTATGTTTTGAGAAAAACCAATTATTTGAGTTTAAGTAAAACCCTAAAAATGATTATACCATTATTTTTCAACATAAAAATATAGTTATCCCAGGCAGAGCCATGTGGGACCCACAATCTGTGTGGGGCCCACATGGCTCTTGAGTTGGACTTTGATTCAATACTTCACTTGGGCCTTCAAATATGGACCTAATAATCTTGAAATAACATATCCAAGCAAAATATAAAGTCAACATGATAATAAAGTCTTCCATCAAAGAAAGTCTTCTAATCATAATAAATAAACGATCTTCAATTGATTTCATGTGTTCCTGCAAAACAAATATAAACAATAGTGGACATCTGAAGGTCGTTCACATGTCATCATGTCAGCAAAGGATTGGACATCGAGAGGTCGTCCACATGCCACCAAATCAGCAAAAGAAAGGGGTATGAGATATTGATCCCCATCATAAGTATAGCAATGATGATGTGGAAATATAGGGCTAAGTTTTTCCCTTTCCTTTTCTCATTTAGTCTCTAGCAAAGAAGAGAAAAGGATATAGGTGTTAGTTACAAGGAGTACAACAATGATGATGTCCGGAGGCAGGGCTAAGTTTTTCCCCTTCCTTTCCCCCTCTATAGTCTTGAGCAAAGAGAAAAAAAGGGGTCCAATGGGCCATGCATCCACCCCTCTTCTTTTGTTTTATTATGGTTTTGTTACACATAACTAGGTTAGTCAACCTGGTTAAACTCAACTAAGTTAACAGGATTAGCTTAACTCAATTTATCATCTCTTTTCTTATTATGTTCAAAACCACATTTAAAAATAAAAAATATAAAAAAAAAATCTCAAAACAATTCAAAGAAAAAATAAAATTGATTTATCAATTATTAAATTTTATTTTGTTAATTATTTAATTATCTATTTGCCGATTTGGCTACATTATTTTAATTTATCATTTCAAAAAATCTAAAGAAAAATTTAATTTAAGGTTTTCAAAAATGAATTATTGATATTTGGCAAGTATGAACCCTTTTTTGGTTCTAAGCATTGATTAATAATATCCAAGTTTGTTTCACTTTTACTATTTTAATGATTTTTAGATTGTCTTTTATATGTTTGAGGTCTTATGTTTGAAAATAAAATTTGATCTTATACTGAAAGTAGATATGATTTTCATAATAATTTATGTAACTTAACAAATTTAAGTCACTATTAAAAGTATAAAATTGTATAAAAGATTATAAAATATTTGACAATAAAATCTATATAAAGTGCTTTAATATACGTTGAAATTAAAATTGTATGAAGTCCAAAAAGAAATATGTTTATCTATTTCTAACAATAGAAATAGACATTTTAAAATTTTCAACACAAACAAAATGATCAAATTCTTACTTCAAAAATTAATATCTATTTCATTGAAAAAAATTAAACATATACATTTATTATATTTTACTTATCACTATTACTGAAAAATAATATAATTTAAATACATTAAAATTTAATTTATGCTTTTTTAATATTAATGCATGTAAATGCGATTTTTACTTGGATTTAAATTTAAATATTTATGTAAGTATTTTAAATATTTTTTATGTTATTATTGAAAAATGAAGTTAGTTTATGTTTTTTAAATATTTTAAATAAGAAAATTCCTAAAAATATTTTATTAACATAAATATTTTGAAAGAATATTTTAAAATATTTTTAGAAGTTTTTATGATATAAAACATCAAATGAAGATCCAATAAGGTGATATTGTTTTTTTATGTATAACTAAATTTGAAATTTTATTTAATATTTTAAACTATATGCTTAATACTAAAATTTATGCATGCAAGCACATATAAATACACACACACAAATGCCGTTGAGATCACAAGATTTGTAATTTCATTTTGGTAACTATAATAATTGAATTAAATTTCTATAATTGACAATACTAATTGAATTAAATTTATATAAACCACCAACAATAAATGGATTAATAATTTTTGTAACAGATAATAATAACTAAAATTTTCAAAAATTATTATGTCAACATTAAATAAAGGTTAAAAAAAAAAACATATTCTTTCTTCAACTAATTGCAAATCAATCATAGATTTATGGAAGAGACTCATGATCACCTTAAATCTCATTCATCAAATATCTTAACTTTTATAATATGTGAGTGTCTTATTTGTCATGCACCTAATTATATAAAAGTTGATGAATGACAATGATGATAGTATTTGACAATTATTAGCCAAATTAAGTGACTCTTTTAGTTACGAGGACTATTACTACTTCTTCACATTCACCTTTATACAATCGAACATAGATGGCAACATCTAGTTTTAATCCAACTCGAAGGTTGCTAGTAACATCAGTGAAAGCAATAAATTGGAACAATCGAATAAAGATGGGTCTTATAGAAGATTAGTGGCATACATGAATGTTGGGACAATGAGTTAGATAAATGAATTTAGGGAAAAAAAAAGAAGAAGATGGTGAACTATAGCTTAACTAGATGGGAGAGAGATAGTTCTAGCATCCAAAAGGAGAAGGATTTTCAACTTATTTTTATGAAAAGTAAAAATAAGGAAAGAAATTCAAAATATACCTTACTCTATTTCCATGGAGACGATCAAACTTCGATGCAATTAGCTCTTCTTTTCTTTTATTCCCGTTGATCAAGTCTCAATCATGCGGAAAACTACTTGATCTTCTCTTCCCTTACTCTTATGTTTGGCTTAGCGATCAAGATGTTACCAAACTTGAATATTAAGTGGTGAGAGGGACCAAGAGTCCTTTATATAAAAATCCATAAGTGACTTAATCCTTCAGACAATCATAAACACATGCATATGATATTTTCCTTCCTTCAAAGTGAATGTACATTTAATAGACTTAGATTAGATTTGTTTATCGATTCATTTAATAAGATCAAATTAATTTTGATCGATAGTATTAAGTTTAAAAGTAGAAACTATATAGGCATAGTCTTATTTAACTTAAACTCATCATTTGAAATTAGTGGTAAGGTCATTAATACTCAAGGCCACTAGGCTGACTTAGTAGGGTTAAAAACTCTAAGATAGTATTTTTAAGAACTCGCGCTTTACTTTTTTGCAGGACAAAGCTTTAAGAGCCTCTTGCATCTTACACTAAGGGATTTTAAAGCTAAACAATTACGAGCATCTTTGAAGCTCGACTTGGCAAGTGTTCATCTTCTAAAAATGAATACAAAGAAAGACATTGTTGACATCTAAATGGTGTAAAACTCAATGACATACCTCAAAAAACAAATAGCAGCATGATAGTTGTCCAAAATTTTAAAGACTCGCACAAGCTCTTCTCATATAACTCTGGGTAACTGCTATGAGATCACTGATGCTTGTGTGATATAATACCAATTAATTATTCAGAATTGAAATATTTATGAAGTTTATAACATTTCTAACTAGAACTTGAAATTTAAATTTTGAATTTGAATTTTTATGAATTTGGACAAAATGTAATACAAAATTACGAACATTACCTAAGTAAGGAATACATATTCCTCAGGCAATGTTCATAATTTTGTAATGTAATAGTCTTTTTTACTTTCTTATTATAAAATAGCCAACGGACTCTCGATATTCAATTAATGAAATCGTTTAAATTTAATAATTTAAGACTAAAATATCTTTATGTATCAACAATAAGTACAAAAATTAATATTAATAATATTTAAATAAATTTATTGGGTTTCTCTTAGCATAAATAAAAATCACAAACTTAATTCAAAATTCAAACTCAACCTCAAACCTTCCCCACAACTCGTCTAATCACCATTGCCAAGCAAGGTCCACGGCCAAAGCAAAGTTAAAACTTGTCCACATTTTCCGCTTGAATTGGACTGCGTGTCCAATTTAAAATTTTTAAGCAGATTTGAAACCACCAAAGCGGTCAGACCAAATTAATGCCAAGTTCCACGTGGCCCTCGCCATTACCTCCGAAGCCTGGCTCTTGTGGGGTCCACACCAACAAAAAGAAATCTCCACGGGCACTGCCTTATGATGGACGGTCGAGATTTCAGCTGCAATTTTATACTGTAGTTCGCGATGGACCCGAATGGGCCACCCCTCGCAAGACGTGAGGAGCAGTAACGAGTCGAAATGACCAAACTAACCCTTCCCACTCTCGCGGCCCATGCTTCCCGTCATGACGCTCCACCGAACGAGGAAAACGAGTGCACGTGTGATCACCCGCCCGTTTGAAAGCGCGTGGGGGAACACTGAAGTAGTCAACCAGTTAAAATTGACATTTAACATTTCAACGACTAATAAATTTAAAATACTTAAATTATTAATTCAGATATTTATTGAGTATTAAGAAACATTAATTTATTATCTTCTTCGACCCAAAAAAAAAAAAATTATAGGTGTTTAAAAAGGAATTTGCCTTCATATTTTTATAAATTTTTTATGCAAATTATTTCTTACTTAAATCTTAAGCTTATTTTTCACAAATAAATAAAAAAGTCAAAATATACCACTATTTTTTTTTATTTTAATGATTTGAATTAGTAACTTTTATTTAAAAATATTTATGAAAATATAATTTTATTAAATATATGTTTTCTTAATAATTGATATTAAAAGGGAAATTGTAAACTTAAACTAATCATAAATCAATATAATAAAATTTTGAAAAAAAACGACTTAAAATTTCATCCAAAAATAAATATAAATTTATGGAATTATTTATTATGTTTTATTTAATGAAAATAAATAAAAATGTAAAAAAATCTCTAAGTTGACTCTTTAACTTTTGTTCTCAAGATAATTATTAGTAAAATATAAATAATTAAATCAAAATAGTATAAAAATAAACAAAATTATCATTTAAATTCCAATTAAATTTTGCATAAATGAAATTCAAAATTTAGCTTAACATTTATTTCTTATCCTCTTTAAAATCTATACATATATGAGTATATGTATCGCTATACAAAAGTATTGAGGTAATTTTTTAAAAAAAAAAAGGTAAACTCAATCATTATTATACAAAAGTATGTTTAGAATATTTTAGGGAATTAACAAATTTATATAAAATTGTATTTATACATGTAATTTGTATAAGTTAATGTTTTATAGAAGAAGTTAATAAGGCTGGATTTGGTTTTCTTTATTCGAGAATGAAATTGATTTTGAATTTATTTTATAATTGATTGCATTGCTAGACTCATATGTATATTTGGTTTTGAGAATTTCATTTTATTAACCATTTAATCTGTATCAATGATTGATACTTGCTTAGTCAAATCTATTTTTGAGGATTGGAATCAATTGGATAGAAATTGATATTGTACTATATTATAAAATTTTATATGTTAGTTGTAAGAATTGGTGTATTCCCAAGAGAGAGGATGAATTGGGTATTAAATTTTTTTTTCCTAGATTCAACTAATTCGAAAATAGTAATACTCAACCTAGGGTTTGTCTATATATACATAAACCCAAATGCACAGATAAATGTAAGATACCGAAATTAAGTCATACTCGGCATTCGCACTATAACATACACGTGTAGGAATATAAATTGCAAAAATATAAGCAGTGCACACACGATATGTTATTGGAGTTCGATCAACTGTGCCTACATCTCCGCCTTTAGCTCGCAAGCCCGACGATTCCACTAATGCTCACTTAACGGGTGGAGCGACACTAGTTACAACTAGATCAATTAACGAGACTGACTTCAACCTATAACCACATCTTACTAGGATGGTGCACCTACCTTTCCTAACCGGGTCTAAGCCAATACAGAACTATTCAACAGGGTTAGTCTCCCTCTTCAGGCCCATCCCTGAAATACAACAAATAATATAATTTTTGCGTACACGAAAATATGCTTCTCAACAAAGCAAACTATGTACCGATTCAGCACAATGCACACCAATAATGTAAGAACTATAAGTTCTATAGTGTATGTGTGCAATCAACACTCAAGATAATGTCTATATTCAATCTAGCACAAAGAGTGTATCTACAAGCAAGTATTTGAAACTAACTAATGATAAAATCTCGATCTCAGTTTAGGGTTTCAAAGATTCAAACTAATGGAAATTTAGAATATCTCAAAAAAAGTTTTTCTCAATATCAAAGCACAAAGAGATATTCAAATATGATTTTGTAAAAATATTTTGCACACACAAAATACAAGCCCTAATGAGTCTTGCAATGATAATGCAAAGACCCACTTAACTCTAAGAATTTTCCCAACCAAAGATTTATCAAATAAAATCAAGGGAAAAACTCATTTGCTTAACCCTCAAATAAAAATCACAAGCACAAGAGCAAGTGAGGGTTTCTAACAATAGAAAATAATCAATAAAATACTCACAATGCTAGATTTCTCAAAGGAAGTAGTATAGTATGAGTGTATGAGGTTTGTATAGCAAAATAAGGCTTAGGATTTTTTAGAGGATTTTGCTTAATTTGTTTTACTAATCTTATGCTAATCCTTGCAACTGAACCCCTATATATATATAGAAGAGGTGAAAATTATAGTAGTTGGGGGCATGTAGGATATTCTTAAATTTATTTTAAAAAGGTTTAGAAAAAATAACCATATTTAACCGTCTTAACTCCGGTAAAAATGTAAAACAACCTGAGAGTTTCGGGTGGTTGAACCATGGTCCGGTCGCCCGAACAGACTCAACGAGAAAAACTATTTTTCGAAGTTCGAGTACCCAAGTCAAGGTTCGTTTGGATGACCAGAGGCGATTCCTACACTGTCCGCGATTTGGGTGCCCAACCCTGAGTTCGGTCTGCCGAACCCATGTGTTTAGTAGTCCAAGGCAAATTTAAACATGAAGTTCGGGCTGCTAAGTTGGTGGGAAAAGTTAAAAACAAGGTTCGGTCGCCCGTGGACGTTACGTTCAAAATGGTTTGGTCGTCCGAGACTAAAGTCAACATTTTGACTCATCAAGGGTTCGGTCGCCCGAGGTGTTTTGAACACTTGGGGATCGGTCGCCCGAAACCTCACAATTTTGCCCTATAATTCCATTTTCACTTCAACTAATTCCCTTGATATTATAAGTGATTTAGAGGACATCTTATATGTTTGTGCATGCACCTAAGGTCTTTCTAAGGTCTTTTGAGCTTATTAGAACTTACATGTATAATGTGTATTCAGTATTATAGACATTTCCTATATTACTATTACAAACCCAAATTAAACTTAATATACAATTACAACAAGTGAATCTTCTGGGCCTTCTTTTGCCTTTGAGTCATCATGTGCCATCATACGATCTTACTAATATGAACCTGCACACAAACTTGATAAACATTAAATATCAGAGTATTTGTTATAATTAAAATGGGATATGACCCATAAGGTCAACAATCTTTTTTTTTTTTTTATGATGACAAATGCACCATGCAAAAGTGGGTACAACCTTGAAAGGTTTCCCCTGACAATATGCACAATGAGAGTTCAAATATTTTTCAAAAATGCCCAGTACCCAATTTTGCCCTCTTCTCCCCCTTTTGGCAACAACAAAAAGAACCTAAATAAATCATTTAAGTATGTAGGTAAATAAAATATAATTATCATTCAAATACAAATATGGTTTTGGGAAATCTTTAAAAATTTCGGCAGCATGCTATTTGAAAATAGAACATTCCCCAGAAGAATATCTGTATAAAAATGATTGATTGAGTTCAAATGTACAATTTATCCTTAACAATCAACCCAAACAGTCCAATATGATCAAGATAATAAACATAAGTATAATTCTCAAGAGATATAATAGTTGTGCAACACAAACCACCATATGACCAGAAAAATATATCCATATGAACCTTAAAAATAGACAATTCAAAGACAAGATCATATGGCACACAAACAACTTGTGGCAAAGCAATATATATATCAACTTAAGATTTTCACAAAGATCATTTCATTATATCACAATGAATTCACATTAGTTCTAAGCTAAAAATATTTGTGAGCAAAACAAAATATGAATTTATGTTTAGATGCTCCCCCTTTCAATTTGAATTATAACTTAAATAAAATAAGTTACTTATACTCATCAAGATTGATTTCATAAAGTATGTCAAGAGTATAAGCCATTCATTTTAAATCTCTTAAAATAAATATACGGGTAAAGATTAATTTACTCTTCTATGCAACCAATATAGCTATCCATATGGGTTACACATGCATTAGAAAAGATATATTTAGACATGATTTTGTGCTCATAACCAAGAACAATCCATATTTAAATATATAGCTTTAAAAGCTGGATATGATGTTCAGGATTCTTAGAAGAGTCTCAATATTTAAAAAAGCGAAGTGATGCATTTGAGTCTTTTATGTTATTTCTATAGGAGTGGAGCTGAGCTCATCTAAATATTCTCAATGATTATGTAAGGATGAAAGTTAATTTTTATTGAGTTTTCACTCATTCTTTCAAAAATATTTTAACGTTTATTTTATCATTATCATCTTTGTACAAGGTTTCACTTTGGGAAAAATCTACCGAAATTTTGGTAGCATGTCATCTATAAATTGGATGTTTTCCCATAAAATCTGTACCTGATAGATTTGAATAAACAATTTATAATTTAGTTTAAGGCACACGAGAACTTATATCCACTACCAGCATGCTCACTGCATCCGCCATGCAAGAGGTTTTCAATACAAGCATGCAATCCAATAGTAATCAATAGTTCAAAAAAAAAAAAAACTATCCATCAAAGATATTTAACCAAATAGTATGTTATGAATAATAATTTGCAATGCTGTTTAGAAAGATATATGAGCATAAAAGATATGATATCAAGAGAGCATTTCAATTTATAACCATGAAAGATAAATGCTTCCCCTGAGTTATGCACTCGACTCATTTAATGTCTTTTTCATTTTTTTTTTTTTTTGGGTTTTTTAGCCAAGAGTTATAAGATTTTCAATGATTTAAGCTTGCCTTTGAATGCATAGACTTTAACAGACCAAAAAGTCACAATCAATATTCTTTCAATGTACAAAGCCTATAGCTGCCTCATTTCTTATGAATCTCAATATGTGCGAGAGGCACAATTTCAAATGGTATTAAACTTTAAGGTTCATGCATAGGTTTCTTGAAACTTTGCATTTTCATATATGTTGAAACCTACACCAATTATATTAGCCATTTAACTTAATTCATAAGGATGAAGTTCTAATTGATTTTATATAAAATTTGAGAGCAAGTGAAGATGATTTAAATATTCTTAACAAATAAAATTATTATTTAGTTCAAGAAAGTATTTATTATGAGTGGACATGATTCAAAATATAGTGAATATGTCCAAACCACTTAGGCAAAGAGCATTAAGGAGTTTGTGAATATATTGACCAATGCTCTTTGGAGGATGGAAGGTATCCTTTAGATGTGATCATGATTGGTAGCAAGGATACAAACCGATGGATAGGTATAATCTTTACCAGATATGATCGTGGTTTGATAAAGAGTCCTATGGATGGGATGGTTAACCAAAATAGAGGATTTCTATATTTTAAGCTCAGTGAATATTTTGATTTACTTTGATGAGGAGTTTGATTCTCTTAGTGGATGCCTCTAATTTTGATTACTAGGAGGATGTCTTTTAATTTGCACTTGTATAATAGGGTTTTATGATCATTAGTGCTTGAACCTGGAGGGATGACTGAATTTGGATCAAGGCTTTTATGACAATCAAGTGAGTTTAGGATTAAATAATATATAGTGAAAGATGGTTCCCCTAAATTGCAAACTTGTGTGTAGGCAAAATGTGCTTAACTTAAGATATCCCTATTTAGATATTGGCTAAGCATTAAGAATTATTCACCTAACAAAGATGTCGTGTCCATTTGGAAGTGGATGCGTATACTAAGTTTTTACATTGTAAACCCGAACCACTTCCTAAGCCTTTTAATCATCACTAACCCTAACCCCAAGAACTAAGGAAGAAATTAAAAAAAAATTATTTAATTCCTATAGAGATTCGATCTTCTTTTGGTTCTACGAGATTCGCCATCATGACAACCCACATCATTCTTTATCTAAGCCTTTGACACTTCAAGATAGATAAGTGAATTGAATGTGCCACATCAATTTACTAAATAAGCAAACTTTGTATATGCGTGAAGGGTTTTGCTTATTTGTTATATTTTTATAAAAAGAGGCAGATGAATGATTATGTGATTTATGAATCAAGCCTGAACCTACCTTTTTTGAAAAGAATTTTATTTTTTATTCCAAAGGGTTTATTATGATTATTTTTTTTATTTTTAGTTCTGAATATAGTTTTAGAATAATCATCTATTTCCTCCTCTAAACAGATAATTTTTAATATCTTCTTAACATTTTTCTTCTCTAAGATGGCATGATATTTTCTTAGATCTTTTAATTGATTTGCCACTTTATTATTTTTATTCTTCAAAACTATTTTCTGTTTAGACATTTGAACTAGAAGCTTATGCAGTTTAGATAAAGTACATTCTAGTTCTTCACACGAAGGCATGCTTTTATCATTAGACGTATTGCATGATTCAGTATAAGATTTATCTCTATAACTAACATATGAATCAACGCATGCTTTGTCAACATATTTATCACAAGAAATATCAAATGATTCATCATACAATATATTGCACTGTTTTTCACCAGAATCATTGCATGCATCATTAACAGTATTATTAATAGATGATTCAGCATTTAACATATCACACAGTATTCGGCACAAGAATCATCAATAAAGGCAGAGATAGAATCATATACCTCACCTCAACGTTTGATAAAGCAATTACCCTATCATTTACCACTTCCTAAGTGGTGGTTTCATTCTCCCAGGATTCTCCATATTTTCTTTCAAGTTCATCCTAGATTTCCTGTGCACTTCTACATGCCATGATCTCAAGAAAGATGTTAGAATCTAAAGTACAATATAATAATTCCATGACATATGAATTTGCATGCATCAAAGTAATATCATTTTCGTTTACAAGCATACAAATTCCTTTAACAATTACCTGCCAGACCCTCCAACTCATAGATTTTATAAATACACTCATTCTAATTTTTCAAGTTGTGTAATTGACACCACAAAACAATGGAGGACTAGTAGGTGACTATCCCTCTCCAAATGGGGATACACCAATGAAATTCATCTTGATATTTTGGCAAAAACGTTTAAGTCAATGCCACGAAGTTCTAATACCAATTGTAAGAATTGGTGTATTCCCAAAAGGGGGGTGAATTGGGTATTAAAAAAAAATTCTTCATAGGTTCAACTAATCCGACAACAGTAATACTCAACCTAGGGTCTGTCTATATACACATAAACCCAAATGCGCAGATAAATGTAAGATACGGAAATTAAATCATACTCAGCATTCACACTATAACATACACATGCAGGAATATAAATTGTGGAAATATAAACAATGCACACATGATATGTTATCAGGGTTCGGCCAACTATGTCTACGTCCCCACCTCTAACTCGCAAGCCCAATGATTCCTCTAATGTTCACTTAACAGGTGGAGCGGCACCGGTTACAACCAGGTCAATTAACGGGGCTAACCTTAACTTATAACCACACCTTACCAGGATGGTGCACCTACCTTTCCTAACCAAGTCTAAGCCAATCCGAGACTATTCAATAGGACTAGTCTCCCTCTTTAGGCTCATGCCTGGAATACAATAAACAATATAATTTTTGTGTACACGGAAATATGCTTCTTAACAAAGCAGACTATGTACTGATTCAGCACAATATAATCAATACACACCAATAATGTAAGAACTATAAGCTCAATGGTATATGTGTGCAATCAACACTCAAGATAATGTCTATATTCAATCTAGCACAAAGAGTGTATCTACAAGTAAGTCTTTGAAACTAAGTAATGATAAAATCTCAATCTCAGTTTGGGGTTTCAAAGATTCAAGCCAATGGAAATTTAGAATATATCAAAAATAGTATTTCTCAATATCAAAGCACAAAAAGATATTCAAATATGATTTTGTAAAAATATTTTGCACACACAAAATACAAGCCCTAAGGAGTCTTGCAATAATAATGCAAAGACCCACTTAGCTCTAAGAATTTTCCCAACAAAAGATTTATCAAATAAAATTAAGGGAAAAACTCATTTGCTCAACCCTCAAATAAAAATCACAAGCACAAGAGCAAATGAGGGTTTCTAACAATATAAAATAATCAATAAAACACTTACAATGCTAGATTTCTCAAAGGAAGTAGTAGTATGAGTGTATGAGGTTTGTATAGCAAAATAAGACTTAGGCTTTTTGAGAGGATTTTGCTTAATCTATTTTGCTAATCTTATGCTAATCCTTGCAAATGAACCCCTATATATAGAAGAGGTGAAAATTATAGCCGTTGAGGACATATAGGATATTCTTAAATTTGTTTTAAAAAGGTTTAGCAAAAATAACCTTGTTTAACCGTCTTAACTGCGGTAAAAATGTAAAACAACCCGAGAGTTTTGGGTGGCATGGTTCGGTCGTCCAAACAGACTCAATGAGAAAAGCTATTTTTTGAATTTCGGGTGCTCAAGTCAAGGTTTGGTTGGCTGACCAGAGGCGATTCCCACACTGTCCGCGATTTAGGTGCCCGGCCTTGAGTTCGGTCTACCGAACCCATGTGTTTGGTAGCTTGAGGCAAATTTGAACATGAAGTTCGGGTTGCCAAGTTGGTGGGAAAAGTTAAAAACAAGGTTTGGTCGCCCGTGGACGTTACGTTCAAAATGGTTCGGTTGCCCGAGGTGCTTTGAACACCTGGGGTTTGGTCGCTCGAAATCTTACAATTTTGCCTTATAAGTCCATTTTCACTTCAACTAATTCTCCTGATATTATAAGTGATTTTGGGGACATCTTATGTGCTTGTGCATGGATCTAAGGTCTTTCTAAGGTCTTTTGAGCTTATTAGAACTTACATGCATGATATGCATTCATTATTATAGACATTTTCTATATTACTATTACAAACCCGAATTAAACTTAATATACAATTACAACAAGTGAATCTTCTGGGTCTTCTTTTGCCTTTGAGTCATCATGTGTCATCATACGATCTTGCTAAATGAACCTGCACACAAACTTGATAAACATTAAATATTAGAGTATTTGTCATAATCAAAATGGAATATGACCCATAAGGTCAACATTAGTTTTGTAAGTTTATAAGAAAATGAGAAGCCCAAAAATACAACGTGTGTGCCCACACTAATTTAGGATTCGTTCATTGCATGATTCATATAAAAAGCACAGTTAAGTAAAAAGATACTTTTTATTTATATATAAGCTTCAATTTTAAAAATAATATATAATTAACAATAATATCAAGATATAAATGTTAAATATCTTGGGCACAGCAAAAACCCTCCCTTGAAGTTTAAAAAAGTTTTATGGACTTCCCTTGAGGCAAAGTAAAAAGATATAGCTCCTTTGAGGCTCGAAAAATTACTCTAATTCCATGTTTGGAGAGACTTTGGATTTGGATGGATTTGTATTGGATTAATATGATGCATATAAATTTGTATTGAAATTTGTCAAAATCCATCTAAATTCAAATTCAAAATCTAAAATTCATATTTCCAAACGTCGGTGGTAAAAGGATGTTAATGGGAATAATATAGTATCTAGAATAAAGGAGGGCATGAGACACCTTAACATTAACCCCCATTTGATTTGCAGAATCAGACCTGGAATGGAATCATATTCACACATTTGGTTTGCGAAATCAAGGGTTGTGAATGGGGGAATCATGATTCCAGTCTAGATAGGCTAAAATCGATTTTCATTTGATGGAATCAAACTCATTTTATAATTAAAAAAAAAATTTAGAAACAACAACAAATGCTAATAATACAAATTATTATTACTATTATAATAAAAATAATAAAAACTAATGATAATTGCAATAAAAATAAATTATATTTATAATAATAATAATAATAACAAGAAGCATAATATTAATAATAAAAGGCTAAATATTAATTATTATTTAAGGATAATAATTATTTAAAGATAATAAAGAAATAATAATGACTAATAATAACTATAGTAAAACTAATATTTATTATTGTACAATAATAATAACAACAAGAGAAATTATAATAAAAAAAAAGCAAAAATAATAATTATTTTAAGGATAATAATTATTATAAAAATAATAAAAATAGAAATAACAATTGTTAAACGTCCCTCTCGGGAGTATATAGAGTCAGAGGGGGGGGTGAATGGACTCTTTTTGCGTATTTTAAATTTTCTCTACAAAATAAAATTCTGATAAGATTCAAGCAACTATATCACAGTATATGAAATATAAATCATGCACAAGACAAACAATCAAAAGTATAGGGAAAAAAAATCAACACCAATATTTTTACGTGGTTTGGCACCAAGCCTACATCCACACCTTGGGACCAACCCAAGGATTCCACAATCCACTATGATCTCCTTCATCGGTAGAGAAACCTTACAGCTCGGGAACGAATCCCTACACTCGAGAACAAATCCCTACCGTGCTCACCAAGAGCCTTCGGTTCACCAAGAACCTTCATCAAGCAGTTCACAAATAACCTTACAACCAAAAAGATGATATACAAATGATGCTCCTTTAATTTGAGCTAATACAAAATGATGCTCACACTACTCTCTCAATGAATGATTCAAACAAGATTAAAGAACAAGAGAGTTTGAGCACTAGTGAATGAATAACAAGATGCAAAGTGTCTAGGTTTTTTATAAAATGATATTTTTCACTATAAGCTTGTATAAATCCCCAAAATCATATTAATTCAAGTCTAATAGCCTGTATTTATAACCAAGAGCCAAAGGAGTCGTTAACTAGCCATTGGGAGCAAGTCTAAAACGTTTAGCTTGAGTTTTAGCCGTTGGAGCACTGGGCTCGTGGCCAATGGTCAACCAGACACCCTTACTGGTCAACTGGTCACCTAGTCTGCGAGAAAAAAATAGCTACTGGAAAAGCTGGTCGACTATTCCCCTATTCTGGTCGACCTTTCCCCTGTTTTGTTCGACTAGAGCCCTGAATCAGAAAAAGTCATCAATGTAAAAGTTGTGGGATTTTTTCATAACTTTCTAAACACTAAGATCGTCCTTTTTGGACTCTTTTAGAAAAAAAGTTATGCTTGAAATATCTAAAAGTGTCCAGGACTCAAGGCTGTACTACGTTAATCGACGATTGCTTTATTTATTTATTTTTTTTGAAAAAAGCTTTTAATGATTTAAAACATTCTTGGACAAAAGTATATGACATATATTAAGTCTAATGAAGATTAAAACCTGTCAAAGAGAGTTTCCCTTTAAATATAAGATATCTTGTTAATAAAAATACATTTGAAAAACCATTTTGATATCTTATATACTTGTATGTCCTTTATTGAAAATATACTTTACTTTCTTTGCACCTTTAGGACATAAGACTTGTTTTGATAAAACTAGGACTAAGTATGAAGATGTTTATAAAACCAAAATGTTTGAAAACTTGTCCCTTTAGAAAACGTACTTGAGTTTTAAGATTCATTTGACAAACTCTTAAGTTTAACTTTGAAAACCATGAAAGATGAGTTTGTGATTTTAGTGCAATCCTATAAACTCATGTATCATAGTATGCATATGTTTGCTCAACTCTTACTCAGAAATCATGCATGAAACAAAACACAAGAGTTATAGAAATTACTACCTCAACCACAATCCCTATTACATATAATTTTTACATTATGCTTTCATAGATGTGCTTGAGTCATTTTCGAGTGAGTGTCATTTTGATCTTTTGTTAACTTTTTGAGTCTGATCCCTATTTTGATACTGACAAAGCACATGTTTGTTATGTGTGTATTTAACATATGAACATGTCCATTAATTTAACACACACATAAGGAAATGACGATGGAAGCTTGCAAGACTTAAAGCCTATATGGTCAGGCGCATTCCATGAAGTCAGAAGAGCAAAAAGAAGAAGAAGACTTTTATTTATTATTATAATTGCATTTAATTTTTATTTTTTGGTTTGTAATAAATGCATACATCCTACATAATATGACTTAATGCTCAAAAAGGCCTTAGGGCAGACTTCGATCGACCGACATTGGGTTTTTAGGCTTAATTAAAAGCCTCGGGTGACTGACCGATTTATGTGCCCTCGGTTAATCGAACGCTCTATTGATCAAAAAGTAAAAATGTTGACTAAGCCTTAGACGACTGAACAAAAATGAACGTATCATCCACGGTCAACCGAACCTTGGTCATTGACTTTTCCACTGCCCTCGGTCGCCCGAACTTATAGTTCAAAATCACCTCGAGCGACCGAATTGTGAGGCACAACAAACCAAACCAATGAACCGAATGCCCAAGCCTACAAAGGTTTGGGAAATTGCCTTGGCTTCAGCCAACCGGACTCACCCACAGTCACCCGAACACAATACAAACTTTATGTCTGTTCGGGCTACTGGCCCTAAGGACCGGACGACCAAACCTCCCAGGTTGGGTCATTTTTTTAGCTCCAAACAAGCTTATTTTTTAATTAAATATTTTTAAAAATACTGAGTGTGTCCCTAATGGTCACTTTTTTAGAAAAACTATAAATACCCCTTTCATTTGTTTAATTAGCAACTTTGATTAACCATTTTTTTCTCTCAAATTTTTTCTTAATCAAGGTTCCCCCAAACAATGTTTTATTGAAAAATTTCTTTCTTTGGGGCAAATTTTTATATTCTCTCCAAAATTTCTTTCACTCATTGTTTATTGAAAAATACTTTATTGAAAGAGAGTATTTTCATTTTGGACATTTAATATTCAAAGCACTTACTCTCATTTATTCTTCATTAGTTTAAAATCATTTTCTTTTAGAGTAAGCTTCTTGATTCTCCCATATATTTTTGTTGATAAATATTATTAGGAGAAAATTTTTATGGGTTATCTTTGAAAGACTTGAGCACATTCTTATCATTCATATTTCCTTGTGCTTAGAAAAGCTTTGTTGCATTGGTGCTTTCACTGTTAAATCTTCATTTAAAAAAAAAAAAAAAAAAACTATTTGAAAGCAAAAACCCTAAGTTCTCCAATTATTCTCTGAAAATTATTTTTGGGAGAATATTTTTATTAGGATCCAAATATTTGAAGTATTCATTATATACATTTCTCTTCAAAGATTAAAAATATTATTTTGAGAAAAACACCCTTTCCCTACTAAACATAACTCATATCATTAGAATGTGCATATATTGAGCTTAAATGTCTACATTTCTACTTGTATGTTTTAGAAGCATTTTATGTACAAAAATATTTTCATACACCAGTTGGGTTCAGCCCGTAAATTGAACTGGAGAGTCTCAGCCCCGTAAGTGAGACCGGTTCGGTTCAGCCCGGTAAATTAAACTAGGGTGTCTCCGCCCCGTAAGGGAGACCAGTTGGGTTCAACCTAGTAATTGAGTTGGGGTTTACCTCGCCCGGTAAAGAAATATTGTAACGACTTCTATTTCGCCCATTTAAGTGAGTAGGAATAGTGAAATCCTTGGGGGGTATGACCAAGGCAGGGACGTAGACTGGTTTGGCTGAACCTCAATAACAAATCTGTGTGTCACCCTCTCTCTATGTCATTTATATTTTAGCACTTAAATTTTTGTATGTATATGTTTGTTTATTCACAGTTACAATTATTTGCATGCACACATTTAAATTAAATGAGATATATTGCACACGTGTATGCCTGAATTCATAGCTTAATTATTTTACATACACGCTTGTACATTGAATGAGATATGATTTGTGGTGAATCGGTGAAATATTTAAATTAGTCAAAAAGTTTTTAAAACCCAATTCACCCGCCTCTTGGGATCACACCAATTCCAACATCTTTCCTACTTGACGTCAACTCGGTCCAATCTTTGCCTTTAATCTGGTATTTCATGTATGAATACTTGTACTAAACATGATCTGCAGAGATAAGAAATACTAGAAATCACAAATAGGTTAATATTATCAAAACATATTAAACATGATAGTGTAGCTAACAAGACTAACATTCTCCCCCTTTTCGATGATGTCTAACCTATTAAGAATCTACTTAATCTTTGCATTTGTATTTATACTAATCATGACCTGATATGCAAAGATAAGTTTACCTAGAACCATTAATAAGTTGTTATTATTAAAACAAGACAATTAAGCTCACGTTGTTTCTAAGGCTAACAACAATAAGAAGAAATAATAATTACACTAATAATAATCATTATTATGAAAATAGTAAATAATAATAATAATCAAACAACGACAACAACAAATAATAATAATAATAATAATACTAATGCTATTAGTATTATAAAAATAATAACAACTAATAATAATAATAATAACAACTGATAATAATATTTATTGCTATTAAAATAATTATTAGAAAAATAATAAAAATAATAACAACTAATAATAACTACAATAAAAATAATATTTATTATTGTAAAATAATAATAACAACAAGACCAATAATTAAAAAAAAAATGAAAATAATAGTTATTATTTTAAGGATAATAATTATTACAAAATAATAAAAAACAATAATCAATAAAAAAAATTAAATAATAATTACACTAATAATAATCACTATTATAAAAAAAAAATCACAATCAAACAAAAACGAAAACAAATAATAATACTAATTGTTATAATTATTATAAAAATAATAACAACTAATAATAACTGTATATTAAAATAACAATAACAACAAAGACAATAATAATACAAAATGAAAAATTAATAATAATTATTACTATTTTAAGGACAATAATTATTGCAAAACTAATAAAAAAAAACTAATGATAGTTACAATGCCAATAGTAATTATTGCTATAAAATAATAGTAACAAAAAGAACAATAATAATAGAGAAAGGAAATAATAACAATTATTTTCAAATGATAATTAGTATAAAAATAAAAAAAAATATAATAACAACAATAAAATTAATATGTATTAGGGATTTTTAATAAAAAAAATGACATTTTTCATTCCATTAGAAGCTATTGAAAATACCAAATGTTGGAACAAAATTGAAATTGGATTCCTCCAATCATTCCATGTGACTAACCAAACGCCGTAATCACATTTCAAAAAGAATTCTATTTCTACCTTGATTCCATTCCTTACTTGATTCCTTTCGTGCTTCAATTTCATTGCGCAAACCAAACGGAGGGAGGGGGTAAAGAATTAACCTAATATCCAATTAAGGAGGAGAAGGAGAAATAACTCCTCAAGTTCATGCATGTAACTCTTGAAAAGTTAAAAGCTTCTAGCATTAAATGTCATGAAGGGTGTTTCACTTATCAAAGGGAATCTTGTGGAAGGTAAAGGGGAGGAAACACTTTCTATATTGTTACTATATTCACTTTTACTTGTTTGATTCTTGACTTAAGCATTTGAGAGATTCCCTAAAGTACATCTTGAGTCCTCTGAGCTCTTTTTACTTTCCTTTTAGAAAATCAAGGTTGGGGATCATAACTAGTTTTGGCAGCATTCCTGTGGAGGAGGGGGGCATTGGAGTGAGGGACATTTCGGAAGTACAACGGTCTTTGTTCATGAAGTTTGGTTAGCATTTATTAACGCAAAATTCTTTATGAGTTAGATTTTTTAAAGCTAAATATGTGAAAGGAGGACATATTGCTCTTTGTAGATCGCACGGTTCGGATTCTTCCTTTTGGAGGAAAGTTCTGTAGGGTATGCCTGAACTGTTAAGTAATTCTAAGTGAAAGGTTAGAGAAGGAGATGTAAAATTGTGGTATGATAAGTTTCTAGATTTGGGACCTTTGTTTGTAGATTGTCCAAATGGTGCACAATCTCATATCAAATTAAAAAAATTGGTTATCAATAATGCGTAGGATGTGGAAAATTTGCAGAAGATCCTGGGGTTTAGTAAAGCGGATGAAGTGATGGAAAAGGTGGGAAATATTAGAAATTCTTCGGACATTCTATTATGGCTTCCGGAAAAGGATGGTTGCTTTAATAAAAAATCCGCATGGGATGTTATTAGAGTTAGAGCTCCAAAATTTGATTGGGCTAAATGGGTTTGGAACAAATGGTTACCGAAGAAAATTTCTATGTGTATGTGGAAGGCTACTTTTGAGTGCCTAAGTGTTGATGAAAAGGTGAGAAGGGTGGGGGTTTCACTTGCTTCAGCGTGTAATTGTTGTGAGATGAGACAATCAGAAGATTTGGAGCATGTGTTAAATAAGGGAGACCTTGCTTCTGAAGTTTGGAGAAAGGTTTCGGTGGAGGTAGGTATTCCTTTCCTTAGGCAACAAAGTTGGAAAGAAAGAGTCCAAATATGGTTTAATAGGACTTCTAGGTTCTCTTAACTGGGTTCATTGATGGGTTTGATTCCTTGTTTAGTAGTTTGGAGGCTATGAAGAAGGAGATGTGTGGTTAGAATGGGAGGAAAATTAGAGAGTAGTACTGATGTGTGGCTTTCCATTAAGTAATGGGTGGGGGTTTTGAGTAGGAACATGACAGAAATGGTTCAGTTAAAGGATGCTGATTTTTGGGTATTGCAGAATCTGGAAGTGCAACTTGTGAATAAAAGAATTAAAACTATGAAGAATTAAAACTATGTAAAATGTGAGATGGCTAAAACCGAGGTAAGGAAGGTTGAAACTAAATTTGGATGGGAGTAGCTTGGGGAATCCAGGGCCGGCGGGTGGTGGTGGTATCCTTAGAGACCATACAGGTTCTTTTGTGATTGGTTTTTCAAAATATTTTGGTTCTTGTTCAAATAATGAAGCTGAATTGAGAGCTGTGTTGGAGGGAATAAAGATTTGCAAATATTTGGGACATACCTGTATCGATATTGAATGTGATTCGAATATTGTAGTTAATTGGATAAGAGCGAAGAAGTGCTCCTTGTGATATTTGTGGGATTTTTGGGAGCAGTTTATTGGTTTATTGGAGGGAGTAGATTTCTCGATAAATCATTGGTGTAGAGAAGGGAACAAAGTGGCAGATGCCTTGGCTCGACAAGGTGCTATGGGGAGGAATAATTTGTTTACAAATAGTAGTCAACTCCCTAGAGTTAATAATGGTTTGTATAAATTGGAGAAAATGAGTACGGCTTATATGAGGTATGTTTAACTAATTTCTTTTTGGTTTTAACTTATACTTTTTGTTGTTTATCTTTTGTTTTGTTTTGTTGCGTGAGGTTTGTTTTGTAGGTCCTGTTTTGTTTTGTTTTGATTGGACTTGTAACCCGATTTTTGGCTGGATGTGGGTGTTGTTCTTTGGGAGGTTTTTAACGTGTTGTCTTTCGTTATCTCCCATTGATTGTCTTGTAACCACGGTATTCCTCCGCCAAAAGTGAGAGGTTATCAATAAATAGATGGAGGTGTCGCCCTTCTTATTATTTAAAAAAAAAAAAAAAAAACTAGTTTTGGCAGCAATAATTTCACGCCCACAGTGAGACAAAAAGAAGTCTTGTTGACACAAGATCATAACAATCTTGTATAGTTCCAATTTTACTATGAGAAGAACAATTTCCTCTTGTCAATTCAATTGTGACAACTTAGTGACTCATTGCATGAAATAATGGTTCTAATATAATAATTTTTAACTTTTCAAAAGAAAGGGAAGACAATGTTTGGAGACGTTTTGTAGCAGAAGGAGAATTTTTTAGCATAAGAAATCAAGCATCACCTCCTTTTGCCACATCATCGAAAGAGAAAAGAAATTCAAACACTTCTACAACAAGATTGAAGCTTGAAAATCGCTTCAAGACAAGATGAGAAGTCTAAAAGATGCATGTTAATAACATGGATGTTAATGAACATCATTCCTTGGCATACGAAGAAGAATTAAGAAAGTTCAAAAAATTGATGATCAATGCAAATAGATAATGAAAGAAGTACATGATCAATCGTCAATGGGCTAGTAATTCTTTAGGCTTATAGACCCTCCATTCACTAAGTAGGTGATGGAGGTTCCCTTAACTTTAAAGTTCAAGATGCCAAATATTGGTAAGTAAGACAATACCTCAAATCTAGTAGATCATCTAGATACGTTCAAAATGCTCTAAATGCAATTATGGGGATCATCGAATGTTGTTATGTGAAAAGTCGTCATAACAACGTTGAGGTCTACACATAATAACGTTGAGGGACATAACCCCTTAAAAGTTATGTAACTTTGTAAATAATTAAAAGCTCTTAACATTGAATGCCAAAAAAGGTGTCTTACTTATAAAGAATTTTTATGAAAGGTAAAGGGTATGACACATTTTATATACTGTTGTCATATTCACTCTTATTTCTTTGATCTTTGATAAAACATTCGAGAGATTTCTCAAAGCATACACTGAATCTTCCAAGATCTTTAACATTTCTTTTCAAAAATCGTGATTTCAGATCATTTCAATGAGTTTTAACGATAACAAATATAAGCCTCTCTTGATATTTGACAAAAGACAATCGTAAGGAGGGGTGTAAGGGGGTATTAAGTTCTTACAAATATGATTTTGTGAATTAGTTTGAATTAAAATTGAATCGATCACTGAATAAAAAATTTGAATTATTTTAATCATTTGGTATCTAGTATCTAAATATGTGTTATTTTTCAAATTTAACATACTTAAAACTTAGGAGCATAAATATTTAATTTAACAAAAAGTAATATTTTATTGTCATATAATTAATAATTACAAATACAAATTATATAATTTATGGTTGTACAAAAATAAAATTCATTATTTTAATCACTTGGGTAATGAGTTTTTTGTCTTTCCTATTTTAGATGAGGGACAAAACTGAGAAAGAGAACTTTGAACACGAATATTGAAGGAATTTTAAGAAAATTCAAAGTTATCATCAAAGACTTTGATGTCTAACTAGTTTATTTATTCAATGAACCAATTTAGACACAACCTTTATTTAGAGGTTCGTTTTGAAATCTCAATAGTAATATGTGTCTTTTAGGGGACGCTTGTGATTGTATTTGAATTGGTTCACTAAATAAGTGAATTAGTTAGACATTAAAATCTTTGGTGACAATTCTGAATTTTTTTAAAATTCTTTTGACAGAATAAAACATTGAAACATGTTTGATTCAGATTTAGAGGTATCTTTTTCCAATTATATTTCTTATAAAAAATAAAAATGACAAAAAACTCAATACCCAAGTGATTAAAATTAAAATAATAATTTTTTTAATACAACAATAAAATGTATATATATATTTATTTATAATTATTAATTAAGTATATAATAAGGAAATATTATTTATGTTAATTAAAAACTTGAGCTTTTACAATTATTCATTAATTTCATCACATATTTATAAATTAAATATCAAAGAGTTAAAATAATTCAAATTTTAGACTCTTTGGCCTATTCAAATTTTATTCAAAACTAGTTAACAAAATCAGATTTGATTTCATTTTATAGCGCTTAACACATAACTTTACCAAATGCCTCTACTTAGCTGGTTACTTTATATATTTTTATTTACCGTACATGTGATATTATAATATGTACAAAATAGTGGATAAATAAAAAAAATAATATATATAAAAAGCAAGTGTGGGATATTTGTTTTTGAAAATAATTTTAAAATAAAGATTGATTAAAAACTGTCCAGTCTAATCTCAATTAGTAGCAGAGATTAATCTACAGTTAACTTTGATATAAATGTTAATTATTCAGGGTTGCGTCTACTCAATTGTCGTCTTCTCTTCCTGGGGCTCAGTGAGACACGCGCCGCGGTTCGGTTTCCTGCCACGCTCGCGTCGCAGTCCTCTGTGAAGCAGAGCTTAGAAGTTTAGAACAAGAACAACCTCGAGGGATGCCCCCGGGCAAACTTTCAATTTTCAAAGTCTCAAAACAATACTGTTTTTTGAAAACGAAAAAGCTTTTGCTTTCGGAGAACAATCGCAACGACCTCCATTTACCGAGTTTCTCTCTCTGTCTACAGCTCTCGCAATCCCATTTACTGCTCTCTGTACGGACGGACGCCATTGTCATTTGCTTCTGAAACTTGTGTAGAGAACGAGAGAGAGCGAGAGACAGAGGAAGATGAATGTGGTGGGGAGGCAGGCTGGGAGATCTGGCGCGACGGCGCACCACCAGCGTCAGTACTCCGACAATTTTCTGGAAGTGTCTTCCAATAGCCGGTGGCTTCAATCAGCTGGTCTTCATCACCTCCAGTCTTCTAGTGCCGCAATTCCTGCTCTGCAGGTGTCGATCACGCATAGATACTCTCTCTCTCTCTCTCTCTCTCTCTCTCTCTCTCTCTCTCTCTCTCTCTCTCTCTCTATTTTCGGCGTTTCTTTAATCCGTATGTTGAGCGCATTTCGTACTTACGTTGCTAATGTGTGAGTGTGTATCTGCGGGTGCGTTGTGTTGGTTGAATCATTGGCAGGATTTTGGGTTCTATGGCGGAGGAGTTCAGGGATCGAGATTGGGCAGGAATGGGCAGAGGAGCGGTAATGAGCTGTCGTCGGATTCTTCGACGCTGCCGGTTTGTTCTCGGTCGTCGAGTACGAGGAAGATCGACGACGATGTGTCGCCCAAAGAATTCAGCCCTGGGCTGCTGGATCTGCATTCTCTGGATACCGAGCTACTTTCAGAGGTCAGTTCTCATTTTTGTTAGTCGAAGTAGAAGCAATTTTTTTTGTTTTGAAGTTTCAATGGATTTCTTGTAGTTTATTTATTTTTGTCGGCAGACATCTTCAAATTTAAAATGATAATTCACATAATCACATCTATTATCGAGTTTCATAGTTTTATCTTGTTAGGAGAGATATCAACAAACAACCACAAGCGGAATAATTATTCCCCCTATATGCAAGCAAATATAATGTTACATGCTGAAAATAATAGGAAAAATAATCAATCACATCAAGTCAAAAGAACACAAATAGTTTTTTACGTGGAAAACTTCCCCAGCGTGAGGAAGAAAAACCATGGAACCTAATTCAGTTAAAATCTTCACTATCAACCAAATAATGGGTACACCAAGTCTTCTTTAATCGCAATTAGAGGCTAAAAATATATCTCATCAAGATATCAACGATCTTGACAAATACAAAGAGAATTGGAGAGAATATACCAAAATTGCGGTTACTGTTCATGGACAAAAATCCTAACTCTTGAGCTCAAAATCTGATTTCCACCGTTCAGATTGTAGCTCCTTGAGTCGTGAACCTCTCCTCCAAATTTTAGATCGATCAAACCACAGACGAAGTGGGATTGGAGTCTTGATGAAATCTGTGCAGCATGAGAAAAATCACATTTTTCTCTCTTTCTTTTGAGAAGTGACAGCTCCTCCCTTCTCCCGTCTCTTTTTATAACTTCCTTTAGGTTATCACACTTAAGAGCTGAGCTTTGGGCTTTTAATAAAGCCCACTTGGGCTTTCCTCCACATGGAAGGAATTAATCTAACAAATCTCCCCTTTTCCAACTATGTGGAGGGAATCGCCATCCCGGCGATCGAACAACAAACTTTAAGCTTCTCCTTTGGTAGTGTCTTTGTTAACATATCAGAACCATTATCATCAGTGTGAACCTTCTCAAGTTCAAGTAACTTATCGTTCAATGCATCTCTGATCCAATGGTATTGTACATCAATGTGCTTCGATCTTGCATGGAAACTGAAATTTTTAGTAAGATGAATAGCACTCTGGTTATCACAAAGCAACACATACCTCTGCTGCTTGAAACCAAGTTCTCTCAAGAACTTCTTTGCCCATAGCAACTCTTTAGTCGCTTCTATTGCTGCAATGAACTCTGCCTTTGTTGTAGAAAGAGTAATACACTTCTGAAGTCTCGATCGCCAAACTATAGCCCCACCTGCAAAAGTTATCAAATAGCCCGAAGTAAACTTATGAGTATCCACATCCCTAGTCATATCTACATCTGTGTAACCAACTAACAATGATTGTCCGTTTCCCAAACCAAGTCTCAAACTAGAAGTGTCTCGAAAATACCTCATGATCCACTTCACTGCATTCTAGTGCTCTCTTCTCGGATTTGACAATAATCGGCTAACTACACCAACTGCATAGACTATATCTGGTCTTGTGCAAACCATTGCATACATCATACTTCCTACTGCTGAGGCGTAAGGAGCTCTTTCCATGTCTTCCTTTTCCTTATTTGTAGAAGGACATTCTTTTGTACTTAGTCTGAAGTGGGTAGCAAGAGGAGAGCTAACTACTTTAGCTTTGTCCATATTGAACCTCTAAAGCACTCTCTCAATGTATTCCTCATGTGACAAATTTGAGTTCTTGGCACTACTGTCACGACTGATTCTTATGCCAAGAATTTTCCTTGCTGACCCCCAATCCTTCATAGCAAATGACTTACTCAATTTCTTCTTCAACTGGTCAATTCTTGAAGCATTCTTGCCAACAATCAGCTGGTCATCCACATGAAGCAGTAAGAAAATAAAATCATCATCAGAGAATTTCTAAACAAGTACGCAGTGATCTGAAGTTGTCTTCTTGTAGCCTTGCTCTCCCATAACAGACTCAAACTTTTTATATCACCGTCTCGGCGCTTGTTTCAAACCATATAGGCTTTTCTTCAACTTGCACACATAATCCCCTTTCCCTTTCACTCTGAAACCCTCTGGCTGCTTCATATAAATCTTTTCCTCCAAATCACCATGAAGGAAGGCAGTTTTCACATCCATAAACTCAACTTCCAAGTAAAGACTAGTTGCTAAGCCGAGTACTGTACGGATCGATGACATCTTTACAATTGGAGAGAAGATCTCATCAAAGTCCATACCTTTTCTTTGACTGAACCCTTTTACAACCAGTCTAGATTTGTACCGTGGCTGTGAAGAGAACTTATTTGGCTTCTTCTTGTAAATCCACTTGTTCTCCAAAGCTCTTTTTCCTTTAGGTAGTTTCACTAACTCAAAGGTGTGGTTATCATCCGATGACTGCATCTTATCTTGCATGGCCTCAACCCACTCTGTCTTGTGTTCATCTTCCATGGCTTCTACAAAACACTGGGGTTCTCCCTCGTCAGTCAATAACACACACTATTCTACTGAATACCGAGTGGAAGGATGTCGGTCTCTGGCTGACCTCCTGGATGGAATCCCTGGTGGAATCTCTGGCACTGTCAACTGCTCATTAGTCTCAACATCTTCCAGAACTTGTAAGGGAACGTCCACATCACCTCTACCCTGGTGGTCATCCTGAACATCATTCTCAACCTGAGATGGGAAATTATTCAAAGGAATTGGATCCACATTTGTCAAACTGTCACCCTGCTGAGACATAGATTTCTCTGCCTTCTCAATATCCTGAATCGTCTGGTCTTCTACAAACACGACATCTCTGCTTTTCACAATTTTCTTCTCAACTGAATCATAAAGCTTGTATCCAAACTCATCTTGACCATAGCCAAGGAATATACACTGTCATGTTTTCTCATCAAGTTTGGACCTTTCATCTTTTGAAATATGCACAAATGCTTTGCACCAAAAAACACACAAGTGTTATAGGAAACATCCTTACCTGTCCAAACTCGGTTTGGCACATCAAACTGTAGAGGAACACAGGGTGTAAGATTCAATACATGAACAACAGTGCTCAATGCCTCCCCCCAAAAGGATTTTGGCAACCGGGCTTGTGAAAGCAAACATCTCACTCTCTTAACCAGTGTTCTGTTCGTCCTTTCCGCTATGCCATTCAATTGAGGAGTTTTTGGAGGAGTCTTTTGATGCCGAATGCCCTGTTGTCTGCAATACTCATCAAATGGACCAAAATACTCTCTACCGTTATCAGTCCGAATGCACTTCAACTTCTTCCCAGTCTGTCTCTCAACTAGGGCTTGAAATTGCTTGAACTCAGCCAACACTTGGTCTTTTGACTTCAAGGTATATACCCACAACTTCCTTGAATGATCACCTATGAAGGTCACAAAGTATCTGGAGCCACCAAGTGTTCTCGTCTTCATAGGGCCACACACATCCGAATGTACCAAATCCAGTATCTCTGACTTTCTCGAATGAGGGGAATTCTTGAAGGAAACTATGCTTTGTTTCCCTGACAAACAATGAGTACACCTTTTCAGAAGTGTACTTTTTAGTCCACATAGTAGACTTTTCTTCCCCAGTAGAGCTAATCTTTTCTCACTCATGTGAGCCAGTCTCTTGTGCCACAATTCTATTGTACCATTATCCTCCATCGCATTAACTATGTCATTGGAGATCTTTGCTTGCTGAACGTACAATGCAGAGTGCTTCATGCCTCGAGCCACAACCATAGCACCCTTGATGAGCTTCCACTGGCCATCATTGAAAGTGCTGCAGTACCCTTTGTCATCAAGTTTACCTGTTGAAATCAAATTTAAATGAATGTCAGGAATATGCTTCACATCTCTAAGAACTAAACTCGTGCCATTATTTGTCTTCAGATACACATCCCCAATTCTAATGACTTTAACCAAGCCATCATTTCCCATCTTTACTGTTCCAAAGTCACCAGATCTATAGGATGTAAAGAAATTCTTCCGAGATGTAGCATGAATGGAGGCACCGCTGTCAATCACCCAACTGGTCTCATGGTATGTAACATTTATCATCTCATCATCATAAACAATGAGGAATTCTGCAGGAGTGGTGGTAGCAACTCTATCATCACCATCTTTGTCATCTCCATTCTTCGTTCCCTTCCCTTTCTCATTCTTGTTTTCTTTCTTCAATTGACTGCAATATTTCTTGATGTGTCCCATTTTCTCGCAATGATGACACTCAACATTTGCAAGCTTGTTGGACTTGCTTGTGCTGTTATCTCTGTTCTTCGGACCTCTGCTCTTACTTCTTCTCCTCTTTTCTGTAACCAAGATCTCTGATTATGAAGAAGATCTCTGTGTTTTTCTTCTCATCTCTTCATTTAGCAAATAGCTCTTGGCCATATCCATTGTGATTACACCTTATGGAGCGGAGTTAGTCAGTGAAGTTCTGAGCGTTTCCCACGAGTTCGGTAATGAACCAAGCAACCATAACCCTTGTATCTCATCATCAAACTTAATACTCATCCTAGCCAACTGATTAATAATTCCTTGAGTCTCATCCCGGTACCTCAAAGCCATCATTTGTTTAATCAGAAACAACTTATTATTTTCAGTCTTTCTAGCATATAACTGTTCAAGCTTACTCCATAGAGAACGCGCATTTGTCTCTCCACTAAAATGGTTCAAAACATTATCATCTATTCACTGCCTGATATACCCACATACCTGTCGATGTAACAAAGTCCATTCCACATTTGACTTTTTTACTGATTTTTCAGCACTAAACACCGATAGGTAATAATCTTTCACGTAAAGAAGATCCTCCATTTTTTCTTTCCATATGTGATAATTTGAACCATTGAGATTAATCATTCTACTTGTATTTGCTTCCATAACTCAAACTGCTAATCTGACAATTTGTCAACTGGGCTTTGATACCACTTTGTTGGGAGAGATACCAACAAACAACCACAGCGGAATAATTCTTCTCCCTATATGCAAGCAAATATAGTGTTTCTTTACTTTTATACGTGCTGAAAGTAATAGGAAAAATAATCAATCACACCAAGTTACAAGAACACAAGCAATTTTTTATGTGGAAAACTTCCCCAGTGTGAGGAAGAAAAACCACGGGACCTAATCCAGTTAAAACCTCCACTATCAACCAAATAATGGGTACACCAAGTCTTCTCTAATCGCAATTAGAGGTTACAAATATATCTCATCAAGATATCAATAATTTTGGCAAATACAAAGAGAATTTGAGAGTATACCAAAATCGCGGTTATTGTTCACGGGCAAAAGTCCCAACTCCCGAGCTCAAAATTTGATCTCCACCATTCAGATTGTAACTCCTTGAGTCGTGAACCTCTTCTCCAAATTTCAGCTTGATCGAATCACAGACGAAGTGGGATCGGAGTCTTGATGAAACCTGGGTAGCATGAGAAAAATCACGTTTTTCTTTCTTTCTTTTGAGAAGTGATGGCTCCTCTCTTCTCCTCTCCCTTTTTATAACTTCCTTTAGGTTATCACACTAAAGTGTTGAGCTTTGGGCTTTTAATAAAGCCCACTTGGGCTTTCCTCCACATGGAAGGAAATAAGCCAACACATCTAAATTTAGATACGCTTTCTGATAACTTAGCTCATATTTCTGTTTTTGTTTTTTTGTTTTTGTTTTTGCTTTTTTGATTTTTAATTTTTAAAAAATATATGATAGACTTTAGAAAACAGAAATAGACACAAGTACACAAGAAAGAGTATAAAAAAAAATTTGATTTTGATAGACTCTGTTTTGCAACGTCAACATCCTGTTTCACTGGTTCTGGAGGTTTTGTTTCTTTACTCAATTACTTTCATGTGTTTGGGTGCTTGGAATTTGAGCTTTCAAATCATAATTGAAAAATTGAGGCCTAAGTACCCAATCCAAAATATGGTTGATGTATACATCCATACATTTTGAAATGGAATTTAATTCCAGAATCCAATGATCCCAACTTCACAAAAGGCAATATCATAGGAAACTAGAGGCCAAACAATCACAATTCTGATCATTCAATTCTGTGCAGTCAGAGGCTGCTCAATGATCTTGCATTCCTAAGTTCAAATCCTATCACGTAGATCTTTGAATGTTCCCCGAGTCAAAGATGCCGATTTATTCTCTAGGCCTTTTGTACTCTCAACTATTTATTTATCTTTTTTAAGTGGTGAAGGGTACCATTAATTTAAATTATACAGCTTAAGAGCTTTTTGCCGATTCAGGTTATGTACAAAAATGGCAAATTCTGCTCCATAATCTAGGATCCTTGTTGACAATCCTTAGGAGATTAGAAATGGTCAGCGTTTCTAGCTTTCCTCACCATACATTTCAATTTATAATGTGTGATATATTTCATCAATTTTAAAATAATCTAAGAGAATCGAAACAACCTACCTCAGCCTCTGCCCTAGAAATTTGTAACTCAAACTTGCGTACCTTTATTCAGCCTTGAAAAAAATTGATATTCTCATACTACGAAGGGAAAATTTTAAGAGCCTTGCTTGTCTTTAGTGTTGCATAACTTGTTCCGCTGATTTTGTTTGTGAACTGTTGTCAGATGCCTGTTTCTGGTGCATATCGTGTGTTGTCATTTCATCAGCCTGGTCGTGGTAAAAGCTTTGATGACTCTGATCCACATCTCTTTACCAACAAACTAACCAACAAAGCCCGCGGTTTGCCAGAGAATATCCTTCTTAAAAGTTTTTCAGCAGATAAAGAGAAGGCTAGTAATGTTGCTAAGATCAAAGTTGTGGTATGTCTCCTCACTGCTGGAATAATTTTTGTTTTTTTACTGCATTATTCTGGATTTTATTTCCTTGGACAAATTATGACATCAATCAAACATGGCTGGAAGTGGTTTATGAAACTTCTAGTGGCAAAGCCTAGAAAAAAATTGTGCTCTGTTTCCTATGAAAGGGTTTGTCACTTTCACATACTAATAAAGCGCAACTGCGCAAGCAATTATTTTAATGCAGGTGCGTAAGAGACCACTAAACAAAAGGGAAATAGCTAAAAAAGAGGAAGACATTATAACCATAGAGCCAAATATTAATTCTCTCACAGTTCATGAAACAAAACTCAAGGTGAGGAATTTTCTGAATATTGATTGCTATGGATGCTAACATTCTGCTTGGATATAGCCTTATGTTCTGTGTTTTCATGCTTTTATCAGAGGGAAAGCTAGATGTTCAGTAATTTATTTTTTCCCTCAATATCATATGGTATTTTTGTTTCAGTTGTTTCCATTGAGTTTATAACCTTGCTGTTACTTCTAGTCGTTTCCATGTTCTCATTGTCATTACAATTGAAATATCATAAAAATTTGTTATCATTTAATGGAAATATTATAATTTTTTTTTTCTCATTCCCATTTATGTTGAGGCAAAACATGTGTGTCAGCGTCTTGTGGAAGATATTCTTTTTTCTAAGCTTTATCAACTTCTATTGATTGTGGCTTTGGTAAATGTTCCTATAGTAAGCGCTAAGTTGAGTTGCAAATAAAGAAAATAAGTGACCCTGGTAAGTACCCCTTCAATGGATTGATGGTAGTTTGCTCATTTCCCAACACATTTGTGTTGGCCAAGGTGAGGCAGCAATCGGCTTGCATTGTGAAGGCTTGAGGCATGGGTCAAGTTACAATACAAACATGGCCCTTAGGCTGCTATAATATAAGGGGGCATTTGGATTGTGGAATTAAATATATTCAGAATGACATTTCTGGGAGTCTCATTCCTAAGTATGCGATACTTGCCAAATAGGAATGTCTTTGTTTGGTTTGCACCGTCAGATTTCTAGGAATGGTCATAGGTTGTCCATGTCAACATTTGGTTCGATGTGGGAATCATGGCATGCATTTTAAGAAGATGACGTTTACCTTTGACATATGTATAAACAATATATGAAGAATAATTATATTTTCAACACAAAAAATTTTTGTAGATATGTAACTAATTGAATCGATGTCTTCAAACTTTCAATAAATCATAAATTAATAAAATTCAACATTTCATAATCCAATGCACCAAAGTAATTGGCAGCAATATGATTCCAAATCCTAACCATTATATTATATTATTATGACATAATAATATTGCTTTCATTTTTATTTGTAATACATTATTTTGAGTATAATTATAATACTATATTATGGGGGCATTGATGTCCAACAATCCAAAGTAGTGATGTCAAATTGGTCCTATAATTAGGATTCCCATGGGGGAGGGTGGGATGAGATTTGTTTTGGTTACTGGGTTAGGCTAGGCTAGGTTAAGCTTGTTTTGGTGGCTTGGCTATGTTAGGCTAGGCTAAGCATCTGCAACAAATGTATGGGTAGGACTTGCCAAGAGGGAGGGCCTTAGCTACAACACTTGGCTAGCATTGCAAAGTGTCATGGGCTGAAAACTTCACACCTTGTGAAGGGTCATGCAACACTAGTTAAAGCACTCTTGCTTAACTAGTTAGCCAAAGTATATTGCGGTTAAACACAAGAACACATTTTTAACATGTAAAGTAAGCGAAAGCAGTAAGCAAATGAGAATCACGAGGTAAACATCAAAGCAATCCAATTCATTAACACCTCCATAGGCAATGTGTGTTTAGTGAGGGAGACAAGTAGGTTAAACACATTTACAAATGCTATTGACTTTTACAATGATTGATGAACACTCACCCTTCCCTAAAGAGCTTTAAATGTTGTTTTAGCTCTAACTCTAGGAAACATCAAATTGACCAAGGAAACATACTCAAAGCATAAAACTATACTACTATTTACATGATGGTTACCAATCCCATATACACAAAAGCAAGTGATCACAAGCCAAGCATAATGCCCTAAACATGTTTGGATCGTTACATTCTCCTGCACTTACGTGGTTGACATCTTCATAGGCCTTCACACTAAGTACTCTTCAACTTTGTCCACAAATGATAGTCTACGTCTTCTGCTGACATCTAGTTGATTTCTTCATCTCCACGGTCTTTCTAGCTCACTAAGAACTCGTGTTGCGTCTTCCTTGATGATTTGAATTCTTTGCCTACGAGGATTACTTCAATTTCTCTTTTGTCAGGTTGTGCTATCTTCAATGGTGCTTTGGTTGACTAACTTTTGCTTGGATCTTTAGTGTTGGCATTGGATGGCTTGAGGCAACTGACATGAAACACCAGATGCACTTCCATCCAAGCCGGCGGATCAACCTAGTAAGAGGTCTTCTCGGTTTTAGCCAAGATGGGGGCTGGTCCTTCATATTTATGAAGTAGTCTCCTAGGTCGCTTGGAGTGACTTGATCTTTTCTAGATGGAGCTTAACAAGCACTAAGTCACCTATGTTAAGTGCAACAGTCTTCATTCCCCCCTCATCTTCCACTTCTTTATCTGTTTGGAATTTTTTTATAGGTAAGCATAGGCAATCTCTGTATTTTGTATCCATTCTTTGATGAAGATGTATGCTTTTAGACTCTTTCCTCTGTATAACTCATCTACGATTCTACTATGTGAGGTAACAATGGTTGTTGGCTTGTAACAAGTTCAAAAGGACTTTTGTGAGTTGTTGAACTCTTTTGGGCATTGAAACATAACTATGCCATGTCTGCATCCAATTCTTCAAATTGGCGGTGGCGAAATGGTGCAAGTACTCCTATAGTAGACCGTTGAATCTCTTTATCTATCCAACTGTCTATGGGTGGTAGTTTGAAGAGGTGTCAAGTTGTAATCGAGGAATCTAAAATGTTCTTTACGGAAGTTTCTTGTGAATCTTGAGTCTTGATCATTGACATTGTTTTGGGGAACACCCCAATAGTTCATGATATGCTTGAAGAACAATTGTGTTGTCTCCTCAATACTTTGGTGCGGTATGAAAGCATCTGTTAAAGCTTGATAAACATTTGTTGCTCCATGACCTAATAGCTTAATATTTTAGGTAAAGTGCTAATCTAACATGGCATTAGAGCATGATCTGAGACCTAAACACTAATTGTCACAACCACCATGAAGAGCCAAGCCTAAAACCCTAAATCCACCGCATGTCTACCATTATAAAAGAATTTCTAGCAACATATAGCCCTAAAAAACAGCCAATAGTTGCCGGAAGTCAGAGTAGTTTCCGAAAATTTCCTAGGTGACACTACTAGTTTAGGAACACAAAATCTATAGTTGATTTTTCATAAACAACACCATAATCACCCACAAACACTGCCAATTCCCCCCCCCCACCCAATTGAAATTCCATCTCTAGACATTTCCCTCATAGTGCCATGGCTTACACTACATGTGAACTTGTTTGGTTGAAAAACATGTTAGAAGAATTATGTTTTCCACATTCTCAATCTGTGGAGCTAATGTGTGATTATTAAGTTGCCATTCATATTGCTTCCAACTTGGTCTTCTATGAGCAGACAAAACACATTGAAGTTGATTGCCACTTTGTTTGGGGGAAACATGTGCACAAGCTTATTACCACTACTTGTGAAGTTTGATATGTAGCTTGTTGATTTATTTACTTCAAGGTGCTCGTGTCAAATTAATACAAGTTAAGAGCATATAATATATATACCTCAGCTTGAGGGGGAGTGTTGATGGTTATCTTAGTCATTTAGCATTATTAGTGTGTTAATGTTATGTTGATAAGTGAGTTAGTAAGGGTATTTTGGTCATTGGTACTTTCTTTCACATATATTATAAATGGAGGGAGAGACCTATCGTTGTGATTAGGTCTTCCATTTTGCTTAATTATTCAACACGGTATCAGAGTTAGTTACCAGAGGATCTTGGGTTCTAGTCTCATTGTCCGTGTTTTTTATGTGGTGTTTAAAAAATTATTGTATTCCCTGTCATGGGTGTTATATATCATATGCTTATCTCTCCATGGTTGTCAGGTTGCACGTGTAGGGGAGTGTTAAAGCTTGATATATATTGTTGACTCATCACCTAATAGCTTAAGCGTTTAGATAAAGTGGTAATTTAACAGTATCATACTTCAAAAATCTGTCCATAACCACAAGTATAGACCCTACTTCTCCCACTTTGGGTAGTTTTGTGATGAAGTTAAGTGATACATTTTCCCACAGTCTTTTTGGTACTTGTAGAGGTTCTAACAACCTTGTGATCGTCTTTTGTTCCACCTTGTCTTGTTGGCAGGTGAGACAAGTTTAGGTATATTTGACCACCTCATCACTCATGTGTGGTTAATGCCACCTTGGATAACCTTTTGACATGGTGTCATTACACTCTCAGGAATGTCTTTCTCAGATCACCAGCTTAAGCCAAGAAGAGCCTGTTACCATGTCATTAGCACTGACTAGAAGTGGCATACTTTGTGCTCCATCTTGTCGTGGTAACCTTACTTACTGTCAAGTGTGTTACCATTTGAAAGACTGTAAGATCGGCCTTCCTGCTCAGTGCATTCGTGACTTGGTTCATTTGCCCAGCCTTGTGCTCAAATAAGAAATCAAACTTCGCTAGGAATTTTTGCCAACGAACCTACTTGGTTGATAACTTTGGTTGTGTAAAAAAGTGACTGACAACCAAGTTAATTGTTTTCAGTACAAACTTTGAACCAAGTAGGTAATGCCTCCACACGTGAAGGCAATGTATCACTGCTAGTATCTCCTTCTTTTGAGCTGTGTACTTTCACTTCGCTTCATTAAGCACACATAATAGGATGATTGTCCTGTAACAAAACTACACCAAGGGCATAGTCTGATACATCTGTTTGTACCTCAAAGGGCTTCATAATGTTTGGAATAGCAAGTATTGGATCTTGCATCATAGCATCCTTCAAGCTGTCAAAGATTCCTTGGCACTTTGCCATCCATTCCACCTATGACCCTTTTTAAGAAGTTTTGGTAATGGGTTACTTCTTAAGTACCCCTCTACAAGCTTGCGATAATAGTTGGTTAGTCTAAGAAAGGAATGGAGTTCCTTCACAATTGTTAGGACCTTCTAATCTTGAATATATCTTACCTTCTTTGTATCCATCTAGATACGATCTTGCTCGATCAAATGACCAAGGAATTGATACCCCTCTGAGCGAAAGAACACTTCTCTTTCTTCATATAAAAGTTGTCCTCCTTTAGCTTGTTGAACACTTTTCTTAGATGCTCTTTATGTTCCTCCAAAGTGGATTTGTAGACAATGTCATGCAAGTATACCACGACAAACTTGTCGAGGTACTCATGAAAATACTTGGTTCATCAATGTTTAGAATGTCACTAACCCATTTGTCAACCCACGGGCATTACCAAGAATTCATATGCCTTGTATCGTGTCACATGAGTAGTCTTCAACTCATCACCATCTGCTATTCTCAGTTGAGAGTAGCTTGACAGCAAGTCAAGTTTGGTGAAGTACTTGACATGACTTAGCTGCTCTAACAAATCAACAATCACTGGAATAGGATACTTGTTGCACACATTCACCCTGTCGTGCATGCGGTAGACCACACCCATCTGCATGTTTCTATTATGTTTTCTCTAAAACAACACTAGTGCTTCGAATGGTACTTTGGAAGGACATATATAGCTGCTTCCAATAACTTATCAAGTTGCTTCCTCAACTTTACTTACTCTGGAGGCATCATTTGGTATGGCCTTTTGTAGGTGGCCTCACTCATGGTAACAACTCAATCTTATGCACTACACCCCGTTGTAGAGGCGAGTTGGGAGGTAGCTTTTTGTGATAACAACTTTATATTCATCCAACACACCTTGAAGATGGTAGTAGGCACTTGCTCTTGGCCTACCTCTTCATTTACCACCAACATGCCAAGATATAGCTATTCACCCCTTGTTAAATCCTTCTAAAGCTGCATGGCTAAAAGGAACTTGTCATCGTTCCCTTTCTTCACAATGGATTGCACCATGCAAGGGTAGTCTCCCATTAGACAAAGGGAACCGGCAAATGACATTAGTATCGCCTTTATTCGCATGCCCCACCACTATCCAAGCTTCACAGTTGCTTGCTTGGCCACTTTTAGGACAAGTTGAGTTATGGACTTAACTGCTTTCATGCGTCCCGAGTCCTTCTCTAAGTTCAAGTTGAGTTTATGCTTTTGCCTATATGACAAAGTTATGGGTAGTCTAGATTTCCACTATAGCATTGGCGCTCTTCCCATTAGATCTACAAACATTAACCCTTTGGCTTGGGTGACTTTTGGTTCTTGCTACTGTCTCTCCAATGCGTTGAGTAATCGCATTGCACCCATTCTCGAGGTTTCTCCTCATCCTTATCACCTTTTTGTGACTCTGCGATGAAAGCTTGTAGGGCATTGAGTGATGATCAGTGAGGGCAATTGGCAACCTCCTCAACATAAGAAGCATCATTGTATGTATTGAAAGACTAAGACAATGGAGTTTCTTTTGAAGTTGATGCCTTGGTGTCTGCCTCCCCACTTTTGGGTTCGCTCTCCTTAAAATATTTTTCATTGTTTTCACCCATGACACTCTCTTTGGACACTATGGAACTCTCTCCAGAGTAGTCAGTCAAGAGTCCACTGTAGCATGTGCAATTGGCAAGTGTTGGACTCTCTGTTGATGAAGTTTTGCCCTTGCCATGGTTGTTTCAACCCCTTAAGAAAATGGAACAACTTATCTTTCTCTAACACATCCTAGATATCCAACATCAAAGTAGCGAATTGTTTCACATACTCCCTAATTGCACTACTGTGCTTAAGGTCTCATAGTTTACACCAAGCATTATACTCAACATTCTTAGCAAAGAATTTGGTCTTGAGCTCTCTCTTCAAGTTTGCTCAACAATCAACTGTACATAGATCATTTTGTATCTCATCATACATGGTACGCCACCACAACTTAGCGTAACCACTCAATATGGTCAGAAAGTTTGTCCATCTCCGTGGCCACATTGTTGGCCCTATTAGCCTGCGGCTTTAGCGCCTCAATTTTGTCAGTATTGGTTGACATGGTCTTTTGCCGCTATTGAACACAATCCCACAAAACGAAGGCAACCAAATTCATGAAACAATTAACCAAGCTCTAATACCAATGTCATGGATTGAAGATTTCACACCTTGTGAAGGCCTGTGAGACACTAGCTAAAACACTCTCGTTTGACAAGTCAACAAAAGTTTACCATGGTTAACCACAAAACACATTCTCAACATGCAAAGTAAGCAGAAGCAATAAACAATAATCTAAGCAAATGAGAACCACGTGATGAACATTGAAGCAACATATTCATTAACAACACCTTCATAGGCAATATCTACTTAGCAAGGGAGCAAGTAGGCTAAACACATTTATAAATGATTGTGAGTTTTACAATGATTAATGAACACTCACCCTTCCCTAAAGGAGCATTATATGCTATTTTAGCTCTCACACTAGGAAACATTAAATTGACTAAGGAGTCATATTCCCACTTTATACTAAGGCATAAACATACTCAAAGCATAAAATTTATTCTACTATTTACATGATGGTTATCCATCCCAAGTACACAAGGCAAGCAGTCACAGGCAAACATAATGCCTTGAACAAGCTTGGCTCTTGACATGAAGGCTTGAGGTATGGGTCAAGTCATAGTAAACTGTGGCACTTAGGATTCTATAATTTAATGGTGCATTTGTTTTGGTGGCTAGGTGGCTTGGCTATGTTAGGCCATGGGGCGGTAGTTTCTCAAGGCCACAAGGAATCATCCTTGCCTTAATCTGCCTTAAATGTGATGGAGTCACGCCTATGTGGTGACAATACTATACCAAGTCCTGTCTAGTCAACACTTATCCTCATCCATTGAGATACTCCAATGTACTAGTCAATGGTCAAGTCTTACAACACGACAACCTTGTCCTGATTAAAATTACCACAGGAACCATGATTCAAACAATAAGGGTGTTAAACTCACATCCGACTAGCACTATGAGCAATTCTTGTCCCCTCGCAGCACAGTCATCGTGCCATAGTACTAATCACTTATAATCCACTAGCCGAAGCTAAGGGAAGTGACTATACAACTCAAGTTTGACATACAAAGGATCAACACCCTCGATAGTCCAAATAGGGTTGAGACGACACTGCAAGAGTATACCCAAGGGTGCTGAGTTGAGTCAACATGAGTGTACCTCACAACCTCCGGGTTGAGACTACTGTGCGACTTCATTCCCCAATGAGTCATCCACTGGCTTCCAATCTCACATGGAAGTTTTAGACATCCCGATGCAAGTTCTGCAGCCATGGAGAAATTAGAAGAAAGGAAGGGGAAAGGAGGATAGAGGAGAAACTGGGGGGGATTGTGTGACTTTATTCTCCGACGATTAACTTACAACATGGATTTCACACACTATTTATAAGAAAGCATAAACACTTAGAACTACACACATAACCCAAAAATTACATGAATTACAAAAAAACCTGTAATTTAGACAAATACAACAAACAAGCCCCTAGATACATATAATACTCTACTAATTATGCTAAACACATAATGATCTACTAACTTAACCCAACAATTCCTTAACCATACTCTTTTTAATTATTCTTTAGCAAGGATCTTTCCAAGGTCTTGCTTCTTGTCCTACATCAACTCTCCCCTTGTTAGAAAAAATTCGGCCTCGGATTTTGAAATGTTGGAGGATCAAAAGCGAGAAGCAAACTTGGACTCTTCGGAAGTTAGAACTTGAATGAGACAAGAAACCACGTTCCATTGGCAGCACCATAGACTTGACTTGAGAATTAGCATCAATGAACTCATCGGGGCTGGCAAACTCAACAATAGGAATGTTTGAAGGACTTTGGATGTCCTCATACACATTGATTGCCTTCTTTGTAGTGTCTTGAAGTTGAGTAACTTTGACATGATCAATAATTTCAGATTCTTTGTCCTGGTTGGTTGGTAGAGCAGGCTTCAAGATGATTTTTTTTTCCATTATAGTGGAAGACGTGTGCCCTCATGTCCGTGAGTCACACCCAAATCATCAAACCAAGGATAACGAAGGCGTACATGGCCAATCTTCATAGGTAGGTATCACACCGAACATTAGCAAAATATTCACCTATTTGGATAGGGATCAAACATCTCTCGCAAACATGTATACTAATCAACCCAAGATATCACATAAGGCTCTGGGTGAGGTTCCAGATGAAGCTGCATTTGAGTGACTCCACTTATGGAAACCACATTCATTGGACATTTTCCATTAATGATAATTTTGCAAAACTTTTCTCCACACTTGAGAAAGGTGTTGAAAAGCTTGAAATTGTGCCCAAAGTATGATAAATGACATTCCTTTGTCCAATAATTTGTCACCATATTGCTGGATTTATACTTAAATATACTTTTAACTATTAATCACCAAGAGCCCTTTACACAATCCACAATTCTCAATCTAATCATGCAAACCACAAACTTCACCCTCAATTATTTAAGAACAATCTTCAAGTCACCTCTAATCTTGAGTATCACGCAGAAATGAAACAAATTCACTAGCAGAAACCACAAATTTAGCAATAAACCTGATTTTTGATGCTGGCAGCTGCAATTTCTTGCTCCTTGTAGCAATTTATAGCGCTTACTTGCAATATATTATGTCCACAATCAAATATCTCCTTGCAGGTCAAAATATTGTGGTTAAAACCCAAAATCTTGTGGCTGAAGCAATTTTTCTCGAGACTGGAAATAGCAGAACACTATGGAAGTTTCCCAGTCACAGGTTGCCGGTGTGTGGTGTGTGTGTGCCACCGGTGAGGCACCACTGGCGATGAAACTTTCATTGAGGGAAGATCAAGGGATGAGGAGTTTAGTAGTGGTGGCACTGTGTTAAGAAAATCACCGGCCGACGGCTGGAATTCCTTTGGCCGGTGCGTGAGGATGCTCAGGTGATAGGAAGGCGATAAAATTGTAGGGGAAGGGGCGTTGGGGTGTACTGTGTTTGATGGTGTGGGTGGTGTTGCAGGATGATTGCTGGAGAATGGTGTTCGAACAAATGGGGGCACGGCTGGAATTTCTGAAGAAGTGCAGAAACTGCAGTACATTTTTTTTTTAACAGAAATTTCAGAACAGAGAAAAATCAGAGAGAGAATGATGGAAGGGAAGCAGAGAGAGAAGAAGACAAGAAGGAAGAATGAAGAAGAAGAAAGAAGATGGAAGATTGGAGGAAATGCTGGACAGAGACTGCTGCAAGTAGAGGAGACAGCTACAGAATTTAGAAATCAGAGAGTTGAGAGAATTATGGGAGAGAATTAAGAGAAGGAGAAGAGAAACAGAGAAGAAGAAGAGGGCAGAATGCTGCTGGGCGGCAGGGGATTATGGACAGATCAGGAGATCAAAACAGAGAAAAGGAAGAAGAAAAAGAGAAAGGAAGAAGAAGAAGAAGAAGAGAAGAGGAGAAGAATGAGGGAGAATGGGTGGACTGAAATGGAAGAATGGAAATCGTGTTTGGGCTCTGATACCAAATGATGCAGGGCCAGCATCAAGGTTCTGCAGCTGTGGAGAAATTAGAAGCAAGGGGAAGGGAGGAGAGAGGGGATACAATGGGGAAACTCATGTTCAATTCAATTCAAATTCATCAACTAACTTACAACATGGCTTTCACACAAGAAAGCCTAAACACAAAATTACACACATACCCCTAAAACTACATGAATTACAAACAAATCCATACTACACATAAATACTTCAAACAAGCCCCCAAATACATATAATACTCTACTAATTAAACTAAACACATAATAAACTACTAACTTAACCCGACAACTCCTTCACCCTACTCTTCTCGATTATTCTACATCAAGGATCTTCCCAAGGTCTTCCTTCTTGTCCTACATCACACCCCTCAAGGATGTTAAGAGTTCACCCCCAAGCTCTTCTCAGGGTGCTCACTTAGTACACGAGGATACCAAGGGAGGTAGGCCACTCACTTGGCATTCCCATAAAAGTAATTTCTCTAAAACATTCTTGTTCACATACGAGAAACCAACCAAGGGTCTAATGATCATACATCATATCTCGAGAACACCACCATGGGAACTATCTACTTCCACCACAACATCACAGTGATATTCATAGTAAGTCCTATGACATCTTCATAATCAAATCAATGTTAATCGAAGTTCATTCCATAACACATTTAGAAAGAACATTGTAACTGTCCAAGGTTGCCCAAGAAGACATTTGGCATGTGTCTCAGTTACAAGAATGTACATCTAGAAAGACACTTGGCCAAGCACCTTTAGCCTATGATTGGTGTAACAAATGTGTGGGGTAGGACCACCAAGAGAGAGGAGCCGGGGGGGGGGGGGGGCGCTTGGCCCATTCATAATGTATAAGGTTGGCCGGTCCCACGTTGGGCCAAGAGTAGCTAAGCAATTAAAGGATTCGACTGCACTTTATTTTTTTATTTTTGTTATATCAATCATTTGGAGGGTAATGATTAGCCCGTCCTTTGTACATGACAATGCAAACATGGAATAGGATAGCTATCATAGCTAGTCCAATCTAGTTCCTTAAAAAAACTAGTCGTCGAAACAAACACAGAGTCTTGTTTAGAAGACTCAGATTATTTTTTTGGCCTGAAATCTGACCAGTTGTTAGCTTACTTGAAGATTTGTGTTTATTTTCAGTAGCTTCTCATTCTTTTGTGTGATTTTTGTTTTCTGTCAAAATGGTGTCAGAATTTTGTAAAGTTTGATGATTCTACTTTGTAATTTTAAGATTAATTTCATTTTTTCCAGGATTTTATGGGGTTTCTGGAAAGGTGTTTAATTTTTTTGGAGTTTGGGGACCATTAAAAAGTCTTGTGAGGCCTCTGGCTGTCTTCATCACTTGATTCACAAAATTTAGTTTTCCTTCCATCCCTGCTTGTAGGAAATCCCAGATCTATGGGATTTTAATTTATTTTGCTTCTGGTCTGCATCTGCACTTTAAGCATGCCTAACGTTGTTAAGTTTTCTTCCCTGCACAGCATATGGATGATATCAAGATTGGTAATCAATATTTTTGGCATATATTGTGTGGATGAGGTCCCTTTGTTAATATTGTAGAAATACAATGTTTTGTGAATGATTAGTAGGAATTTTTTGTCCCCAACTAGCCATACTTGTTATATTGCTAAGATGTATTGATGCTTCACCATCACTGATAGTGGTGTCCTCAAGCAAAGACCTGAGTTAGTTTTGTTTTCTGCCTTAGTCATGTTAGAAGATGCAATTTTGACTTCATCTTCAACAAGTACAGCTTCATGTTTATGTACTTTCTCTTTGTTTGTGCTGTGTGTTCGTTGCATGTGATCGTGAAATGTTATTTCTCCAGTGTATAATTCATGACCTTCTGCAGGTTGACCTGACAGAATATGTTGAGAAACATGAATTTTTGTTTGATGCTGTACTGAATGAAGATGTTTCGAACGAAGAGGTGAGAACATGAGAGACTGCCGAAGCTTGGTTACTTCTTACAATTATATCTGAATTGATTTAATTTTCTCCTATTTATTTCCTTCATTTTCTGTTTTTTTTTTCTTTGTTCTGTAGGTCTACTCTGAGACAGTGGAGCCCATAGTTCCAATACTTTTTCATCGAACAAAAGCAACTTGCTTTGCTTATGGACAGACAGGCAAATAATTTGGGTCCTCTCTGCTATAAAAGTTTTGAATTGGCTGTTCTATAAAATTTGGCAGGATTGGAACATTAGTTGTTTCTGGAATTGTTACACATACTATGCATATGAATGGCGCATTCACTTTCTTGATCTTCTGTTGATTAAATGGAAGAATACTTAAAACCAACAGACAGATACACACTACTCCAAAGTGGTGTGATTTTGCACATTAAACTGGATATCATTTGAAGTGAAGAGTTAAGTGTAACAAATAAGAAGAAAAAGAAGTAGAACTGGTAGTCACAAATTATTGTCTCCTGTTAACATAGAGAATGGTATTTGTTAATCCTTGAATACTGGAATGCCTTGGGTTGTTCCCCTTTTAATGGTGTTCATAATCTCTTTTTTGAACAATCTTTTGTTTGCATCTGTCCAATATTCCTATAAGTTATGCCCAGGCCCTATCTTCTTATATATTAACCAAATTACATCAAATTTGTGTTTCCTTTTTCCATTCACTGTAATGTTGCATCCTACCAACTGTTTGCCCCATGCCTTTGCTTGTATGAACACACAGATTGACAGGACATTTTATATATAATCCAATTCACATGTTTGATAGTATTTGGTGTTTGGACATGGCTTGTAAGATGAGCACATCTTTGTCTGAATTTTTTGCTCGCACCTTAAGTAGCTTTTATTTTCTTTTTAGGTTTTCAATTGGATCTTAAATCCTGCTTCTTGTTCTTTTACTTATAATAGTTGCAGGTAAGCTTTTACTGATTGTTTTTTCTTGGTCAGGGAGCGGAAAGACTTATACTATGCAGCCATTGCCCCTCAAAGCATCCCAAGATATTTTAAGATTAATGCACCACACATACCACAACCAAGGCTTCCAACTGTTTGTCAGTTTCTTTGAGATATATGGGGGAAAACTTTTTGATCTCCTTAATGATCGGAGGTATGTTGTCTTAGATTAAAAAATCTGCAATCATGTTAGAAAAGTCTGCAAATATGCCAAATCCTTAAATTTGGAATATACTGCTCCAGAAAGCTTTGCATGAGGGAGGATGGGAAACAGCAGGTCTGCATTGTGGGTGTGCAAGAACACAGAGTTTCTACTGTTGAGACAATCAAGGAGTTGATTGAGAAAGGCAATGCTTCGAGAAGTACTGGTACAACTGGTGCAAATGAGGAATCCTCCCGGTCACATGCTATACTTCAGCTTGCAATAAAGAGATCTGTTGATGGCAGTGAGTTGAAGCCTCCTCGACTTGTTGGGAAGCTTTCATTTATAGATCTGGCTGGTAGTGAACGCGGTGCAGATACCACTGACAATGATAGACAGACAAGGTTATTCTTGTTTGGATTTAGTTTGTCTCCTGGGAAACTCAGCCCTCTGGGTGTAGTCTTGTATTAATATATTTTCAAAGCAATAGCATACCAGATTTCCTTGACGGGGCCTAGGAACCATGAGATTGATTGTTAAATTTTTGTTGCAGAATGGAAGGGGCTGAAATTAATAAAAGCTTGCTTGCTTTGAAAGAGTGCATTAGAGCTCTTGACAGTGACCAGGGTCATATTCCTTTCAGAGGGAGTAAGCTTACAGAAGTTCTTAGAGATTCATTTGTGGGCGAATCACGTACCGTTATGATCTCCTGCATTTCACCAAGCTCAGGATCATGTGAGCATACTATTAACACTCTAAGATACGCTGACAGGTAAATGTGTTTTCAACAAAATTGATGCAGGAAATGGATGCTCTTTTTGCTTGAATGGCTGACGAATATTTGCAATCCAGGGTCAAGAGTCTTTCAAAAGGGAACAGCTCCAGGAAGGACATGTTGTCTTCGCCCTTAAACCTTAGAGATTCAACTGCATTGCCCTTATCTTCAGTCTTACCAATTGTGCCAAACCTTGAGGATAACATAACTGATTTTTCCACCGAAGAAATCTTTGGATGGCCCAAACAGGCTGTTAGAGAAAACTCTCTGCCTTTTAATGTGGATCGAGTTCCAAGTGGAAGGGCGGAGGGCAATTTGACTGCATCTTCGTACTCAGATTATTGCAAGGGTCAGGGAGGCAGTCAGAATGATGTACCTGAAGATGATCTTGACTACTCAGAGCAGGCCCATGAACAAGATATATTATCATGGATGAAGAACAAAAAGGTTGAATCCCACCACATATCAGCTATTGATGGCAGGTTGAGGAGAACCGAGGCTTGGACAAGTCAAAAGGATATGCCAGACTTTGACTGTCAGTCAGATGATGATCTGAATGCCTTATTGAAGGTAGCAGCCTTGTAAATGTTTCCAAAATTGATTTCCTTTCCATAAGCAATAAAATCTTGGAGTAAAAACTTGCTTTGCTTGATCTTAGGAAGAGGAAGATCTTGTATCTGCTCACCAAAAACAAGTGGAGGAGACGATAGATATAGTTAGGGAGGTCAGTGATCATCTCTGTTTGGTCTGCCCTATCTGTCTGCCACAATAACACTTCCATATTGATTTATTTGTTTCTGCAGGAGATGAATCTCTTGGCCGAAGCTGACAAACCAGGCAATCATTTGGACGATTACATCTCTAGATTGAACGCTATTCTGTCTCAAAAGGCTGAAGGAATTTTACGACTGCAAACCCGCTTGGCTCACTTTCAGAGGCGGTTAAGGGAGCATAGTGTCTTCGTTTCTTCTTCTAATGATTAATCTCTTATTCCACTGCGTCTGGTGGAAGAGATCAGTTATAGAGGGAACTTCGTGAAAAGCACGCTGCATTTGGGGGGCGGGGGTGTGATGTATTTTGTATCTCACAAGATTTCATGCTTGGTTGCATTATTTTTTCTCGGGGTGATGATTTCTATGGAGGGTGAGTGTGGTGGAGTGAATTTATTGTTGCTGTTTTACTCAATTGCTGCTGTGACATTTTTGAGTTACAGAAGAAAATATTGCCAGTTATTTGTATAGCTCTGTGGCAGTGTAATTTAATTATAGTAAGTCTGTCCTCTTCGGATGTAACTATTTTAAAATGCTAGCTTGTAAATTTCCAGCAACGTCGTTTCTTAGGCGCCATTTTCAACATATAGTATAAGCCTTCAGTATTCAGGGGGGAATTCTTTATGATTTTATGTTCAATTCAATTAGATTGACAATTTTTTCTTTGTTCTTCTTGCATTGTACTGAGCAAATGGTACTGCTTCATGGCCCGCTTCTCTAAAACACGAATAGCTTGTTATAGATTACTGATATCTATTACTTGATTATTTCTTGTTTGATGAAGACTGAAGCTTTAAACCAGGGCAGTTATTTAATACTGTACATGTTAAAATCTCAAATTAGGAAAGTGGGTAAATGTAGAAGATTATATATTATTTTGTAGAGGGATTATTTCATTGTTTAGAATAGTTGATTGTATTATATAATATAAGATTGGGGTGCACATAATAACAAGAAGTATTGAATTGAATTCCGCTCACATGGTATTAGAGTAAGGGTTTCTCAACCTTAGCTAACTGTGGCTAGCGGCATTGTCAACAATAGAGGGTCAACCTCTTCTGAAAATAGTGACGATGACTCAGAGGCCACATCTGTTGGGGGTTCGAATGGGCTCAACAATACAACCTTTCCACTCTTAGTGGAGAAATTAAACGGAAAAAATTTTTGTGAGTGGGCTCAATCCATAAAATTGGTAATTGAACGAAAAGGGAGGCTAGGTTATCTTATCGGCAAACGGAGGAAACTAGACTCTACCAATGTAGCCTTGCAAAAATGGAGGTCCGAAAACTCCATGGTCACCGCTTGGCTCATCAACTTGATGCAGCCGTCAATCGGGAAAATCTACTTGTTCTTGCCAATGGCGAAGGATGTCTAGGACGCCGTTTGTGAGACATATTCTGACGTCTAGAGTTACTCTCAAATCTTCGAGATCAAGAGCCGATTGTGGCAGATGAGGCAAGGTGAGAGAGGCGTTACTAAGTATTTCATGGAGATGACTCATCTCTGGAAGGAGCTCGATCTGAGCATTGAAGAAGAATGGGACAGCGCATGATACAAAAAATGACTCGAAAACGAATGGGTCTTCGAGTCCTTGGGGAAGAATTCTTGACCAACGACCTCTGCCATCAACTCAAGAGGTGTTCGCCGAAGCAAGGAGGGAGGAGAGTCGACGACGCATGATGCTGAGGTCATAGGCAGATCGTTTTGGGCCTGAAATACCAACCCTAAATCCGAATGGGCCAGACGTCTTGGCTCTAACTTCGAAAAGCCTGGCGGGATCCGGGAAAAGATCACAAAAAGGTAAATTATGGTGCGAGCAACGTTGAAAGCCAGGTCATTCAAAAGATACCTGTTGGGAGATTCATGGAAAGCCTGTAGATTGGAAGCTGAGACAATATAAAAAAAATCGTGGGTATCAGGCTACCACTGACAGTTCAACTGAAAAATCACAAGGCAAAAAAACCAATAATACCACTGTAAGTAATGCATTCAGCCCTGAGCAGTTGGACCAACTATATAAAATGATTACCTCAATTCAAACATCAGGTCAGTCTTCCACTGGTTCTTTGGCTCACCGAGGTAATTATTTGTTAGCATTAAATACTATATCCTATTACAAATCACCATAGATAATTGACTCGGGTGCATCTGATCATATGACTGGTTCTTATCAATTGTTTTCATCCTATTCACTATATGTTGGAAATCTGAGAGTCAAAATTGTAAATGGTTCTCTCTCACCAGTTGCCAGTAAAGGAAGTATTCGCATATCTGACTTTGTAATTTTAAAATCTGTCCTACATATTCCCAAGTTATCTAACAACTTGTTATCCATCAGCCAGTTAACAAAAGACTATAATTGCTCTGCTAAATTTGTTTCATCTCATTGTGTTTTCATGACCTATCATCGGGGAAGATGATTGGCACTGCTAAGGCATATGAGAGACTTTGCTACTTTGAGGAGGCAAGCTTGAGTGAACAATGTAATACTGCAATTTGTGATTCTGCATTTATTTCTAGAGATAATAAACTTTTGTTATGGCATTCTAGAATGGGTCACCCAAATTTTCAATATTTAAAACGTTTGTTTCCGTCTATTTATTCACATAAAATGTCTTCTAAGTTTCAATGTGAAGTGTGTGAGCTTGCAATACACCGACGCGCTTCTTTCCTAACATCCATATACAAACCATCCCGTCCATTTACTATGATTCATAGTGATTTGTGGGGACCCTCAAGATCCCTCAAACGCACCCATACGAAATTGTTTGTTACTTTTATTGATGACCATACTTGTCTTTATTGGGTTTACTTGTTAAAAGATAAAACTGAAGTCCGTTCCATTTTTGTTAGTTTTCATTCCATGATTCAAATACAATTCCAGACTCACATTCAAATTTTACATACTCATAATGGTACAAAATATTTTAATGATATTCTGGGAACTTATCTTCAAGAAAATAGGATTGTTCATCAGAGTTCCTGTGTGGATACCCCTCAACAAAATGGGGTTGCTGAACGAAAAAACAGACATATACTTGAAGTAGCTCGGACATTGATGTTCATTGCAAACATGAAAAACTATTTTTGGGGAGATGCCATCTTAACAGCTACACATCTCATTAATTGGATGCCAAGTCGAGTACTTTCCTTTGCCACTCCTATCTAGAAATTCCAGGAACATTTTCTACCTCTCGACTCCCCTTTAGTCTTCCGTTGAAAATATTTGGCTGTACTACATTTGTTCATGTTCATGCTCACCATCGGGATAAATTGGATCATCGTGTCGTTAAATGTGTCTTCATTGGTTACTCCCCTACCCAGAAAGGCTACAAATGCTATGACCCTATCTCAAAAAGGATGTTTGTTAGCCTTGATGTCACATTCTTTAAAACCACTCCTTATTTCCCAAAGACTTCTTTTCAGGGGGAGAAATGGAGTGAAGTTTGGTTCTTTGACGTCTTTACTACTGAATTTGTGCCATCTATTGAGTCTCCCATTGCTTCATTAATTGGCCCATCTACTGAGCCTCCCATTGTATCACTTCCTGACCTGTCAAACAAAAAAAAACACTTAACCTCAGGAAGAGATGCAGGAAAGCAAAACAACACAAACATACTTTTTTACTCAAGAAAGCCAAACATAAAGAACGGGGAGAATCTCATACCTGAGGCACCAAGAGCGTTGGATCCAGTGATGGCTCTGAACAACCATGAGTCCACAACCAATCTCGATTTGGTAATAGATAGTCATGAGCTCTCTTCTGATAATCCTGTACCCGATGACATCAATTTACCCATTGCAGTCGGAAAACAAACCAAGTCATGTACTCAATATCCCTAGTCTAAATACATGTCTTATAAAAGCTTGTCTACAGGATATCGTGCTTTTGCCTCTAACCTTGACATGATGAGAATTGCAAAGAATATTCAGGAAGCTATGGAAATGCCTAAATGGAGGGAGGCTGTCATGGAGGAAATGTGGGCCTTGGTGAAAATTGGAACTTGGGATGTAATGAATTTGTCAAGAGGGAAAAAGCCAGTTGGTTGTAAATGGGTCTTCACAATGAAATATAAATCTGATGGGACAGTTGAACTATATAAAGCTTGACTTGTTGCAAAAGGATTTACACAGACTTATGACATTGACTATACAGAGACATTTGCATTAGTGGCAAACTTGAATACAGTTCAGGTCCTCTTGTCCTTGGCAGCCAACTTAGATTGGCCACTACAACAACTTGACATTACGAATGCATTTCTAAATGGCGAGTTAAAAGAAGAAGTCTACATGACAATACCATTAGGCTTCAGTAAGAAAGGTGAAGAAAACAGAGTGTTTTAACTCAAGAAGTCCTCGTATGGACTCAAGCAATCTCCTATAGCATGGTTCGACAGTTTTGCAAAAGTAATAAAGAACCAAAGATATCGACAAGGGCAATTTGATCATACCTTGTTCTTCCAACAGTTTGAAAGGGGTAAGAGAATAATTCTTATAGCGCCTCGACCCGCCACGCGGGCCTGGGGTGTTGGTGTAACATATAAACTCTCTCTCTGATACCAACTGTAGCATATATAAATGCGACCCGCCCTAACTAGGGAAACCCGGGTGCACCTGCCATTACTGAAATTAAACCATACATCGAAATATTTCTAAAACATCCAAACTATTTACCAGAGTTCTATCTGTTCCCAAATATATATACACCACTGTCTATCTACATATTACAATCCAAAAATAAAAAAATAAGATATTTGGTATCTCACCAGCTTTGATAACCACTCCCAGAAGTCTAATATCAGCCCCGAGGTAAGCTAGGTATGGTTCCCTGAAAAACCTGAAAAATAATTTGTATAATGGGGTAAGACACTTCTCAGTAAGATGAATTATATTACTATCAGTGTGTGGCTAGTATGAGTTCTCGCGTGAATATAAAATTTTCATTATTTAACCGAATATGAAATGACATTTAAAACTGTACTACACTGTATATCTGAAAATACATAATTTTTAAATAATAAACTGTCGGCTCAATATAGCCATTTTATAGCAAATTTGCCCATATATGCATAAAAGATACAACTTGGACTACTGTATTTGCATCATCACGCAATCATAATATCATACGACATGTTTCCCCTCATGACGAGTTGTGTGGCCCGAAGGCTGGACTTAGCTCCTGGCTGGCCGACCATAATTGAGTCAGAAAAGGTAGTAAGTATGATCGCGCCTACCTATGGTCATCCGGAACTACCTCGAATGGCCCCCCCGATAGAAACCTCGGAGTAGTACTGTGGCCTAGGTCACCAAATCGTCTATCCATCATCACACTATCATCCCAGTGTGATTGCACTCCCTGCCAACATATAGCTACGGTACTGTGCTCATAACATCATATTTCATATTCACAGGGTTCTAGAATCATATATGGCAATTTACATAATAAAAACTGTTTTATTCTCATTTCATAGAAAACCTGTCATTTATTAACTCTTGGCCCCCGTCGATCATATTAAATCTCGACCCTCGGCCATCATATTAAATCTCGGCCCTTAGCCATCATATCAAATCTCGGCCCCCGGCCTTCATATCATATCCTGTATTATCAGTAAAAATATTCTACTCATATATACCATTTAGAAATTGTTCTCATGCCACACAATTTTTATCTGATAGATCATAAATAAATAAACTGACGGGGAAAAACATAAATTGCTGAAAATAGTCTAAACATCTCCGGGGGTTTATTTAACTTAAACTATTCATTTTATAGAAAATAGGAGATTTTGAACCAACCACGTAAATTTTCCCTAAAACATATAACAGTCAAAACCATCCTTTTCATATACCCGATTCGTTCATAAAATCATATATGCAATTTAATCGGTCCATAATTCAAAATTAACTAACATAATATAATCCCCTCACCTGGCTTACTGGGAACCCTAAATCCATGTCCTGCGGCGTTTGAAGATCAAAACCCTGAAATGACATTTTTCCCAAATTAATCAACTCAACTCATAGAATATTTCTCGTTAAGCATTTCCTAGGCCTCATATACTCCAAATCAACAATAAAACCCTAAAATAACCTACTTACCTTAGTTTGGGAGTGGTGCCTGGAAAGCCCCGATCAAAAATCCACTTCGCTAGACTTGTAGAGAATTTCTCCTAGATCCTCGTAGTGGCTTCTGATCGTCGAATCAGGCGACAAATGGCGAGAAAATAAAAAAGAGAGTGTAGGGCGCGTGTTAGAGAGAGAGAGAGAGAGAGAGAGAGAGAGAGAGAGAGAGAGAGAGAGAGAGAGAGAGATTGATTTCTTAATGAAGAAGAAAACAAAATTTCTATTTATAGCCCTTTGAATCAGCACTATTCGTCGACAAAATGGGACTTTCGTTGATGAACCGTAGAAGGACATTCATTGACGAAGGAGGGGTTCGTCAACGAACCTTAAGTATGATATTTTCCTATTGCTTGGGATCTCTTCGTCAATGACGCCTGAATTTCATCGACAAAGCACCGAAGACCACTCGTTGACGAAAATAGGGGATTTGTCAACGAGGAATGCTGTTTGCCCTTTTTAAATTTTCTTTTCTTTTTTTTCTTATTTATTTCTTTATTTTTCGGGTTCAGGTTTCTACAATCTCCTCTCTTATAAAAATTTTATCCTCGAAATTTTCTAATTGATTTCCATTACATCCCCTGAATTATCGCAGATCTGCTGATTCAACTCTAAGAAGAGCCGGCAGCCACCCACATAGCAGCCCCGTCCCAAATTTATTAATTACCCTCACATATGGTGGAGGAATACCATGGTTACACATACATCTTGGGAGATTACAATATCCATACAAAAACTCTCCCAAAGACCATACATAAACCACGGACAAATAGTAAAACTAAATAGACCTGCTCTAAGAAATCTAGATACAAAACTAACACTTACCTACAACTCTACTTACCGGTTTAACGCTAAGCCTCTCTGAACAGCTATGGATACTTTTGACGTATCTCTGTCTCTAATTCCTATGATGCTTCCTCCGCTGCATGATTACACCAAAGTACCTTTACAAGCAAAATCCTTTTAGTACGTAGCTCCTGTTCCTCCTAGTCTAGAATCTGAACCGGTATCTCTTCGTATACCAATGTATTCCCGAGCTCCAAAGACTCGTAATTGATCACATGTGAAGGATCCAGATTGTACTTCCTTAGCATGGACACGTGGAATACGTCATGAATCCTAGGCAATGCTGGAGATAATGCTATTTTGTGCGCCACCAGACTGACTTTCTTAGAAATCTTGAATGACCCGATGTGTCTGGGGCTTAGCTTCCCCTTTTTCCCAAATCTCATTATCCCTATCATCGGAGCAATCCTAAAAAATATGGCATCACCTACTTCGAACTCCAGCTCTCACCGGCATGTATTCCCATAGCTCTTCTGCCGACTCTGAACTATCTTTATTCTTTCCCTGATAAACAGAACCTTATCAGAGGTTTGCTGAATAAGCTCCGGCCCTAAAATCTGTCGCTCACCGACCTCGTCCCAATACAACGAAGATTGGCACCTTCGACCATACAGTGCCTCATACGGTGCTATCCCGATACTGGCCTGATAACTATTATTATATGCGAACTCAACTAACAGCAGATATTTAATCCAACTACCCCTGAAATCCAGTACGCACGCTCGCAACATATCTTCTAGAATCTAAATAGTCTTCTCTCATTGACTATCAGTCTGCGAGTGAAAAGTAGTAGTAAAAGTGAGTTGAGATCCCAAAACTTCCTGTAGATACCCAATTTTTACCTGGGGCCAATATAACAAAAGCATTAATATCGTTATTTCTTTATTATTATTATTATTACTTTTAGATATTATTTTATTATTATTATTTTACTGTTTCTATTATTATTTTATTATGATCATTGTCATTATTTTAAATATTATTTTATTGGGATATTAGTATTATTATTATTATTACTTTGCTATCATTATTCTTATTCTTATTTTTATTTATTTATTTATTATTATTATTATAATAATTATTATTGTTATTATTTTTATTTTCATTATTATTATTTTATTATTATACTACTATTATTATTATCATCATTGACCTTATTATCATGGTTTTTATTTTGCATTATTATTATTATTATTATTATTATTATTTAAATATTACTTTATTATTATTATTATCGTACTATTATTATATTATTATTATTTGCAAATCTTGTCATTATTACATTATTATTATTATTATTATTATTATTATTATTATTATTATTATTATTATTATTATTAAGAATTATTATTAGTTGCCATATTTATTATTACTATAAAAGTATAAAAAAAAAGAAAAAGAAAATAAAAAGGGAGCTTTAGGGTTTTGATTTTTTTTTTTATAAATAAGAAGGAAAAGAACACTCTTAGGGGCGGAGATCCATTCAAAAAAGAAGAAAAGAAAACCCTGGCTTTCTCTCGCGCAGGCAGCCGCCCTATGACCTTTAGCTCCCTTTTTCTTCATCTCCCTAGTCTCTCTTCCATCAGCTCCTTCAACCTCACCCTCTGCCTCTGCGCAGTTGATCTCCCTACCCCCTCACAGCAGCCCACTTCTAGCCAGCCATCCCTCTTCTCTCATGACCACAGCCTCACAAGATTCCCAGCCGAGGCCCCCCTCTGCTACAACTCCGACGAGCCACCACCAGGCCAGACCATCATCTCCAGTTACCACAGAGCAGCCAACATCGCAGACCACCACACATCAATCTCCGGCAAGCGCTCAGCCTCCCACGGCCGCACCAGCACCACGGCAACACCCCTGCTCCCTGCATATCCTGTTTTAGACCACTAGAACACTAGGCAGCTGCCAGGTGTGGCCCACTCCAGGCCATTGCATCACCACGAATGGCCACAAGAAGCCACGCCAGGCCAAGCGACTCGGCCTCTTCTCCACCATTGCAGCCGTTGCACCATCCTCATTGTCGCCGGAGTTCGTGCTAAGACGAGCCGCGGTACAGTCCGTAGCCACAACCATCTCCGAGGCGAGCCACCATCGCCGCTTTCCAGGATTGCCGGCCAACCCATTCGTCCACCTCAAGTCCGGCGACCCCCTGCACCAACGCCAACTCAGGCCTGCTCCCCCACGGCCACAGCCATCAGTCTCCACCCGCTGCAATTTCGGCGACCTCCAGCATCACCCATAACGGTAAGCCCCTGGTAAGCACGCACACACTCCTGCATACACACACACCCACTTGCCTGTAATCATCTGTATTTTATTTCTTTTGTAAGTTTACTGTGTTGTATATTGTTTTTATAGTTGGTTTTGTTTGCTTCTGTTTTAACATTTAAAGTTTAATTCTTTATTATGTATGTGTATAAATTAAATGATTAACTGATTTTTATTAGTTGTGTTTTTTTTAATATGCAGGATTAAGCTCTTGATTGTATATATTAAATAGTCCGTTTATGATATTTGTTCATGCTTATTTGTTTTTTATTTATCTCTAGATATTAAATATGGTTGTGGAAACTTCATTGTAGAAATTCATTTTAATAGTTAAAGTTTGAATTCTCGTTGTATTAATAATATTGATATAGGAGTTTTAAAAGTTACGGTGTATGTTTTAGTGTTTAAACGCAGTAATATCAGATGTAGTTATTTGAGTATATAATATTCAAGTCGTATACCTAATATTACGGTTGTGATTGTATTTATTAAAATATTAATATTCATTTTATAAGGTGTAGGTTGTACATAATATTTAGTACGTATTTCTAGGGTTTGATTATTTCTATACTAGATTATATTATTAAAGTTAGATTGATTATTAACACTTATGGGTTTACATTAAGCTTTCGACTATTATGATATATAATTTCTACATGTTATAATTTATAGTATTAGTAGTATATTTTTCCTTTTTTTATTTAGTTCTTTGAAATTTCGGTAAAATACAAAAATTATAAAAAGTAGAAAATTAGGAGAAATATCTAAAAATATTTTCGATTTGTTGTTATTTCAAAATTCAGCAAAAATATGAAAAGAATATAAAAATAAAAAAAGTAGAAAAAGTCAAGAAAAATATTTTGAAACTTAAAAATCATTTTTTTTTTAGTTCCAAAAACCTCCCAACTAGTATTTTAATACTTAGAAAAACCCTAGGAGATTTACAAAATTTGGGAGTGTATTTTGTAAATTATTTTTGATTTTTTCCCTATGATTTTAATGCAGGGTATGAGCCTTTGGGCTTCACGTACCTTTAGCTCTGAGGGAATATGTAAATATTTATATATTATGTATATTTTTGAATTATTTATTTATTTATTTATTTGTTTATTTTGCATGTGTATTAGTAAATTCACTAGAGGAGTAATTTTAAAGACTTTTTAGATTAACTTAGGGATAATTCCAAATTAATTAGGTACCGTTCGTAAGAACGGGCGCGTAGGAGGTGCTCTTACCTTCCCCTTGCGTAACCGAACTCCCGACCCCAGCTCTGGTAACGTAGACTCATTCTACCCCTAACGGGGTAGTAATCATGTGTTCTAACCACACTTAAAGGTTAGTGGCGACTCCAATATTTTTTTTTTTTTTTTTCTGAAAATATTAAAATTGATTTTTAATTGCGCCACTCCGGGGTACATGCGCTCCGGGATGTCGCGACACTTCCTATAGACTTTTTCAAAATCGGGAAGTAAATCACGAGTCCCTATCTGAAATGATAGACACAGGCACCCCATGCAGTCTGACTATCTCCTATAGGGGTAAGCAAACGGTCGGTTCGGTGAAATTCGGTTAATTAACCGAATTAACGAAAAATTTTGGTTAATCATTTCCATTAACCGAACCAACCGAATAAGGGGTATTAACCGAACCTTGTCCGACCGAATTACGTGTTTGGGTAATTCGGTTAATTGAATTTAACTGAAATTATTTAAAACTAATTATTAAAAACAGAATTTTGGTGAAGCTTAATTATTTAACATATATTAATTTATATTTTAAATTTAATTACTTATTAAATCAGTTAATCGGTTAATCGAATTTATTTTTCCTATTCACAAAATCGAAAACGGATTCATCGAATTTTGGTGAAGCTTAACCGAACCGACCGAACTGATTTTTTTACCTGAATCGAACCGACCGATTTCCGTCGGTTAAATCAGTTAATTTGGGTTTCCCCGAATTATGCTCATCCCTAATCTCCTGCACATAAAACTCTGCCATCCTATTCATAGAGTAACTGACTTTAACCGGAATGAAATGCACAGTCTTCATCAGCTTGTCAACAACTACGTAAATAACATTCTGTCCTTGAAGTGCCGATGGCAGTCTCGTGAAGAAGTCCATGGAAATATGCTCCCACTTCCACTTAGGAATGAGAAGTGGTTGCAACGGTCCTGCTGACCTCTGGTGCTCAGCCTTCACCTGCTGGCATGTTAGACACTGCCTAATAAAACAGGTGATCTCTCTTTTCATGTTAGACCACTAGAAGGATTCTCGCAAATCTCTGTACATCTTTGTGCTCCCTGGATGCACTGTATATAGAGAGTGATGTGCCTATTCTAGGATGGTTCATTTAATTTCAAGATCATTTGGTACACATACCCTGGTGTGAAATCTCAATACCCCGTCATTTGAGACATTGAAATCTGCATTCAACCCATCCTATATTCCATTCACAATCTCTACCAGCTCTGCATCCTTCATCTAAGCTATTCTGATCCTTTCCCGTAAGGTCGGTTGCACTACCAGGCTAGCAATGAATGCCTGGTGATTTCCTTCCACAAATTCTACACCAAACCTTTCCAGGTCCATTCTGATCTGATGCTAAACTTCAAATGCTGAGACTGACGTAGTCACTTACTTTCGACTCAAAGCATCAGCTACCGTATTAGCTTTTCCTTGGTGGTAACTAATGGTACAGTTGTAGTCCTTTATCAACTCAAGACACCTCCATTGCCTTATGTTTAACTCTTTCTGAGTGAAAAAAGTACTTAAAACTCTTGTGGTCGGTAAAAATCTCGCACCTTTCACCGTACAGGTAGCCTCATGTTTAACTTTTTCCGAGTGAAAAAGTACTTAAGACTCTTGTGGTTGGTAAAAATCTCGCGCTTTTCACCGTACAGGTAGTGTCTCTAGATTTTCAATGCATAGACTACTGCTGCCAATTCCATGTCATGTGTCGGAAAATTCTTCTCATACTCTTTGAGTTGGCGAGAAGCATACGTGATAACCTTTCCCTGCTGCATTAAGACACACCTGAGTCCCTTTTTAGATGCATTACTGTAGATCACAAATCCACCCTCTCCTGATGGAATGGTCAATACTGAGGCAGTAACTAGACGCTGCTTTAGTTCTTGAAAACTCTGCTCGCACTCATCTTCCACTCGAACTTCATATTCTTCCTCGTGAGTCGTGTCAGCAAACCTAATAGTATAGAAAAACCTGCAACAAATCGGCGGTAATATCCTGTTAGACTCAAGAAACTTCTAACCTCATACACATTCTTCGGTCTCATCCAATAAACTACTGCTTCTATCTTACTTGGGTCCATTAAAACACCTTCCCTGGACACCACATGTCCCAGAAATGCCTCATGCTCTAACCAAAATTCACATTTCTTGAACTTTGCAAAAAATTTCTTTTCTTTAAGTACCTGGAGTACCAGCCTCAAATGAATTGCATGCTCCTTAGGACTCCTTGAATAAATGATGATGTCATTGATGAATACCACTACGAACCGATTTAAATACTTGTGGAATACCCTGTTCATCAAGTCCTTGAATGTTGTAGGAGCATTGGTCAATTCGAATAGCATAACCAGAAATTATTAGTGGCCATACCTAGTACAGAAGGCTGTCTTTGGTACATCCTCTGATTTAACCTTCAACTGGTGATACCCGGATCGCAGATCGATCTTGGAAAAGAACTGTGTGCCCTGTAACTAGTCAAACAGATCATAAATTCGAGGTAACAGGTACTTATTCTTTACTGTCACCCTATTATTCTCTCTGTAGTCAATGCATATCCTCATCAACCCATCATTATTCTTCACAAACAACACTGGTGCTCCCCAAGGTGAAATACTCAGTCTGATAAACCCCTTATCAAGAAGTTCATGTAGCTGCTCCTTTAACTCATTTAATTTCGCTGGAGCCATTCTCTATAGAGCCTTAGAAATATATGCTGTCCCTGGAAACAAATCAATAGAAAATTCCACCTCGCGATCAGGAGGCAATCCCGGTAAATCCTTTGAGAAAACATTTGTGAACTTCCTTACCACGTAAATATCCTCTAGTTTATGTTCTTCCCTTGATGCTTCTTTCACGGATGATAAGTACCCCTAGCATCCCTCCAGAAGTAGCCTCCTTGCCTGAATGGCTGAAAGGATCTGTGGTGTAGAGCGTACACACGACCCGAAAAGTATAAACTCCTGCTCCCCAGGAGGTCGGAACACTACCTCCTTCCTGTGGCAGTCGATACTTACATAGCTGGCTGCCAACCAATCCATTCCCAGAATAAAATCAAAGTCATGTATATCAAATATAATCAAATTAGAAGGTATCATTCTCCCCTGAATTTCCATTGGGCATTCTCGAATCACTTTACTACACACTACCACTGACCCTGTTGGTGTGACCACTTCTAACTCGGCATCTAACGGTTGTGTTTCTACCACGCACAATTTAATGAAACCCCAAGAAATAAAAGAATGCGTCGCACCTGAGTCAAACAATACAATGACACAATTTGACAAAATGGAAATTGTACATGTCACCATGTCACCGGCGTTCTCAACATCGCCATTAGTTAAGGAATACACTTGTGCCTGGGTTGTACCCCTCAGATAGTTTCCACGTGGTGCCTGGTTACCTCCCTGATATGGCTATTGTGGAGGTGCGTTGTTCCACGCCGCATGAAAATCACGCGCCAAATGTTCGGGCTTGCCACACCGAAAGCAACCACCTGTTCTTGCCCTTCACTCTCCCAAATGTATCTTGCCACACGTAGGGCAAACAGAGCCTGATGAGGTACCCTGAAATGCCCTAACACCTATATCCTGTCGTTGGCCTCTGCCATTACCGTATCTCCTCCAAGGGCCCTTCCTGGAACCCGTATGAGAACTAGAAGGTATTGGTCTCTTCTTCGGGTTATGAGCCTCTACATCCCCTTGTAAGCCTGTCTATACTACGTTAGCCTTATCCACTAGTGCAACGAACTTTTGCACCTGCAGTACAGCCACCTGCTTTTTATCTCCTGCTTCAAACCCCTCTCGAACTACCAAGCCTTCGCAGACTCGTTAGGTACCATGTAAGGAGCAAACCGTGATAGTTCCACAAATCGGGCGGCATGCTGCTGAACAGTCAGCTGTCCCTGAGTTAGGTTCAAGAACTCTTTTGCCTTTGCTTTTCTGACAGAGGCTGGAAAATACCGATCAAAGAACATGAAATTAGGAATAGCTTCCCAAGAGGGAGGGTGAATTGGCTTTTTAAAACTTTATCTTTAGTTCTTTTAAAATCCTTAACTCCCAATTTGATTGCCAAATATAAATTTACTTCAGCACTATAAGATTGATGGAAGCATTCAAGATTAGTATATGTAACTTTCAGCTTTTATATTGTGTTCAGCCCTGTAGTAAATATAAGTTTGAACAAAGCCCTGTATACATGAAATTTCTTCTTCAATATAAAATCCAATTACTCTTTCTAAACTTCAGAATTCAAATAAACTTTTAAGTTAATTTATCTTTGGGGTGTTTAGCCAAGTAATGTACTCCCGTATGGTTTCCGCAAAGAATGGTTCAACCAACGTACTCCCGTTCGGTTTTCGCAACCCAAATCAAAATCAAACTTTAAGGTTTACTTGATTTTTGAATATACGTAGTTTATATGATTTTCAAATTCAAATCATCCATGCAATTTAAATAAGCACTGAAAATAAAGAATAAGGAAAGAGAGAGTGAGATTGCGATTTTTACGAGGTTCGGCTTATACCCAGCCTACGTCCTTGCCTTTGGCAAACCACCAAAGGATTACTAAATTTTGTTCCTTTAACGGGCGGATCAATACCTTTACAACACTCCTTGGTTAAGGCTAGAGCCCGCCTTCTCCAAACGATATCTCCTCGTCCGGTCACTCCTTAACTAGGCTAGAGCCCGCCTTCTCTAAGCAATATCCACTTGCTTAGCCAATGATCCAAACGACCCTTGGAATCGTTAATCTACAAGATACAAATCAAATAGATGTGTACAAAGAACTTGCTCCTCAAATAGCTGGTTAATACAACAATTACAGCACACCTAATATACTTCAAATTCAAAATATCAAAAGAATGAAGTAAGAAACTCTATAAAAATATCACCAGATTACTTCTCTTTGATGAGGATCAAGAAATTAAATCAGATTCTTCAGAGAAGTTGTAAAAGCTCAGAGATTTCTCAGAATTTTTGCAGCAATTCAGGGCTTTTAAAACAAATAGCAAGAGTCTTTGAGTGAAAGATATCTTGAAGGAATTTTCAATGCTTGGTATATTTTGATTCTCATAAACCATGTATATATAGGTTTCAAAAACACATTCATTCGTGCTCCCCAAGTTTACTTGTAGTGCCCCCAAAGTTTCCAAAAATATTAGGGTGCAAGTCAATTAGATTTGAAAAAGAGAAGTTTGAAAAATCTACCCGTTGCCATACTTCGGTTGCCTGAAGTGCAACCTCAGTAGCCTGAGGTACCTTCAACAGCCTGAAGACACAGGGTTAGGCGCCTAAAGGTACACTGCCTGTTTGATTTTCTTCAACAAAAATCTTCGGTTGCCTGAGGATTTAACCTCAGTCGCCTGTGCAGTACAAAACCACTTTCCTTCTTTCTTTTACAAAGACATTTGGTTTCTTTGCTTTCTTACTTTTGGAAAACATTTTCTGGGGTATTAAAATAAAGTCTCTAAGTCCATATTTATCTCCTAATGAGTTTCATTTCATTCACAATGACATTTTTAACTTTGAAGTACTTACATGAAGATTTCCTAACAATATGAACATTTCTTGTTCTTTGAAACGTCACGATCATCTTGAAGCTTTAGGTTCATTTCATCTTTAGATGTCTTCATGCTTCCCGGTTTGATCACTTCTTGACACACCATGCACCTTTAAGCTTGATAGTGATCTTTTGAAGCTTTGTTGAGTTTGGCTTTTTTAGATTCCTGAAAACATCATTATTTGAACACATAATGTCATTAACCTTTTCTTCATTTGTTATCATAAAAACAAGAGGTGGAAAGCCTTATTAGGCTAACAATCTCCCCCTTTTTGATGATGACAAATAAGGAGCAAAAATTTATAAAAACTTGTAAAACGCTCCCCCTTACAATAAGCATAGATTCAAGTAATATATCCCAACTTGTATTTGCATAGTTTATTTATATAGTCAATTTTCATATTACATTTTTTAACATTTAGCTCAATATTTCATTCAACTCAAATATTCAATTCATATTCAATATTTCATTTAGCTCAAGTATTCAATTTAGCTCAAATATTTTTGCTCTCTCTAAACTATCTCTCCCCCTTTGACATCATACAAAAAGGGTACACAATTTTAATACAAAGAGCAAAGAACTATATAGATATGCATCTAGAGAACCATAAGTAGTACAACTTCAAAAAAACATCACTAAGATGTGACCTATAGTAGTACAATGCATCATAAAAAGAGCTGTTTTTGAGTTTGTCTTAAAAGCTAAGAAATGTTAATATAATGTCCTTCCAATTTTAAAATATAATGCATGATATCAATTGATTAATAGACAAATGATTCTACACAAGTGATAAATCATAACACACCCCCTAACAATTTGCATACTCAAGCATTTCTTTTAAGTCATAAGTTCATAATTAACATGAACATTAGTACTTATAGCACATTAAACTTATAACAAAACATTTCATAGGTTCAAAGTTTCAGAGCTAGAAACAAATACATATAGAGACTTATAGTCTTTGCTTACACATACTTCCCCTTTTTATATCCACAAAAAACAAAGTACATTCAGAATTTAAGCATGTGTAGCATACTAAGTAGCAAAAACACCATAAAAAGTCAATATATCAGAGTCAGTGTCACTATCATTAGCAATTACTTTTCCTTTGGATTGCTGTGAGCCTCCTTTTTCTTCTTCTTCATCATCTTCCTCTTCCTCAGCTTCCTCTTCTTCAGTTTCTTCAGCTGATGAATCATCACTACAAGGAATGGAGCTAGTGTCCATAGGATCACCGTGTGAGAAACTACCTCGAGTCTGCTCAATGCGTATAATATGCTGATCTAATGAGGAATAATTATCCTGTAGAGTTTTAAGACCCTCGTGCATATCTCGGTTAAAAGAGGTGAATTCATTATAGAACGGTATGAACCATGAGGGGGCTTCAGAGATCGAACCTTCTGGCTGATCCTGAGGTGAAAGAGGAGGTGCAACAGCTGCTCTTAGTTGTCTACCTCCTTTTAAGAACCACTCATTATTTCATTTCTCATATCCCATTTGTTTGAGAGTGGTTGAGGTGAAGAGTTCATATCTGGTCCTTTTTATGAAAAAGTCTGATGAATATGTGATATTCATATTTGCAAAGATCATATCAAGCACTCCCCCATATGGAAGAGTTACTCGTTTTGCGTCCATCTTTGCCCACATCCACTTCATAATGAGACTATCCGAATCAAGCTTCTTCCCTTTTAATAGACACCATAACACAAAACAATTGATATATGAGAGATGATCATAAGATCCAGCTTGTGGCAAAATATTATTTGTGATGATCTTTTGAAGGATTTGGGCTTTCAAATTTAGCTGCTTATAAAGTGGCGGATGTCCAAAGTAAATAGGTTCATTTTCCATAATTAGTGGCAAAAACTCTTCTGGTGTAAACTCTTGTTGAAGAATCCAAGATTGAGCAAATGCAGGACATTCAAACTCTCCTGGAGCAATTTGAAGAATGGGAGCCAATGATTGAGGAGTGAGAATTATTTTCCTACCCTTGACTTCAGTTGATAAGCTATCCTCTCCTTGAACTAAATTAGCATAAAATATTTTGACAAGATTTGGAAAAAATCCTTTAACTTGGTAAACTATGAAGTTCTTCCATCCTATGTTTTGAAACAACGGTAGAATATCCAGAAATTCTGAGTTGAAGAATTGAACATCAAGGACTTTACCGAATATGGGATCTATGGACTGAAGACGGGTTCGATAAACATGCTTTGCATGAGAGGAAACCAGCCATTGATCGATATTAGGATCATCTCTACCAGAAGATGAGCCATGATTTGCCATTTGCTTAGTTCGAGGCATTGTGAGGTTTCTTTGAGCAGCAGATGGTTTCTTTCAAACCCTAGAGTATGTATGATCAAACTTAGGAGCTTGAAATCTAAGGTTTTAGCACTGGGAATTGAAGGTGGTTTGGTGTTTGGAACTTCAGGTGAGTGATAGGTCTTGGTTCAAGAGCTTAGAGTTTAGAAGAAATAGGGTTTTGCGAGTTTAAAATATGAGGACTCCGGACTTCAGGCGCCTGAAGAATAAGTACAAGCATGTTGACCTTATAGGTCATGCCCGATTTTGATAATGACAAATACTCTTGTATTTGATGAATATCTAGTTCTTGTGCAGGTCTACATTAGCAGATACATTGACGGCACGAAGAGAAAGTGAAGTTGAAGACCAAATCTCCTTTTGTAATGCATTTCATATCTATGTGGCCTGTAATAGTAATTAGGACATTTGGTTTGTAATAAGCTCACACACATCACATGTATGATTTATTTTGTAAGCTCAAACCAGATGCAAACTAAAAGTGACCTTAGACACACACATTTACACATATATTTGTTAGGCACCTGAATAGGGTTTGTATGTATCAAAACGGGACCAAAATGCACACTTGGTGCACTTTCGATCGACCGAACCAGGCAGTTCATTCTGCCCTGGTCGACCGAACCGGGCCTGGGTCAACAGTTGACCAAGTCCCTGGCTGATCGAACCAGGTAGTTTTAAAAGCCCCGGTCGACCGAAACCTCTCTGGGTCAACTTTTTGACCACCTGGTCGATCGAGCTAGAATAGTTCAAAAAGCCCCGGTCGATCGAAACCCTCTCTAGTCAACATTTTGACCATCTGGTCGATCGAGCCAGGTTTGTACACCAACTACCTGGTCGACCGAGGGTCCTCGGGAAAATTCCCAATGGTCTGGTCGACCGAACCAGCTAGTTCAAAATGGCCTGGTCGACCGAACCTCGGAGAAATGGAAAATCACCTTTGGAAAAGGCCTTTCGGTCGACCGACCTCTCAGTTCAAAATTTCCCTAGTCAACCGAACCATATGAGTCTTGGTCGACCGGACCTCTAAGGTTGCACCTAATTTTTTACCGCATTTAAAATTTCTAAACAGGGTTAAAATGTTTTAAACATCATTAAACTTTTCTAACAATCCCTAATAGGTCTCCAATGGTCAAAAATTATGGTATGTCTATATATACTCCTTCATTTGGGAGAATTAAGAATTGATTAGCAAAAAGGACTAAAAATTTCTCTCTCAAGCAAAAGTACTCTCTTTTGATTCCTATTTCTTATACTTTCCTTACAAACACTTCAGCTTTCCTTCTCAAGTTGAAAATCATTTGTAAAAGCTTTGAGTGTATATTCAAAAAGGTTTTGCTCTTATTGTTTGAAGTGTTTTGAATCAATTTTTCTAACGAGAGCATAACCTAAGTATTCTTGGGAGGCTTTTCTGATAAGCCTATCCTAAGAAGACTTGTTAAACTTTCGAGTGTTGCACTCTCATTGTAATAACTTAGGAAGTTTGTATTTGTTTTTGGCTTGCAAAAATATTTTCAAACGTACTCAAATATCTTGTGGCATTCATATTGATATATTTGTGAAAAGATATTTGTGTGTGTTATATTAATCTTTGTGGCAATATTCATTCAAGAATATATCATTTGCTGAAATACAAAGATTACATATATCTTGCAAACCAAGCACATACACTATTAACGTGATTGACATATTCTGCTATTTGGGATATTTGAATCTTGCATTATATTTTTGTTTGAGCACCTTGATTGAGAACATCTTGAAATACAAAGATTTCTTGTTGACACTCTCACGTACGTACTACACTAATAGAAAAGACCTTTGAGAGTTAAACTATCTAGATCACACTGAGCTTACATTTTAAATCATCTGTGGTGTTTGTGATTATGCGCATTTGTGGTACAAATTTGCTTTACGTGAAAGCACCCTTATACTGTACCTTGTGTTTGTACATCTGAGAGATTCCAGGCATGGCCTGAGGGGGCGGTAATCCAGCCTGGTAAGGATTGGTGTAAAGGTTGAGGTCAGACCTGTGTTAATTTGACTTGGTTTGTATAGGTGCTGCTCCACCCATTTAAGTGAGCAAATTATTATGATAATCCTTGTGCTGGTTAGCCAAGGCGAGGACGTAGGCAGTTGGCCGAACCTCGATAACATATCTGTGTGTCACCCTTCTCTTTACTGCTTTCTGGTGCTTGTGAAATTGATTACACTACTTTATTTAATTTCTGATATTACTTGCACTAGATTGACCATAGGATTGTGAACATACTACTGTTAGGAGGAATACCTAGGGTATAGATTTTAAAAATACCAATTCACCCCCCCTCTTGGGATCATGTTAAAGCTAACAAGGCGCCTAAAGAATTTTCTGGGCAAAAATTCAACAAGCAGTAGCTGTCCGGTCACCTGAGGTTTAGAGCTCAGGTGCGTGAGGTACATGTAGGAGCCTGAGGTTATCTGTTCAGTCAACCGAAGTGCTTCAACTTATTGCTGCGGGGTGCACCATTGAGAGGTTCACACGCATGCATCCTCCAATGTTCTCTGGGTGACATAATCCAACGATAGCAGAAGACTGAGTGGATAAAACCGAGAGGATCTTAGAGGTCCTGCACTGCACGGATAGGCAGCAAGTCCTTTATGCTACCTTCTAGTTATCTGGGGAGGTGGTTCAATGGTGGACTGCAGTGAATTTGTTGGAGAAGCAGAGAGCCGGTTCAGTGGAGATGATGTGGAGCCGTTTTAAGGAGGTGTTCTTTGATAGATACTTCCCGAATTCTGTACGTGATGTGAAGGAGGATGAGTTTTCTGCTTTGACTCAAGGAATTATGACGGTGCAGGGGTATGCGGCTCAATATATAGAGCTATCTTGATTTGCGCCTTGTTTGATCTCGAGTGAGTATGAGAAGACTCGGAGATTTGAGAAGGGCTTGAGGAAGGATATTCGCAGACTAGTGGGTATGCTTCAGATTTGCGAGTTCTCGATGTTGGTGGATAAAGCCACGGTGATTGAGACTGGTATCTGAGAGGATGAGGTGGATCAGGAATCGAGGAAGAGGAAAGTACTTTCTAGTTCTCAGTCAGGATCTCGTCAGGGATCGTAGAAGAAGAGAAACAAAGGCTCCAGTTACCGTCAAAATACCGAGCGCCGAGGTTCTCAGAGGAGCCAGACTAGTGGTCATTGTACTAGATGCCACAGATGGCACGAGGGTGAGTGCTGGTCATTTGGGGGCAACTGCTACAACTGTGGTCAGTTAGGTCACATGTTTTGCGATTTTCAATGCACCAAAGCGAGACGTGCCTGCATCCAATATGAACCGAGGGAGCAATCAGATACCTCGGGGAACCATTCAGGCTAATACAACTCTGGCCAGAGTATACTCTCTTACTCAAACGAATGCTGAACATGTAGGGAATGCAGTGACAGGTACCTTATTATTGCTTTCAAATAAGGTTTCTGTTTTGTTTGATTCGGGTGCAACCCATTCTTTTGTATCTGTGAATTTTTGTAAACTGTGTGGGGTTGAGATCCAAGCCATAAGCGAGGTGTTATCTGTTACTACACCATTTGGGAGTATATCATTCTGTAGGTGGATGTTGGAAGATTGCCCAGTGGTAATTTAGGGAAGGCTACTACAGATGAATTTTATGGTGTATGATATGTCGGGGTTCAATATCATTCTGGGGATGGATTGGTTGTTCTCCAGTTATGCTGTGATCGACTGTCGTAGGAAGGTAATAGTTTTCAGACCTTCTAGGGAGCAGGAGTATGAATTCATGGGATTGTGTGTGTGTTTGACGCCACATTTGACGCCACAAGTTCTATCGGCGTTACAGGCGAGGAGGTTACTCTTGGACGGACGTCAGGGGTACCTAGCTTGTGTGAAGAACCGCCACGGGATAAATTGAGGCTCAAGGATATTAGAGTAGTTAGCGAGTTCCCGGATGTGTTTCCAGATGATTTACCCGGTTTACCTCCGGATCGAGAGGTGGAGTTCACAATAGAGTTGCTGCCAAGTAAGGCACCGATCTCTAAAGCTCCGTATGGGATGGCTCCAGTAGAACTTTGAGAGTTAAAGGAGTAGTTGCAAGAATTACTAGACATGGGTTTCATTCGACTTAGTGTTTCGCCCTGAGGAGCGCCAGTACTGTTTGTGATTAAGAAGGACGGGTTGATGCAGATGTTCATTGATTACCGTGAGATCAATAAAGTGATTGTGAAGAATCGCTATCCATTACCTCGTATAGATGATCTCTTTGACCAGTTGTAGGGGATGCGGGTCTTTTCAAAAATTAACCTGCAGTCAGGGTATCATCAGGTGAGGATCACATTTGGGGATGTTGCAAAGACGACTTTTCGAACCAAATATGCCCACTACAAGTTCTTAGTCATGCCTTTTGGGTTGACGAATGCTCCGAAAGTATTTATGAATTTGATGAATAGGGTTTTCCATAAGTACCTGGACCGATTCGTAGTGGTATTCATTGACAATATTCTAGTATACTCGAGGAGTTCGGAAGAGCATGAGGGTCATATGAGGTTAATATTAAAGATTCTATGGGAGAAGAAGTTGTATGCTAAACTGAAAAAGTGTAAATTCTGGTTGAATCAGGTGGCATTCTTAGGCCATGTGGTAACTGGTGATGGTATATCAGTTGATCCTAGCAAGATTGCAACTGTGGTTGACTGGGTGAGGCCGACGAATGTGTAGGAGGTTCAAAGTTTTCTAGGACTGACGGGTTATTATTGTTGGTTCATGGAAGGTTTTTATAAAATGTCTAGGCCTCTAACTCGATTAACCAGGAAGGGGGTGAAGTTTGAATGAACCAGTGATTGCGAGCAGTGCTTTCAGGAGTTGAAGCACCAGCTGGTTACTGCTCCAATTTTGACCATTCATTCGGGAATGGTGGGTTTGTGATTTATAACGACGCATCTCTAAAGGGTCTAGGATGTGTGCTCATGCAGTAGGGCAAAGTAGTAGCATATGCTTCTCGAAAATTGAAGGAATATGAGAAGAATTACCCTACGCATGATCTGGAATTAGCTATTGTAGTATACGCACTGAAGATCTGGAGACACTACTTGTATGGTGTACAATACGAGATCTTTATTGATCATAAAAGCCTCAGGTATTTCTTTATACAGAAGGAGTTAAATATGAGCCATAGGTGGTGGTTCGAGTTGATCAAGGACTACGATTGCACCATCAGTTATCACCCGGGGAAAACTAATATGGTGGCTGATGCATTGAGTCGGAAGTCGGAACCTACAGCCGTATTTGTAGTTGTAGCTCAGCATTATATTAGACAAGATCTAGAGAGCTCAGGTATAGAGTTGGTGCATGGACATCATCAGGATTTCTTTGCCAGTCTGGTGGTCTAGCCGACTTTATTTAAACATATAAAAGCCGCGCAGGCTAGTGATGTAGAGTTGGTGGAGGTTATGGAAAAGGTATAGCAGGGATTGGCTATGGATTTCAACATCTCTAAGGGGGGTGTGTTGAGGTTTGGGACCAGACTATGTGTTCCGAATGACGATGAGATCAGAAAGACAATTCTAGAGGAAGCGCATCGTTCATTATATACAGTACATCCTGGTAGTACAAAGATGTATAAAGACTTGCGCGATACCTTTTGGTGGTTTGGTATGAAGAGGCAGATTGCTCAGTTCGTGGAGCAGTGTTTGACGTGTCAGCAGGTGAAAGCTGAACATTAGAGGTCGGTAGGGCTGTTGCAGCCTTTGCCTATTCCGGTGTGGAAATGAGAGCATATTTCCATGGATTTTGTGACTGGATTGCTGCCAGCACTTCACGAGAAGAATGCTATTTAGGTGATCGTCAACAGATTGACAAAATCTACTCATTTCACACCGATGAAGGTTAGCTATCATTTGAGTAGGTTAGCAGATATGTACGTGCATGAGATTGTGAGAATGCACGAGGTATCGGTGTCCATTGTAACAGATCAAAACCCAAGGTTTACTTCTCGATTCTGGACGAGTTTGCAGGAGGTACTAGGGACGAAGCTTACTTTTAGTATAGCGTTCCACCCCCAGACTGATGGACAGTCGAAGATGATGATATAGATCTTGGAAGATATGTTGCGAGCTTGTGTGTTAGACTTTGGTGGTAGCTGGATACAGTTTATGCCACTAGTGAAGTTCGCTTATAATAATAGCTTCCAGCTAGTATCGGGATAGCACTGTTTGAGGCTTTGTATGGTCGGAGGTGTCGTTCTCCTCTGTATTGGAGTGAGGTTGGTGAACGTTAGGTGTTAGGACTTGAACTTGTGCAGCAGACGTTTGAGAAGGTGGGTTTGATCTGGGAAAAGATTAAATCAGCTCAGAGTTGGTAGAAAAGTTATGCAGATGTTCACCGCCGTGAGTTAGAGTTCGAGGTGGGGGGTAAGGTATTTCTAAGAATTGCTCCGATGAAAGGGGTGATGAGATTTGAGAGGAAGGGCAAGTTGAGCCCGAGGTATATTGGACCATTCGAAGTTCTTGAGTGAGTGGGTTTGGTAGCCTACATGATTGTACTACCCCCAGCACTCTTGAGGGTCCACGATGTTTTTCACGTATCGATGTGTTTAACGTATCCATGTTGAGGAGGTACGTGTTGGATCCATCACATGTTATCAGTTATGATGATTTGGAAATTGGGGATACTTTAGCGTATGAGGAGATACCTGTTTAGGTTCTGGATCGTAAAGTTCAGAAGCTTCGTACTAAAGAGATACCGTTAGTGAAGGTATTGTGGCGAAACCACGAGGTTGAAGAAGCTTCTTGGGAACTAGAAATGGAAATACGCCAGAAGTATCTATAGTTGTTTTGAGTACGAGTACGCCATCCTGCTTTGGGTTGGGATAGGTGGTTAGTCATTGGGAGTGTGTATTGTGAACTCGTGAGACAGTTTATGTTATAACCACGGTATACCTCCGTCATAAGTGAGGGTATGTATGTATGTGTTATGATGGGGCTGCGCTGTAGTAGTTACCAGTTTTTCTCTAGAATTGAGTGTATGTGTGAGTGTTTGATTATATGTATGAGTTCATGAATGAGAGATTGAGAATTTCGAGGACGAAATTTTTGTAAGGAGGGGAGGTTGTAAGAACCCGAACCGTGATATATGGGTTTAAATAATTAAGAGAGGGGTAAAATTGGAGCATGCTTTGTCGACGAAGCCGGATCTCATCGACGAAGGCCTTGTATTTCTCGTCGATGAAGTTCAGAGGGTCGTAGACGAGGAGAAGCCGTGAGATTTTGGGAAATCGGGAATCTCAGGCTCGTCGACGAGGTCCCCGTCTCTTCGACGAGTTGTCTATATGACCTCGTAGATGAGGACACCATTTTGTCAACGAAGGCGGCTGAGTCAAGGGCTATAAATATCAGTTTCCTTTGCTTAATCACTAAGAAATCTCAAATATCTTTTCTCTCTCTCTAAAACTCATCCTACTCTCTCTCTCTCTCTCTCTAGATTTCTTCGCCGTTTATTGTCTGATTCGACAATCTGAAGTTACCACGAGGATCAGTGAAGGATTCTCTACAAGTTCTGCAGATCGAAAACTCGTTTCAGAGATTTTGGGTTTCGACATAAAATCGAGGTAAGGCTCAGTTTTCATTTCTGTTCTAATAGTTTTGTAGAGAACGGAGTCGTGAGTATTTTCTGTAATGTTGGTTGTAGGTTTTGGAACTTGATTCGCTATTTAGGGGCCTTAGAGTTTGAGATTTTCCATTTGGGGGAAAGGTAAGGAGAATCTAATTATGTCGGTTATTTTTGAAATCAAACTTGGTAGAACTGTGGTTCACGATCCTGTGTGTGTTTTGGCTACTCATTTAGGGGGATCTAACGGGGGAACACTATGGGTTTTTCATGATTACAGTTTTGGGAAAAAGGGGGCGACGGGCTGCATTCCTGGTTTTATTGAAAATCGAATGTATATGTTAATTTATATTGTGTCATAGGGATGGCCGTTCCTGACTTGTTTAAATAGTATATGTTTGGAAAACCATGATTTTAGATTACCAAATAGGTGTGCTTTGTTTGGTTATATGAGCATACATGTTTATGTTGTGTTTGGTTGAAATGAGAGTAGAAACGAGGTTCTGAATTTGTTCCAGGTACTCGAAGTGTTCGACTCTATATCCGAGAGCGTATGAAATCGCTGGCCATGTTTGGCAAGAGTGGTCAACTCTATATCCAAGGGTGTGAGCCTTACCGGCTGACTATCGAAGGATGTGGATCCACCAGTTAGTGCTGGTACTATGCCATGGGAGTTTGGGACCAGCCATGTGCTGGTGGCGCCATGTTTCACGGGTTGGCTACTGGCCAACGCCATATGTCATAGGCCAGCTTCGGGCCGAAGGGTATGATGACACCGGGATTGCTTGGTCATGTGTGTGTGCATGTATGCGCTATTGTGAAATTTGTATTGGAACTGCATTTAAGTGTATATGTGTTGCGTCATGATAACACTTAAATGCCATACACTGATATAACCTACATTCTTCCTTACTAAGAGGTGTCTCACCCCTGCTGTACGTACATATTTTTTTCAAGTCTTTCGAGTAACCGGAACTAGTGTCCTTGTGTCGGGAGCGTAGTGGCCGATGTACTGCGGGTAGCACTTGGGGTAAGTGCTAGGATTTGTGTTTTGTGGGTTTTCGTTTTGAGATATGTTGGGCACCCGGTTGTATGTTGTATGATAGAGTCTTGTTTTTGCTCTTGTATAGACTCTGGTATGGTACCATGCTTGTATAGAAAGACCTTATTTCTGCTGTGTATCTTTGGATGTGTATAAGGTGCCTGGTAACCCCACGGGGTCAGACTCTCATTCATTGTACTGTATCTTGGATGATTTGTATGATACAGGGACAACTTAGATAACATTTTCACCCTTGGGTCCCATTTTCGGGTTCGGGGCGTGACAGCTATAGATATTAAAAGTATGTTTGAATAGAATATTCAGAAATAATTAATGTTAGACAACATAGGTGTGAGTTAATATAGTGTATTATTTATATGTGTTTTCTCAGACTCAGTTGTTTACAACATATAGTACTTTTAAATAAGATATTACAGTTATACAAACTCATCTGCCACACACTGGTAATAACATATTTCGTCTTACTAAGAGTTGTCTCATCCCAGTAATTTACCACTTTTCAGGTGAACCAGATAGACGAGCTAATCAGGCTCGGAGGTAGGGAAACTACAGTACTGCCTTGTTTGTAGGGTGAGTATTTTTGGAAAAGATGCATTTTTGAATGATCCCTAGGTGATTAGATGGAATATTTTTAGGAATGTTCATGTTGTATGTATATTTTGGGAATACTGAAACTTTGGTATTGTAAATGTGGATGTATGCCTTTTTGTTTACTGCAGCATAGGAAATTTTATGGATGTCTAGGTTTTTCGATCCCCACTTGGATCGGGATGACATTATAGATTTTATTCAGGGTATCAGAGTAGTATAATTTTATGATCTATATATAAAAAAAAATTGCATGAAAAATCAGGTCGTTAAAAAATCTATATTTCCTTACTCAATACTCATAGTCTTTCTTCACTCATGCCACACAATTTGAGTGATAATTCATAATATAATAATTGCCTAGGAAAAATATAGATTTTGCTAAAAAATAAGATATAACCTTTTCTAGGGTTTTCTCAAACTCATAATACTAGGTTTTTCTCAAATACATATATATATATATATATATATATATAAAATAAATAAACCATAATTTGCATACCCTGAATTATTCAGATAACCACAAATAGTATTCCAGTAATCATATACTATATTTTAACCCGTTGAATCTTCTAAATCAGCGGACATAATTTATTCCCCTTACCTTATCCTTAGAGTGGTGTCTACGATCCCCAAACCATGAATCTGCTTTGATTAAAATGACAAATATCGAAGTTAGGACCCCGTGGTGGTGTCTGATCGTCGATTTGACTGAAGATTTGAGAGAAATTGAGGAGAGAGAGAGAGAGAGGGAGTATTTTCGTAGCCCTAGGAGAGAGGAGAGAGGAGAGAGAGTGTATAAATTTCTAAACAAATGAGTTGCTGCCCAATTTATAAGCCATTGTTCTAGACAAAATCGTCGACGGTTTTCCTAAAACCATCGACGATTTGGTTTTTAACCAAGCCGTTTTTTGCAATTTTACCTTTACCAAGCCTTAGTAACTCGAAATTGTCAACAGTTTTTCCTGAACTCCACCAAACCGTCGACGGTTTGATCTATACCAAACTAATTTTCCTCTTTTCTTTATTATTATTATTATTATTTTTGTTGTTGTTGTTGTTGTTATTGTTGTTGTTGGTTTTATTATTATTATTATTATTATTATTATTATTATTATTATTATTATTATTATTATTATTATTATTATATTTTCTGGGTCTTTACAAGAACAATAATCAAAAAATGATGAGAGCCATTTTTTACTTGAAGGACCAAAAAAAAAAAAAAAATGAAGTCCAAAAATAAAATAAAAAGGATAAAATTCTTTAAAATATTGAAAAATTGTTTAAAAAATAAAAAAAATAGAAAAAAAAATTTGGAAGAAAAAATTAAACCCTTTTTTGCTCAATTTTGATCACTTTTAGTGATTTCCCTAATGTGATTTGCCTTGTTTTCCACATGTATGTGTGTTTCGTCTTTGTTTCTATGTGTGCGTCTACATGATTCTATGTGTGTGCACACCCCCATTAGGAGGAGCATGATGAATTGGGTTTAGATAATCCTCGGTTATCACCTGAGGGGCGAGGAGTCTAGTAGAATCCCTCAAGCTGGCACGATATAGATTCCATTAGACTCCTTGATTTATGTGCATATTCCTTTTGCATGCTTTGTCATTTAGATGTTTTGAATAAATACTTGTTTTATTAATTGCATGCATGTGTTTTGAATTGAAATAAAGATTTCATAATAAATCTCCCTCTAAACTTAGGGGTTATGTTTTTGCATGCCCTCGAGAAATCAATGGTGTGTATTATAGATTGATATAATATATATTAAATATGTGGATATTTTTCATTGGTTTATAATAGAGTTAGTTAGTGTTAGTTACATTCAACTCTGTATAAATATAGAGCATTCATTTGTAATTGTAATATTGAAGAATGCAGTTTTAATTCTTTTCTTTAGTCTGCTTTCTGTTTCATGGTATCAGAGCAAATTCTTGATACTCTGTTTCATGCTTCCGTTTCTACATCCAGCATGGATAATATTCCAAGCTGCTATCACCTTCAAAATGGTGATTCGCCAGGAACAGTTTTGGTGTCAAATATCCTCACTGGGGACAATTATTATACATGGAGCAGGTCCATGATTATGGCGTTCAAAGAAAAGAACAAAATTGGTTTCGTGGATGGATCGATTTCTCAACCGAGCTTCACAGATGAATCGTATGAATTCTGGGAAAGATGCAACAATATGGTGTCTTCTTGGTTGATCAACTCTGTTTCAAAGGAGATTGGGTGCAACATAATATGTGCAAAAACAATGAGAGATATGTGGCTGGATTTAAAGAATTGATTTACTCAAGGTAATGGTTCAAGAATCTATCAATTGCAAAAAGATTTATCAGATTTGGTTCAAGCAGATTTGTCTATGCGAGATTACTATACAAGATTCAAGTCTTTGTGGGATGAATTGTCGGATTATAATCAGATTCCTACATGTTCATGTGGAGCTTTACAAAAGTGCAATTGCAGTGCAATAAAGGTTTTTCTGAGTTATCAAGATTGACAACATGTAATACAGTTTTTGATGGGTTTAAATGATTGTTTTTCTCATATAAGAGGACAAATTCTAATGCTAGATCCATTGCTAGACATAAATAAAGTTTTTTATTTGATGATGCAAAAAGAAAAACAAAGGGAAATTAGTAAGAACAATATGGTTGATACTGTTGCATTCATGAGCAAAAGGCAAGATACAAACTTAGATATGAAGAAATTCAATTCTAGAAAACAGCAAACAAGAAGAGAAAAATTTATTGCACTCATTGTGGCATGAATAATCATACGGTAAATAAATGCTATAGGATTCATGGTTATCCTCCTAGATTCAAGCAAAATTATGGTCGACAGAAAGGAAAGTTTCGGGCATCTGCAAATCAAGTTTCATGTCAACTTTTGAATAATCCCTTTGAGAACTTTAAACAATTGCCTTCTCTCAAGAAGATTATAAAAAATTGTTATGTTTAATTCACTCACAACCTGATGATAATACCAATCATAAAGCAGTAAATATTGTTTCTAAATTTGCTGATCATTCCACTCAAGGTATATCATCTAATCCAAGTATTTCCTTAAGTGCATCAATTTACACTTTAATATCCCATAATACTTGGATTGTAGACATCGGAGCCACATATCATATTATTCATTCCATTGATATGTTTACTTCCATTCCAAAGATTCTAAACATCTCCATAACATTACCAAATGGTGATAACATACCTATTACCCATATTGGTGTAGTTCGAATATCAGAAACTTTAATTCTTAAAGATGTACTTTGTGTACCATCTTTCTTATACAATTTACTTTCTGCAAGTAAACTTAATTCAACAAAGAAATGCTCATTCATTTTTTCATCTGATTATTGTTTCATTCAGGAGCATACCCCATGGAAGATGATTGGGATAGCTAGAAGAAAAGCTGGTTTATACATATTGTAGAAATCAGGTGCTAGTAATGATGAGATTCAACCTAAATCGAGTCTTATCAATTCTGTAACAAACTCTAAAGTTTGGCATAGCAGATTAGGACATCCTTCCATGTCTAGATTGTTCTTTCTTTCCAAAAATGTATACGATATCAATTTTATAGATAAAATTTCTGATCGTTGTACTGTTTGTCCATTGGCAAAACAAAAGAGACTTCCTTTCCAAGTTCATACATATATGGGGACCATTCTCGGTTTCAACCCATAATGGATCCATATTTTTTCTTACTATAGTTGATGATCATTCAAAATTTACATGGGTTTATTTGATGAAAAACAAATATGAAGTTAGAAACATATTGATTACTTTTTACAATTTAATTGAAACACAATTTGGAAGAAAAATAAAATGCATGAGTGACAATGGTCTAGAATTTAAAATGACAGATTTTTTTTGCTTCAAAAGGAATTATACATCAAATGTCATGCATAGAAACACCTCAACAGAATTCTATAGTTAAGAGAAAACATCAACATTTGTTAAATGTAGCAAGAGCTTTAAGATTTCAATCAAATATTCCTTTAGTTTTTTTTGGGGGGGGGGGGGGGGGGGCGCCCAATGTATACTAACTGCATGTTATCTTATAAACAGAATTCCAACTTTAGTTCTAAACAAAAATCTTCACATGAAGTTCTTTATAATTTAGTTCCATCATATAGTCATTTGAGAGTTTTTGGTTGTTTATGCTATGCATCAACCATTACTCACAACATAAACAAATTTTCACCAAGGGCTAGAAAAAGTATTTTTATAGGCTATCCTTTTGGCATAAAAGGATATAAGTTGTATGACTTGGAACTTAAATTTTTTGTTTGTTTCTAGAGATGTAGTTTTTCATGAATCAATATTCCCATTTCTTTTACAAAATGACTCATCAACTACTAATTCAAATCTGGATATTACTTCTTAGATTTTTCATTCAAAATAAGATAATATTGTTCTTCCAAAATCAATTCCTGATTCCATTGAAAATCCTATATCTTCCTCATTTGTTAATACACCACATCGATCAGCAAATCCTATCAACACACAGACCACAAATATTCCATCTCTGAGTGATCAAAATCATTTTCCTTCTCTTATAAGATCAACCAGACTGCACAAAGCACCTAAATATCTGCAAAATTATCACTGCAACTTAGGTGCTTCCGCTTCTTAATCATCTCCTATAGCTCCTGCAATTAACTCAGGTAACAAATATAGCATTTCTAATGTTTTGTCATACTCAAAATTGTCTAAATCACATAAAACCTTTTCTGTTGCAATTTCCTCCGAAATAGAACCAAGTTTTTATCATCAAGCTATCAGGCATTCTCATTGGAGAGATGTCATGTCTGTGGAATTATCTGCATTATAATCAAACAATACTTGGGTCTTAACATCACTTCCTCCCGATAAAAAGCCTATAGGTTGTAAGTGGGTGTATAAAATAAAATACAATTCAGATGGTTCTATTGAGAGACCTAAAGCAAGGCTTGTAGCCAAAGGGTATACTAAAAAAGAAGGCCTAGATTTTTTTAAAACTTTCTCACTTGTTGCAAAAATGGTAACTGTTCGATGTGTTCTATCACTGGCTGCTATACATAATTGGCATCTTTTTCACTTAGATATCAATAATGCCTTTTTATATGGAGACTTAGATGAAGAAGCATTCATGACAGCACCTCTTGGTTATCTTCCTAAGGGGGACATAAGGGTATGTAAATTGCAAAGATCCCTTTATGGCTTGAAACAAGCATATAGAAAATGGAATTCTAAATTCAAATCTGTCCTATTGGATATTGGCTTCTCACAGTCAAAAGCAGATTATTCATTGTTTACCTAAAGGGAAGGAACTTCATTCGTGGCATTATTACTTTATGTGGATGATATACTATAACGACCCGAAGAATAATGATATTTAAATAATAAAGAGAGAGGGAAATGGAAACAGGAATAGAAGGAGGCAGCAGACTTCGTCGACGACATTGCATTTTGGATATAAAAATCTAAGGAATTTTCTAATGGCCTCGTCGACGAACACAGTGGATTCGTCGACGAGGGTACAAGAGGGTCTCATCGAAGAAGGCATGCTTCGTTGACGAGAAGATACCGAGAGAATGTTTTAGGCTATTCTGAATTTCGTCGATGAAGGGTAGAGCTCGTCGATAAATTTTCTATTAGATTCGTCGACGAGATGACGTGGCTCGTCGATGAAGGCCGCAGTATAAATAGCTCTAAACTTTGCTTAATCGCAAAAAAATCAACGAAAATATTCCCTTTTCTCTCTCCTAGGGTCCTTTCCTCTTCTTTCTTCGATTTCAGCCCCGTTAGATGCCGGATCAACGATCTGAGGCCACCACGATGCTCCTGGAGGAGCTCTCTTCAAGTTTGTTGGGGCGGATCGTTGGTGGGATTGAGTTGAATTTCTTCCTAGAATCAGGGTAAGACCTTTTATTCGGTTTTTGGCCTTCTGACAGTTGTAGGGAATGATGGAAACAAAGAAATAATGACATTCTGTTCTGGTGAATGTTGTTTTTAGGGTGTTGAATAGGAAGCCCTGCGGGTGTTGGACCAGTATACCATAGGGGCTTTTCTAGTAGACAAGTAAGGGAAAAATGCTATGCTAGGCAACCATATATGATTTCAGTACAATTATATGCTTGTATTAACTTATTATTCAAACTATATATACAGTTTTTCAAAGCCTGGTAATATTAATATTTATTTGTGTGACTTGAGTTGATAACAGAAACAGTACTATATTTATAGAATTTGTGAATACCAAGTTTATAGTTATTAATAGAAATACCATGATATTTGCATGTTTATAGAATGACGAATTTTTCAGTGTACAGCATACTTAGAAGTATGCATTTTCAGTAATTACTATATAACACGTTTATTAGTACCATAACGCCCCAATAAACAAATATTCAGATAGCAGTTCAGTTATACAGAAAACAGATTTCCAGTCAGTTTATTTAGAATTTCAGATAAATTCTATGGGGTTATGGTTATTTTAGAAACCACAGTAAAAACAGTATATTACAGATATCAGCTACTTATATAGTATCAGACCCTGATGGATAAGACAACAGAGCATGGTATCGTAGCTACATATATTCAATTCAGAGTGCAACCACTTGACTCAGATAGTAAGTGGTATGAGGTCGATCATGCGCACATCGGGACAGACTCTCCATTAGATATGGATTGAGGGGGCCGATCAGATTGTCGGAGTTTAGTTGACTTACCCTGGTCAGCCAGCCAGGATAGGTCTCGCCTTCGGGCCGCACAACCTTGTCATGAGGGGTTAAATCATGACATACAACCATCCAGGGAAATTTCTTAGATATTATGAGTACTATCAGACTTTCAGAAATAGTAGTATTAATATGAAAAGTAATTTCATACAGATTGGCATGTTCAGTTATGTAGTGAATGGTTTTAATATCAGTTTTTTTTGGATTCAATTATTCATATTATTCTTAAATCAGATTATTTTTACCAAACTATAGCTCAATAGCCACACACTAGTAATAGCATGTTTTGTCTTACTGATCATTGAATCATCCTAGTGTTGAATTATTTTTCAGGTGAACCAGTTAGGCGAGCGGAGCAGGCTCGCAAGTAGAGGGGCTGTTGTACTGCCCTTTTTAAGAGTGAGTATTTTTGGGTAGCATGTTCTTGTAAACCCTTGGTATCAGTAAGGGTAGTTTCAAGAAAACAGTAATGATTGTATATTGTGGGTTGGTTTGACACTCTGGTATTGTATTATGTGTGGTTTTATTTTACATGATTGACTTTTCGTTGTTTAGGTTAATGATTGAATTTAAAATAAGGGAAAAATATTTTATTTTATTAGCAGGTCGTTTCATATACTACTTACTAGCAATGATTTGAAAGCCATTGAAGTTGTCAAAACAGCTTTAACAGTTAAGTTCAAGTTAAAAGATTTGGGTCTAGCTAATTTTTTTCTTGGAATGGAAATTGCAAGATCACAAAAGGGTATTTCTTTATCTCAAAGAAAGTATACTCTAGAATTGATTGTTGATTTTGGTTTACTTGCTGCCAAACCTATTTTATTTCCTATGGATACTCATGTCAAACTGTCAAAAGATGAGGGAGTAGTAATTGATGATATTTTTGGTTATAGAAGATTAATTGGGAGGTTGATTTATCTTACTCATACCAGATCAAACATCACCTTTGCAGTCCATCATTTGAGTCAGTTTTTGGATTGTCCTCGAGTGCCACATCTCTAAGCAGCAATAAGAATTTTGAGATATTTGAAGTTAGCTCCTGGAAAAGGTCTATTTTTTTCAAGCTCTTCAGACATTCATATCAAAGGTTTTTCGGATTCAGATTGGGCTAGTTGTCCAGACACATGAAGATCAATTAGTGGATATTATGTGTTCATTGGTGAATCACTGATATCTTGGAAATCAAAGAAACAACACACAGTTTCAAGATTATCAGCAGAGGCAGAATATAGATCAATGGCTTTTAGCATTTGTGAGATAATATGGATTAAAGCATTACTTAATGATTTGCATCAGCCACATAGTCAACCAGCACTATTGTTCTGTGATAATAAGGCGGCAATTCAAATCGCAGCTAACCCATTTTTTCATGAATGCACTAAACACATCGAAATAGATTGCCACTTAGTGCGAGAAAAAATTTAAGAAGGTTCATTAACTATTCTTCATGTTAATTCTGCTCACCAAATAGCAGACCGCTCGGATCTAACCCATTTGATATGCTGTTGTCCAAGATGAATATGCATAATATATACATATCATCTTGAGGGGGACAATTACAGATTGATATAATATAGATTAAATATGTGGATATTTTTCATTGGTTTATAACAAAGTTAGTTAGTGTTAGTTACATTCAACTCGTATAAATACAGAACATCCATTTATAATTGTAATATTGAAGAATGCAGTTTTAATTCTTTTCTTTAGTCTGCTTTCTGTTTCAGTGTGGGGCTTTTAACTTTTGCAAAGTCTCCCAATCCTTAAAGGTTAGGTAAAAGAAACCCCCTAATATAGAAAAAATAGGTAAGCAAATAAACCTAATTGGGATCATTGGGAGTTGTGTCTTTGCACACTTATGGAGAACCCAAGGTAAGGGTAGTTTTTTTGTTTTTCATAGGATTGCTCAATATATTATGGAGTGGTAATTAAAATAAAAGAGAAGAATCAAAGTCTTGATTGATTAATTTCAAAGGTGATCTTAGGCTAATCAGGTAGCATCCGTTGGACGGTGTAAAGGGGTGCTAATTCCTTTCCTTTACATAACCGTATTTCCGAATCCGATTTGGTAATGTAGATTATGAACTATCAGTTTCCTTAGACTTAAGAGTCCAATGAAGTAGTAGTATATTAAATAAGTACTTTAACCTCATCTAGTGTTAAATATATTAATAGAGACTCCCTTGAATCATAGTTTAACCCATTTCTCATCTTATTTAAGATAAATTCGAGCTCGCCATTGGGTCCATGCAGGGATTTGGCCCCCGTACCTCAGGAGTTGACCCCTTCAAGACATTGCCACACAGACAATGTGACCCTCTAGAAGGAAATGGGCAGATAGGAACAGTCCCTGCCTTGGGTCTCAGCACCTGAAAAGCCAAGTGCTTTGGATTCCATTTCGATGTGTTGGTATGAAACACAACAATGACTTTGGCGCTGGTTCCATTAGCTCCAAGTAGCGGAACCAAGTAAGCTATTGTGGTGTGTGATGCGTGGCAGTAGAACATAGGATAGACATAGTGCTGGGCATGACTTACTACTATTGTATTCGTGGCCGCTATCTTTCTTATTGCTGGTGTAATGGAGAAATCCTGCCAATGGTTCTCCTCCTCGTTGGCCTCTGCTGACACAACTTGCAGAGTGTTTGTTCCGAGCTCTGAGGTGCTATAGACTATGGTCTCCAGTGATGTAGCACAGAAGCTGTCCTCTCTCTCCACTGCTGGTTCCTCACACTCGTCAATTGTCATCTTCGTTATCTTGGCTTCAGTTGATCTAGGCTAGACAGAATATTGGCTCAAGATTTTGGAAAAGTCGTTTGAGGAAAAGGGTCTTTTTGCAACTTCACGAGGTTAAAAATTTGCAGTAGTTGAAATTCTAGTGAGGATAAGGTTAAATTTTAGCAAAAGACATTCATCACAAAAAGATAGGGATCTTCCCTGAAGTTTCAAAAATCTTAAAAACTCTCCCTAAGTTTTCAAGAATTTTAGGACCTCCCTATGGTTTACAAAAAAGACATAAACGTCTTCTTATATTTTGTAAAACGACAAATCTTTTGAGAAGAGATTTGTGCTTTTTCGTCAAACCTTTGAGGAGGTCTATAGCATTTTTGAAATCTTTAGGAAAGATCCTTATTTTTTTTTTTCAAACATTAGGAAAGGTGAGTGTCTCTTACCCTACCAAGTGCAAACTCTTCATTCACGGAATTGGATGAGACACTACTATCAAGAACCTCCACAATCTCTTCTCCACCTATGGTGACCTCGAAGAAGCCATCGCGATCCTTGGCAAGGTCACCGGGAAAAGTAAAGGGTACGGGTTTATTACGTTCAAGCACATCAATGACGCTTTACTTGCATTGAAAAAGCCAAGTAATAAAATTGACGGACGAATAACCGGGACCCAGCTTGCGATATTGGGAAATTCCGGATCTAATACGAATCCGACTACAATTGATGTTTCTATGCGCAAGATTTATGTAGCCAACGTGCCTATTCTCAAGGTATGATTTTTTCTCCATCATACAATAATAATTCTTAAAAAAAAACAAATAGATGTCATAGTTTCAACCCTTGAAAAACTCCATCTTAATGGCTAATAATAATTAATAGGATGTTCAAGTTATTTAATTATTTGAACAATGACCTATGCACCAAATGCATAGTGGGGCCATGATAGCTGCACTACAAGTCAAATAAACAAAGCCAAACTTTGAAATTCCAATGGGTTGGCCGAATGCACCATGGGTTTGACAATAATGACTTTTGTACATTCATGTGCGTTGAACAGTGCTCTGAATAGTGAATTTGAAATTGCTATTGGGAATTTGAGTTGAAATTACTACGCACATTGAAATTGCACAATTGTAGCAGCTACAATCGGCGAAACCTCAAACAGAAAAATCAAGCTCCTTAGTGACATTCTATCGAGCACCTGGAGCCCAATCAGCTGAAGAATCCACACCATAATCAAAACAAACAGTAACAAAATCACCGTCGTCAATGGTAGACATCTCGTAGATCTCAATCTCAAACTTCAATTTACCATTGCACTCACAACCCCATCCAACATGAGACTCACGAATCAACTGGGATACAATTGAATAATCTGAGTTTATAGACCCCACATATGACACAGACAACACAAAATTAGTCTGCGAAATCTATAACATTGCACGCTTACTTGCAGTTCCCTTTGCCATAAATGATCGAATACTTGGTGCATACACATCCAAACCCTTTAAAACAAATCCATCTCGAACCGATTAAGAATCCTAACTGATATTGAAAATACCATAACTCACATCTTTAACCCCAATGAAATCAAAACTGCAAAAACCTGTCGAATTGAACAACCATCCCAGCATCATAAATTATCAAAATGTTACTGAAGATATAACTCAAAAAATGAGCACAGTTCATTAGGTAAGGAAGAATCGGCCCAATTGATGAGCAACGCTTGTGAGGCCAGAAGACTGCCCAAAAAATGAGCACGACTCATTAGGCAAAGAAGAATTAGCCCAATTGACGAGCAACGCTCGTGAGGCTAGAAGATTGCCCAAAAAATGAGCACATCTCATTAGGCAAAGAAGAATTGGCCCAATTGATGAGCAACGCTCGTGAGGCTAGAAGACTGCCCAAAAAATGAGCACATCTCATTAGGCAAAGAAGAATCGGCCCCGCTGACGAGCAACGCTCGTAAGGCCAGAAGACTGCCCAAAAAAGGAGCACAACTCATTAGGCAAAGAAAAATCGGCCCAACTGACGAGCAACGCTCGTGAGGCCTAAAAACAGCCCAAAATATGAGCACAACTCATTAGGCTAGAAATGACAAAAAAGAAGAGCGCGACTCATGAAACCACAAGCAGCCCAAAATGCCTCAAGAAGAGCTGCTCGACAAAAAAAAAAAAAAAATACAACTTTCGAACTTTGGAAGCCAGCTTCAAAAATTCGAAACTGAATGGGGGGCAACTGATATACCTCAAATATATCACTTACCATAAATCCAAAGGAGACTAGAGCTCAGCATTGATGAGGGCAATTACCACTTAAGTCAACTGCTCAGGCAGAGCAATTGACGCCAGCTCCATGATGACTAGAGCAATCTACGCCAACCTTATAACAACTGGAGCGATTCACTTTTGCGTCATAATTTGCTAATAAATGGCACATCACCCTAGGGTCAAACTCCATTACTATAAATGGGGATTCAGAGAAGAGGCTAAAGTATCTCATTCTAAACTCTACTTTACTGTTGCATAAAAACCCTCTCAAGTCAATCCTTGACTTAGGCATCGAAGCGATCCCCCGGAGTACACCCTAGGTCCTCCAAGCCTTGTTTATTTATCTCTTTTCAGGTGGTCATGATCAAGGATCGTGAAGGTCGTTCAATTTTTGGCTGCAACAGTTTACAAAAAAGACATAAACGTCTTTTTATATTTTGTAAAAAGACAACTCTTTTGAGAAGAGATTTGTGCTTTTTCGTCAAACCTTTGAGGAGGTCTATAGCATTTTTGAAATCTTTAGGAAAGATCCTTATTTTTTTTTTTTCAAACATTAGGAAAGGTGAGTGTCTCTTACCCAAAATTTTTTGCAGGATGGAGTCTTTCTCCAGGAAGAAGAGAGCCACGTTAGGGTTTGAATACCTATAGAATAATGGATCTGAATACCATGGTCGATATAGGGTGGCTGGACTCTCACATATTGGTCTCCTTGCGTGTCCTTGGAGACTCTTTTGTTGCTTATGTAGACACTTTCAATTTATCTTCTAAATGTTTCGAGCGAGGCACTTTTTTTTTTTTTGTAAAAGAGGACGGCACCTCCTTTCTTATTGAGGAAGGCGATTCATTTTCAATATCCACCTCAATATTGCCTTTCTGAACATCCACTGGATTACCCTTTACTTGAAACATCGGTACTTCAATACAAATAATTCATTGAAATCGGAATAACAGGTTATCAGTACGCGTGTTCAAGTTCCAAGTCGGGAGAAAATCATTCAAAGATTATCCGATGAAGATCTGAGATAGCAGGCACACCTGGTAAAGATCTTGAGCCGCTTTTGGCAATGGGGTAGTAGGCAACACTGATTGCCAGTAAGCCTCGGCAGGCAAAGCAGCCCAACTTGAAAAAACTAGTGAGAGCTGCACAAAATTTGAGTATCTTTCATTAATTTTATCCTTTTTTGTGGCAGACAAGAGACAATATGCACTTTGCAGTAAGAGAGAGCTCACCAAGATGAAAGCGAAGACGGCTGGGAGGAGATCATGAGACTCCACTGGGGAACATTGGTAGACAGTCGTAGGAAGCTATGATGGTTTGCAAAAACAAAAGCAGGATTGAAAGACATATAAGCTTTTGCATGGGAATAAAAATTAGCCTAATTAATTTTAAGGCACAGGAACAAAGCAGGGGAGATCTACCAAAAACCAAAACTAGCCATTAAATGCAGTTGGTTCAAATGCATGTGTAGATACGGGTGTTTCTAATTCAAACTTCAAAGAGATGAACACAGAGATTGAAGGGGTCTGAGGAGGTGAACAGCCATACTTCATAGTGTTGAGTAACAGAGTGAAGCAGAGGACATCTGCACTGAATGTGCAGTGACAACTACCAAGCCAAGTGTTTCAGCTGCGTTGGGCATTTCTGATCAGTTGGATTTTGAGTTAATGTAGGTGACTATTTTTCTTTGGATCCAGTTTGATATTATTCATTTATTAGGATTGGGACTGGTTGAGGGATACAGGTATCCTTGAGTTGGGGCACAATTATTTCAGAGAATTGCTGGATTTGGGCCTCAAGTGAGGGCCCAATTATAGAAGGTTTGTCATCCCAATTCAACCAGACCAGATGACATTTGTGGGCTGGCGCAACTGCACAAGAACTTTGGAAACAGGTTTTGTAAATTTTTGGAATTGTATTAATTTAAATTAAAAGGCAACAAAAATCAAACTAAATTTTGTCAACATGCGCACTATTTGAAAGTTCTAATTTAAAATCTTATGCTTCATGTAAAATAATTTAGATTGAGTGTCACGAACTTTGATAAAATGGTACTAGACTTTTAATATAGACAGGCTACAAGCTCAGTTAAATATTAATTGTTAGGGTCTTAGGGATGATCTTTATTTTTGAATATCTAAAATTCTATTAGTACTAATCAAATAGGTGCGTCAAAGGAAGGATAAGTGTCTAAGCTATGAAAAATGAATATAAAACTGCAAGATAATTGGAGTTATTAGGACTATTACTAATGCATCTACCTTTATGATATATGTACAAGAATGTGCTGACATAGTTTTTGTTCAATGACAAGCAAAAAAATTCTACATTGATGTCCAAGACCCTTTGAACATTCGATTAATCTATTAGAATAATTGGTACTATTTTTATCTTTTTCGACTTAAATATCAAAATATGATCTCAAATGAAAATTTATAATCTCAAATGCTTAAATCTTGACATTTTATCCAAACATTCTTAAATTTACCACCCGAATAGTGTTTTTTTTTCTTTGTAGGCAAAGCATTTTCTATTTTTCTTTATGGATTATATATCTCAAACATGTGTAAATTGACAAGTGAGAATTAATTTAGACGTGGGCTGCAAGAAAGAAGAGCCAAACTGATATCTACCGCCCATCTGTCCTGCCCCAATTATTGATTCACTAAGGCACAAGTACGGTTGCTCAAGTGTGGAACATGAAAGGACATGCCCCTTCCTCTCCCCCCTATGCCCACGTCATATAAGATGACAATTATTGACAAATGATGATAACAAGAAGTTGAAAGGGAGAGAATTGGAGTTTTTTTTCTCATTTTAATTTTATTATTTAATAAAATATTAAATAATATTTTATTTGAAAAAAAAAAATCTCATTTTAAAGTTTGCGTAATCTCGCAGAATAGTCTTGCGAGATTTAAATGGTAAGAGAATTCGTTTGGTGACGCGTGGCGATCAAATATCGCAGGATGATCCTGCGAAATTAAGTAAAAATTTGATGGCAGCGGGAGAGAGAGGTGGGGGTGAGATGTTCAGAGGATATGACATGATGACTCTGTTTATTTCTCGAGAAACTCACGAGATCAGTTTCCCAATGTTTCTTTGATATATAGTGCTTTTTCTCTCTCCCTCCCTTTTTGATTTGTTAGGAAATGGGAAATGCCCATCTAATTTTTGGTGTCATATTATCAAAGTTTTTTCTCGATTTAACTTTTTCTTTTATAAAAATATATTAAATAATACCTCATTCTGAGGTTTTGGGAAGTATTTCTCAGAATGACTCTAACGTAATCTCGCTACTCGAAGTAGCGAGATTTCCCACGTGTATGACCTTATGCAAGAGATTTGGTTGCCCCGCGTCTGTACTAGATTGTGGCTGGCATTTAAATCTTATTATTTCGTGTAGCGAGATTTGCTTAAATCTCGTCACTCTAAGAAGCGATATTTATTTAAATCTCGCTACCTAAAGTAGCGAGATTTTCTGTGCACCTATTTATTGTTTTTCCCTTTATTGTTTATTTATTATAATAATAATTAATTAAATTATTTTTTGAATTATTGAAGGGAAGAATCAATTATTAATTTAAATTTTCACGTATAATAAATTACAGTTCATAATTTAGTTAAAAATTTTTTTTTATCATAAATTAATATAACAGTCATACACTATAAATATACACTAATTATATTTAATTAAATAGGGAAATCTTCTATTATTTTATTGAGTAGGAAATATTTAAATATTAATTGAAAATAATTAATATTTAAATAGTTTAACATGTTCCAAATAGAGCTTCTGCTTCTTTTGTTGCCCCTGTCTCTGACACAAAGAGAGCTGCTGATTCTGTTGCCCAAGAAGTTGTTGCTGCTGTTGGTGTTGTCATCATAAATATTTATAAAAGCATAATGATTCTTTTATTCTCTTTTGGTTCTCTTTTTGTTCTCATATTTTCTTTTACCATTATTCATTTGTTTTTCTCTGACAATGAGTTTTAGTGATCATGTTCCCTTTGATGGAGTTAGGATTTTAATTTCCGCATTTTTGGCATTTCCTATTTTGGGTTTGTTCGTCTATTATCCCCTCTCTCTCTATCTCTGTGTTTCTGTTCCACCATTTTCCCTATGAATTCTAATGTTAATTTTAATTTGCTAATATGGGTGTTTCGATTTTCTTTTGTAAGGGTTAACTGTCTTTTTTTAAATTACAGAGAAAATTGAAATGATGACAAGTAGAGGATAAAATCTTGATTATTTTCATATGTAAAATGCCGAAGTAAAGTTTCTAATTTTCCCGGATTTCAAAATCAGCAAAGAAAAACCCATTTGTTAAAATATTAATCCATTTTTGTTACAAAATTAATCTTCTCGGCAACCAGTCAAAGCATATATCAACTAATCCTCTAGAGCTATTTTTTCTTTGGAGTATCGTGTAATTGAGAAATTGTCCTTCTCTCCTACACCGTCTCTTTCTTGCTACCATGAAACCATTCAAATTTAGTTAACTTTGAGAAGGGTAACTCATGAGGATCTGCCTCCATTAATTTGGATTGTTAAAAGATTGAGATCATGACTGAAACTGAAAGATTGAGATAATTGCTACTTCATGCCATTGTTTATTCTCTCTCCCCATGTCTCAACTAATATATTACTTATTAGTCGTTACTATAATTAATTTTGTTCCTTGGGAGCAGTCAGGTTGTGGGATAGTTGTCTATAAGGGCTTATAGGATGAACAGCTTGGCTAACCAGGCAAAGGCTCTGACCTCTGAAGAAGATGAGACATGCGAGGATAATAAATTTAAGGATACTTCAAAGAAAAAAGGTGTACAATGGTAGCAATAAGAACAATACTGTTGCTATGCAAAAAGGACATCCTGGGTTTGTTAAGGTTAACATGGATGGATTGCCAATAGGGAGGAAAGTGGATCTAAATGCTCACGCTTGCTATTAGACTTTTGCCCAAGCACTGGAGGACATGTTTTTTAATCCCACCACGGGCATCACTTCCATTCGTGAGTGTATTCTTTATTTTCTATATTTTTTATCAGTAATGTACAATTTACTTATTTCTATCAATTTGATCTTAACAGTTTTTATGTGAGACTATTGTTAGATCATTGTTGCACCTTAATCTAACGACTAACTTTTAGAACCAAGGGGTTTAAGATGACATAAACATTTTTGACCTCAAAGTCAAATTAGTATGACTAGGACAGTAATGAGTTGCATAGATAATTCTATTCTAGTTTTAAAATGTTATTATGATTGTGTAACTAGGTTCGAGTGGAGAGAGTGAGCAAGCAAGAAAGGCCTACAAGCTTTTGAATGGATGATCCGAATTTGTGCTCACTTATGAAGATAAGGAGGGGGACTGGATGCTCGTAGGAGATGTTCCTTGGGAGTATGCACCTTTCATTTCATTTTAAATGATTATACTAGTGCAATATATATATACTTATGCATATATGTTTTTGTGAATGTCTCCTTGTGTGTATATATGCACATATTTATGCCTGATGTTTGTATATGCACTACTAAGCCCTAAATGGAATGATGTCAAATGACAAGGCTAGCCCTGTGGAAGACTAGCTGGTCTATTTCGAGCAACATTTTTAGGTGTAGGAGCAGTAGCTGCACTACTAGTAACCTAATATTAAACATTTTGGACCATACTTTTAAGGCTTGTTTCATTCAAGTTCCTAGGTACTTCGGACAGATAGAGACCTATGGGCAGTGCATATCAAATAGAACATCATAAGAAAAGACAATATTGTAGTTGAAAATTTAGATGTTTTGTAAATGCTGACAATATATATGCTTTTTTTTGTTTTTTGGTTTGTACATAGGATGTTCCTTAACACAGTGAAGAAGCTTAAAATCATGAAGATATCGGAAGCTAATGGACTTGGTACCTAAAATTTTTAATTACACTGGCATCTGGCATTCAAAGTTTTGTATGGACACTGACCGGCCACCTTCTGTCTGCTTAATTGCTAATTTTCAACTCCAAGATTCCAAGAAACAGATGGTTAGCAAAGAAGAGAAGCTTGTGTGCTTTTCTTTATCTTCCTTTACTTTTTTTTTATGTATGAAATTACTTTTACCCCAAAATGGGAATAGTTCTATTTTGCTAGCTCCAAAACTATATTAAATAGGCTCTAGGTCATATCAAATATCATTATAGCTTTTACCCTAAAGGTGGGGGATTGGGAGAGAGCACATCTCACTGCAGAAAAGCAAAGGATAATTAATCATAGTGTTTGGTTTGCAAAATACACAAGTATTAAAAGGCGAGAAAAGGATGCAAAAAAGTCACTAGTGAAGTTAAACATATATTATTTAATAATTTATATACTAGATTAGACACAAAGATAATGGATACAAGACATATTTAAACTTGTTAGAACTAGAGAAAGAAAGAGTAGAACTTAGGTGATGTAAAATGTATAAAAAGTGAGGACAATAGTGTGTTAGTTAAGGAAAAAAAAAGACATTAAAAAAAAGGAGGAAGAAGTTATTTTTTCTTAGCTATTTAATGAAAATCAAGTAGAAAACTTAAACTTGGAATTGAGAAGTGATGAAAAGGTTAAAATCTAGAGTTAACGAAGTTAAGTTTGCAATAAAAAAAAAAAAGGAAAAATTATAGGAATGGATAGTTTCTTAATCGAAGTTTGGAAATGCCTAGATGATACGAAATTATATGTTAACTAATTTATTTAACACAATTATAAAAATCAAGAAAATGTCAAATGAATAGAGGAAAAACACTTTAATACCTATAAACAAAAATAAAGAAGATATTTACAATTATAATAATTACTGTGCAATTACGCTTATGAGTCATGCAATGGAACTGCGGTAAAGGATAGTGGAACTGGCATTAAGGTTAGAAGCTAAGGTTTCAAAAAAACAATTTAATTTTATACTTAGGAGCTCTAGTACAAAATTAATATATCTTTTAAGAAGACTGAGCATATAAAAATTATATTCACCAGTTTCGTACACATTCAATCTATCAAATTACCATAAAAATTTCGACAGAGTCCTCTTTAAAAATTGAGCATATCCCATCAACACACCTGTTCAAAAAAAACATTCATCAAATACAATTGATACCAGTATGTTCACAATGTTACATTCACCAGTTTCGTATACATTCAACCTATCAAATTACTATAAAAATTTTGATAGAATCCCCTTTAAAAACTGAGCATATTAATCCATGCATATGTTCAAAGAAAACATTCATCAAACACAAGTGATAGCAGTATATTTACAATATTACATTCACCAGTTTTGTGTATACATTCGTGGGAAACAATACGAAACGTTCATTCACACCAATCATAACCAAATTTCATTCACATATTCATCCTGTGGGAAATGAATAAATATTTGTAATTATAAATAAATAATACAACGATGCTCTTTAGATTGGAAGAAAAGGAGAAAATATAATGTTGTACAAATGAAATAATAGAATGATCATCTATACATTTAAAATAATGGATATCTTGATGTTGTACAGAAGAATTAATACAACAATCTATACAAGTTAAAAAATGAACAAATAGATGCTTGCCACTTTACATATGGGTCCTTTATACAAATAAAATTATGAAAAAATATATGATGTACAAATGAATTAATGAACAAATACATGATGTACAAATGAAAGAATGAACATATACATATCGTACAAGTGAAATAATACGACGATCATCTCCTACTCGATGTTGCAGGGAGGTCGTCTCCGGTGTCGGGGTGGTTGCTGTCTGCATCTGCCCTCTCTTGGTTGCTCCTCCGTGTCTAGAGTCCGGGCTCGTCGATGTCCTACATGTCCGTCATCTCCGCCCATCGGTACTGGATCATCTATCTCTATGTGAAGCGAACAGGGAGCTAAGTCATATGAAGTCTCTAGACGAGTCCGAGGTGGCAACGCGGGCGCATCTACCTCCTCTGTATCGAGAGGGTCGTCTAGCAGGTATGACATCGGCAGGGTGGCGGCAGAGTTAGATGGGGTGTCTGCCTGTCTACTGGACGGGCCAGTAATATTGGCGGCTATTGATGGGGCATACGGTGCGAACGGACCGAATACGTACTCCGCCTGTACAATGGGCAGCGAGAAGGCCGAACTCGACAGATGACTGGAGAAAGCTGCTCGACCTCCTCGTACTAGAGATGCTCGACCTCCTCGTGGTGCTGGGGCCTGGCATGGTGTAAGGATCCGTCACCCATCCTCGTAGACAATGTCCAAACCTGCTCTCTCTAAATTTCTCACAGTAGGGTCTGAAGAGAGTAGGTCGACCTGGTGTAGTACATCTTCCTGCAGCATACAAAAAAAGTGGTTACGACATTGACAATCTAATGTAAACGGTAAAAAATTAGGTTTGTGTTAGAGTTTTCCGCGGTCCTATGTACGAAGCGTCGTGTGATCGACCTATACCACGTGTAATATGGGTCCTCTGGACCCATCGGACCTTCTGCCTCCACTCCATGTATGATGTACTCCCACTGATGCCCTCATATTTGCTTGCTCGGCAGCCCAATCCGTGTTCCCCTGACCGCGGCCATCAATGTTTTGTAGGTCGTCCCCATGTACATCGACCCCCAACGTCGAAAAGCGGTCTGGAATGCCTTGTCGAAAACCGAACCGATGCATCACTCGGTTATGGAGATGCCACTTGATAATATGAAAACATATGAGTGGCACTCGGGCTATCCAGAGGTCCCTCCCAACTACATAATTAGCCAGTAGGTCAGCTAAAATATCATCCATATAGGGTGCCCATATGAACTGCGCATAAACATATGCTAAATGTAAGAGGTGTATAAGGATATCTGATAAATATGCAATACGGTGAATACACTTGAATGCGACTATACCTCATGCTCCTGGTGCATGTCACACTCAAACCTGTACCAGGGTAGCATATGTTGCGCAACATTTGGTGCCAACAAATGATTCCTCCACCTGTACAAAATAATACGTAAGTGAATAGGTGTGATGACTAGTACGTACTACGAATTATTATTAGTAATACTCATATGACGAATGCATTGTGAATGAAGTTACTAACCTCCATGCGAGTGGGGCTAGGTCAATCGGGTGACCATCCTAGTCCCTCTCAATAAGACGTTGGACACCTTGGCGCGTAGGAGCTAAGGACATGAATCTCTCTCACCCAAACCTGTAATAAGTAGAGTGCTCCTCCAATCTGTGAGTAGGACGCGTCAACAGCATGACACATCTCCCATTAAAACCACGCTAATGTTGCGAAGCCCCAACTGTACTGGTGTGTCTCTGCTCGCTCCGCGAGAAGTGGAAGGAACATCAAATGCGCATAACTCCCCGAGCGGTTGCAGAATAGCGTCCCACATATCAATCGCAGCAAGTGGGCACGTGCGTGGCACGCTACTATATGATCATCTGTAGCTGCAGGGAGCTGGCGAAACATCTCGCCCTCAAGAAACCGCATGCGGATGCGGGCACCAACAATCTCACCCTTGGGTGGCACCACTCCTAACAATCTCTTGCACATGCAGCGCAATGCTCCCCCTTAATTGGCGCCCCCCTCCTGTTGTGGTCCAGCATTACGACCAATGACGGGCCTCCTATCAATCGGTAGCCCGAACAACACCGCCACATCTGAGAGGGTGATAGTCATCTACCCGTGCAGTAGGTGGAACATGTGTGTCTCCGGCCTCCATCGCTCCACCAAGGCGGTTACGAGATGCCAATCCAAGTGGATATGGCCAATTTGATATATCCCATAGAAGCCCGCCTCTCGTATCTAATCAACAATGCAGGGGTCCGCGCCTATCCTGTCGTGTACGAATTGTGTGCCCCCTCGGCAATATAAGATGTCAGCATACGAATCGGTCCATGCCCGACTGGATTGGTGATGATCGACCATCTTCAATACACTGGAATCGGACGGCCCTGGATCGATCTTGCAAAAAGATAGCAGTGTTAAATAGTCACTATTACAATAATAGGGACATAAGGAAACTCAAAGAGATTACCGAGTTTCAGATTATGGATTGTCCATACTGTGATGTTAAAGGAATTTATTATCCTTTGAACAGAGCCTTAATCACAAGGGCTCTTTGGAACATTCAGAATCTTTATTTTTTTCTGAATAGGGTTAATATGTGGTATAAAACAAGGCATGAAGTGTGTATGTGTGGCAGCACCCCGAATCATTCTTTCGCCCTTTTTATGGCAATTAAAGGTAATAATAGGACTCTACATTAACCTATAAGTGATAGGTTAGTGTGAAGGTTCAGTTGCATCCTTGGGTTGTGTCATTCTCATACACCTCGTGTGGTTATGTCCTTTTTGATGACATATGTTGCACGTGATATTCTTCTTACCTTCCAGTGCATCCATCTCGTTGTATATACGTGAGCTCTTAGGCCGACCTTTATGTCAAGCATATGCAGGATTTGCCTGCAAATTTGGTAACGAGGATCCTGGCCAATATGCGTCGTGCATAATCGAATGAAAATCCTAAATTAATTAATAATTTATTAATTATTAATTCATTTAATTAGTTTGATAACTTAATTCGTTTATCAATTTAAAATGAGTTTCACTCGAGTTGAATTTGAGTTCAAGCTTGCGCTTGAATTTGACTCGTTTATTAAAGTGAAATAAGTTTTAGTTGATTTGAGTTTAAGTTATATATATGAAACGAACCGAGCTCAAATAGAAAACTTTATGCTCAAGTCAAACTTGAACTCATTTTTTAATAAACAAACCAAGCTTACTAGCCATAGCTTGACTTATTTGTAGCCCTACTTTTGATTCGTATTATTTGTTCTTTATATTCGTTTTTGTACACTGTATAAATGTATTATGAAAATTATTTATTCATATTGTTGGTTTTTTAGTTATTTATTGAAAACAATAAAAATTAAATTTATAGTTTTAGATGTTTTAACAACCTACTGTTAAGATACTTTAATATCCACGATTTGAAACATAATTTTAATAAAAATTGAATAAAAATATCACATAAATTTAAAATGTAGTTAAAATAAAGCATTCATAAATTTTTTAAAAAAACCTCAAAATGATAAAAGTCATCTAAAAGTATGTTTATTTTTCTCAATTATCATGTCATAATTACGTAAAACAAACTTAATAATATTTATTTTCATCATAATATTTTCAAGTTGTGTTATTTTATAATTTTATTATTGTAGTCATATTATTTTGATTATTGTTTGATTCATAGGCAAAACCCAACATTTATTCAATCAAGTTTATTTATTTATTTATTTTAGTTTTAAAAATATTAACTAAACATGTCGTTGGTTTTCAATTCATACTTTTTCATTTTAATTTTTAATTTTAATAAATTTTTTTATAATGATGCCAACAATAATTTTTATCACAATAAGCACTAAGCTTCTTTTATATTTTTTATCAAGCCTCTCAATTAGCTAGAAAAAATAAGAATAATTATTCTCAATTCTCTTAATTTATTTTATCGATAAAGCATACCACAAGCCTATAAGTTTTATTAATTTAATACTTTTCAAATGGTTTAATTTTGATGATTATATTTTTCAAATTTCATCAAAATCTTTGTCTATATATGTCATAAAAGTTGAAGCTAAAATTTGAATAATTTTGTCTGCATAATTAGATTTTTGAAAAGCTAAATGTGATTCATTAGCATTTTTAAAACTTACTATGCAATTTATCTATGTTGCCCTCATTCGCCAATATGCCATTATATTTTTGACTAATAAAAATTTTATTTAGACATTTGACTTATATTTAAAGAAAAAAAATATTTTGAAAATGAAATTTAAATATTGAGATCTTTACATAATGCATCATGCTTAGATTAGGCGCATCTCACAATTAACATGCTATAAACAATTGAATTTTATGAAACATTCTTACAATTAAAATTTGAGATTCTTACACTAAAGTTTCGCGTTCTAACCCAAAATAATAGAAAAAAATATACAAAATCTAAAATAATTACCTCTTGTTCTACATTGCACACACATTTTTTTCCTAATCCTTGTCATGCTATATACACATACGGATTTAGCAATGCAATAATGAAATATTCTCTCTCGCTCTCACTCTCTCTCATATATATGTAGTTGTTTATTGAAATTTCAATGTAGTTCTTGATTTTGCTTCAGTTAAAGAAAATTAGTCTTGTACAGGGTTCGACAAAAAAATTATAAATATTTATTACTATCGTTAATTTTTATTAGACCTTATAAAATAGAGAATAAATAGATCTAAAGTCTTAAAATTTTCAACCACCATAAATAAAGAAATTCAACATATAATAATCCAATTAATTGAAATAATGTGGGCGAAATGGTTTCAAATTTTAGCTATTGTGTTATGTTATTATTATATGGTAATATTATTATTTTTATTTTTCTTGATTTTTATTATGTTATAAGGGAGCATAAAAATCAATGGGATTCATGTATAAGACATGAGAAACAACATGCATTTCATTATACAAATTTAATAAAATGATACCCTTCCACTCAATTTAGATGAAATAAATTAAGATAATAAACAACATGCATTCAGAAATAAAATTGTTACTAAATCAAACAAACATGATTCTATAATTATGCTAAATAACATAGAAATACAAAAACGATTATATAATTCAAACAAATAAATTTCATGCATATTTTCGTTTAGGCAGTATCATAAAAAATAAAATTCAAATACAAAAAAAACCCTAATCTTAAAGAAAGGCGTCTCCGAACGAAGCCTTCTGAACAGCACACTAAACTCAATTCAGGTTATCAAACGAATTCTTCGATTAAATAAATTAATTTAAAATTTATAAACGAAGTAAATGATGGATTTGTGTCTTACCCCCATCTCCTCGAGTTTATATAGCTACTTCTCAATGGTTAGGCAGCCTCTCGTCACAACGGTCACTTGCGCAACACGTCTGGCCTCTGCCTCCTTCAACGGTAACCTACTTTGCTTTGCTCCTCCCCGTCTCTCTGCAAAGCCTGCGTAGTACTCTCTGTTCGCGAAGACAATGGAAAAAGGAAGGGTTGTGTAATGGCTGAAGCAAATCTCATTGGACGAATCAACAACTGCTAACCTATTTTGAATTCCTCAACCTGCAAATTCTTCCTTTGCCTAAACCTTCTTGAGCCCTTTTACTGCACTTCTTCACTGCTCTTGTTCAGAAGTCTCCCATTTGCATCCTTTTCCAAAATTTCCTTTTGTTGCACTTGCACTTCGAATCAATCTTTCCGCTTTCAATTCTTAGCTCCTCTTCTCTAATCCTTATGAATTCTTCACAACTCTCTCAATTTTCAACAAAAGCAATTCCTTTATGACTCTCTCAAACTCTCAACTTACTATATTCCAATCTCAATTGTCTGTATGATTGTCTACGGCCCTCTCACCCTCAGAAGACCTTTTTTTATAGGTTTATGGGCAAGAATTGGATTAAATTTGATTGATTTATCAATTTTAAATTGATCAGTCAAACTTAAAGCTAATTAGTTAATCAAATTGTTTAGCCAATTTAAGTTGTTTAATCATATTTAAAATGTCAATTAGTTTTTATTTTTGATTTCCTAACTATTATTCTTTTGTGTGTGTGCAGGTGCCAACGTGAGGAATTAGAGAATCAAGACTTCCCCCCAACCTTTTTTTTTTTTTTTTCCTTTTTCTATTTTTTTTTATTTTTAATGTAAAAAATTCAATGTCCCTATATTTTTTTTTCTTGTATTTTCTCATTTTGCAAAATGAAAATATTACCCATTTTTTTGTTATATAAACCCCTGAATAAAATGGGATGTTTACAATTATTATATAAAAACTCAAAACTTCAATCCTAAACGAGTCCTTTGAACCATCCAACTGCACGAGTAGGAGAAATTGGCTGATTGCATAACCAACACCTAAGATTAGTAAAAAAATTGACCCTTATGTAGAGTCGAATTTAAGATCTCCTAATACCAGGAGACTTGCACCCAGTACATGTTCACTTAAACTAACTCCTAGAGGAGCCATAATTCATCTTTGTCTTTGTTCCTCTATTAATTTTTAGCACAAAGTTATTCTAATTCAAGAATATGTAGATATCATCTCTTCTCCTTTTGCCCATCAAAAGAACATGAAAAAGCACATATGCATTATGGGGGTAACCCCACATGCTGCTGCTTGTAAATGAACAAGGAATAGGAAAATGACAAACATTCTAGTGAAATTTTGTATATATTATGTTTTGTCAATTTCTTATTATAAATTCATAACAATTGTTATATTAATTAATTTTTTTATGCATTAATTTAATTTTTTTTTCATAAACAATCAAAATTTTCTATTATAATCATTCAAGTCTTTGAAAATTAATATTTTCTCAACGAGACAAAACCTAAGATTATGTTCGATTAGCATGTTGGAATTGGTGTATACCCAAGAGCGGGGTAAATTGGAATTTTAAAACTTTTGCTTAGGTCAATTCAAATTCCTCAAACAGTATTGCATAAACTTAAGATTTTTCTATATAATCATAAACCCAATCAAATATTAAAACAATTAAACGCAAACATTCAAGTGCTGAACTTTAAAATGCGGAAATTAAAAGTAGGCACAAGAAATGTTATCGGGATTTTGCCAATACTAACTACGTCCCCATCTTAGTTCGCAAGCCCGAAAATTATCACTATTGCTTACTTAACGGGTGGAGCAACACCATTTATAATACCTTACCAGGATGATACACCTACCTTTCCTAACCAAGTCAAAGCCAATTTGGGACTATTTATAAGGTTAGTCTCCCTCTTTCGACAACCTATCAAGAATACAACCAGTAATATCAAATTCGTGTACAAACAGAGGTGCTTCTAAACTAAGCAGATGATGTACAAAAGTATGTACAATACAATTACAAATTGCACTTTAGTATGATATGAATGTATAAGCTCAGTGAAGTCTAAATGTCAACTCTCAGTTATATGCAACAGTAACAATTTATATGTGAGAGAGGTGAGAATATATCTTTGAGTTAAAATATGTATATCAATCACAAGCAATAACCTCAAAGATCTCAAGAGCACACTCAAATATCTCTAGAACAAATATCAAGTATAAAGTATAGGAGATATTTGAAATCAAATTTGTTTGAAAAGTATTTCACAAAAGTACAAAAAACAAGCCCAAGAATCTTGCAACACAAATGCAAGACTCACAAGCTTTTGAGAGTATTCCCACTGAAGACTTATGAATTAAATCACAAGGGAACTCTCAACCTTACTCCCAATAAAATTAATATCAAACAAATACAATGAGAGTGTAAGCTAATATGAACAATTTCCAAAATATTCTTACCAATGGATTTTAGTAAGAAGGATTAGTAAGAATAGGATATTTGGCTTGTATATGAGAAAATAAGGATTTTGAAATTCAGAGAGTTTTTGGCAAATGATATTTGCTAATACATCATTAATATTTTTAAATGAACTAGTATATATAGACATACACAAATTTATAAGTGTTGAGGGACATAGGAGTCTTTTTAGAAAAGATTAATGAAGATTAGTTAAAATTAACCTTATTTTACTGCAGTTAAAAAAGTTTAACCTGAGAGTTTTCAGTTGACTATATTTTAAGTTCAGTCGACCGTAAAGATTTTGAATTGAAGGTTTGGTCAACGGACTTAGGGCGACTTACGAACCCTTCGAGGTTCGATCGACTATATCTAAAATTCGATCTGCTATTTATATGGTCTGGTCGACTCAATCATAAATGAACTAGAAGTTCGGTCGACTAAGTTGTTGGGGATCAGACACGTGTGAGTTCAGTTGACTATGGAAGATACGTTAAAAAAGATACAGTCAACCGAGTGAAGTCAAAATGTTGCCTTCCACCAAGTTCAGTCGACTGAGGCGTTTTACACTGCCAAGGTTCGGTCGACTGAATGTATCGACATACTATACTTGGCCCAAATAAAAACCCAAGTTAAATTAATCCTTATAAATGTGAGTTATTAACCTAATTGCTTGAGGGATTCCTATAGTGATTTAATGGTCTTTTTGAGCTTATGCAATCTATCATGCATGTCATGCAATTATATTATAGACCAAACTAAAAACTAAAAGCAATACAATGAAAATATTCTTCTTCTTTCTTTTGCTCTTCAGATTCCCATGGATAATGCCAAGAGTATGTGCTCGTTAAGATCTTTTTGGCAACCACATCACTTTTATGTGTGTGTTCTGAATGATTGACCTGTTCAAGTACCTAGGCACACACTTTAGTAACTTACGATTTGTCATTATCAAAACCAGGGATTGGACTCAAAAAAATCAACATCGCAGATACCTATCTTAAAAATATATTAGTTATAATAAGTTAGTTAGAATTAATTATATAGAAAATGATATTATTGCCATAGAGCAAATAACAAAGTAAAACTTTTTATTAAGCCATAACAAAGAATAGATAATGAAGAAATATTCTCAAATTCCACCTAGAAAATGTCTATTTCTTTCTTATTACATGGACCTATACAAGAAATAGTTATTACCTTTATTTGTAAATTTCTCATTATATTCATCTTATTTTAAGGAATAGCTATTTCATAAACCAAATAAATCTAAGTCTATTAAATAAGTTTGCAGATCCAACTTACTCCTTGTAATATTAGTATACAAGTTTAAAGATAACATTAGTAGAGATATGAAAGCAAGCATAACAACCCATACAAAATTGAACTACAAATCGACATAGTAAACCACAAATAAGAATTTAAACAACACAACTCACAAATGAAAGCAAAAATTTAAACTGCACAACTCACAAATGAAAGCAAAAACATGCTCATGTATTTGAATCATGAATGAATTACATTGCATACAAACATAAGCTATACATGATGCTTATTGTATTTTATTCTATAGTTGGGGAAAGAGTCTTTCTTCTCATTATTGTACCCATTTAAAAATGCTTTGATAAATTCTTTTTGCTGATGAGAATAAAGTGAGAAGTGGCTAGCCTGTTGCCTTCACCACTCATCCCTTTTTCCTCCATCCACCAAATGCTTTTGTTCATTCCATTTTGAAAGTTGGATATATAATGGAAAAGAAACTCCCAAAGTTCTCTGCTTGATCAAAAGTAAATGCACAACAGTTTGCCAAGGCAGATGCCTAATATATAATATTAAATTTGCAACTTCTTCATCTTTATCCCAACAAGAATCTTCAATAATTTCTTTCCCCACATATCTCTCTTTCTTCTTTTCTTCCTTTCTTTCCCCCACTTTTTTTTAAGTATTTGATTCAATAGTTCAAGTGTAACAGCAAATTAGCTTTAGTGGGAAAGTGAGAATACTTTTTTTTGTCTATTTGATAATAAATTAAGGTGGTATTTGGTTTGGGAAATCATAAAAAAAATTTAAAAATGTGATGCTTATAAAAGCTTATTCTCATTTTTATTTTAGGGACAAAAAACAAATGTATTGATATTATTATCACTTTCAAGAAATCTTCTAATGCAAATAAAGAAAAAGTATTGTTATGAGGTTGATTTCATTCTCAAAAATGGAATACTAAAAAATTATGGGGCATCTCAAATTTTGCAAACTAATAAAATGATACCTAATGATATTATGCTTCTCCCAACATTGGAGGATTTTTTAAAAGATCTTTTTGTAGCAAAACAATTTTGAAGTTGGGTTTCATCTCATACTCCCAACTTCTTAAGAATTGCAGATTTATGTTCTTCTTTACTATTTACTCTATATTACCATTACTTATGTGCAACAACTGTTCCCCTTATGCCATGACCACCACCTCTACTATGATGCCCCAAAAAGTGATAGGCTTGTAAATAAAATAAAATAAAATAAAAATTATTAATTAATTAATTAATGATTATTATTAATTAAATAATAATAATATAATATACATTAGATATATATATATATATATATATATATATAAACAAAAAACAAAAACAAAACAAAACAAATTAAAACAAAGCTTCCTGAAGCAAATGATGCTTCCTGAAGCTTTCCAGATAACCCCCCCTTGTTCCCTTCTTCCTACGCCAGAGCCCCCCCTTTACTGTTAAGTTTTCTTCTGCGCGCAGAACACTCTCTCTCCTCTTGTTCTCTCTCCCTCTCTCCTTAATTCCGCGACGGATTTTCGTTTGATCGAAAATAAGAAGATACCATTGGGCTCTATTTTTCGCTGCCGTCATTTCTATCAAAATGGATCGATGGTAGGAACGGTGTTGGCGTAACTCTTGGGGTAAGCCAAATTTATGCTTTTATCTCAATTTCTTGCAAATTATAGTCCAATTGATGATCGGATACCACCACGAGAATCTAGGGATGATTCTCTACAAGTCTAGCAGAATGGAATTCTCGTGGGGTTGTCGTAGGCATAATCCTAAATTTGGGATAAGAGGGTTATTAAGAGGCTTATTATCATTTAATTAGTATTAATTTAGAAATGTTAAAATATTGAGCATCTGAAGTTGAAGTAAGATTTTCAAAATTTAGGATCCGGGTGAGCGTTGCGGGTGCAATTTCGGGACCCATAGGCATAATTCAGAAAATTAAGTGAAGGTATTAAATAATAGTTTAAATGTTAATTTGGGGTATATGGAGCTTGGAGAAGGTTAGTTGGATATTATTTTGGAGAAATAAGTTAATTAATTTAGGGAAAATGCAAATTGTAGGATTGGAGTTTCAGGCACCAAGGGCGTAGGATTTGGGTTCTAACGAGACTCACTATAAATTAGGTATGAGAAATAAATTATAGCAGTATTTTTAGAATTACTGTGTGAATTAATATCTGAAAATGAGCATATGGTATTTTGCTTGAAAATGATTATGATATAAAATTGTGATGTTTTGGAGTGAAATTAATATATTATGAATATTAGATGAAAACTGTGTGGCACATGACATGTATTAAAAAATGTGAAATATAACGATGAGTATTTTCTGAGAAAACATTGAAAAGAATAATTGATGTGATTAGTGGAAAATAATGAAATGTGGTATTTATATGTGAGTAGAAATTATACTGATATGACTATTTTGAAAAATGTGAAATACATGAAATATGATATGTACTATTATGAGATGACGGAATGTGCACAAAAAATGATGAGAATATTTATATTGAACTGAATTGAGATATACTGAATTATGATTGATGAAATGTCAATACTGCATAATGATTGCGGGTATGTGATAGTGAACCCTGATGGATGGTCATGATAATGAGCATGGTACCGTTGCTAGTGGTGTAGTGCAACCACACGAACTCTTGGAGCGTGTGGCATGACAGTCGACTGTGCCATTTTGTAGGGTTGTTGGGCCCCCTAAGTCCGGATCAGGGCTATAGGCCGACTAGTCATACTACAGACGTGATATGTGATATGATATTTGATCTAACCGGGTCGGCCAACCGTAGTTAGATCTAGCTTTTCGACCGCACAACCTTGACCATAGGGGGAAGCATGGCGTGAAAAGAAAGATCCTCAAGATAGCCATGAGTTACAGACACAATGTTGGTAAGAGGTACCAAGGATACTCATGAGCTGGATAGTAAAATGGAATTGAAAGTGAAAGAATGATAAAATTGGCTAAAATGATAAATGAAAGAAATAATAGTAATTGAGAAATAAAGAATGATAAAATTGAGAAATGGAACCGTGTGAGTTAATAATATAAATAATTAAGACGAAGTGAAACTCTCCTCCTGAGGGCTTACTGAGTAAGGTGAGTGCTTTGATAGGTATCAGATGTGGCCATACCCGGCTGCATAATGTGTTAAGGCATAAGGAAGATACCCCTATGAGCATGTAATCTTCCCTATTCTCGGGAACTTCGTAGGTAAATATGTGTTGGAAATATTTGAATTCGAGAAATGATTTTAAAGCTTATAAAAGCTTATGTTGTATATCTATATGATTATGAGAATATGATTATCAATGTATTTTTCTCAGATGAAATGTTGATTTGAAAAGTAAAGTGTGTTATAATTGAACTCATATCGCCACACACTGTAAATAATTTATTCCTTCTTACTGAGATGTGTCTCACCCAAATTATCTGAATTTTTCAGGAAACAAGGATAGGCCAGACGATAGAGCTATGATACAATAGGGAGCTGATACCCTGACACACAAGGTGAGTTTTTGGACTAGGAGAGGTGTAATTCCCCTAGAGCTAAGTTGATTTTAAGTCTGTGATGGTGATGTATAAATATATGTTTGTTGATACTCTGGGTATTGTATTCTGACTGTTACGTATATATCGTCTTCCGCTGTTAAGTTGTAATAATAAAATGACTTTTTACCCGGTACCCAATGCGGGTCGGGTCGGGTCATATGAATGGTAATAGGGTTGTTGACGTGGTTGATTTGTGAATATTGTGGATGACGAGTGAATATATATTTATCTATTATTATAAAAAAAAATTGTACGAAAATCGGGGCATCACATCTATAGTAAGAAGGAAAGCTTGGGAAAGGAAAAAGGGTGTGAAACTAGGAGTGTTGCTATTATTTTTTTTAATACTCTATTTCATTCAATTTTTATTCATTCAAATCAACAATAAGAGAAAGAAAAACTTTAGCCCCCTAACTTTCTTCTTTATATCATAGAAATCTAATATAAACAAGCCTGTTTAAAATTTTCAGGAGAATAAACTAGAAAAGACATGTCCAGATTCGCAACTCCTTCATAAATTGATTAACCTATATGTAGAATCACACTCAAGACCTCTTATTACCATGAAATCTTATAATCTATTTGTTGGTTTTTATTTGTTCCACATTGGTGGAAAAGTTGTTTTGAAGTTTTTTGTTTGTACCACATTGGTGGGAAATGTTTTTTGGACTTGAGGTTGAAGTTATATAAAAAGCTCACCTCTCCATTTGTAAATCACATCTCAAAGTTGTAATTTGTCTGGAAGTAGTGGATTGATCGTCGGCCGCCTAGGACGTAGGTAATTTTGTACCGAACTTCGTAAATTCTTGTCTTATTCTTTATTTCTATCTTTTATTGTTAGTTTCTACATTACCTTAGTTTTTTATATATTCAATAGCATTAGTTGTAGTATTGGTGTTTGGCACAAGTGGGGTGCTAGGCACAATAATTGGTATCAGAGTTAGGTTGAAAGACCTTATCTAAGCGAGTGCTCAGAGACCAATGCGGCTCAGTCGCTCCCTGGAGGTCGGTCTAGTCAAAGTGAAATTTCATAGGATAAAACAGAGTAGACATAGTTGGTGCGTACTATTCATCCTACGCCTTTTTCTTTGTTGTTTGCTATTGAATATATAGAAGATGGTAGAAACTAGTGCGGTAGTAGAAGAAACTATGTCCACACAAACTCCAACCCCAACGGCTTCGACGTCATCATCAAAGACGATAGCTAATGCTCGGTTTGAGGTGGAGAAATTTGATGGTACCAATAATTTTGGTATATGACAATGTGAGGTGATGGACATCCTGTATCAGCAAGAACTAGATATTGTTTTGGATGATAAACCAGTGGATATGGGTGATAGAGATTGGGAAAAGATCAATCATCAGACATGTGGTACAATTCGTCTGTGTCTCGCTAAAAATCAGAAATATTGTGTTATGAGGGAGACATTTGCAAAGAAATTGTGGAAGACATTGAAAGATACATTTATGACCAAGAGTTTGGAAAATCGGCTCTATTTGAAAAAGAAATTGTTTCACTTCTAGTATCAACTAGGTTTCGATAAATGACTGCATAAATGCTTTCAATAAAATAAGTTCAGTGTGAGTATGGTGATTTTTCTCAAAATGACTTATCGGAATCTTTGAGTAAATTGTATGCAGTGAATATTTCAAAGATTCAACACCAAAAGATCTCGTCCTAAAAGATTTTCAAAAACTTGTTCAAAGAAAGCTAGGGTTTTGTTTTCAAATAAACTTACAAAAATATTATGTGTGTTTGTAAGCACGATTACAATAAGACTTTCCTAACAAAAGAAAAATGTGCTCAAGTCTTTCAAAATAACCAATATAGATTTTCTCCCAATAATATTTATCAATAAAATATATGGGAGATTCCAGAAGCTTACTCTCAAAAAAATGATATTCAAAGTATGAATATTGAGAGTAAATGCTTTTGAATAAAAAATGCCCTAAATAAAACCCCTCTTCCAAAATAGATTTTTCAAATAAAGAATGAAAAGATGGTTAAATGATTTGTGAAAATTAATGCCCAAATGAATGCTCAAAAACAATGCTCTCTTGTAAGATTTATCAAAAGAATAATATAAGAGAGTCAAAAATTAAGTGTATACTTTGAGAGAATTTTTGGGCTAATCTCGTTGCTAATTAGGAGTTATGAGGGGGTATATATAGAGTTGGGAGGATTTTTTACCGTTAGGGACATATTAGGTATTTTAGAAAATATTTAATTAAGTTTTAACCCTAATTACCGCGGTTAAAATATGGCAACCCGAGAGTTTCGGTCGACGGGACCTTGGGTTCGGTCGCTCGAACAGACACATGAGAAAAAGTGTATTTTTTATGTTTGGGTTCTTGGTGAAAAGTTTGGTTGGCTGGTCTAGGCAAATTTCCAACTTGCTTGAGGTTCGGACACCTGATCCTAAGTTCAGTCTGCCGAATTTCAACATTTGGTTGCTTGAGGTCAAAATAAACGTGAAGTTTGGGTGCCCATGGACGGTGAAAAAGTCCTCAATAAAAGTTCGGTCAACCGAGAACACTTAGTTCACTTCGGTTTGGTCGCCCAAAGTCAGGTCAATATTTTGACTTATCAAACGTTCGGTTAACCAAGGCATTTTCAATGCATACATTCGGTCGCCCGAAGTCTTTTCATTTTAGGTTCTGAGTCCTGTTTTAAATCATGAGTTACCCCTAATTGCATAGTTGATTGTGGGGACTTTCCTAAGTTCTTGTGCAAGGACCTAGGGTCACTTTACGGTATAGGCTTTTCAATTAAGCCTAAAAATCTGACGTCAATCGAACGCTATCTATGGTCATTGTTTTCCTTATAGTCAATCTACAATCATGATGAGTTTATATTCTTACCATGCATGTCATGCATTAATTATTATAGACCGATATAAATATAAAAATACAACTTAAAACAAAAATTATTCTTCATGAGCTGCTCCTTTGCAGTTCCATGGAATACGCCGGGATATGATCGTTTAGGTGCTCTTTACAGCTTCCAAATTGCATCATCATCTGTGCTAACTGAAACATAAACTTGCTCAAATACTCAAAATACACAGATGAGATACTGTGGTTTGTCATAATCAAAACAAGGATTTGACCAAAAAGACAACACATTTGACTACCACTTTATTGTATGGGAAATATAAAGTTACTTTTGATGATGTTTATACTGCATTAATTAGTACTGAATATAGAAAGAAGGATCAGAGGATCCATAAGGAAATAGTAGAAGCACTAACAATAAGGGACATTCTCATAGTTGTAAACCTAGAAGGAGAAGTAAATCTCATGGAAGACCTACTAAAGATGAATGTGGCTTTTGTCCTGAGAAAATGCATTGGAAGAAAGATTACCCTAAATTGTAGCAAAAGAATAAGGGCAAAGCACATTCTAATTTCAATAGCCAAGCATGATGGAAGTGAGTCAGATTTTTCTCTTATTGGAACATTTTCGTCACATTATTTTGGTGAGTGGATTTTGAATTCTGGTTGTTCCTATCACATGTGTCCCAATAGGGAATGATTTTCTAATTTTGAAGAATTAGATGGTGAGGTTGTTTTGATGGGAAAATAAAAAAAAAAATAATTTTATTAATAATATTATTTTAACATAAATTAATATGATGATCATATGTTACAAAAATAAATTAAGAACAAGATTATTGTTAATAAAGAATAATATTATATTATTTGTACTTAATAAAAATGTTTAAATATTAATTAAAAATAATAGTTTGTGTAATTATTAATTAAACTGTTAATTAAGAATTAATCGTATATTATTTTATCACGCATTATGACTTACTAATTATAATAAAATATAATTAAATTCTAGAATGAACAAAAAGAACCACCTATAAATTTAAATTAACATTAAATAAAATAAAAATTTTAATTTAGTTATTAATACTATTTTTAACATAAATTAATGTGACAATCATATGTTATAAATATACATTAAAAACAAGATTATTAATAATTAATAATTAATAATATATTATTTTAGTCAAAATAAAATATTAAAATTTTAATTAGAAAAATAATGTAATCATCATTTAAAATTTTAATTCCAAAAACGTTAATATTTTTATTTGAAACATATTTAAACATACATATTAGTTATTATAATTCAATTTTGGCGAGAAATGATAATATTGTAAATTGATTGGAGTCGCCACTAACCTTAGATTTTACCTAGATTCAGTTAAAACACTCATTGATTGGTCACTAGACTATTCTTAGGCCAAGAAACCAGTAGTCTCAGTTTACTATACTAGAATTGGGATTGGGAGTTCAGTTATGTGAGGGGAAGGTACTAACACCCCCTACACACCCGTTCTACGAACGGTACCTAATTAGTCATGAATTATCCCTAAATAGAAGCTAATGGTCTTTAATTAACCCCTTCTGAAATTAAAAAAAAAAAAAACTAAATAAATAAGCAAACAGATTAACAAATAAAATAAATAAATAAAACAAATGAATTAATAAAATTAAAAAGTAAATTGAAAATCAAAGTGCAATTAGGAATGTCTAATAAGACCTCCAAATGAGGGGATCTTGTTAGATAAACTTCCCTCAGAGTTAATACAAGTGAGGTCTGAAATACTTATTTACCATTTTTGAAATCATTGGGACGCACCCACACAAAAAATCAAGAAAATCATTAAAAAGTATTTTAAAGCATTCCCACATTTTTCAAAAATCTTTATAGAAATTTTATGAAAAATTTTAGCATTTTTTCCAAAAATTTTCTAGGATTTTTTAAAGGTTTTTCTCATTTTTTGGTATTTTTTTATTTTTTTATTTTTTGAAATTCCGAGTCATAATAACTCAAAATATTTTTCCTAACTTCAAAAATATTTTTCAACTTTTTTCCTATTTTCCTGATTTTTTTTTAAAAATTCTACTATTTTTCTCTAATTTCTAAAATTAAAAAACTAATTAAAATAATAAATAAAATAAACGTAAATTATTATTATTATTATTTTAAATTGGTTTGAACCGAGTCAACCGATTTGACCTCGTGGGTGTCATGTGTCCACCCACTATGGTGACACATGGCTCTTTTTTATTTTATTTTATTTTTTATTTTAAATTTTTGTTGTAATAGGGTGATGTTAGCATGATGTCACGTAAATACATGTCACCACTTGATGGCTTTACTTTTTCCATTTTTTATTTTTTAAAAAAATTTTATAATAGGGTGAGTGAGTTTTTAGGGTGACGCAATTAGTCAACCCATTGAGCATGAGTTGAAAATTAGGTACAAAAATAAGGGCCTAGTTTTTGGGGTTTTTTTAATAAATTGGGTTTTGTTTTAAGAAAAATTGAGCCCAAGTTTGGATTTAAAAGTTGAGCTCATGTTTAATTTTAAAAATTGGGCCCAGACCCTTATATTTTTTAAAGTGGAGCCATGGGCTCTGGGCTTAAAATTGGCTCTAGACTAAACGAGTGGACTTAGTTTGAACATATGGGCTCAACCAACTATTGGGTTAAAATTGAAATTAGGCTTAAAGTACTAACAGACCCAAATCCAAGTTGGATTTGGGTCTCGGATATGAGGATCCTAAACTCAAACAAGTCGGGTCAACTGAGTGATTAGTTTACTGGGTCAAGTAAATGGTTATGAGTTAACAGGTCGGGTCCATGAATTAATTAGGTCAACCAAGTGAATCAGGTCAATTGATTCGATTTAATCTTACACCTTATTTTCATACAAATTAACATAGAAAAAAATTAAATTAAAAACTAATACCTACCTCTGATCTTCAACTCCGCCAATCTTTAAGTCCCTTTCTTGCAATTTGAAATCCCGCAATCTGATCCTTAGAACTTCTAAAACTCGGCAATTTTCCTAGCAACTCCTTCGAATTTTCTTCGAATTCTGCAATTAGAATTTGCTTTGATTAAAAACTATTCGATTGACCTCCTCCAATCAACCCATTGTGAATATGTATCTCCTACTTTGAATGCCTCTCTTTGCCTCACTCTCTGAATATTTTTTGTTGTGTCTTTATCCTTTGTAATGCTTCTCTATTTATAGGTCTCTAAAAAACATTTAAATTAAATTGTGATTGATTGATTGCTTCTAATTTTCTCAATTAGTTCTTATTTTATCAATCAACAATTTAACTTAAATCCTGACATTTATCACATGTTTAATTTCCTCTTGCTGTTTCTTTGCAGGTTTGAGATGGTTTACAAATTAAAGACTACTGGCCCACCCTTTTTTATATGTTTTTATTTTAATGTACAAAATGTTTTTTTTTCTTTTTTGTATTTTTTTTTTGTATTTTTTGTATGAAAAAAAAAAAAAAAAAAAACTCTATTTTTGTGTTTGTTGTATAAGACCCCGAACAATTTGGGGTGTCTACAATAGTAAAGTCCCTAAATGACTGCTTAGTGATAAAGGAAGTAGGGGTGCAAAGACAACTAGGAGGTTTTCTTAGAAGCACCCTGTCACGACCCAAAAATCCTGCTATATATATCATATATTAAGCTCTAATACCACAATAATAATAATAATAATAATAATAATAATAATAATAATAATAATAATCAACCCAGACCCAAGGTGGGGCATCGGGGATACACCTATCCATATTTACATTCCATCTATGTAGCGAAAAACATAACACACCTAATTCTTATATACAATACCAAAGTACTAGGGTCTCCATAAATATACCTATAAAGTCTCAAAAATCCATAAATATACAAACATATCCCTAGTCCCAAAAATAAAATGTACCCTGAACTACGGTAATCTAAGCCTCCTCTATCTCAGGGCTCGCTCTGCTTAACGTCCTAGACTTCCTGAAATGTTTAAAAATTCTAGGGGTGAGACACTTCTCAGTAAGTGGGGATAAATTATTATGTGTAGCAAATAAGTTTTAGTGTGTCATAACACATTCATTTAATAATTATTTTAATCGAGAATTCATGAAACTTTACTCATAACCATATATATATATATATATATATATATATATATATATATATTGTTGGCTTTACAAGGTTTAAAATCTTGTTATCTTGTTTTGATGTTAACAAACAAGTGGAACTTAACATATTTGTGTGAGTAATGTTATTTCGGGGCTTATATATGAGAAAGTAAGGTCAAAGTACTCACAAGGATCAAATGAAGCTTAAAAGAGTCAGAGCATGGATTTAAAGATGATATTTTAAAGCTTGAAGAAAATGAGGACATGAATGATTTGTTGAAAGCCAAAAAAAAGTTAGAAGTCAAAAGATCCAAAGAAAAGCAAAGTGAGAGAGCTCAAAGAAAGACAAAGCACGAAGACTCAAGTACCTAGAATGTGAAAAGTCTTAGAAGTCTTTATGTAAGTACTTTAATGTTTAAATATCGTTTGAAATATTTTGAAACTCTTTAGGAGAATTATATGGACTTAGAGACCTATTTAAAAACCTCGAAAAACGTTTTATTAAAGAATAAAGAAAGAGAAAAAAAAATTTGAAATGGAAATGGAAAATCAAAAACAAAACTGCTCAAAAGACTGAAGATTCTGCTCAGAAGCCAGAAGTGGCAACTTCAGAAGATTGAACTCTAAGTTCGGTCGTCTGAAGAATTACTTCACATGTATGAAGAATAAGTTCAATCGTTTAAAAAAATTTTGGTGAAAGATAGAAACTAGCAGAAGCACCTCAGAAGACTGAAGTCTAACTTTAGTCGTCTGAACTCGACACCCCAGTCATCTAACCCTTCACCTCGGTCATCTTACCTGGTATCCAATTCAAATTTTTCAAAGGTGAACTTCATAAGGCTGAACTCGAAGGTTCAGTTGTCTAAACACTGTTAATGGGAAAATTTTTCAAAAAATTTATTTTTTAAATATCAATTGTTTGTGCCCCAAATTTTCTAAAAACTTGATAAATACTCCAAGTAAACTTGGGCAACACGAAAACAGTCTTGAATGCCTATAAATACATGGTTTTCCAAATCAAAGAATAAAACTCCTACATGTTATAATTGCAACAAAGCTAGACATATTAAATCGGAATGTCCACTACTTAAGAAAGAGTCTAAGAAGAAAAACAAAAAGGCTATGAAAGCCACTACTTGGGATAGTACAAGTACTTCGGAATATGAATCAAGTGACCAAGAGGTTGCTTATACTTGCTTTATGGCTTAGGACAATGAGGAAAGCTCCTCATCCAAATCCTTAAATAATTCTTGTAGTGCTTCATCAAATGAATCCAATGATGAGTGTATGTCATCTTATAATGAATTACAAAATGATTTATTCAAAGTACATAAGATGCTAATCAAAGTAACTAAACAAAACACATAATTGAAAAACAAGATCGATGGAATGATGAAAGAGGTAGAATCAATTAAGATAGCTAAAAATGATAAAGATTCAAAACTCAAGAAAATAGAAAATAAGTATGAAGCTGCAATAAAAGAATTAGAAGCCAAAAATCTTACTAAAAAAGAAAAAGACTTGAAGATTAAGAAATTAGAAATTGCGAATGAAAATATGATAGAAGATCTTCGATCCCTATCCTCCATGGAATATGAGAAAGACATATATATATATTTATGAATTAGAGGATAAAATCAAAAAATTATCTCAAAAATTAGAGATTTCACAAAAGAAGGTTGATGGCAAGAAAGATATTGAGATAAATGATTTCAAAAATCAAATTGAAGATAAAGAAAATATCATTTACAACTTCACAAAAGGAAAGGAAAACTTTAACAAAATGATTTACGTGGGTTAAATAAGACATTAAATTTAATGGGATTGAAAATAAAAAGAAAAAGAATCTTTACATGGGTTATTTTTCAAAAGCATCCAAAAATTATGCTAGCACATCTTCTAATGCCTACACTAACACCATATGCTACCTATGCAAGAAAAAAGGTCATATAAAATTTGAATGTCCTTTAAAGAGAAAGGATGTAAGAATTAAACAAGTATGAAGAATAAAAGAAAAATCAAGTCTTATGAAACGTTCTAGGCCCAAGAAAGTATTGGTACCTAGATAAAAGGCAATTAAAATCTCAAAGAATTTATTAGAACAAATAAAAACACAAATAACATTGTTGGCCAAAATCATAGGATGATTCATACAAGCTTGCAATAGAGGGTTTTAAAATTTGGAAAGAAAATTCATATGAAAGCAAAAATCAAGCATATTACATGAATATTTTGATAAGAAACATTTTAAGAATGAGAGATACTTGAAGACAACTTGAGCAATATGACAAAGCAAATGAAAATGAAATACATGTTGTCTTAATTTGCTATATATACTAAATGTATGATCATGACTTGACTCATATTAATAATGTATGGTTCATTATATTGCAAACTTGAGCATGATTATGAAGCTAAATCTTGATATAAGAAGTATGGAGTTTGAGCATGAGATTATTGAGCATGAGCATGAATCTTGATATAAAATTAATTTTTGACTATGCGTGCTAATAATGAATCAAGTGGATAAATTTGTCTTGTGTTGCTTTTTATATTGGTATCCATGAACTATGAATGATATTTTTTATATCCATGAACTATGCATGATGTGATATTAGCTTTGGTTTCTATAAAGTATTTTTGGTATCATATTTTACAAATTTTAATTGGTATCACAATTTAAAAGGCTCAATTGGTATCACAAATTAATATTTAAGAATGATAAGCATAATTGAACTTATGAACATGTTATCATATTGATGATAACATGATATTGGTATTTGATGATTGTGTTCATGAGAACATACAGGATATGAATCAATATATGAAGCATGGATAATAAACTTAAAAGCATAATTGGTATCAAATTTGAATATATTAAATTCAGGGGGAATATTATGACTTATTGCTTGTATTATGTTTTTTCCCTAATTATGAAATTGGAATCATGGAACAAATAATTGGTATCATGAATTATTATGTATGCTGAAGTTTAAAGTACTATACTTTTTATGGTTGCTCATAGCCTTAGCACTTAAAGTCTTACTGTTTTTGATTGATGTCAAAAGGGGGCGAAGTTTTGGGTAAAAAATTGAGCATGATATTGTTAAGTTTGTCAATGTGATGCTTATTAAAAGGGGGAGCCTTTTTAAGGCTTATTCAAATTTTTGCTCCTTGTTTGTCATCATCAAAAGGGGGGAAATTGTTGGCTTTACAAAGTTTAAAATCTTGTTATCTTGTTTTGATGCTAACAAACAAGTGGAACTTAACATATTTGTGTGAGTAATGTTATTTCAGGACTTATATATGAGAAAGCAAGGTCAAAGTGCTCACAATGATCAAATGAAGCTTAAAAGAGTCAAAGCATAAATTTAAAGATGATATTTTAAAGCTTGAAGAAAAAAAAGACATGGATGATTTATTGAAAGCCAAAGAAAAGTTAGAAGTCAAAAGAGCCAAAGAAAAGCAAAGTGAGAGAGCTCAAAGAAAGACAAAACATGAAGACTCGAGTACCTAGAATGTGAAAATTCTTAGAAGTCTTTATGTAAGTACTTTAATGTTTAAATATCGTTTGAAACATTTTGAAGATCTTTAGGGGAATTATATGGACTTAGAGACCTATTTAAAAACCTTGAAAAATGTTTTATTATAGAATAAAGAAAGAGAGAAAAACAATTTTTGAAATGGAAATGGAAAATGAGAAACAAAACTGCTCAAAAGACTGAAGATTCTGCTTAGAAACCTAAAGTGGCAACTTTAGAATATTGAACTCTGAGTTCAGTCGTCTGAAGAATAAGTTCAGTCGTATGAAGAACTTTTGGTGAAAGACAGAAACTGGCAGAAGCACCTCGACACCTCAGTCGTCTAACCCTTGATCTTGGTCGTTTGACCCTGTATCTAGTTCAATTTTTTCAAAGGCTAAGGAACTTCAAAAGACTAAACTCGAAGGTTCAGTCGTCTGAACACTATTAACGGGCAAATTTTTCAAAAGTTTTATTTTTTAAATATCAGTTGCTTGTGCCCCAAATTTTCTAAAAACGTAGGTAATACTCCAAGTAAACTTGGGCAACACGAAAACACTCTCAAATGCCTATAAATACATGGTTTTCCAAATCAAAACTAACCAAAAATTGAAAAATCTGACTGATAAGCTGAAAGCACTCTTGTTCTTACAAACCTCTTTTGCTCACTCAATGCAAAACTCTTTTGCTGAGATATTCTGAAGTGCTGATCCTTCCTCCTATGAATTCCTACTGCTAATCCTCATCTAAGAAGGATATTGGTGAATTCTACATTTGGGCTTCATTTTATTTCATATTGATATTTTTACATTTAAGTATATGGTACTGAAATTGTACTAACCTACTCTTTGTGAGAGTATATTTGTACACAGATTGTATATTGTGTCTTTTATAGTTCTTTTACATTCCAATGATTGTTTGGATCATTGGCTAAGCGTGTGGATATCACTTAGAGAGGCGGGCTCTAGCTTATTTGAAGGAGTGACCGAACGAGGGTACATCGTTTGGAGAGGCGGGATTTAGCCTACTAAAGAAGTGTGTGTAGACACCCCATTTTTACCCAGGCCCAATATATGTATTACTATTATTATTATTATTATTATTATTATTATTATTATTATTAATCTTCACTAATCTTGTTATTTTTATTATTATTATTATTATTATTATTATTATTATTATTATTATTATTATTTTCTGTATTATTATTATTTTTCATTAGTATTATTAATAGTACTTTATTATTATTATTATTATTTATTATTTTCATTATTTTTATTATTATTATTATCATTAGTATTTTTTTTACTATTATTACTATTATCTTATTTATTATTATTATTTTTCATTAGTATTATTATTATTATTACTTTTATTTTTATTTCTATTTATATTGTTTATTATTATTATTATTATTATTATTTAATTTTCATTATTATTGACATTATTTTTAATTATTATTATTATTAGTATGTTTACCTTTATTATTACTATTATTATTATTATTTTATTTATTTATTTATCTTTGTTATTACTATTATTATTGTTATTATTTATTTCGGTTATTATTATTATTATTATTATTATTATTGTTATTATTTTGTTGTCACTATTATTTTTAGTATCTTTATTATCATTATTATTATTACTATTATTTATTTATCTTATTATTATTATTATTATTATTATTATTATTTTCTGTATTATTATTATTATTAGTAGTTATTTTTGTCATTACTATTATATATATTATTACCATAAAATATGAAGGGAATAAAAATGAAAAAGGAAAGGAGAAGAAGGAATTTTTAGGGTTGAGATTTTATAAAAGGGGGGAACCGGGGGCGCTACACAGACAGCCGGCAGAGACCAAAAAAAAAACCTCGCCTCTCATCTCCCTCGCCACCATCTCCAAACCCTTAATCTCACTCTCATTCACACACAGCCACTCCCAGCTGCATCAAACCCAGCAACCCTAGCCTCTCTCATCTCCGACTCTCCTCAAATCTCATTCTCTCTTCTCCCCCTTTGCTCTCTGTTTCTCCCGCTGCCCCCTCAGTTCTCACAGATTTGCAGCACCAGTGGACTCCTACAGCACCATCTTCCTCGGCCGCCGCTGCAACGTTAGTCACCGCTGCAACTCCGGAGATCACGAGCAGCCCCTCCAGTCCACGCCGTGAACAGTCACCGGTGGCCTCCCCTTGCCGCCTCTGCCAGTAGCCACCACTGGCAACAGCTCCGTCAACCTCGGCCGAGTCCAGTCTCGGTTCTCTGTCGTCACTCCCCGCAGACGAGCATCGCCCCACTCCGGCCGCCCCATCAACTCGTGCTACTCGTACTCGCCGTCATCATCTCTCACGCTACTCGTCGTCGTCTCCATCACCGCACCCAGCTCCGGTCTTAAACTCCGGCTACAACCCAGTTCCTGCAAACCTAGACCCGTACCAACTCCTGCAAATCCAGCCCTAGCCACCGCACGGCCAGCCTCCAACCCCTGCTGTGAGTTCCTTCCACCTATTGACACACACCCACTAACCCACACACACACCACGAACACACAACTCACACACGTTTACTGTGCATGTTGTCACACACGTGCATGTGTAAGTATATATATATATATTGTCAGTGTTAATACTTTATTTATTTATTTATTTTATTTTGATCATATGAATATTATTATCCCCTGTTTATTACTATAAATAATATATTGGTATTGTTTGTGTTTTATTGTCAACTGTAATGTTATGATATTATTATTAGTAATATTATTATGTTAGTATTTATATTATATCGTTGTGTGTAGCATTATTATTATTGTACTTATATTGCATGGTAGTTTTTTTTGTTTAATAATTATTATTTATTGTTGTGAATTACCCTTATTATTGTTATATTGTAGATAATATGTATATATATATATATATATATATATATATATACCCATGTCTATATTTTTAATTGTTTTGATATTTAATACCCATGTCTATATTTTTGGTTCCCATTGTTGTAGGGTCCTTAAAATTTGTTAGTTTGTATTTTGGTTGTGCATATTATTTAATGAACATTATTATTGTTGTAGAAGTGTTACAATGAAAATTTGTTTTAATCTTCAAGTTTATACTTTTGTTATATTTAGGGTATGTATTAAATTTCATATTCATGTTTAGGGTTTCCTTATTTGGATTTACAGAGTTTCCATTTTATCACGTATTGATTTCCATAGATTGACTATTTTTATATTATCATATATGTGTATTTATTGTTTCCATATTGTTATACATTGATTCCCTTTTTAGGGTTTGATTTCTTCCCTGTTATTGGATATTATCGTTTAGGATCAGGTTAAAGTTATATAGGGCTTATATTGTTATTAATATAATGATGTATACACCTGATTATTCTAGTAGCATTTATCATTGGTAATTATGTGCTATGATATATATATATATACATATATACATATTGGTTGTGTTATAGTTACAAGTAGTGTATTATTGTTAGAATATATTAGGACTTCGGTCACTTCATGTTAATATTGTATGTTTTGAACTATTATTATGATTTTGTTGATATGGTATCTTTTGGATTATTAGTATTGTTGCATTTATTACCGTATACCTTGGGTTTTTCCCTATTGCTATGTTAATTGCGTATATATCTTAGGGCTTTGATGAACTCATATTATTGATGGTATTTTTAGAATTTTTAGGATCTAAGCCTATATGGCATTTTTACCCTTTTGATGTATATAGTGATAGCATTATAGTATTTCTATTATGTTTACATGTGATGAGATTTATCATAGTGTCCTTAGTATATTAATATATATATAGTGATATGGTATCTAATTACTTATTTTGACATGCATGATATCTTAGTAATTGTGAGTTGCTTATTACTCTATTACCATATATTAAAACCTCCCATATTAGTATTTTCCTATAAAAATTCTATTTACAATTTTTGGGAGCGTATTTTCTTAAATATTTTTGATTTTAATCCCTATGATTTTATTACGGGGGTATGAGCCTTCGGGCATCACGTACCCTAAGCTCTGAGGGAATATATATATATATATATATATATATATATATATATGTATATATATATATTTATTTATTTATTACATGTATTTATAAATTCATAAAAAGGAGTAATTTAAAGAATTATTAGATTAACTTAGGGATAATTTCAAATTAATTAGGTACCGTTCGTAAGAACGGGCGCGTAGGGGGTGCTCGTACCTTCCCCTCGCGTAACCGAACTCCCGGCCCCAAATCTGGTAATGTAGACCGATTCTACCCCTAACGGGGTAGTAATCATGTGTTCTAACCGCACTAAAGGTTAGTGGCGACTCCGATATTAACGGGCAAATTTTTCAAAAGTTTTATTTTTTAAATATCAGTTGCTTGTGCCCCAAATTTTCTAAAAACGTAGGTAACACTCCAAGTAAACTTGGGCAACACGAAAACACTCTCAAATGCCTATAAATACATGGTTTTCCAAATCAAAACTAACCAAGAATTGAAAAATCTGACTAATAAGCTGAAAGCACTCTTGTTCTTACAAACCTCTTTTGCTCACTTAATGCAAAACTCTTTTGCTGAGATATTCTGAAGTGCTGATCCTTCCTCCTATGAATTCCTACTGCTAATCCTCATCTAAGAAGGATATTGGTGAATTCTACATTTGGGCTTCATTTTATTTCATATTGATATTTTTACATTTAAGTATATGGTACTGAAATTGTACTAACCTACTCTTTGTGAGAGTATATTTGTACACAGATTGTATCTTGTGTCTTTTATAGTTCTTTTACGTTCCAATGATTGTTTGGATCATTGGCTAAGCGTGTGGATATCACTTAGAGAGGCGGGCTCTAGCTTATTTGAAGGAGTGACCGAACGAGGGTACATCGTTTGGAGAGGCGGGATTTAGCCTACTAAAGAAGTGTGTAAACAATGTTGTTCTGCCCAACAAAGGAACTGATTTTAGTGAATCCTTTGGTAGTTTGCCAAAGGCGAGGACGTAGGCTGGGGATAAGCCGAACCTCATAAAAATCCAGGTCTTACTCTCTCTTTTCCTTACTCTTTATTTTTAGCACATATAAATTACGTGGATGATTTACTTTCTTAATTATATATACTATGTATATTTGGAAATCAAGTAAACGTAAAGTCTAATTTTGATTTAGGATTGCGGAAACCGAAAGGGAGTACGTTGGTTAAACCATACTTTGTGGAAACCATAAGGGAGTACGTTACTTGGTTAACACCCAAAGATAAATTTACTAAGAGTTTATTTGAATTTTGAATTTTAGGAAGAGTGTGAATGTTTTGTTGAATATGAAATTGAGAAAAAAATTACATTCTCTACAAGGCTTACAAATTGGTATACGTGGGGTTGCACACAAAATAACCATCTTGATTGGATATTGTGGTTGATTGGAAAAATTGAGTGGTTTGGTTGATTGATTGATTACTTGATTGTTTAAATATTATTTTAAGTATTGGTTGTGTATTTGGTAAATCAACAAGAAGTCAGGAATATATTAAAAAGAAGTAAAAGAAATTTTTAAATCCAATTCACCCCCCTCTTGGGACTACATCTTTGTTTTCATATATATATACTTTTGCAACCATATATTTATTTTCCAAAAACATACTCATGCTCAATAAATTTCTCAGTGTACAAAACATATCATGTCTGTAAATATATAATCATCTGAGTCTACCATGTCTATAATGAGGAACCACCCTGAGGACATTCATATCACCGTCATGTAGTCACCCCACATAACCGGGTTGTGCGGCCCGAAAATAGGAGTTAACCATGGCTGGCCTACTAGGTTAAGTCAAAATACCTCGTCTGTAGTACGATTGACCCACCACAGCCTGGTCCGAACCCAGGGGCGGTCAACATCTCTTCGCATGCCCAATTGACTTCCAATACCAACACTCTTCCTGAGCAGTGCGGTTGCACTAACTCAATCACTAGCTACGGTATCGTACTCTCATATACATCACTGGTTCATCAAGTTCTCATTTCCACAACTCAAAATATATATAAAAATATATATATCATTTCATTTCTTGGTATAAGACTGCCAGTACACATATTTCAATATCAAATCATATCTCATAATTTCACAATATATGTCACATTTTCAATATTCCCCCATAAATCATTATAAATCTCATTTCATTATAAAATATTCTCACGTGTTTATTTTACAATAATCAAAACCATTTCTTATACCACCCAAATTTTCGGTAATATTTTATAATATAACATTTGCCCAGAAAAATAAATGATAATCCAAAACCATTGTTTTCATACGTCTAATAAGTCAAAGAATTACATATAATAATATTTTCATAATCGCATGCTTTAAATTAATCTGTTAATTTCCAAAGAAAATTTCGGACATAATTTATTCCCCTTACCTGTTTATTGAGACTGTGCCTGTAAGGATCTTGAAATGACGCTTGCGACATTCGGAGCACAAATCCTGTAACCACATATTTCAGTTCAATCAGCTAAATCTCAGAATATTTCTCATCCTTACATTCCTAGGCTCACACACTCCCGTTAACCAATTAAACTTTAAAAAAAAATATATGCATAAACCATTTTCCTTACCTTAACTTTTGAGTGGTGTTTACGATCCTTAAAACATAAATTTTCCCTAATTAAAGTGACGAGGATCGAACCTAGGACCTTGTAGTGGTGTCCAATCATCAATTTGGGAAAGATTTGAGGGATAAAATAAAAAGGGAGAGAGAGAGAGAGAGAGAGAGAGAGAAAGAGAGAGAGAGAGAGAGAGAGAGAGAGAGAGAGAGAGAGAGAGAGAGAGAGAGAGAGAGAGAGAGTTTGTCGCAACTAGAGAGAGAGGGGGGGGAGAGGAATGAGTTTAACCTAAAAAAAATGAATTGAAACCTATTTATCAAGTTTTGACCCGCAGAAAAACCATCAACAGTTTCCTGAAACCGTCAACGGTTTGGTTTTTAACCTAATCTTAATTCTACTGGTTTACCCTTACCCGGCTATGGTAACTCAAAACCATCGATGGTTTTCTGAGCTCCACAAAAATCGTCGATGGTTTGGTTTGTGCCAAACAAAATTCTCCTTTTTCTTACTTATTTTTTATTATTATTATTTTTTAGGTCACTACATCCTCCCCTCCTTATAAAAGTTTCTTCCTTGAAATTTGCTATCCATCGCTAGTACTTTTATTTTGGGAAAATCGTTGAAATTTTATTATTTACCCTCACTTATGGTGGAGGAATACCGTGGTTACAATGGAGGTCCTAGGAGATTACAATCAATCACATAAAAAAAAAAAACTCCCAAAACCATACATAACTTAAAACTTAAAGACACTAACTTATAACCAACTATTCTACATTGTACAAGACAAAAGTCAAAAACCATTACTTATCTTTACCAGTCTAACTCTGGGTCTCACTGAACAAGTTTGGGTACTTTTTGCGCATTTTCTCCTCTAACTCCCATAAAACTTCCTTAACTGTGTGATTGCGTCAGAGTACTTTTATCAATAAGATCCTTTTAGTGCGTAATTTCTGTTCCTTTCAGTCTAGAATCTGAATGGGCACTTCTTTATATAACAGGGTATCTCTGAGTTCTAGTGACTCACAACTGATTATGTGTGAAGGATTTGGGACGTACTTTCTCAACATAGATACGTGGAATACGTCATAGATTCTAGACAGTACAAGAGGTAACGCTAACCTTTAGGCAATTGGATCCACTCTTTCCAAGATCTCAAATGGTCTAATATACTTAGGGCTTAACTTACCCTTTTTCCCAAATCTCATAATTCTTTTCATCGGTGCAACCCTAGAGAACACATGATCCCTCACACCAAACTCCAGCTCTCTTCGGCGAGTGTCGGCATAACTTTTTTGTCGACTCTGAGTTGCTTTGATTCTATCTCTGTTGCACTATATCTGGCCCCAACATCTGCCTTTCACCAATTTCATCCCAATATAACAATGATCGGAACCTCCTACCATACAACACCTCATACGGTGTCATCCGATGTTGTCCTGATAACTGTTGTTATAAGCAAATTCAACTAGTGGCATGTACTGGATCTAACTACCACCAAAATCCAACACACAGGCTCACAGCATATCCTCTAGTATCTATATGGTCCTCTCTATTTGTCCATCGGTCTGAGGATTAAATGTTGTAGTGAATGCCAACTGAGAACCCAAAGCTCCCTGCAAACTCCTCCAGAATTGAGAGGTAAATAGTGGGTCTCGATCAGAGATGATGGACACAGGCACTCCATGTAATCTAATTATCTTCTATATATACAGCTCCACCAGCCTACTCATGGAGTAGTTAACTCTGATAAGAAGAAAGTAGGCAGTCTTCATCAATCGATCAACAACTACCCAGATGACATCCTTTCCATAAAGTGTCGGTGGTAACCCTAAGACAAAATCCATAGCAATATGCTCTCACTTCTATTCAGGGATGTGAAGTGGTTGCAACTATCCCTTCGGTATCTGATGCTCAGTTTTTACCTATTGGCATGTCAAACACTACTCTATATAACTCACAATTTCTTTCTTCATATTTCCCTACCAAAAAGATTCCCGTAGATTCTTATACATCTTAGTGCTTCCCGGGTGTACTGTGTAAAGGGAACAATGCGCCTTCTCCATGATAGTTCTTTTAATTTCATCATCAGTAGGTACACATAGTCTCGTATGAAATCTCAATACTCCATCATCAAAAATATTAAAATCTATTTTCTATCCATTTCGTACCTTATCCATAATTTTCAACAACTCCGCATCTTTCGTCTAAGCAGCCTTGATCATTTCCTATAACGTGGGTTGAATTACCAGATTGGCAATGCGTGCCTGATGATCTCCCTCTACTAATTCCACATCCAATCTTTCCAAATCTATTATGATCTGATGTTGAATTACCATTGTTGATACTAATGCACTTCCTGACTTATGACTCAACACATCAGCCACCACATTGGCTTTCCCTAGGTGGTAACTGATGGTAGAGTCATAATCCTTAATTCACTCTAGCCACCTCCTTTGCCTCACGTTTAGCTCCTTTTTCGTGAAAATGTACTTAAGGCTCTTATGATCTGTGAAGATCTCACACCTACCCCCATACAAATAGTGCCTCGAAATATTTAATGCATACACCACTGCTTCCAATTCTAAATCATGTGTAGGGTATCTTTTCTCGTACCCCTTGAGCTGTCGAGAAGCATAAGCTACAACATTCCCCTATTGCATCAGCACACAACCGAACCCCTTCTGAGACGCATCACTATAGATTACAAAGCTCCCTTCTCCTGAGGGGATTGTCAGTACTGGTGCTGTGATAAGACGCTGCTTTAATTCTTGGAAACTCTATTCACACTCATCTGTCCATTCATACCTTGCATTCTTCCTGGTCAATATGGTTAAAGGGCCTGATAACTTAAAAAATCCCTCTACAAAATGGTGATAGTATCCTGCCAATCCTAGGAAACTCCTGATCTCATGGACATTTTTCGGTCACACCCTGTCCACTACTACTTTTATCTTACTCGAATCTACAGAAATACCACCCTTGGATATCATGTGCCCGAGGAATGTAACATGTTCCAACCAGAATTCACACTTCTTAAATTTGGCATACAACTTCTTTTCTCTCACCACCTGAAGAACTATTCTCAAGTGATCCTCATGCTCCTTGGGACTCCTTGAATACACCAAAATGTCATCAATAAATACAACAATGAACTGATCCAGATACTGGTGGAAAATCCAATTTATTATATCCATGAATATAGCAGGAGCGTTCGTCAGTCCGTATGGCATAATTAGGAACTCATAATGGCCATACCAAGTCCAGAACGATGTTTTCGAAACATCCTCTGCCTTGACCTTTACTTGATGGTACCGAGATCATAAATTAATTTTAGAGAATACCCATGTTCCCTGGAGCCAGTCAAGCATATATTTATTTTGCAAGCATATATTTATTTTCCAAAAACATACTCATGCTCAATAAATTTCTCAGTGTACAAAACATATCATGTCTGTAAATATATAATCATCCGAGTCTACCATGTCTATAATGAGGAACCACCTTGAGGACATTCATATCACCGTCATGTAGTCACCCCACATAATCGGGTTGTGTGACCCGAAGGCAGGAGTTAACCATGGTTGACCTACCAGGTTAAGTCAAAATACCTCGTCTGTAGTACGATTGACCCACCGCAGCCTGGTCCGAACTCAGGGGTGGTCAACATCTCTCCGCAGGCCCAATCGACTTCCAATACCAACACTTTCCCTGAGCAGTGCGGTTGCACTAACTCAATCACTAGCTACGGTATCGTACTCTCTTATACATCACTGGTTCATCAAGTTCTCATTTCCACAACTCAAAATATATATAAAAAAATATATATCATTTCATTTCTCAGTATAAGACTGCCAGTACACATATTTCAATATCAAATCATATCTCATAATTTCACAATATATGTCACATTTTCAATATTCGCCCATAAATCATTATAAATCTCATTTCATCATAAAATATTCTCACATGTTTATTTTACAATAATCAAAACCATTTCTCATGCCACACAAGTTTTCAGTAATATTTATGGTAGACACCCTATTTTTACCCTAACCAAATAGAACAAGGGGTTCCCTTTTATTATTTTATTATTATTAGTATTTTTATTATCGTTATTTTATTATTACTTTCTTATAATTATTTTTATTATTTTTTATTATTATTATTAATTTACTATAATTATTCTGGATTATTATTACTATTATTTTTATTTATTTATTTTTTACCTTATAATTATTATAATAATTATTATTATTATTAGCATTAGTATCTTATTTTGGTTATTATTATTTTTATTATCTTCATTTTTATTAGTAATGTTATCATTATTATTATTATTATTATTAATTTTTACTTTTAATATTAGTATTATTACTTCATTTTTATTAGTATAATAATAATTATTATTTTACTGATAACATCTTTATTATTTTTATTTTTACTATAATTATTATTATTTACTATTAGTAGTATTATTATTATTATTTATTATTATTCTTATTACCTTATTGATGTTATTATTATTATCCTTATATTATTACTATAATAATTATTATTATTATTATTATTTCTATTTTTATTATTACTATAAGAGTAAAAGCAGTAAAAAAAAAAAAAAAAGAGAAAAAGGAAATAAAATCAAAAAAGAAGAGTTTAGGGTTTCCAATTTTTTTATAAAGGCAGGTGGGCGCTTAGCAAAGGGGGCGGAGGCCAAGAACAAAAAAAAACTCGGTTTTGATTCCTTCTTCTTCTTCTTCTTCTTCTTCTTCGATCTCCTTCATAGGCTCCATCCATCCCAGCCTCCCTCACAGCACACCCAAACTCCGGCCACCTTTCATCCTCAGCCAACCACCAGATCCCCGAAGCCGCAGCGACTACAGCCACCGCCCAGCAGCCCCACAGCCTCCCTGACGCCCTCACGCACGTCACTGCCAGCTTCAGGCTCTCCACTGCTGCCAGCCTAGCATCACTCCACAGCAACTCCACAACCCCCCCTCACCGTCAGCCCATCACGTTCGCCTAGCCACCTCACGGCCACACCCTGCTCCACCGACCCAGATAGCTGTCACCGTCCCTCTCTCCGACCCACCATCACCACAGCCGCTGCCCAGCCACCATCACAGCCCGTGCACGCCGTCACCGACCATCGCCCCGTTCTCCCAGAGAAAACCTCGGCCAAAACCGGTTCCCTTCTGCGACACCCCTCGAAACAGCACCGCCAAGCCCCCCTCTGCAACTGTTGCTGCTGCTTCCTCCACGCTGAACTCCACCATAGCCGAGAACCATCAGCTCTACTCTGCTGCAGCCTCACCAACAGCACCCAGCTCTCTCTCCGGCAGTAGCTCTCCTTCCTGCCGCCATAAGCTCCACCGGCCTCTCCTCTTTGTGAGTTTCCCGACCCTGTGCATGTAGACACACAAAACACACACACGCACTCACACTGTCACACACATGCCTGTATGCATATATATATATATATATATTGGATTTGTTTGGGTTTCCACATGTAAAGTTTAATTTTTTTTATTGTACATTTAATTGGAGCTTTATATATGTGTATATCCAACATTATTCTATTTTTCGCAGGATTTTTCTACCTTTTGCAATAATATTAAATCAGGTTTCACATATGTATATATATATTTGACGTCAATTTATTTTATTTTATTTTATTTTTTTTACAGAGTTTGTTTTTGTCATAGTATTAATTTAGGTTTAAATCTTTATTGTTTATATTAATGTATGTTAAATAATGCATATGGTTGTCTTTTATTGTAGTATTTTCATTAGTATTTGACATGTAAAGTTTATTTTTTTATTTTTTTTATTTTTTTGTACATTTAAGTGGAGCTTTATATATGTGTATATCTAACATTATTCTATTTTTTGCAGGATTTTTCCACCTTTTTCAATAATATTAATTCAGATTTCATATAAGTATATATATATTTGACGTCGATTTATTTTATTTTATTTTAGTTATTTATTTTTTATTTTTTTTACAGGTTTGTTTTTGTCATAGTATTAATTTAGATTTAAATTTTTATTGTTTATATTAATGTATATTAAATAATGAATATGGTTGTCTTTTATTGTAGTATTTTCATTCGTGTGTGATGTTTTGGTATGTTGTTCATTATCATATTTATATTGTTCCTATGTTCATCTGATATATATTGTGGTATTAATAGGTATTACTATGTTTATATATTATTATGTTTATCTTTAGGCGTAGTTTATTTGGTTTATCTTTATCATTATGTTTACATTACGCTTATAGTGGTATTTCTAATGTAGTTTATAATTATTAGTTTATTATTATGGCATTTTAGTATTATTATTAGTTTATATGATATTTTTTAGTATTTAAGTTCATATTATATGTTTATTGTCATTATTATGAATTATATCGTATTATTACTATGTTTAGTATCACCTATTAGGGTATTTTTAGTATTTTAACATATAGGGTACTACTTCATATGGTATCTTTAGGATATTTAGTATTACCTATTAGGGTGTTTTTAGTGCTTTCAATATATATGGTATTTTATTACCTATTTTTTTATTTGTAATATTTTAGTAGTTGCTGATTATCCTATTATCACGTATTGAAACCTCCCATACTAGTATTTTTCTATTAAAAAATCTATAAGATTTCCAAAATTTGGGAGTGTACTTTCCTAAGTATTTTCTTGATTTTTAATCCCTATGATTTTAATGTTAGGGTATTAGCCTTCAGGCTTCGCGTACCTTTAAGCTCTGAGGGAATATATATGTATATATTAAATTTATTTATTTATTTATTTATTTTTCATGTGTATTTATAAATTCATAAAAGGAGTAATTTAAAGACTTTTTAAATTAACTTAGGGATAATTCTAAATTAATTAGGTACCGTTCGTAAGAACGGGCGCTAGGGGGTGCTCGTACCTCCCCCTCGGGTAACCGAACTCCCGACCTCAGTTCTGGTAACATAGACTCATTCTACCCCTAATGGGGTAGTAATCATGTGTTCTAACCACACTAAAAGGTTAGTGGCGACTCTGACATTCCCTATTTTTCCTTGAAATTAAAATTGTTTTTTATTTCGCCACCCCGGGGCACATGCACTCCGGGACGTCGCGACATTTATAATATAACATTTTCCCAAAAAAATAAATGATAATCCAAAACCATTGTTTTCGTATGTCTAATAAGTCAGAGAATTACATATAATAATATTTTCATAATCGCATGCTTTAAATTAATCAATTAATTTCCAAAGAAAATTCCTGACATATTTCATTCCCCTTACCTATTTTTTGAGACTGTGCCTGTAAGGATCCTAAAATGACCCTTACAACATTTGGAGCACAAACCCTATAACCTATGATTTTAGTTCAATTGGCAGAATATTTCCCATCCTAACATTCCTAGGCTCACACACTCCTGTTAACCAGTTAAACTATAAAAACAATAGTATAAATCATTTTCGTTACCTTAACTTTGGAGTGGTGCTTAGGATCCTTAAAACACAAATCTGCCCCAGTTAAAGTGATGAGAATCGAACTTAGGACCTTGTAGTGGTGTCCGATCATTAATTTGGGGAAGATTTGAGGGAGAAAATGTAGAGATAGAGATAGAGAGAGAGAGAGAGAGAGAGAGAGAGAGAGAGAGAGAGAGAGAGAGAGAGAGAGAGAGAGAGAGAGAGAGAGGAATGAGTTTAACCTAAAAAATGAATTGAAACCTATTTATAGGTTTTTGACCCGTAGGAAAACTGACAACGATTTCCCGAAACTTTCGACGGTTTGGTTTTTAACTAAATCTTAATTCTACTGTTTTACCCTTACCCGACTGCGGTAACTCAAAGCCGTCGACATTTGGCTTGTACCCAATCTATCCATCCAAAGGATACCTTTCAGAGAACATGATAAAAGATGTTGTTCTTCGTAGATGACATTATTTCCCACTTCTCCTTCTCTAGCGAGAAAATCAGCCGCACTATTACCTTCCCTATATTGATGGATCACCATGAAATTCTCCTTTTCTTACTTATTTTTTACTCTTATTATTTTCCGGGTCACTACACAGCCAACCTTGAAAATGTGCATAATAACTTACTAAAGAGCACTCTTACTGTAAGAACCCGACCCTAGAAGTTCAGATTAAATAAATAAGTATAGGGTAAAAAGGTAAATTAGCAGGCTTCATCGACGAAGGCATTGTTCTCGTCGACAAAGGCCCTTATACTGTTCATCACCGAAATTCAGAGCCTCGTCGATAAAGAGATACCGAGCGAGTTGTAAAATATCATAATAGGGTTCATCACCGAAGGTAATGGTTCATCGACAAAGGCACCGACTCGTCGACGAATTGGACTAGGTTAAGGGTCTATAAATAAGATATTTTGGTTCTTCATTGCTAAGAAAACTCAAAATCTCTCTCTCTCTCTAGAACTCAAATCAACCCCCCCTCTCTCTCTCTTTAAGATACGACCTATCTATTATGCGAATCGACAATGCCGACGTTACCACGTAGATCAGGAGGAGAATCTCTATGCTTTTAGCAGATCGAAATTTCATTTTGAGGATTTTCGGGTTTTGATCCAAAATCGAGGTAAGAGTCTAATTTCATTTTTGATTCGGTAGCTATGTAGTAGATAGGATTATATTGAAGTATTGTTCTTTGATTCTTAGGTTTTGGGAACTCGGTTCGCTGTTTGGAGCCGTTTAGTTCATTTTTTGGTTTTCGGGAAAAGTAAAAGGTTTCTGTTTATATCAGTTATTTTTGTAATATGAATCTGTAAAACTATGATTTACGATTCTGCGGATGTTTTGGCTACTTATTTAGGAAAATCTATTTGGTGAAATTACAGGATTTTCGGGTTTAAAGTTTTTAGGAAAATTGGGGGTTTCGAGTGTCATCTTTGTTTCTATTGGAAAACTATATATTTGGTTAAACTGAAATATAGAGATTACCGTATATTTGATTATTTTAAATTGTATTTTTGGAATATCTTATGTGAAATTGTTTGTTTACCCAAATAAGTGTGGAATGAGCTGATATATATTGAATGATATGTTTTGTGGAAAAACATGATGGTTAACTATCGTAGGCTATGAATGACGTATTTTGTGGAAAAGTGTGTCAGTTAACTACCGTAGGTTATATGTAATTGAAATGAGATATAGGAACGTGAGTTCCAAAATGTTCCAGGTTTTGTGAAAATGTCAAATCGGGATAAAACCGAAGGCCTAGGACAATCGAGGCGTGCTGGTTAACAACCAAATGCTAAGATATGAGGTGTGCTGGAATAATACCGTAGGCGACGATATCCAGCTTGAGGCCGAGGGTGTGCAATACCACCTATGATTCTGGTTGGTCACCTAAGGGTATAAGTTTGTACCATGTTTGCACTAGTTGAATACTATGGGGCTTAGGCTATGCCAGGTTACCAGGGGTGCTGTTTCGTGCGGACGGTTTTGGCCAAAGAGTGTGACGACACTAGACTGAGGTGTTTTGTGAGATGTATACTAGAACTGCTTTTTGAAAATACTAGAATTGTGAAATGTTTATGTTTTAATATTGAAATAACACTCATGTGCCACACACAGATATAACCTATTTCTCCTTTACTGAGAGGTGTCTCACCCCTATCATACAAATGTTTTTCAGGTCCTTCGAGTAGCCGACCCTAGCGTCCTAGCATTTCAGGAGCGTGAGTGTTGGTTAGCACTGTCTAGGTACTTGTGTAAGTACTGAACTATGGCCGGGGTGTCATTTTGAGTTTTGTGGATACTCGGGGATTATGTTTTGTATTGTGGGACTAAATCTTATTTTGTATAGACTCTAGTATGGTTTTATGAATGTATTCGGTTGAATTTTTCACTGCATATATATTGTGTATGTGATGATGGATAGGGTATATGTGAACCCTACGGGGTCAGACCCTTATATTGTGTAGTATCACGGATGTTGTATGATACAGGGATAGGTTAGGTTACTAAATCACACCTTGGGTCCCATTTTTTGGTTCAAGGCGTGATAACTTGGTATCAGAGTTAACCAGGTTGTTAGGTCTTGTAGACTTTGTTAGGCATGATTTTGTGAACATACCAAAGTATAGGATGTAGGGAATGGGTAGAGTAGGTCAAGGGTTGTCTCTTAGCTAGACAGGGACTCATTGACGGTGTCCTGTGTTTTTCTTGGAATGATGATTTCAGTAAAATCACAGCAAACCATTGATGGTTTCATGTCTATGTGGTAGGGCAGACTTAAACCGGAGATTTTAGAGTTTAACATGATTATTCTGTAATGATTGTATTAACTGTGCTATGATAGAGGAATGCTAATCTATTCCTATACTATTTTCAGAATGAAACCTAAGGATAGCAACTGGATAGTGGTTCGGAGGTGACTACGAGTGAAGGGTCACCTTTCGTGCCTTGGGGTTTGACCAAGCATATTATGCTAGAGATCGGGCGAAGTGTTAGGGGACGGGAGCGTCCACCTACGGCTGCAGGTTGCACCATTGAGAAGTTCACCCGCATGCATCCTTTGACGTTTACTAGAGGATTCGACCCAAATGTAGCTGAGAAATGGGTGTAGAAGATAGAAAAGATACTGAAAGTTCTACATTGCTCCGACAAGTAGAAAGTTCTCTATGTCACGTTTTAGCTGGCAGGAGAAGCTGAGAGGTGGTGGTTGGCGGTGAGTCTGCTTGAGAAGTAGAGGAATGATTCATCAGGGATGACGTGGGGCTGTTTTAAGGAGGTTTTCTTCGAGAGATACTTTTCGGCTTCTGTCCATGACGCAAAGGCAGACGATTTCCCGAGTTTGACTCAAGGGACCCTAATAGTGCAGATATACGCAGCAAGATACATCGAGTTGTCACACTTTGTGTTGTGTATGATCTCAAATGAGTACGAAAAGGCTCAAAGATTCGAGAAAGGCCTAAGGAAAGACATCTTTAAGCTGGTAGGAATGCTGCAGATTCTAGAGTTTCCTGTTCTGGTGGATAAAGCCGCCGTAGTTGAGGTTGGTCTCCAGGAGGATGAGGTGGCACAGGATAAAAAAAAAGAGGGCAATACCTTCTAGTTCGCAGACTGGTTCCCATCAAGGGCGATGGAAGAAGAAGAATTACAGTTTGGGTAATCGCCAGGGTAAGGAACTGTGGAGTTCACAAGAGAACCGATCCCATGAGCGTTGCATCAGGTTCCACAAATGGCATGATGAAAAATGTCAACTGTTTGGGGGTAACTGTTACAACTGTGGCAAATTGGGCCACAAAGCCCAAGACTGTCATACGCAAATGACTGGTACACCTACACTGAGTTAGAATCAGGGACAGAACTAGGTGCCTCAGGGAAACACAGCTCAGGTGAGAGTATACTCGCTTATTCCAGCCGATGCAGAGCATGTTGGTAACGAGGTGACAGGTACCATGTTATTGCTTTTAAGTAAAGTTGTAGTTTTATTCGATTCATGAGCAACCCACTCCTTTATATCTACAAATTTTGTGAAATTGTGTGGGGCTGAAACCCAAGTTATGGATGAGGGGTTGTCTGTGGCTACACCGTCTGGGAGTGTGTTGATCAGTAGGAAGATGTTAGAGAACTTTGCACTGGTAATTCAGCGAAGGTCACTACCAGTGAATCTAATAGTATACGACATGTACAGGTTTGATATTATATTGGGATGGATTTGTTATCTTCTAATTTTGCGGTGATTGACGACCGTAGGAAAGTGGTAGTGTTCAGACCTCCTGGGGAAATGAAATATGAGTTCGTAGGATCGTGTGTGCGTTCGACACCACAGATTCTGTAGGCTATGCAGGCGAGAAGGTTACTTTTAGATGGTTGTCAAAGGTACCTTGCTTGTGTGAAGGAACCACCTCAGTATGATCTGAAACTTGATGATATTCGAGTGGTTAACAAATTTTTGAATGTATTCTCTAAAGACTTTCCCGGTTTACCTCTTAATCGTGAGGTGGAGTTCGCTATTGAATTGCTGCTAGGTAAGGCACCGATTTCTAAAGCTCCATACCAGATGGCTCCAGCTGAATTTAGAGAGTTGATTGAGTAGTTGTAGGAACTACTAGATAAGGGTTTTATCCAACCTAGTGTTTCGCCCTAGGGAGCTCTAGTATTGTTTGTGAAGAAGAAGGACGAGTCAATGCGAATATGCATTGATTATTGCAAGATCAACAAGGTAACAGTAAAGAACCGATATTCGTTGCCTCATATAGATGATATGTTTGACATACTGTAGGGAACGCAGGTCTTTTCAAAGATCAATCTACGATCAGGGTATTATCAGGTGAAAGTCGGGACTGAGGATGTTGCGAAGATTGCTTTCCGAACTAGATATGGTCACTACGAGTTTTTGGTCATGCCATTTGGGTTTACAAATGCTCTATCAGTATTTATGGACCCAATGAATAGGGTTTTCCATGAATACCTGAACCAATTCGTAGTGGTATTCATTGACGATATTTTGGTATATTCTAGGAGTTTGGAAGAGCATGAAAACCATCTGAAGTTGGTGCTTCAGGTTCTAAGGGAAAATAAGTTGTATGCCAAGTTGAAGAAATGTGAGTTCTAGTTGAAGCAGGTCGCATTTCTTGGCCATGTTGTGTTGGGAGGTGCTATGTGAGTTAATCCAGATAAGATAGAAGCAGTGGTTGATTAGGTGAAATAAAAGAGCATGCAGGATGTTTAGAGTTTCCTAGGACTAGTTGGGCATTACTGGCTATTCGTAGAGGGATTCTCTAAGTTATCTGGCCCTCTAACACGGTTGACGAGGAGGGATCTAAGATTCAATTAGATCGACGAGTGCGAACAGAGTTTTGAGGAGTTGAAACACCAACTGGTCACAGCTCCGGTTTTAACCATCCCATCTGGGGACGGTGGTTTTGTAATTTATATTGACGCATCGCTGAAGGATTTGGGATGTGTGCTAATGCAACAGGGGAAAGTAATTGCTTGTTGAAGATCTGAAGACACTACTTATATAGTGAACAGTGTGAGATCTTCACGAAGCACAAGAGCCTTAAATACTTTTTCACACAAAAGGAGTTGAACATGAGGCAGAGAAGGTGGCTAGAACCAATCAAGAACTACGATTGCACCATTAGCTATCATTCGGGGAAGGCTAACGTGGTAGCTGATGCGTTAAGTCAAAAGTCAAAGCATGCCACAGTATCTACAATGATAGCTCAGCATCATATCAAACGAGATCTAGAGGGGCTAGGCGTGGATTTGGTGGATGATAATCACCAGGCTTTCATTGCTAGCTTGGTGATCCAGTCGACATTATTAAAGAGGATTAGAGCCGCACAGGCTAATGATGAGTTAGTCAAGGTTGTAGAGAAGGTTCAGCAGGGGCTGGCTGCAAATTTTAACATCTCTGAGGGAGGTGTATTGAGGTTTGGAAATAGACTATGTGTTCCAAACGACGAGGGGATAAGGAGGACGATTTTGGAGAAGGCACATCGTTCTTTGTATATGGTACATCCAGGTAGCACGAAGATGTATCAGGATTTGCACGAATCTTTATTGTGGAGTGGCATGAAAATGGAAATTGCTCGATTTGTAGAGCAATGTCTAATGTGTCAGTAGGTAAAAGCTGAACATGAGAGGCCGGCAAGGCCATTGCATCCATTGAGAATTTTAGAGTGGAAATGAGAGCACGTCTTCATGGACTTTGTCACTAGGTTGCCACCAGCACTTCACAGACAGAACGCAATCTGGGTATTCGTGGACAGGTTGACTAAATCTGCTAACTTTGTACTAATGAAGGTTAGCTACTCCTTGAGTAGGCTAGTGGATCTATAAGTGTAGGAGATAGTTAGAATGCACGAGGTACCACTGTCCATTTTTTCATATTGAGACCTGAGATTCACTTCTTGATTCTGGAAGAGCTTACAAGAGGCACTGGGGACGAAACTTACTTTCAATATTGCGTTCCACCCCCATACTAACAGATAGTCAGAGAGGACGATACATATTTTGGAGGATACGTTATGGGCTTGTGTGCTAGATTTCGGCGGTAATTGGATTCAGTTTCCACCGTTAGTGGAATTTTCCTATAACAATAGCTTCCAAGCTAGTGTTGGTATGGCACCATTCGAGGGATTGCATGGTCAGAGGTTTCAGTCTCCTCTGTACTAGAATGAGGTCGATGAACAGCATATATTGGGTCCCGAACTCATACAGCAAGCTTCTGAGAAGGTCAAATTGATCAGGGATAGAATTAAATCAGCTCAGAGTCAGAAAAAGAGTTACGTGGAAGTGCGCCATTGTGAGTTGGAATTCGAGGTGGGGGGGTAAGATATTCCTGAGAATCGCTCCGATGAAAAGGGTGATGAGATTCAGGAAAAAGAGCAAGCTAAGCCCGAGATATATCGGACCATTCGAGGTACTTGAACGAGTGGGTCTGGTAGCCTACAGGATTGCACTACCCCCAGCGCTCTCTTGGATCCACGATGTATTCCACGTATCCATATTGAGAAGGTATGTGCCGGATCCATCACATGTGATTAGTTACGAATCCTTAGAGATTGGGGATGCATTGGCGTATAAGGAGATACTCGTTCAGATTCTGGACCAGAAAGTTAAGAAGCTGTATACCAAGGAGACACTATTAGTGAAATTGCTGTGGCGGAATCACGCGGTTAAGGAAGCTTCTTGGTAATTGGAGATGGAAATACACCAGAAATATTCACATTTGTTCTGAGGAGTAATTTTTACAAGATTGGTTTATGTAAGTATGGGTTGTATCTGTTGTTTAGAGTGTTAATTTGTGGTTAGTCTTTGGAAGGGTTTTGTGATAAATGTGAACTCTTGAGACCCTGTGTATTTAACCACGTATTGCTCCGCCATAAATGAGGGTATGTAATAAAGTTGGGACGGGGCTGCTATGTGGGTGACTATCGACTCTTTCTAGAGTCGGGTATGTGTCTGAGTTTATAACGAGTTATCCATTGAGAGATTGCAAATTTCGAGGACGAAATTTTTGTAAGGAGGGGAGGTTGTAAGAACCCGACCCAAGAAGTCTGGATTAAATAAATAAGTAAAGGGTAAAAAGGTAAACTAGCAGGCTTCGTCGACGAAGCCATTGTTCTCATCGACGAAGGCCCTTATACTGTTCGTCGCCAAAATTCAGAGCCTCGTCGACGAAGAGATACCGAGCGAGTTGTAAAATATTAGAATAAGGTTCATCACTGAAGGTAATGGTTCGTCAACGAATTGCTCATATGATTCGTCGACGAAGGCGTCGTCTCGTCAACGAATTGGACCGGGTCAAGGGTCTACAAATAAGATATTTTGTTGCTTCATTGCTAAAAAAAACTCAAAATCTCTCTCTCTCTCTCTCTCTCTCTCTCTCTCTCTCACACACACACACACACACACATATATGGGCTATTTGTTACTTGAATCAACGATCTGACGTTCCCACATGGATTAGGAGGAGAATCTCTATGGTTATAGCGGATCGGAATTTCGTTTCCAAGATTTTTGCTTTTTGATCCAAAATGGAGGTGAGAGTTCGATTTCGTTTTTGATTCGATAGCTATGTAGTAGATAGGATTATACTGAAGTATTGTTCTTCGATTATTAGGTTTTGGGAACTCGGTTTGCTATTTGGAGCTGTTTAGTTCGTGTTTTGATTTTTAGGAAAGGTAAGGGGTTTCTATTTATATCAGTTATTTTTGTAATCTGAATCGGTAAAACTATGATTTACGATTCTATGGATGTTTTGGCTACTTATTTGGGAAAATCTATCGGGTGAAATTACGGGATTTTTAGGTTTACAATTTTTGGGAAAATTGGGGGTTTCAGGTATTATCTCCGTTTCTGTTGGAAAACTATATATTTGGTTAAATTGTAATATAGAGATGACAGTACCTTTGATTATTTTAAATTTTATTTTTGGAATACCTGATATGAAATTATTTGTTTACCCAAATAAGTGTGGAATGAGCTTATATATATTGAATGATATCTTTTGTGGAAAAGCATGTCGATTAACTATCATAGGCTATGAATGATGTATTTTGTGGAAAAGCATGTCGGTTAACTATCGTAGGCTGTGTGTAATTGAAATAAGATATAGGAACGTGAGTTCCAAAATGTTCCAAGTTTTATGAAAATGCCAAATCAGGGTAAAACCAAAGGCCTAGGACAATCGAGGCGTACCGGTTAACAACTGAGGGCTGAGATATAAGGCGTGCCGGAATAATACCATAGGTGGCGATATCCGGCTTGAGGCCAAGGGTGTGCAATACTACCTATGATTCCATTTAGTCACCAAAGGGTATGAGTTTGTACCATGTTTGCACCAATTGAACGTTGTGGGGCTTAGGCTACGCCAAGTTACTAGGGGCATCATGTCGTGCGGCCGGCTTCGGCCGAAGAGTGTGACGACACTAGACCGAGGTGTTTTATGAGATGTATACTGGAACTATTTTTCGAAAATATTGGAATTGTGAAAAAATGTTTATGTTTTACTGTTAAAAGAATACTCATGTGCCACACACTGATATAACCTGTTTCTCCCTTTCTGAGAGGTGTCTCACCCCTATCATAAAAATATTTTTCAAGTCCTTCAAGTAGCCGACCCTAGCGTCTAGTGTTTCAGTAGCGTGGGTGTTGGTTAGCACTGTCTAGGTACTTTTGTAAGTACTGAACCGTGGCCGGGGTGTCATTTTGAGTTATGTGGATACCTGGGGATTATGTTTTGTATTATTGGACTAGATCCTGTTTTGTATAGACTCTGGTATGGTTTTATGAATGTATTAGATTGAATTTTCCACTACGTATATATTGTGTACGCGATGATGGATAGGGTATACATGAACCCTACGGGGTCGGACCCTTATATTGTGTAGTATCACAGATGTTGTATGATATAGGGACAGGTTAGGTTACTAAATCACACCTGGGGTCCCATTTTCAGGTTCGAGGTGTGACACTTACAATGAAAATGACTGGGGCTCAGCGATTTGCTAAGGTCGTGGGATGTAAAAAATGCATCCCACACAAGGGTGGTTAAAAAGTAAGTATCCAAATAGCACTTATTTTAAATAGAACTGAATACTAATAACTTTCAACACTTTTCATGTTCAACGCTTATTATCAATACTTATTAAATTCAACACTTTTCACTTTTACATAAGTAGTTCCAAATGATCCCTTAATTGGTTTAGGACAAGTTTGGATCTAGAATTTGCTTATTGAAATGAAAGGAAAGGAAAAAAAAAAAACAAAGAATGAAATTTATTTTTCACTATATTTTCTCCTAATATCAGATATCATTAAAATAAAATTTATTCTAATATGATTAAAATTTAAAAAAATTCAAATATTAACTTTGTGTAAAATTAAAATTTTATTTAGTAATTTCAAGTATTTTTAATTTTTTATTGTTCTTGATAATCAAACATGAAAATTTTATCTCATTTTCCCATTAAGCACCCCATTTTGTCTGGGACTTATATAACACAAATTAAGCAAAATTCATTAATTCCATAAAATAAGAAAATAGAAAAAAATCTGAATGCGGGGGAAATGAATTTTTACAATGAAAATAAAAGGCAAAAAAAAACAGAAAAGGAAAATACAGCAAAAAATCTAGTGGGCCAGCATCATTAAACCTACAAGAATAAAAGGAAAAAAAATGGAAATCAAACATGTGGGAATTTACATAAGAAACATATGAGTGAAATCATAGTTTAATGCAAGTATAAATTGATTAGTTAAATTCTGATTGATCAAATCATAATTTATAGAATCCTTTAAGCTTATAAATAAAGGATTTTAGAAGGACAAAGAGACAAATATAGACACACATAGACAGAGGCTAAGACAATGATTGAAACATAGAAAGTCAATTGTGTTGACTTTTTGAGTAAGATCCCTATTTTGATGCTGACAAAGTACAAGTATCTCATGTGTGCATTTAGTGTTTTTGAACAGGTTTATGATTTAGCACACACATGAGGTAAAGGACATGGAAGCTTGGAGGAACATAAATATCATATTTTTCAAAGTATTCCATGAAGACTGAAGAGCAAAAGACGAAGACGTTCATTTTGATTTGTATATGCATTTAATGTTTATCTTTGGTCTGTAATAATGTATGCATCTGCAATGCGTCTGCAATGCATCTGCAATGCATCTGCAATGCGTCTGCAATGCATCTGCATGATATGTTTTAAATTCTCAGAACGACCGTAGATAGACCCTAGGGACCAGCACATCTCACCAAAAACTTTTTTCTAAATAGACTAAAACCATACAAAGTTTTTGGAATAACTTTAGGGTCAAAATCGAGGCTAAACTAACGCCTAATTTTTTCGGTTGGCTCTTAAAGACTTTAGACTAGCCATAAGACACTATTATGTATGAAAATGTTCGCTATTGACTTAAAATTAATCAACATATGTATAAGGACAACATTATAAGTGGAATAGGATCGAAATGCCCAAGTATGGCATGTTCAGTCGATCGAACTCAATTACACTGAGTTCGTCTGTTGACTGAACTCCCACCGGGTCAACAGGTTGATCTCTCGATCGACCGACCAGATATATATAGGCAGAACTGGTCGATCAAACCTCCTCTAGTCAACAAGTTGACCTCCTGGTCGATCGACTACGGGTAATGCTCTGGTCGACCGAACCCCCACGTGGGAAATGTCAACCGACCGGTCGACCAAACTTCGTAGTTCAAATTTACCCAGTCGACCAAATCGCGCAGAATTGGAAAATCACCCTCGAACCATGCAAGTCTGGTCGACCAAACTTATAGTTCAAAATTTTCCTAGTCGACTGAACTTGGCTCCACGGTGAACCGAACCTCAAGTTCAGTCAACCGAGCCTCTCGGGTTGGTGTATTTTTTACCGTGGTAAAATGAGGTTATTTTTAATTAAACATCATTAATCTTTTTCTAAAATGACCTCCATGTCCCCAACGATCATAATTTTCACAAACTCTATAAATACCCCCTCATTACTCTAAATTAGCAACTTTGATTAACTCAAATCTTCTCTCTAATCCATTGTTAATCAAAGTTCCCCCAAAATGTTTTTATTGTTTAAATTATTCTTTTGGGGCAAAACATTTTTAAAAAATCTCTCCAACTCTCTTTCACTTGTTTTATCTCAAAATCATTTTTAAAGAGAATATTTTATTTTGGGCATTTTATTTGTATTTACATGCATATACTCTCACTTGTTATTTATTTTTTGAAAATCAATCTTTGAGAGTATTGCTTGCATTTCTCCCGGTTATTTATTTGATAAATATTTTGGGAGAAATTATTTACAGCACTAATATTTTATTGAGTTTAAATTCCTAAATTCTCCAAATGTTCTTTATTTGCAAAATATTTATAGGAGAACATAATACTCATATTTTCATACATATATTTGTGCATTGATTATTTAGAAAAAACACTCTTTACTCTACTGAGCACAAATCATATCATAAGAGAGTGCATACATTTTTTATGGTCTTAATATGCACATCCATGCTTGTATTTAAAAGCTTTTTCATATGTACAAAAATGCTTTTATTGTATTGGTTGGGTTCAGCCCATTAATTGAACTGGGAAGTCTTAGCCTCGTAAGTGAGATCGGTTTGGTTCAGCCCAAAAATTGAACTAGGGAGTCTCAGCCCCTTAAGTGAGACTAGTTTGGCTCAACTTAGTAATTAAGCTAGGGTTTTCCTCGCCCCATAAGGAGATGATGTAAACGGCTTCTGCTCCGACCAGTTAAGTGAGTAGGTTTAGTGGAATCCTTGGGGGGTATGCCTAAGGCATGGACGTAGGCAGTATTGGCCGAACCTCGTTAACAAATCTGTGTGTCATTGTCTCTCTATCTTATTTAAATTCCTGCACTCAAATTTAAGTATGTGTATTCTTGTACATGTTTTGTTATAACCATCTTACATGCACACAGAACTAATTTAAATGAGATTTGCAGCACACGTGTATTTATGCATAGACTGATAATTTAATCGTTGTATGTACACGTTTTCAATATTGAATGGGATATGAACTATGGTGAATCGGCGTAATTATTTAAATTAGTAAAAAATATTTTAAAATCCAATTCACCCCCCCCCCTCTTGGGATCACACTAATTCCAACAAATTGTTTATTGAGATTTATTTAAAAGAATTGTGAGGGTCAAGAAGGGTTGGGAAATTGAAGGAAAGGTGGTTCAAAGGGCAAGTATAGCAAAAAGGAATTCAGGAGGCTTGTATAAAAGAAAGAATTGCAGAATAAAGAATTTTAAAGTAGGTAAGTACTGGTTAATTTTGCATTATTTTTTTTTTAAAAAAAATTTCTAGTAGATGTTGAGTTTTTGAATTCTATAGTTAGTGTTTAGATAGAGTTAAAAAATAGATTTTCTCATAATATATTAAATAGGATTCAAGAATTTGACTTGAATTTGGAATGCCCAGACCCGAGTGTTGACTCAAATCTAGATACTCATATTCAGATCTAATAACCTTGATTTGAATGCTCTAGATCTGACCCGAATCTAGCTCAACTTGACTTGGATCCTATTCAGTTGACTCGAAGACTCGAGACCCAGGTCTAATTTTGACCTAGGTCCACTGACCTTTGACCTTGGCCCAATTAGTTAAGTCCTTCAACTAGAACCCAATAAGTCCAAAATCCCTTTAGCTAAATGAATTGGCCCAAATCTCAAACCCCATATGCTCACGGTCCAATTGAGCTAACCTATCCCAAGACCCCACAGCTCCTACCTAACTAGAATCCTAAACCCAACCTAACCCTAATCTAATATAGATCAATGCTTAGGTCAACCCAGCCATTCCTCCTTGATTGGACTCTAGGAAAATTTACAATGGCCCTCTAATTCTCAAAACAAGCCCTAGGAGGAATGCAAAAAGAAACAGAAAATAAAAGAAACTTATTTGAAAGAGTTCATGAGTTGGTCTTCATAGATCAACTTGCAATATATATATATATATATGAAAAAAAAAGAGACCGGAGAAAGTAAAAACAGAGAAAGAAAAAGAGAGATCAGAGAGAGAAGAAACAAAGAGTAAAGAAAGAGAGAGAGATCAAAGAGAGAAGAAATAAAGAGTAGAGAAAGAGAAAAAGAGAATCAATGAGAGAAAGAAAGAGAATGAAGGAGAATGAAGGAGAGAGAAAAAAAGAATAGAGGATAGAGAAAGAATGAGATAGAGAATAAAGAACAAAGAAAGAGAACAGAAAGATCATCAAAGGAGAGAGAAAGAGAAAACACAAAAAGAGAAGAAATAGAGAGAGAAAAGAAAGAGAAGAGAAGAGATCGAAGAGAGTGAGAGAAGTCTATGAGAGAAAGTGAAAAAGAAAGAGGAAGAGAGAGAGCGAGAGAAGAGCGCAAGGAAGATAGAGAGTGAGAAGAAAGAAAAGAAGGCGAAAAAGAAAAGAAAAAGATTTTTATATCAATTTTTTAAAAAAATAAAAAAATCATTAATTAGACACGTATCATTATACGAACGGTGACACGTGGCGCAACCAGGACCACACATTTAAAAAGAGGCATCGCACGATCTTAACCATTCAATCTGTGTTTTCTCTAGATAGACAGATCGCCGCCACTTAAGCGATCCATGTCAAATCCCTAGAATGAACCATGTTCTGCCACGTGGCAGGTTTCACCACCCTATTGCAATTTAAAAAAAAAAAAAGTAATAAATAATAAATGACAAGCAATGTCATATGTCGTCACTGATGGCTGACACGTGACCATTCTTTCCCAATCGGGTCAAACCTAGTTTGACGTTGACCCGTTGATCTAGTTCAGATTGGTTGAATTAGTCTGACTCTTTCAAACTGTCGGTTCATTTTATTTAATTTAAGAATTTATTTTTAATTGGTTTTAATTTTTTAAAATTAGAAAAAATAGTTGAAAATCATAAAAATAAATAAAAAATTATTTGAATTATTTTGACTTAGAAAAAAAATGAAAAAATAAAAATAAAAATATCAAGAATGAAGGAAAAGGCCTTTAAAAATATCAGAAAATTGTAGAAAAATATTGAAAAAATTTCAACAAATTCTAAAAAATCTAAAGATGTTTTAAAGACTTTTTTTTATTTATCAAATTTTATGAATTTGTTTAATTATTATCTATATATATATATATATATATATATATTTTGTGCGTCTCAATGATTAAACAAATGATAAAAAGGTATTTCAAATGTCACCTATATTAGTTCTGAAGGGGGTCTATCTAAAAAGATCCTCTTATTTGGAAGTTTTATTAGACATTTCTAAATCACATTTTATTTTATATTTTATTTTAAAATTTTAAAATATTTATTTTTTAAGGAGTTAATTGAATATCATTAGATTCGGTTTATGAATAATTCATCGTTAATTAGGTATCATTCATAGAACGAGTGTGTAGGGGTGTTAGTACATTTCTCTCGCATAACTGAACTCCCGATCACAATTTTGATAAATGCAAACCGAGATTAGAGACCAATGAAAGAGTAGTAATTAGGTGAACTAACCATATCTAAAAAAATAACATGTCAATGACGAGTGTGTAGGGGTGTTAGTACATTTCTCCGGGTCTGACATCCTGACGAGAGATCAGCTCCAACCCAATAAAGAGGAGGAGAGATCCACGCCAATGGCTTTAATAGCCGAGTAATAGGTGCATGCACTTATGGCTGGGGAGCGATTCACACCCCCGCACAATAAATTCGAGCCAACCTACAGTCAACTCGAGCCCCTATAAGAAGGGATCTGGAGAGAAGGCCAAGGTAAGTCACAAAACACTATTCTACTGTTGCATTCAGCCTCTCTAAAAGCATTCCTCTTACTTTGGCATCGGAGTGATCCCCTGGAGTACACCCCAGGTCCTCTAAGCCTTTCTTTTCTTCCCCTTTCAGGTCAACGGGAGTCGAAGGAGCAATCCTGCTATTTTTACCCCGCAACAGTTGACGCCGTCTGTGGGAACCTGCTTTTAGGAGGCGATCATATATTGCTCTCGACTTTCGACATTCCAGTAATGCTGACCTCACATAGTTCTACCTCCATCCCTGCTACAAAAGAACCATCCCAATCCATCCAATCCATGCCCGCAGAGTCATCGGGTGTCAGTAGGGAGGAGTTCCTCGCTTTCCAAAAGGAAATGAAGGATATGCTCAACCAACTCTTACAACAAAAGAGTCAAGAAGGGCACGTCCTCCACCAACCGCAAAAGAACCCCAACGCAAACAAACTAGCTAACAAACCAGTGGAGAACGAGGAGAAAACCTACCCCAACAAGAAGGTAGAAGATGCAAACAGCGTGGACATCAACCAACAAAGATTCATGGAGCTCGAAGAAAGAATCAAGAAGATAGATCATATAGAGAAGATGATGAAAGAGGCAGAATCAAACCCTACTATGGGGAAGCATCCCTAAGGTCCTTGGAGCCACCATTCAATAAAGAAATCATGGAGGCTCCATTGACCAGTAGATTCAAGATGCCCACCTTTGAAAGGTATGAAGGTTTGTCTGACCCAATTGATCACCTGGATAATTTTAAAATGTTGATGCAGTTGCAAGGGGCTCTAGACGCCATCATGTGTCGAGCTTTTGCAACCACCCTTAAGGGTACTTCCAGAGACTGGTATCGAACTCTTCGACCAGGATTCATTGGTTCCTTCCAAGAGATGGAACAAATGTTCACCAGCCACTTCCTTAGTAGCCGGAGAGTTGCTAAAACAATGGGCCATCTTATGAGTATGGCGCAAGGGGAGCAGGAGACTCTAAAGAACTTCATGCATTGATTCAACACGGCGACCCTAGAAATACGCAACTTAGACATGGGGGTGGCTTTGGCAGCCTTGACAATAGCTCTCCAACCTAGTAGCTTCTTATACTCCCTAGGAAAACAACCGCCGGTGGATATGGGGGAGCTAATGATCCGAGCAGAGAAATACATCAACCTGGAGGAGATAATGGATACGAGAGGAAGTCGCATAGAGCGGAAAAGGAAAAACAATAGTAGAGAATCAGGAGACTCCTATAGATCCGTAAAAAGGCATGAGACTAGTGCGCTGCACCCGGGCTCAAAGATGAGAGGACAACACAACAAGTTCTCCACCTACACACCCCTGAATGTACCGCACTCGGAGTTACTGATGCAGATCAGAAAAAAGGACACACAGAATCCATGAACCCACAAAAGATCTCTAACATATGCACAGCCACGGCTTCCCAAGGACAAACGGTGCTTCGGAAAGACCACATCGCCTCGGACACAACGTTATAAGGGTGACCATAAATGAGAACGCTTCATCCAACCCACTTCCCAAGGTATGATACATTTAAAACCTGCATTTATCATTCTTTTTACAGGACAGAGGGATGTGACGACGCCTCGGAAAAATGGGTAGATGAAACATCTAATAAAGGAGCACGACTTCTAAAGCCAAAAACAGCCCAGTAGATGAGCACGACTCATAAGGCACAAAGGCCCAAATGACGAGCACCACTCGTGAGGCCAAAACAGCCCAGCAAATGAGCACGACTCATCAGGCGGAGAGGCCAAATGACGAGCATGACTCGTAAGGCCAAAACAGCCCAGCAGATGAGCACGACTCATCAGGCGGAGAGGCCAAATGACGAGCACAACTCGTGAGGCCAAAACAGCCCAACAGATGAGCATAACTCATCAGGCGGAGAGGCCAAACTGACGAGTACGACTCGTAAGGCCGAAACAGCCCTGCAGATGAGCACGGCTTAATAGACACAAAGACCCAAATGACTAGCACGACTCGTAAGGCCAAAACAGCCCAGCAGACGAGCACGACTCATCAGGCGAAGAGGTCAAATTGAAGAACACGACTCGTAAGGCCAGAACAACCCTGCAGATGAGCATGACTCAATAGAAACAAAGGCCCGAATGACGAGCACGACTCGTAAGGCCAAAACAGCCCAGCAGATAAGCTCGGTCGGCCAATTTACCTCCATGGGACAGGTCGGCCAAATTTCCTTCATGGAACAGGTCGACCAATTTCTCTCCGTGAACAGGTCGGTCAATTTCCCTTCATGGAACAGGTCGGATAAGTCGGCCAACTTCCTTTAGGGAGCAGATCAGACGGATCTGCCAACTTCCCTTCATGGAGCAGGTCAGACAGTTCGGCCAATTTCCCTTCATGAGACAGGTCGACAAATTCCCTTCATGGAACAAGTCGGCCAATTTCTCTCCGTGAACAGGTCGGTCAATTTCCCTCCATGGAGCAGGTCGGACAAATCGGCCAACTTCCCTTCAGAGAGCAGATCAGACAGGTCTGCCAACTTCCCTTCAAGAAGCAAATCAAACAGCTCGGCACGAACAGCTCTTTAGAATAGCTCGGACAAAACAGCTCAGCACGAACAGCTCTTCAAAATAGATCGGACGAAACAGCTTGGCCCGAACTGCTCTTCATAACAGCTCGACAAAACAGCTCGGCATGAACAGCTCTTTAGAATAGCTCGACACGAACAGCTCGGACAAAACAGCTCAGCACGAACAGCTCTTCAAAACAGCTCAGACGAAACAGCTCAGCCCGAACTGCTCAGCAACTCGTTCGGTAAACGATGCAAAAAAAAAAAAGAAGGAAGTAGGAGCATTAAACCTTCTAAGGAGAAAGATGCAGACAAAACAATTATTCAAAATTCTGTTCAGAAATTTGAAACTGAGGGGGGGGCAACTGATACGTCCAAAATAATCTAGCCAATGAGGGCAGGTCAACGCCTAGCTCGCACCTTCTCCGGGTCTGACATCCTGACGAGAGATCAGCTCCAACCCAATAAAGAGGAGGAGAGATCCACGCCAATGGCTTTAATAATCGAGTAATAAGTGCACGCACTTATGGCTGGGGAGCGATTCACACCCCCGCGCAATAAATTCGAGCTAACCTACGGTCAACTCGAGCCCCTATAAGAAGGGATCTAGAGAGAAGGCCAAGGTAAGTCACAAAACACTATTCTACTGTTGTGTTTAGCCTCTCTAAAAGCATTCCTCTTATTTAGGCATCGGAGTGATCCCCCGGAGTACACCCCGGGTCCTCCAAGCCTTTCTTTTTTTCCCCTTTCAGGTCAACGGGAGTCGAAGGAGCATCCCTGCTATTTTTACCCCGCAACATAAATATATATTAATAATAAGATTAATATTAATTAAAATAATAAGCTTGTATTTTTATTAATAGTAAATATTTAAATTTTAATTATAAATAATTAAAATAATTGCTAACAAAATTGTTAATAAAAAATATTAACATTTTAATTTAAAATATACTTAAAAATAATCATATAGTAAGGTCTCTAAACGCCTGCTTAGTATGATAAAGAAAGTAGGGGTGCAGAGACAACTAAGAGGTTTGCCTAGAAGCAGTCACCCTTGAAAAAGTGTTTAATAGCTCACTGATAGAGCTCTCTTGTGTTGAAAATGAATGGGACTAAGCGATTTGCGGAGGCTGTGGGATGTAAAAAAATATATCCCACACAAGAGTGGTTGAAAGGTAAGTATTCAAATAACACTAATTTTAAATAGAGTCAAATACTAATAACTTTTAGCACTTTTTTAGTTTAACACTTATTATCATCACTTATTAAATTTAATATTTTTCACTTTTATTTCAAACAATCCCTTAATTGGTTTAGGGTAAGTTTGGATTTAAAATTTGCTTGTGGAAATGAAAGGAAAGAAAAAAAAGTATAAAATTTATCTTTTACTATATTTTCTCTTAATATCAAATATCATTAAAAATAAAAAATTTATTCTAATATGAATAAAAATTAAGAAAATTTAAATATTGACAGTGTAAAAATTAAAATTTTGCTTACTAATTTGAAGTACTTTTTTTTTTTTTCTTGATAATCAAACATGAAAATTTTCTCTCATTTTCTCAATATTTTTTAATTTTAATAAAAGAAACTGTTGTGAAATGTGCGATAATTATGATAAAAAGTACGGAAAAATATAGAAATAGATAAAGTAACAAAAACACAAGGATTTACAGGAGCGAGCAACAGTTGAATTTTACTACATAGAATGTAAGGTTATATCATATGTATTTATACTAACCTTAGCTATAAAAAGGTATTAAAAAAATTCTTTAAATACTCCTTGTTAGAGGTGGAGCCAAAAGACAACCAGCAGCTGGAGCTGAGTTGGAGATGCGATCCATTCATGGAGCTAAGTTGGAAAACGCATTACAATTAATCTCACGAGGTGAAATTAATCCCATGATTGTAACTTCCCATGATTTTGATTGATTATGTTTAAATTGAAATTAAATTGTGATTGGAATATTAGCCCTATAAATAGAGGGCTGAGGAATAAGATAGTACAACAGAGTGAGAAGCTCAGAGAGAGCAGAGAGGGAGAAGGGAGGAAGAGAGGGAGAGAGAGAGAGAGAGAGAGAGAGAGAGAGAGAGAGAGAGAGAGAGAGAGAGAGAGAGAGAATTGTAATTTTTCCGGCAATAGTGAATATTTGGTGTGTGCTCTGTGGACGTAGGTTGATATTGACCGAACCACGTTAAATCTTTGGTGTCACTTTGATCTCGATGCTCACAGGTTCCTAACAAGTGGTATCACAGCCCGGTTGGAGCAAAAAAGTTAGATTGGAAGTGATCCCAAAATCATAGCTCTGTTCAGTGGATCGAAACCAAGTTTTGAGGCCACCATCGCATTCATCTCGCCGAGACGAAGAGAACCGTGCAAGTCGGAGCTCGAATAGAGTTCAGACGAAGGCTCACTCGCCCTCACATGCCTTGCTGGAGCAAGACGCCTCATCACGTGTCGGTGACTAGCTCCCTCACGCACCGCACGCGTTGCACACGTCGTCCTCGCCCGGTCAGCCTCGACCCGACCCGGATGGAACTCGACCAGACTCAGACAGAACTCGACTCAACCCGGACACTGACTTAGACTGGATCAACCCATGAGCTGGTCCGCGAGAACCAGATCCAACCCATAGGCACAGACCTGGCCACGTCAACATCGCTGAGTCAGTCGTCGTTAGAGTGCCACGTCAGCCATCCAGGTGCCACGTTAGAAGAGTGCCACATCATTGGGCGTGCCACATTAACCGCCACGTCAGTAGGTGGACCCCCTGTCACATAAGCAGATGGGCCCCACCACCACGTCAACAGGTGCTACATCAGCATGCCACATCAGCACGCCACGTCAGCAAAGTTGACCAAGTTTGACCAGGTTTTACCAAACTTTGACTGAGCTTTTCGGAGTCGTTTTAGGTTCGCTTTTCAAGCGACTTGAACCATTTCTAGGGTTTTCGATTGTTCCGGATCCAAGCGCTCTTTCCATTTGAGGTAATTCCATCTCTAGATCAGAAAATCGAGATGTCGAATGAAAAGAGCTCAAAAATCAAAATGTTCAACGAAAACAATTTCGGTTTCTAGAAGATGCAGATAGAAGATTATTTTTTTGGGAAGGAATTTCACTTACCGTTGAAGGGTAAGCTAACATCCATGAATGAGGACGAGTGGGAGTTGCTTGATCGAAAAGCCCTCAGAGCCATCAGAATGACGTTGTCGAAATCTGTGGCATTCAATATCAAGCATATAACATCCACCAAGTCTCTGATGGATGCGCTCTCAGATATGTACGAGCAGCCTTCAGCCGCAAACAAGGTACATCTCACGAAAAGACTATTTACGATGAACATGTCTGCAGGTGAAAGTTTCAGCAGACATTTGAATAACTTCAATGAGTTGTCTAATCAACTTGCCTCAATCAGAATAACGTTTGATAATGAGATTCGGGCCCTACTGATTCTCAGTCAGTTGCCTGAAAGTTGGAATGGTGTCGTTACTGCCATTAGTAGCTCCGTAGGAAAATCGAAGCTTGTATACGATGAAATCGTCAACATGATTTTGACGGAGGAAATAAGAATGCAGTCGAACCATGGCTCCACTTCGAGTTCAGCCTTGAATATGGAGAGTCGAGGCAGAGGAAACATGCATAGATAGTCAAACAACTGCGGCAGATCTAGGCCTAGGCGGTCTAAATCCAGAAATCCTAGAGGTATTCAAGACACCGGTTCCTAGAGCACAAAAGTTATTGAGTGCTGGAACTGTGGAAAATCTGGTCGTTACAAGAACCAGTGTAAGAGTCCGAAGAAAGAATATAATACGAAGGAAAAGACAGAAGCAAATATTGCTTTTGAAAATGATAAGATATTGATCTGCTCTTTGGAAAGCAAGAATGAGTCTTAGGTGTTAGACTCTGGAGTCTCATTTCATGCCACATGCTACATAGATTGCCTAGAGGAGTACACACAAGGTAATTTTGGTAAGGTGTACCTTGGCAACGATCAACCTTACGATTTAACTAGCAAGGGAGTTGTAAAGATCAATATAAACGAGTCAGTATGGAAGCTAAAGGATGTCAGGTATATTCTAGACCTGAGAAAGGATTTGATCTTAGTTGGTTAGCTGGCAGATGAGGGATACACGACAAAATTCATTGGCGATGAATGAAAGGTTTCAAAGGGTGTACTAACGATTGCGCGAGGTAAGAAAAGCAGAACACTTTTTCTAACCTCTAATGCCTCCATGTCTATTTCAGTTGCTGCAAGAAATGACGACAGCAACATCTTGCACCAACAACTTGGTCACACAAGCGAGCAGGGACTCAGGGTGATGCACTCAAAGGAAAAATTGAGTCGTCTACAGTTAGTGCAGATTGACATGTGTGAGGATTGTATAGTCAGGAAACAGAAGAGGATCAGTTTCTAGATAAACACCCATGCCCCAAAAAAGTGTGTTGGGACACAACAGCAGAATGTCGAGAATCCTCAAGTGGAGGAACTAGGGGAGCAGATCGTTGCACCACCGTCTCCTACTCCAGCTCTGGAGCTTAGGAGATATACTCGGTCCCATATACCAAACAGAAGGCATATTGATTACTTACTTCCTACAGATGGAGGAGAGCCCGAATGCTATGATGAAGCATGTCAGGTGGCAAATACAAGCAAGTGGGAGCTTACGATGAAGGATGAGATGAAGTCCCTCACCTCCAACAGAACGTGGAAGTTGCCCAAAGGCCTTCACAGCAAGTGGGTGTACAGAATCGAAGAGGAGGATGACGGCTCCAGAAGGTACAAGCCTCGGTTGGTAGTTAAAGACTTCGAGCAGAGGGAAATGATTGACTACACCAGCATCTTTACACCAGTTGTGAAGCTGACAGTCATCAGATTAGTCGACAGGAATCAAGCAGATAGGAAGGTGGTGACTACACAGAAACTGAAGTTGTGTTCCCTTCAGTTGGTCTTTATGCCTGAAGACATATATTTTGAGCACATCATTTATTCATGATACTAATTGAGGAGGTGTCTCTGTCTCCAAGTGGGAGATTGTTAGAGTTGGAGCCAGAAGACAATTAAGAGCTGGAGCTGAGTTGGAGACACGTTCCATTCATGGAGCTAAGTTGGAAAATGCGTTGCAATTAATCTCATACAGTGAAATTATTCTCATGATTGTAACTTCCCATGTTTTTGATTGATTATGTTTAAATTGAAATTAAATTATGATTGGAATATTAGCCTTATAAATAGAGGGCTGAGGAATGACATAGTACAACAGAGTAAGAAGCTCAGAGAGAGCAAAAAGGAAGAAGGGAGGAAGAGAGGGAGAGAGAGAGAGAGATAGAGAATTGTAATTTTTTTAGCGATAATGACCGAACCACATTAAATCTTTGGTGTCACTTTGATATGGATACTCACAGGTTCATAACACTCTTATACCGTACCGTAGGGACGTTGTTCTTGCATCCGCAATAAAATAATAATTTACAAGTTTCACTCAATATGAGTTACGTATTACAACAAGAATTAATAAGGATCAGAGATTTCTAGAGCGTGGACAAGTCAACTCACAAAATTTAACCAAAAGTCTTCTTTTGTAAAAAAATTAGAAAAAATATAGGCTGAGTAGTAAATGAATTCAATCTCGCATTAGACAGGGGGAATATATATATGTGGTGGTTAAGCAAGTTGTGAAATTATGCATAAATCATTGTCAGCCTGATGGAAATTTACAGACAAAAAATTGAATGCACTATGCTTTTTGGCTTTCATTGGATGCAAATCCTGAAAATGTTATTAATTAATTAATGAATTAATTAAATAATTGAGGCAGGTAGAACAGGGTATGATTCCAGAGTGCTCTCTGCCTCTGCCTCGCACACTTTTTGTGGGTTCTAGCGAGTCGGCCCAGCGCCCATTGACAGGACACATTTCCCAAAACAGAGCAGGCAGGAGAAGGGATTTGTGTTTCAGAGTCTAAATTTGACATATAATCTATAGAATTAGTATCTAAAGTGATTGTGATAAATATCGTCATTTAAAAATTTTTGTATCCACAAATTGTCAAATTTGTTTAACCAAATCATGTGCATACATATGACAATCACTTTCATTACAAATAGGCAGAAATTGTTTTAGAGTTACTTGTCAAGCTTAGGGCTTAACAAAATATATAAAAATATTATGCCTAATAATAATTAATTCATTATTTGACCGATGGATCGATCGACCGACCGACCGACCGACCAATGACAATATTTATGACATGATTTGCTCCATTAATCTTCATAATAAGACAAAAATAAGAATCACAATTATCAATCTTATGCAGGCTTACGTATAGTCTTAATCTTATGCAAGCATGAAGCTTTGCATACACTAGGAGTAAGGAAGAGGATTATTTTCTCTAATCAGGGGATGAAGCTGGACAAAGACAATTGAAGTAAAAGACAAGAGGTTCAATTCAAATGGTGCTAAGGCAGCTGCCTTACTTAATTAGGCCGTATCTAAGTAGGTGTGGGAGTGAATTTTGGGTGGGTGAGTGACCTTGCAGAAAGGGCAAGTGTGTATGTAGAACAATGTTTTGCAAGCATTTATTTGCGTCATAAAAGTTTTTGTTTGTCAATTTGTTCATGAATTTTGATGTTTAGAGTTGAAATTTAAGTTCACTTTTTTAGTTTCATTTTTAAAAAGTAGTACTGAGTTTGATTTTTAGTTTTCAATTATAGAGTTTAAGTTTAAAACATTATGACAATCGAACCCTTCAAGGGTGACTTGGATAGTAAATTCCGACTCTCTTGCTTGAACTATCAGGGTTCCAATCTTGGGGATCTTGACTTTTTATTTGAAATAATATCTTGATATTTAAGTGAAAAAATGATAGAGAGGCAAGCCCATTATCCCTGATAGATTAGTCGAGTGGTAAAAGGGTTTCGGACACCATCATTTAAAAAATCTATATATTATGACAATCGAAGCAAAACTATATATTGTGTTTTAAGGTTGCATTTTGAGTACCGTACTTTACACATATATAAATTAATAAAATTATATAAAGTTGTAGTTTTAGTTTAAAGTTTTATTAAAATTTTTGAAATAAGGTAATTTTTTTTTACTCAAGAGATCGTTGCAATTATAGGGAAAGAAAATAAAAAATATATTCCTTGCACCTCTTTTAGTTGGCATGTGATTTTTAGCAGATTTATTGATATTTTAAATATTTTTTAAAATATAATTAACAATTAAGCAATTGAAAATAATAAAAAACTATTAAGTGAGTGATTCAAATACGAGAATGTCTATTCTTCTTCTATTATGAATTAAATGGAATGTTACAAGATTTTGTAAATAGATGACTAACGAATTTCGGGGACGAAATTCTTTTAAGAGGAGGAGAATGTAACAACCCGAAAAGTATTAAATAATTTGAAATAATAAGGAAGTTAGAAGGGAAAGAAGAATAAATTCGAAAAGGTGGCAGCAAACATTCGTCAACGAATGTTCTTCTTAGCTCGTTGACAAGGGTACGTGTCTCGTCGACGAGGAATTACCGAGAAGGGTTCTTCGCATGACTGAAATTCATCGACGAGTTGGTTGTCACGTCGACAAACTGTGTACTAGGACTCGTCGACGAATCGACGTGTCTCGTCGACGAATCCCTGCGTATAAACAGTGGATTTCTTTCATTTCAGCGCGACTTTCTTGCATGTTCTCATTCTCTCTCTAAGAACTTCGACCATACCACCTTCTCTCTTCGTTTCCGGGCCTGATTTAGCTCAATTCGATGATCAGAAACTACCATGAGAGTCTTGGGAAGATTCTCTGCGGTATAGGCGAAGTGGATATTTGATTTGAATAGTTTGGGAAACATCCCAAAACCAAGGTAAGTGAATTATTTTGGAATTTCTTTAACAAATATTGTCCTTTGGAGTTAAGGAAGTACTATAGGAGTATTATACTAAGATTTGAGGAACTTGGAACTTTTGGATTTCAAGGTCTCGTTTTGTTAATTTTGGGTCGAATTTCGAGGAGCAGGTAAGGGGATATATTTTATAATGGATTTTTAATAATTTTAAACAACCAGTTTCGAATATAAATTTATATATATATATATATATATATATATAGGTATAATTTTCGAAACCTTGATGGTATTGAAATGTTGTTTTTAGATAAATAAATTATATTGGGAAAAATCGTGTGGTTGAAACCATTTTTGATAAATTAAATGATTGTGGACATTGTGGAATGAAGAATTATGGAGAATGTGAATATTGTTTGATTGTGAATTTTGGCTGGTGGAATATGCTGATGTGGTGTTTAATTGTGGTAGAATTATGGATATGTTGATTGATTGGTTGTTGATGATTTGGGTTGTGGTTCATGTAAATTACGATATAGCGTTGGTAGTGGTATAAGAAGGTCGTTATATTGTACTTGGTATAACCGTCATATAACGTTGGTAGTGGTATGAGGAGGTCGTTATATGGATGTTTATATTGAGAGGTAAACATTGGCAGTGGTATGAGGAGGTTGTTTACCTATTTACTATGATTGGAGTGGTTGTGTTGTAACCTGTGTGGTTTGGTTAGTCCTCTGTGGACCAGTCCTGGTGCACATTTATGCTGTGATTTGGTTAGCTTTGTGTGGACATTTATGTTGTGATTTGGTTAGTCCTGTGTGGACCAGTCCTGTGTGGACATTTATGCTATGTTTTGGTTAGTCCTGTGTGGACTAGTCTTGTGTGGACATTTATGTTGTGATTTGTTAGGGTCCTGTGTGGACAATTACATGATATGTGGATATAAACCTTGTGTGGGTAAAATTTGGAAAATGTATAAATATTCTATGTGGATTGATTGTGATATGAGTATAAGTGTGACTTTAATTAATTAAGTATTTAGGGTAAAGTAGATTACTCCACTCAAGGGCTTGCTAAGAAAGGCGAGTACTCTGGTAATTAATTGTGGGTACCAGAGTAGAGGGAAGCCACTTGTATGGATGGGTGATCTTCCCTATTCTCGGTAACTTTACCTGAATACATAACCCGAGAGCTTACTGAGAAAGTTGAATGCCCTGGTGTTAGTACTAGAGCAGAGGGAAACTACTTGTATGAGCGGGTAGATTTCTCTATTATTGGGAATTACCAATAAAATATTGATGATTGTGGAATGTGGTTGGATGGCAAAGCCGTTGACTTTGTGTGATTATGGGCACGATATTTTGGGTTACTTGTGGATCCTGGATGCATTTTGGATAGATATTTTAATTGTATATTAAACACTTTAGCCACACACTGTTATAAACTATTTCTTCCTTACTGAGAGGTGTCTCACCCCGTCATATGTTAAATCTTTTCAGGTTATCTAGGTAATCGAGCTTAGATAGCTTCAGGGCAGGGTAGTTTTGTGAGTGAGACTTAAACGGTTATGTTTTAGTTTTTATGCTTTATTAAATTTCTGTCAGGTTTTGTATTTTAGAGAACATGGATGTGTGAAATGAGTTTGATGATGTATAATTATAGAATTATGGTATATTATGTTCGAGGTTGTTTTATTATTATCCGTTGCGTTAATGGTATCAGAGACGCATGTCGGTCTCTTAACACTCTGGGCCCCACGTCGCGGGTATGGGGCGTTACAGTTGGTATCAGAGCATAACGGTCTTGCAGACTTTAGGAGGATTAATACAAGAGTATAGGTTTGAATTGACTAAGGGTAGGAATGGGTAGAATAGGGTATTGACAGGAGTTTGAGGTTGTTTCGTAATTCAGAGGCAAAAATCTCTTGACGGACTTCTGTAATTTTCTGAATCAGTTGACGATTTCATAAAACCACCGTAAATCCATTAACGGTGATGTTTTCGAGTTGTGAAACTGAGATTTGGAATTTAAATATTGGAAGTTCAGCTGATTGTGGATAAATGGATGTTGGATGTTTAATTGAGGATATGGATATTAATTTGGTTTTCTGTTATGATGTGTATGTCAGATATATAAAGATGTGAAGATTCTAAAATTGCCTTTGTTGTACATTTATATTCAGGGATGGATCCTAGAGGCAAGGGCATGGATGAAGGAGGAGGAAGCGAAATGGGAGCTTCTAGCGTGGACGAGGTTGACACCTCTTGGCTGTTACGAGGAATAGCTCGTCAGGTTAGGGAAGAAATGAGACGGGATTTTGGGGGAACAAGCTATCCACCAGTGCACTAGAGTTGTACCATTGACCAGTTTACACGTTTGAAACCCTCGTCTTTTAAGGGTGGCACTGATCCGATTAAGGCTGAGATGTGGATGCAAGAAATGGAGAAAATCGTAGCTGTGTTGAATTATACTGAGGAGTAGAAGGTCCTCTTCGTCACCTTCAAACTGGCCAGAGAAGCTTAACGGTGGTGACATGCGATGAAACTATTAGAGGAACAACGAGCGGTACCTATAGCTATGACCAGGGGTTGCTTCAAGCAGGTTTTCTATGACCAATATTTTTCCGCCACCACCAAAAATGCAAAGTCAAAGGAATTTTTCAGCTTGACTCAAGGGCGCCTCACAGTTCAGCAGTACGCTGCAAAATTTCTGGAGTTATCTTGTTTTGCACCTTCTATGGTTCCAAATGAATATCAGAAGGTAAGGTGGTTTGAGAGGGGCCTGAATCAAAGAATCCACGAGCATATGGCGTGTTTGCAGATTCAGGACTTCACGGAGTTGGTGGAGAAAGCTACGGTGGCAAAGTCAAGTCTGCAGAGGGGTACGGAAGCATCAGAACGAAGGAAGAGGCTTGCATCTCCACAATCTCAAAAAAATGTTAGACAAGGATCGTGGAGGGGAGACAGAGATACAACAGGCCAGGGGTCAGAAAGAAGTGATTGGGGATGGTAGAGCGACTCGTCACGCCCCCATTGCCCTAGATGTAATCAGCGGCATTGGGGAGAATGCCGGGCTAGGAGTGTTATATGCTACAGGTGTAGTAAACAGGGCCACATAGCTTGGGAATGTTGAGAACTGCCGAATAATGCACCAGCCCCGAACCAAAATTAGAATCAAAGGAATAATCTGGTGCCTCACGGAGGCGGAGGTTCGGCGCGTGTCTATATTTTGGGTACACCTGAAGAGGGCAACCCTAAAGGCCCAGGTAATATGCTTATGTGTAATATGTTTACATTAGTATGTGTGTTAATGTTGTTTGACTTTGCATAATTTGATGTTGCACATGTTAGAGTTGTTTGGAATTTGTGAATATGGTTAATTAGCTTAATGGTGTGTAAATGGGTGACTAACGAATTTCGGGGACGAAATTCTTTTAAGAGGAGGAGAATGAAAAAACCCGGAAAATTTTAAATAATTTGAAATAATAAGGAAGATAGAAGGGAAGGAAGAATAAATTCTAAAAGGTGGCAGCAAACATTCGTCGACAAATGTTCTTCTTAGCTCGTCGACGAGGGTACGTGTCTCGTCGATGAGGAATTACCGAGAGGGGTTTTTCGTATGACTAAAATTCATCGATGAGTTGGCTATCTCGTTGACAAACTGTGTACTCGGACTCGTCGACGAATCGACGTGTCTCGTTAACGAATCCCTGCGTATAAATAGTGGATTTCTTTCATTTCAGCGCGACAATCAGAAGCTGCCACGAGAGTCCTGGGAAGATTCTCTACGGTATAGACGGAGTGGATCTTTGATTTAAGTAGTTTGGGAAACATTTCAAAACCAAGGTAAGTGAATTATTTTGGAATTTCTTTAACAAATATTGTCCTTTGGAGCTTAGGAAGTACTATAGGAGTATTATACTAAGATTTGAGGAACTTGGAATTTTGGATTTCAGGGTCTCGTTCTGTTAATTTTGGGTTGAATTTCGAGGAGCAGGTAAGGGGAAATATCTTATAATGGTTTTTTATTAATTTTAAACGACTAGTTTCAAGTATAAATTTATATATATATATATATATATATACAGGTATAATTTTCTAAACCTTGATGGTATTGAAATGTTGTTTTTAGATAAATAAATTATATTGGAAAAAATCGTATGGTTGAAACCATTTTTTTGATAAATTAAATGATTGTGGACATTGTGGAATGAAGATTTATTGAGAATGCAAATATTGTTTCATTGTGAATTCTGACTGGTGGAATATGCTAAAGTGGTGTTTAATTGTGGTAGAATTATGGATATGTTGATTGATTGGTTGTTGATGATTTGGGTTGTGGTTCATGTAAATTACGATATAGCGATGGTAGTGGTATGAGGAGGTCGTTATATCGTACCTGATATAACCGTCATATAACGTTGGCAGTGGTATGAGAAGGTTGTTTACCTATTTACTATGAACGGAGTGGTTGTGTTGTAACCTGTGTGGACCAGTCCTGTGTGCACATTTATGCTGTGATTTGGTTAGTCAGGCATGGACCAGTCCTATGTGGACATTTATGCTATGTTTTGGTTAGTCCTGTATGGACCAGTCTTGTGTGGACATTTATGTTGTGATTTGTTAGGGTCCTGTGTGGACAATTACATGATATGTGAATATAAACCCTATGTGGTTAAAAATTGGAAACTGTATAAATATTCTATGTGGATTGATTGTGATATGGGTATAAGTGTGACTTTAATTAATTAACTATTTAGGGTAAAGTAGATTACTCCACCCGAGGGCTTGCTGAGAAAGGCGAGTACTCTGGTAATTAATCGTAGGTACTAGAGTAAAAGGAAGTCACTTGTATGGGCGGGTGATCTTCCCTATTCTCGGTAACTTTACCTGAATACATAACTCGAGGGCTTACTGAGAAAGGTGAGTGCCTTGGTGTTAGCACGAGAGTAGAGGGAAACTACTTGTATGGGCCGGTAGATTTCTTTATGCTTGGGAATTACTAATAAAATATTGATGATTGTGGAATGTGGTTGGATGGCAAAGCCGTTGACTTTGTGTGATTATGGGCAAGATATTTTGGGTTACTTGTGGATCGTGGATGCATTTTTGATAGATATTTTAATTGTATATTAAACACTTCAGCCACACACTGTTATAAACTATTTTTTCCTTATTGAGAGGTGTCTTACCCCATCACATGTTAAATCTTTTCAAGTTATCCGAGTGATCGAGCTTAGATAGCTTCAAGGTAGGGTAGTTTTGTGAGTGAGACTTAAACGGTTATGTTTTAGTTTTTATGCTTTATTAAATTTCTGTCAGGTTTTGTATTATAGAGAACGTGGATATGTGAAATGAGTTTGATGATGTATAATTATAGAACTATGGTATATTCCCCCCCCCCCCTTTTTTTTTTTTGGCCCGCACCCCCCCCCCCCCAAAAAAAAAGTCATGTTTGCATGAATTTAAAGAAAAGAAAGACCTCCCTCTATTGCCCTAGCTACTGCCGCCCCTCTCCCCCTTTTTTATGTGCGCATGGGCTTATTTTGCATAGCCCATGTGCAACTCCCTATTGTTGCCCTAGCCAACTTACATTCCCGTAAAAGAGGACCCGGACTCAATAAAAAAAAAAAACGACTCAATAAAATACCAAATCGAATGAACTCCATTTTTAAAATTTAAAAGGCTCAACTTAAGACTCAATTTGAAAGACTCCATCTAAAAATTAAAAGACCTGATTTAAAAACTCAATGAAAAACTTAAGAATTAAGAGACTCCATTTAAACATTGAAAGACTCATTAAAAATTAAAAGACTCAATTTAAAAATTGAAAGACTCATTTTAAGAATTAAACAACTCCAATTTAAAAATCCCAAGGACTAAATTTTTAAATGATCAAGACTTGATTTTTGAAACGACCGGAACTCGATTTTATTCAAATAACCTAGACTTCAACATGACTGGAACAATCAAGACTCGATCGGATACCTAAACTCAAATTAAAAATACGAGGACTCAATTTTAAAATACTTGGACTCAATTTTAAAATAGACTAGGACTCAATTGGATCCTTCCCATTTCCGAGAATACAAGTTCAACATTTTAGTGCCAAGTGTCTTCTTTAAACAACCTGGTTAAAATTGGGGTGTCTACACCACTAACTCTTACAACTAACTAAATCAATCTTTTCATCAAAATTTTGTTAAAAAAAAATAATGGGATAAAATCATAAAAATGCAATGACCTTATTTCTTTAACAATTCCATCCACCAACTTGAGTTCAATAGAGAGTTTACTAGGTATTAATGAATCAAAATGTATTTATGTTGTGTTTGGGAATATAAATTTCAGATCTTGAATTTTGATTTCGATGGATTTGGACAAATTCTAATACAATTTCATATTACATCTTCTCCAAAACTAATACAACCTCAAATCCAAAACCTCTTCAAACATACGGTGAGTTAGGTTATTTTATCATTGAATTAATTTTATTGTTTTACAAACTGTTGATAATGACTCTAGCATAATTGATAAATGTAATTGAATAAGTTTGGGAAGATTGATTAGTTTGTAAATAAATTAAAAAAAAATTTAAATTCAAAAGTTTATTTCTATAAATATATAAATAATACCTGTAACGCCCCAATCTGAGTTTGCCAAGGAGCACTCCGTCTCTCCTCCTCCACTTGGACCAAATAACAAGAGGTGGGCCTTATCGGACTAATGAGCGACCCCAAAGACCAACACGTGTCCTTTTTAATATGTTTTGTCCTTAGACACACACTTCATGAGAAAACTTCCCAGAAGGTCGCCCATCCCAAAATTACTCCAAGTTAAACACGCTTAACCATGAAGTTCTTATGGGAAGACTCCTAAAAAAAAAGTGCACCTTATTGATATAAGTGATAACATCTAATCCTTTTAAACTTTTTTTCCATAGGGTATCACATTCTCCCCCCATTTATAGAACGTAACGTCCTCGTTACGAACCCACATTTCCAAACTTAGGCGATGTGAACCTTATCACACTTCCAGTTAAGTAATTGCTCTGATACCATTTTGTAACATCCCAACCTGGGTCCGTCAGGGAGCACTGCATCCTCCACCTAGACCAGCCAACAGGGGGCGAGCCTTATCAGACTAAGGAATGACCCAACAAACCAACACATATCCTTTTCAATGTGTTTTGTCTTCACTCACACATTTCATAAGAAAACTTTTCAGAAGATCACTCATCTCAAGATTACTTCAAGTCAAACACACTTAACCATGAAGTTCTTATGGGAAAACTCCTGAAAAGAAATGTGCACTTTGTTGATATGGGTAGTAACATCTAATCCTTTTAAGTCTTCCTTCTACGGGGTATCACAATATCAGTATCAATTAACATATCGAGAATTTTTTTTATATTAATAAAAAAAAAAAAAAAAACCATCATTGGAAAAATAAAATTTAGTTTTTTTTTTTTTTTTTTAACTTAAATTTTTCAATAGGTGGAAACACTTTTGGAGTGTATTTGGTGAAAAAAAAAATATTTATATGGATGTTCTTGAATGTAAACATAAATCTAGAATTAAATATAATAAGCTCACATGCTCAAAGTTAACAAAAATCTTAAATGAATTAATTGTGCAAAATATTAGAAAAATCTCATGAGATTTATCTAATAAATTTTATAAGAATTAGTACAATGTTACTGTAGGTTATATATATATGTATTTGAAAGATGGTAAGAATCAATATATGAGGACAGACAGCCGAGTTGGATTGTCTTTATACTAGAGTTTTATCTTGTTAATTTAGCTTTGTTTTGGCCTTTGTGCTCCTGATATGCCCAAATTGATTGTAAGTACTTTTGATATTTCTTTGATTGGGAGCTTTGGCCTCCTTCCTCTCATTGGTATGCCCAGAATTTCTATACATATTATTTTTTATCAATATAATTTATTTTTTTTTAAATAAAAGAGTAAAAAATGAAATGAAATGAAATTTTTTAATACTCTCATGTCTGGACTGAACAGTAGTCATTATTTTGTGCAAAATAGTGTTTAAATTAGTAATAACTGGAACGAATATAAAAGAATTACTGGCTCTCAAAATAGGATAAATCCATGAATCAGACCAACGCCAACTTGTTCAAAATGGCAAGACTATTATTTCCTGGAAGAGATTTTTTTTTCGGTTGAAGTCATAAAAAGATATGATTGTAAAAAGGAATCGGTGTTGGGATTGTATTTGTGGGTTCTGGGTTAGATGGATGAGATTCCATGTGGCCCCCTTCCCTTAATGCAAATTACCATACTTGGAAACTAAAGCACAATTTATATCTAAATAGATCCTACCTGTCACACACTAGCGCACCATTTTTACCAAATTAGCTGGCCAACAAGTGCCCTAACCAGGAGCTGCCACGTACCCCTCCACTTTCTCAACCCACGAGCAGAGGCCAGCCAGCCAGCCAGCCTTGACCCTTTTTATTTGCCTACTTGGATTCCTGATGGGGAAGTACTCAAAGGACTTAATGGCATGCCAATATGTCATTGGCCCATGCCCCCGAAAGGCCAAAAGGGCATATCACTTGAGATCTATAGGCCGTCAAAGCAGACAAAGCAAAATTTCACCTTACACGTGAATGTTGGGAAGACCTTAATTATATATGAATGGCCTATATTTTAATTTGGAGAGTGTTTATTATTGCGGGGTTCAATAAGTTAGAATGGATAAATTAAATATGTTGCACTAATCATATTAGTGACTAGTGAATCTCAAGAGGTTTTTTTTTTTTTTTTTTTTTTTGTAATGTGAAGAAAGGATGAAGTCCATAATTTGTATCGTTAAATTTTACTAGCAAGTATTGGAATACATTTTTTATTTAATTTTATTTATAATTAGATTGAGCTAATTAATTAATTGAACAAAAGATACTTACATCCTTTGAGATTCGACGAAAAGATAAAAAAAAATTTATTATAGAACTCTACTCCAATTTATCAAAATTAAAAAATACATTTTTTTAAAATAAAAATAAAAATGAAAGATCTATAATTTGTCGATAAATTTTAGAAAATGTCTCTGAAAATTTTAAAAGTTTAGAAAAGATTTCTAAAATTTTGGAAAAAATCGTCATCTTTTTATCCAACCTTAATAGATATTATTAATTTTCTGGATTGCTTAATCCCCAAGTTTCCCATGCATGTTGGCGGCAGGCTCAGTTAATGCCCTCATTGGAGGTTCGCGCGTGGGGTACTTCCCTCCAAAAAAATATCTATTCCTGGAGGGTGACGTGTAGGGAAAAACGATAAAAGGGCAACCATGTGGGTCCCTTCTCGTGACCCAATGAATATCACAACCGTTCGAAGGGGTGCCACGTAGCTCCGGTCACAGTACACCTGTCCCTTATATAACCATGCTGTTGCCGCACCATTGTCTCCTGACCATGCTCCCGCGAGCTCCTCCCCCAACCCCAACACTCAGTGGCGGAGCGGAGACACTGGCAGGCATCCGAACACGCATGAAATGGAATCCAACGCCGTCATCGCACCGTTCATAATGAAGACCTATCAGATCGTCAACGATCCCACGACCGACCCCATCATCACCTGGGGCCCAGCCAACAACAGCTTCGTCGTCGCCGATCCCCTCGATTTCTCCCAGAGGATCCTCCCCGCCTTCTTCAAGCACAACAACTTCTCCAGCTTCGTCCGGCAGCTCAATACCTACGTCAGTAATAGTCCGTAACTTTAGCTACTCTCTCTGCGAATTTTCCAATTTGTGCTTCTGGCTAACTGCCTTCTGCAACTGTTTCACTTTCAGGGTTTCAGGAAGGTGGACCCCGACCGGTGGGAGTTCGCCAACGAATGGTTCCTCCGCGGGCAGAAACACCTGCTGACGAATATCGTCCGGCGGAAGCAGATCCCCGGTCGAAGTGCGTATAATAGGCAGACGGAGGAAGAAGACGATGAAGAGATTCTGAAGGAGATCTGGAGGCTGAAGCAAGAGCAGAAGACTCTGGAAGAAGAGCTTCAAGGAATGAACAAGCGATTGGAGGCCACGGAGCGGAGGCCTCACCAAATGATGGCGTTTCTCTCCAAGGTCGTCGAAGACCCGGAGCTCTTGCCCCGAATGATGCTCGAGAAAGAGAGGGCCAAGAGGTTGACGGAGAAGCGGCGGCGATTGATGATCTCCTCGCCGCCGTCGTCGTCGTCGTCGGGAATGGGTACGAGCGGTTCTGTCAAGACGGAGGACGAGGAAGACGGCCCTGTAGGAGCGAATTCGAATTTATCGCCGGAAACCGGATTGGAAGCCTTTTACAGGTCTTCGCCGTCGCCGGAGACTCTTCCTCCCGGGTGGTTGAGCCAGGGGAAGATCATAGGTCAGGCGCCAATCGCTCAAGTTCCGTTCGGATTCGCCGCGGTACCTAGTTCGACGGCGGCGGTGGTTGTGGATGGAATGATGGATAGAACGGCGGAGATGGTGCCGGGCGGAGCCGTTTCCGGATATGATAATAGTGATGGCGGCCATATCAGGTATCTTATGGAAATGGCGGCGGGGGTAGAGGCGCGTCCACCGCCTTATCCGTTCTCCCTGTTTGGAGGTGGCTTTTAGTTGCTAATTCACAAGATTTATCTGCGGTTCTATTTCCTGTATTTTTTATTTTGGCCTCATTTTCCCTTTTTTTCTTTTTTTTTTTTTAGCATTTTCCCCTTTTTGTGAATTGGAAAAATAATTATTAATTTTTTATGCATCGAATATATATATATATATATCCTTAAGAGGTGAAAGAACGCAATTATTCAGTTTATTTTACACAAAAGCCAATTAGCTTTCTTATATACCAAAATTTGTTCATCTCGAATCATTACTTGCTAATAAAAAAAAGTGTTGCAAAGATAAATTTAAGAGCACAAATTTTAACTAACTAATTATTTGATTGTTAATATTATAAAAAAATTATTATTGACTTATCACATTGAATAATTATTTTCTTACGAATCCATCATTAGGGTTAAACACTCAAACCGTAATATATGAGAGAATCTATGATATGTTCAACTAATCGGTGGGTATCTATGAGTCATATATAATTGAGGTTAATGTATATTTAATAAAATATTATATTATAATGATTAACCCATGTCATTGTGCTTACACTTTATCTTAAGTACACACGTTTTTTTAGTGCTATTTTATTTTATAGTCAAAATATTTAAATGACTATCTTACTTTTACTCGACCAAACAGGAAAAGAAAAGACGAAAAAACAAAAAGACAAACATAGAATATTTCTCAGAAGATCTTTCATTTCACAAAGTTTCGTGAAATAGTAAGACTAATATTATAGAAAAACATAAATCAGATTTTCAAAGCACAAATCAAAGTTGGATATTAAGTCAAACATGGTTTTCGTATATACTATAGACGTGTTATGTTTCAACAAAATACTAATAAGTAATATACTAAAAATATTCACATTCTTTGAGATATGATAAAAAGACAGACTTGTGGTGAGGTTTGTTTAAAAAATCTCAAGATCTTTCATTAAAATTTGTCAAAAAGACGTAAATATCTAAAAAAAAAAATTATCTTTTTACAAAATATAAGGAGAAATTTATTTATTTATTTAAAAAAAGCTCGAGAAAGGACCTTGAGATTTTCAAAACCTGATCATGTGAGGTTTGTGTCTTTCGCCTTAATTTGACATTGATTAATCACAATTTATCGATATTTATTGAACACTTTTTTAATTTTAAATATTTAATAATAATAATATATTGTAAAATGTATGTATAGTATGCATTTTTCAAATTGGGGAGAAGTCAGCTCACGTGATCTCTACTTGCGAAAGAAAGAAAGCCACGTGACAATATAATTTTTAAGCGTCGAGGGTGTGGCTCGGCAGGAAAGCACACCGGGATGGGCAACTCCAAGGCCACGCGTGATCCTTCTGAAGGGCACACTGCCCTTTCAAAATTTCAGATCGCTGCCCCTCACGCTCCCCAGCGCGTGACTCCACGAGTCTAACATTCCTCCAATTCTTTTTCTCACAACGTACAAAGGGCATGTGATGCATTTACCCGACGCGTCAAAATCTGATTGGAGTATGATTAGTCAAGAGTCAAAAATAATCTCAAACGAATCAACGGCTGTCCATGGTGATGGAGCCTGGGACAGGGGCTCACGCTTTTAAACTGGGTCTGGTCGCGGGGTTCAAGTCAAACTAATCCAAGGTGAGCTAATGCGAAAAAAATATTAGGGACATTCGCTGTCAATTGCTCATTGGTTCAAGAGTGTTACATTTGTTCAAACTCCGGGATTCATTTTCATCCCTTAATTCTTGAAATTTACCTTCCTTTAGAATTGTAAAGTCGGATTCAAGGGGCGCGAGATTAGTCACGTGGACCGTAAAACGTACACGTGGAAATTCAGTGCGTAATAAAAAAAAAAAAGAGTTACATTTGTTCCAAGAGTTATTAGGTTCATATGTTACATTTTACGCTATCAATGGCATTCTTAGAAATTAAATGATTTTAAATTAAAATTTCTCAATTTAAATTATAATTTTCAAAAATTACTCAAATTATTTAAAATTAAAAATATAATTAATTTTTTTAAAATGTAATGTAATTAAGTTGACTAATATAAAAAATTTATTATTAACTATAAATCATCACTTAAGTTAAAAAATTATATCTAATCATGTCATATTTTAGACAATTAATTTATTAAAATTTGAATAATTTTTAATTAATTATTTTTAGAAAAATTTTATAAATCACTTAAAAGTAAAATTTATTAGGCACCTAAAATGAACATTATTCAGTATATTAACTTAATAATTTCATTTAATCTAGTCAAAATAATTAAATTTTACATATGTTTAATGCATGATGGAATGTGATTTGTCTACTTAAATGTCTAAAAATAAAAGGTAATTAAATATTCTAATATAGTTGTTGCATCCGAAAATTGAACGATATTTCACGATCCCTGATCACAACCACCTAAAAAGAGATAAATAAGCAAAGCTTGGAGGACCTGGGATGTACTCCGGGGGATCTCTCCGATGCCTAAGTTAGGGATTGGCTTGAGAGGTTTTTTATGTAATAGTAAAATAGAGTTTAGAAAGAGATATCTTAACCTCTTCTCTAAATCCTTATTTATAGTGACGGAGGTTGACCCAAGGGTGTAATGTCATTTATTGGTGAGTTATGGTGCGGGCATAAATCACTCAGAATCTTACCTCGTTGGCGTGAATTGCTCTTCTTATTATAAGGCGGGCGTCAGTTGCTCCGATCGGGCGGTTGACTTGGGCGGAAACTGCCCTCATAATGCTGTGCTTTGGTCTCTTCTAGGTAGGTGATATAATTGGAGTATATCAATTGCCCCCCTTTAGGTTCGAATTTTTGAAACTGACTTCCAAAGTTCGAAAGTTGTTGTTGTTGTTTTTTTTTTTTTTGGTCAAGCAACTATTCTTGAAGCATTTTGGGCTTCTTGTGGCTTAATAAGTCGTGCTATTATTTTTTTTTTTTTTTTTTTTTTCCGTTTTTGGCCTAATGAGCAGTGCTCATATTTTGAGTTGTTTCTAGGCCTTACGAGCATTGCTCATGAGTTGAGTCGATTCTTCTTTGCCTAATAAGTTGTACTCATTTTTTGGGCAGTCTTCTAGACTCACGAGCGTTGCTCATCGTTGGGCCGATTCTTCTTTGCCTAATGAGTTATGCTCATTTTTTGGACAATCTTCTGGCCTCACGAGCATTGCTTGTCAGTTGGGCCGATTCTTCCTTGCCAAATGAGTTGTACTCATTTTTTAGGCAGTCCTCTGGCCTCACAAGCGTTGCTCCTTAGTTGGGCCGATTCTTCTTTGCGTAATGACTTGTGCTCTTTTTTTGGGCAATCTTCTAGCCTCATGAGCGTTGCTCGTCAGTTGGGCCGATTCTTCCTTGCCTAATGAGTTGTGCTCATTTTTTGGGCAGTCTTCTGGTCTCACGAGAGTTGCTCATCAGTTGGGCTGATTCTTCTTTGCCTAATGAGTTGTGCTCATCTTTTGGGATATATTTTCAGTAACATTTTGATAATTTATGATGCCGGGATGGTTGTTCAATTCGACAGGTTCTTGCAGTTTTGATTTCATTGGGGTTAAAAATGTGAGTTCCGGTATTTTCAATATCAATTAGGATTCAAAATTGGTTCGAGATGGATTTGTTTCAAAGGGTTTGGACGTGTATGCACCAAGTGTTCAATCATTTGCGGCAAACAGAACTGCAGGTGAGCATGTAGTGTTATAGATTTCGCAGACTATTTTTGTAACGCCCCGAACGCTTAAACTCTGTCCGGTGCATTATACTTGATAAAATCCTAATAATCCATAAATCAATACATACACAGCGAAAAATATAAACATAATCTCCATAAATATACCATAATACTAGAGTTTACTAATTCTTATCTACAATTCATATTATCCATTCTTCACTTGCATTTCCATATATTCACATATCTCCAAAACATTTCAGTATTCACAATCATTCATTCCTCAACAGACTTAAAACATAAACAATAAAAGATAAAGAAAAACTTAAACTTTATACAACCTCATAGTTTAACAAAAATATACCCTTTCTCTTTACAATTCTCAAAAGACTATAAACCCTCGAGCTATCTAGGCCCGACCTCGAGGATGTTCTGAAAAAGAAATAATCATATTCGAGTGAGACACATCTCAGTAAAAGAAGAAACAATATATTAAAAACAGCATGTGTCTAACATGAGGTCTATAAATACCATTTTAATTACATTTGCCCTAGTTCATTATGCAGCTACTACCACATTTGAAGTTACTAGTGCACTCGCCTTTATCAGCAAACTCTCAGGTGAAGAGTACGCATCACCCAATCGTAACATGTTCTAATAGCATAAATACTTCTAATAACATAATACATTATGTCATTATTCAACCATTCACATTTATTCATGTTCATAGCTTAAACATAACATTGCATTTCACTTTAAGTGACTCTTTCCATTTATATTGTTCACATTTCACATTTCATTCCATTATCATTTCATTGCCATTACATTGCATTTTCCTTTCTTTCATTCATTCTACAGCTGGTCTTTAGCCATCATCAGTTAGTCTACATAGAAATGTGCTAGAATCTGCTAACATTACTCTTTTCAGCTGTCTTACATTTACATGATTGCATTAACATACATAAGCAACATAGTCTATAACATATTTTATTCTTAATGCTTTACTTACTTAGCCTGTATCTCATACATTTAACATATATTTGCAGATAATGTCACGCCTCGAACCCCGAAATGGGATCCAGGGGTGAAAATGTAATCTAACCCGTCTCTGTATCATACAAATCACCACAGATACAGTACAAAGGATGAGGGTCCGACCCCGTGGGGTTCCTAGGCACCCTAAACACATCCAAACACAATCATATACGCAGCGAAAAAATGTAACGACCTCAAAATTCTATTTTTTTTTTTATATATATACAATAAACATTCCTACGCAGCGGAAACATATATCATGAAACCATTTATACATAAACTGTACAATACCAGATTCTAGAATATACAGACCATACAAAAAATACCACTCAAGTATCACCTATCCCAAAAACATACACTACTCTGACAAAAACTCACCCTATAACCAGGGTGACCAAACACTTTCTTTATCCGCGAGCCTGATCTGCTCGCCTATCTAGCTCACCTGAAAAATGTTAGAATAAAGGGGTGAGTCGATGCTCAGTAAGTGGAAATATGCTATCACTAGTGTGTGGCAACTAAGTTAAGTATGCTTTTAAAATAATAACTGTTTTGTAATGCAATAAACAATCTGTAAATCATATCTTTCCTTCTCAATTTAAAGTACACTGTATCATCCGTATTTTTCTACTTTTCATACTGATAATATCATACTATACTGTAAAACTGTAAATATATAAATATCTGTACTTTATCCCTGGGACTCTGTATGTCATGATTTGACCCCTCATGATAGGGTTGTGCGGCCCGTAGGCAGGACTCTATCTAGTCGGCCCTCCAGATAGGTCATCATACTCTACACTACCTCAGTCCGGCCAAACTGCATCCTCTTTTAAGCTCGGAACTGGCTACTACCTTGTCAAACCGGCCCCCTCAACCCAGTGTACTGGGGAGCTACATACTCTCTAAGCACGGCTAACGGTACCCACATACTATCTGAGCTATGTGGTTGCACTCTATCTGTATCTAGCAATGGTACCGTACTCTGTAATATGTATCTGTCTGTGTAACTTTCCTTAGGGATCTGATACTATATACATATATACATATATATACTCTTTTACTGTTTTCATCGTGTTTCCAAAATTACCATAACTCTGTCTTTCTGTACTGTAAACACTGTATCTGTAGCATCTTGATGCTACCTCTATATATCTATCTGTATATTCTGTATATATACTCTGTCTGTGTGTTCTGTATGTTATGGTAATAGGAAAACATGGCATGTTATAATACTGTCTATATATATATACTGTTCTGTAATAAATTGTAATGTAAAATATTGATCTGAGTATCTGTATACATGTATGTGTATACATATATAAATATCTGATCATGAAACTACTTGTATAAAAACTGTATATGCATGTAAATTTCTCTGTACATGTATATCCTTATCTGTATAATCTGTAATTTCTCACTGAGATTGAGGCGTTACGTGCCGCCGTCCCTCAATTCAGCATAGTATGATATATTATAATAACTGTATGAATTTCTTCATCTCATAAAAATCTACTTAGGCCACACAAACATTTAAACTCATATTCTAAAACAAATACTATTTCAAACTCATATTCTGAAAATTTTGTATAGCAAAATCAGGTAGTTATGCATTTATAAAATCTATAATATTATTACAAAAACTCCTAGCATAGCATATTTCCCTTACCTCAACTTTGAAAAACCCCTATAAAAATCTGGCTGTATACCCGCAGGATTCCTAACCCAACATCCTGAAAACGCAATCCCCCAGAACAAAACATTAGTATTTCCTAGTCTACATCATTTTCTATAACTGTCAGGAAGTCAAAAACTCAATAAAAGACCTTACCCAGAATTTGGGATGAAATCCAACTTCGTTTTCTCGACGATCCGCTCCAGCAAACTTGTAGGGAATTCCACCAGGAGCGTCGTGGTAGCCTCGGATTGTCGATCCGGTGACTGCTGGGGCCGAAAATGAAGAGAGAAGGGAGAGAGAGTCGTAAAGAGAGAGGAGAGAGAGAGAGAGAGCTCGGAGGAAAATGATAAAAATCCTGAATTTCAACTATTTATAGAACAGGGGATTTCGTCGACGAGACCCTGTATTCGTCGACGAGTCCTTCACAAATTTCGTCGACGAGGCCCTATATTCGTCGACGAAATTCAAGCTGCCTCAGAATCCCTCTCGGCATTTTCTCGTCGACGAAGCCCTATGTTCGTCGATGAAATTTCTTAAGCCCTCGTTGACGAATCCCTGTATTCGTCGACGAGTCCTTGAAATTTCTTGAATTTATTTTATTCTCCAAAATGCAATGTCGTCAACGAATGCTCTGCGTTTGTCGACGAAGTCTACGGCCTCCCTCTGTTTCTGTATCTATTTTCCTCTCTCTTTAATATTTGAATATGAATATTTTCTGGATCATTACAAAAAAGGTCATCTATATACGCAATACCATACTAGAGTCTATACAAGAGCAGAACATGAGTCTAACAAAACGTACAAACTGGGTGCCCAAATACAACTCAAAATGGCAACCCAACAAAACAACAGTCCTAGCACTTACCCAAGCACTAACGCAATACACAAGCCACGACGCTCCCTACACCAGGACGCTAGTTCCGGTTACCCGAAGGACCTGTAAAAATGTATATACAGTAAGGGTGAGATACCTTTCAGTAAGGAAGAACACAGGTTATATCGGTGTGTGGCATTTGAGTGTTATCATGATACAACATACACGTAGTTAAATGCATTCCAGTACTAATTTACACAGTGCATACACACACACATACAGCGGCCATTTATACGCAGCCCCGTCACAATACATACACATGATCAGTAATCCTCAGTTTCGTCACACTCTTCGGCCCAAAGCCGGCCTGCGACATACGGCATTGCCCCGTAGCCAACCCGCGAACACAGCGCCACTGGCACATGGCTAGTCCCCGACTCCCATGGCATCGTACCGGCGCTAAACTGGTGGATCCACACCCTTTGCCCTGATCTTTTGGAATAGGCTCATACCCTCGGATATAGAGCCGGGCACTCTTGCCCACATGGCAGGCAGTAAAATACACGCCCTTGAATATAGAACCGGACACTCTCAGTACCTGGAATCATTTTGGAACTGCGTTCCTACTAGCATTTCAACATATCACACACACATGCATGCTCATATAACCAAACAAACCACACTCATTTGGTAATCTAAATCATGGTTTTCCAAAAAAATACAGTTTAAACAAAGTCAAGGCACGACCATCCCAATTTTACAGTATAAATCACACATATACTCGATTTTCAACAAAACCCAGGATTCAGCCCGTCGCCCCTTTTTTTCCAAAACTGTAATAATGAAAAACTCATAGTTTTCCCCGTTAGATCCCTCCAAATGAGTAGCCAAAACACACACAAGACCGTGGATCACAGTTCCATCGAGTCCGATGTAAAAAATAACCAATATAAACATAGTTCCTCTTACCTTAACCCTGTAAGCAAATCCCAAACTCCAAGGTCCCTAAACAGTGAACCGAGTTCCAACACCTACAAATCACAGTACAAAATATGTTTACAAGACAGTTACCTACAAATCTACTGGATCAGAATTGAAAACCGAGCCTTACCTCAATTTTACGCCGAAACCTGAAAATCTCGAAATGAGATTCCAATCTATAGAAGTTGTAGAGAATCCTTCCACGATCCTCGTGGTAGCTTCCATTTTCCGATTCCGTCAACGATCGACGAAGAATTCTAGAGAGAATGAGTATGGGGAGGTTTAGAGAGAGAGAGAGAGATAAAAATCTAAGTTTGCTTAGCTTGGAAGAAATGAGAATTTCCTTTTATAGCCCTTTGACCTGGGCAATTTCTAATTTTGCCCATCTCTTAATATTTAAACCCATTTTTCATATTTCGGGTTCTTACAATCTCCCCTCCTTACAAAAATTTCGTCCTCGAAATTTGTCATCTCTCCTTCCCAGATTCATACATTCAATCAAATACATAGACACAACTCAAGAGCGAACTGGCGATCATCATAGCGCAGTCCCATCATACACATACACATAGACACAACTCAAGAGCGAACTGGCGATCACCACAACGCAGTCCCATCATACACATACACATAGACACAACTCAAGAGCGAACTGGCGATCACCACAGCGCAGTCCCATCTTACACATACACATATATACTCTTACTTATGGCGGAGGAATACCGTGGTTACATATACAACAGTCTCAGGAGTTCACAATACTTACACTCCTGACAACTAACTACCTATCCCAACCCACAGTAGGATCATGTACAAGTGCTCAAAATAACTATGGATACTTCCGGCGTATTTCTGTTTCCAGTTCCCAAGAAGCTTCCTCAACCTCGTGGTTTCACCACAATACCTTCACTAACGGTATCTCTCTGGTACGAAACTTCTGAACTTTACGGTACAGAACCTGAACAGGTATCTCCTCATACGCTAAAGTATCCCCAATTCCAACTCATCATAACTAATCACATGTGAAGGATCCAACACGTACCTCCTCAACATGGAGACGTGAAACACATCATGGACCCTCGAAAGTGCTGGAGGTAATGCAACTCTGTAGGCTACCGGACCCACTCGCTCAAGTACCTCGAATGGTCTGATATACCTCGGGCTCAGCTTGCCTTACCTACCAAATCTTGTCACTCCTTTCATCGGAGCAATACGTAGAAATACCTTACCTCCCACTTCAAACTCTAACTCACGGCGGCGAACATCTACATAACTCTTCTATCGACTTTGAGCCGATTTAATCCTCTCCCAGATCAAACCCACCTTCTCAAACGCCTGCTGCACAAGTTCAAGTCCTAACACTTGACGTTCACCAACCTCATCCCAACACAAAGGAGATCGACAGCTCCGACCATACAAAGCCTCAAACGGTGTCATCCCAATACTAGATTGGAAGCTGTTGTTATAAGCAAACTCCACAAGTGGCATAAACTGTATCCAGCTACCACCGAAGTCTAACACACAAGCTCGCAACATATCTTCTAATATCTGTATCATCCTCTCCGAATGTCCATCAGTCTGGGGGTGGAACGATGTACTAAAAGTAAGCTTCGTCCCTAATGTCTCATGCAAGCTTATCCAGAATCGAGAAGTAAACCTCGAGTCCCGATCTGATACTATGGACACCAGTATCTTGTGCATTCTCACAATCTCATGCACATACAAATCTGCTAATCTACTCAAAGGATAGCTAACTTTCATCTGTATGAAATGAGCAAATTTCGTCAATCTATCCACGATCACCCAAATAGCATTCTTCCCTTGAAGCGTTGGTGGCAAACCGGTCACAAAATCCATAGAAATATGCTTCCATTTCCACACCGGAATAGGCAAAGGCTGCAATGGCCCTGTCGGCCTCTGATGTTCAGTTTTCACTTGCTGACACATTAGACACTGCTCCACGAACTAAGCAATCTACCTCTTCATACCAGACCACCAGAAGGTCTCGCGCAAGTCCCGATACATCTTTGTACTACCAGGATGTATCGTATACATAGAACGATGCGCCTCCTTTAGAATCATCCTTCTGATCTCATCATCGTTCGGAACACACAGTCTGGTCCCAAACCTCAACACACCTCCTTCAGAGATGTTAAACTCTATAGTCAATCCCTGCTGTACCTTTTCCATAGCCTCTGCCAACTCTGCATCACTAGCCTGCGTGGCTTTTATATGCTCAAATAAGGTCGGTTGGACCACCAAACCAGCAAAATAAGCCTGATTATCACCAACCACCAACTCTATACCTGAGCTTTCCAAATCCCGTCTGATGTGACACTAAGTTATAACCGCAGATACAACTGTAGGTCCTGACTTCCGACTCAACGCATCAGCCACCACATTTGCCTTCCCCGGGTGATAAATAATCGTGCAATCATAGTCCTTAATCAACTCTAGCCACTGCCTCTACCTCATATTAAACTCCTTCTCCGTGAAAAAATACTCGAGGCTTTTATGGTCAGTAAAGATCTCACACTGCACCCCGTACAAATAGTGTCGCCATATTTTCAGTGCATACACAACAGCAGCCAACTCCAGATCATGCGTAGGGTAATTCTTCTCATACTCCTTCAGTTGCCAAGAAGCATACGCCACAACCTTACCTTGCTGCATAAGAACACATCCTCAGCCCTTCAGAGATGCGTCGCTATAAATCACAAATCCATCATCCCTCGAAGGAATGGTCAACACTAGAGCAGTAACCAACTAGTGCTTCAATTCCTCAAAGCACTACTCGTAATCATTGATCCACTCAAACTGGACTCCCTTCCTGGTCAATCGAGTCAGAGGTCCAAACAGTTTATAGAAACCCTCTACAAACCAACGATAGTAACCCGCTAGTCCTAGAAAACTCTGAACCTCCTGCACATTCTTCGGCCTTACCCAGTTGACCACAGCTTCAATCTTACTAGGATCAACTAATATTCCATCCCTAGTAACCACATGGCTTAAGAACGCAATCTGACTCAACCAGAATTCAAACTTCTTCAACTTAACATACAGCTTCTTCTCCCTCAGAATCTGTAACACTAACCTCAAATGTTCCACGTGCTCTTCCGTACTCCTCGAGTATACCAGAATGTCATCAATGAATACCACCACAAACCGATCTAGGTACTCATGGAAAACCCTGTTCATGAAATCCATGAACACCACCGGAGCATTCGTCAACCCAAAAGGCATGACTAAGAACTCGTAGTGGCCATATCTAGTACGGAAAGCCGTCTTCACTACATCCTCCGCTCTAACCCTCACCTGATGATATCCTGACCGCAAATCGGTCTTTGAAAAGACCCGCGTCCTCTATTACTGGTCAAAGAGATCATCTATACGAGGTAAAGGATAACGATTCTTCACAGTTACCTTATTAATCTTACGGTAATCAATGCACATCCGCATCGACCCGTCCTTCTTCTTCACAAACAGTACTGGAGCTCCCTAGGGCGAAACATTAGGTCGAATGAATCTCCTGTCCAGTAATTCCTACAGCTGCTCCTTCAACTCCCGAAGTTCTGCTGGAGCCATCTGGTACGGAGCTTTAGAGATCGGCGCCTTACCAGGCAGCAACTCTATCGCAAACTCCACCTCACGTTCCGGAGGTAAACCGGGTAAATCATCTGGGAACACATCCGGGAATTCGTTGACTACCCGAATATCCTCGAGTCTCAACTCATCCCGCGGCGGTTCCTCCCCACAAGCTAAGTACCCTTGACATCCGTCCAAGAGTAGCCTCCTCGCCTGTAGTGCCGACATAATCTGTGGCGCTGAACGCACACACGATCCCACGAACTTGTACTCCTGCTCCCCAGGAGGTCTGAAAACTACCACTTTTGTACAACAGTTAATCGCGGCATAACTGGAGAACAACCAGTCCATCCCCAGAATGACGTCGAACCCTGACATGTCATATACCACAAGATTCACCAGTAACAGCTTTCCCTGAATTTCCACTAGGTAGTCTATCAACATCTTCCTACAGAAAGATACACTACCAGATGGCGTAGTAACAGCTAGTACCTCATTTATGTCTCGGGTCTCAATCCCACACCGTCCCACAAAATTTACAAATACAAAAGAATGGGTTGCACCCAAATCAAACAGAACAGAAGTTTTATTTGAAAGCAATAATAAGGTACCTATCAACACGTTACCTGCATGCTCAGCATCCGCTGGAGTAAGAGAGTATACTCTGGCCGGAGTTGTATTCATTTGAGCGGTTCCCCGAGGTATCTGATTACTCCCTCGGTCCCCACTAACTGCAGGCACGTCTCGCCTTGGTGCTCGACAATCACGAGACATGCGGCCTGACTGGCCACAGTTGTAGCAACTACCCCCAAATAACCGGCACTCTCCCTCATGCCACTTGTGACATTTGGTACAACGACCACCGGTCTAGCTCATCTGAGAGTCCTGGCGCTTGGTATTCTAGCGGTAACTCGAGCCCTTACTCCTCTTCTTCCATGATCCCTGACGAGATCCTGTCTGAGAACCAGAAGGTACCGTCCTCTTCCTCGATTCCTGATCCACCTCGTCCTCTTAGATACCAGTCTCGATCACCGTGGCTTTATCTACCAACACCGAGAACTTGCGGATCTGAAGCATACCCACTAGTCTGCGGATATCCTTCCTTAAACCCTTCTCGAACCTCCGAGTCTTCTCATACTCGATCGAGATTATACATGGTGCAAAGCGGGACAACTCTATGTATCGAGCCGCATACCCCTGCACCGTCAAACTCCCCTGAGTCAGCGCAGAAAACTCATCTGCCTTTGCATCTCGTACGAAAGTCGGGAAGAATCCGTCAAAGAACACCTCCTTGAATTGGCTCCATGTCATCTCCTCAAAACCAGCTCTCTGCTTCTCCAACAGATTCACCGCAGTCCACCATCGACTCGCCTCCCCAGACAGCTGGAAGGTAGCATAAAGAACTCGCTGCCTATCCATGCAGTGCAGGACCTCCAAGATCCTCTCAGTCTTTTCCATCCAGTTCTCTGTTGTCGTCGGGTTAGGTCCTCCAGAGAACATCGGAGGATGTATGCATGTGAACCTCTCAATGGTGCACCCCGAAGCAGTAGGAGAGCGCTCGCGTCTCCTCACACTCCGCCTGATCTCCCGTAATACCTTCCTCATCAAACCCTGAGGCACAAAAGGAGACTCATCATTTGCAGTCTTCTCGGAACCACTTCCCAGGTTATTATCATTGGGCTCCATTCTGCAACACAATAGGAATCTATCAATATCCCTATAACACATACAGTTAATACAATGATCTACACTAATCGCGTTAACTACTTCCTGTTAGGTCTAGGTCTATCCTATCACACCGACACGAAAGTCATCAATAATCTGCCCTGCTTTTACTGGAATCGTCATCCTAAGAAAAACACGGAATACCATCAACAATTCCCGGTCTAGCAACCGAACAAACCTCAACCAACTCTACCCATATCCACATCCTATACTCTGGTATGTACTCATAACTAAGCCTAACCAAGTCTACAAGATTTAGTAACCTGGTTAGCTCTGATACCAAGCTGTCACGCCCCGAACCCCAAAATGGGACCTAGAGGTGAAAATGTAATCTAACATGTCCCTATATCATACAAATCACCACAGATACAATACAAAGGATGAGGGTCCAACCCCGTGGGGTTCCTAGGCACCCTAAACACATCCAAACATAATCATATACGCAGCGAAAAAAGGTCATCTATATACATATGCAGTACCATACCAGAGTCTATACAAGAGCAGAACATAGCTCTAACAAAACGTACAAACTGGGTGCCCAAATACAACTTAAAATGGAAACCCAACAAAACTACAGTCCTAGCACTTACCCAAGCGCTAGCGCATTACACCGACCACTACGCTTCCTACACCAGGACGCTAATTCCGGTTACCCGAACGACCTGTAAAAATGTACGTACAGTAGGGGTGAGACACCTCTCAGTAAGAAAGAACACAGGTTATATCAGTGTGTGGCATTTGAGTGTTATCATGATACAACATACATGCAGTTAAATGCATTCCAGTACTAATTTACATAGTACATACACACACACATACGGCGACCATTTATACGCAGCCCCGTCACAATACATACACATGATCAATAATCCTCAGTGTCGTCACACTTTTCGGCCCGAAGCCGGTCTGCGACATACGGCGTTGGCCCGTAGCCAACCCGCGAACATGGCGCCACCGGCACATGGCTAGTCCCCGACTCCCATGGCATCGTACCGGCGCTAAACTAGTGGATCCACACCCTTCGCCCTGATATGTCGGAATAGGCTCATACCCTCGGATATAGAGCCGGACACTCTTGCCCACATGGCAGGTGGTAAAATACTCGCCCTCGGATATAGAGCCGGACATTCTCAGTACTTAGAATCATTTCGGAACCACGTTCCTACTAGCATTTTAACATATCACACACACATGCATGCTCATATAACCAAAAAAATCATACTCATTTGGTAATCTAAATCATGGTTTTCCAAACAAATACAGTTTAAACAAGGTCAAGGCACGACCATTCCAATATCACAGTATAAATCACACATATACTCGATTTTCAACAAAACCCAGGATTCAGCCCATTGCCCCCTTTTTCCCAAAACTGTAATAATGAAAAACCCATAGTTTTCCCCATTAGATCCCCCCAAATGAGTAGCCAAAACACACACAAGACCATGGACCACAGTTCCACAGAGTCCGATTTCATAAATAACTAATATAAACATAGTTCCCCTTACCTTAACCTCGTAAGCAAATCCCGAACTCCAAGATCCCTAAACAGCGAACTGAATTCCAAAACCTAAAATTCACAGTACAGAATATGTTTACAAGACAGTTACCTACAAATCTACCAAATTAGAATTCAAAACCGAGCCTTACCTCGATTTTACATCGAAACCCAAAAATCTCCGAAACGAGATTCCGATCCGTAGAAGTTGTAGAAAATCCTTCCACGATCCTCGTGGTAGCTTCCGTTTTCCGATTCCGTCAACGATCAGCGAAGAATTCTAGAGAGAAGGAGTAGGGAGAGGTTTAGAGAGAGAGAGAGATAAAAATCTAAGTTTGCTTAGCTTGGAAGAAATGAGAATTTCCTCTTATAGCCCTTTGACCTAGGCAATTTCCAATTTTGCCCCTCTCTTAATATTTAAACCCATTTTTCATATTTCGGGTTCTTACACACAACTTACATTTACTCATGCCATACAATTTAACAGTAAAATTTATATATATTCCTGTAAAATAGGCCAATCAACTCTTAATGTTTATATACTGAAAATATATCTTTCATTTCTTACATAATTATCGTGAAAAAATTATTCACTTTCATTGGTTCATTTTCACATATACATAGCTAAATAAGCAGCCCTAAGTTCAGAAAACATAATTTACATGATTGACATTTTATACCCAAATGAAAACTCATATACACATATATAACATGGTCCATTTTATTTAATTCATAAAAACCTGATTTAATATATAATTTCCCCTTACCTGACTTCTGAACTACGCTGGCAGGATCCCCGAACCGATACCCGTAGCGTTCACTTGGACCCTAAATCCAAAAATCCTAGTTAATTCAAATAACTCCAACTGACTCAAATCTTAAGAAAAATACTTATTTAATACTCCTTAGGCTCCAAATAACAGTATTTGCTAAGAAATTCCCAAAATAACTCAATTACCCTGATTTTGGGATGTTTCCCAAATCTCTCAAACCAACGATCAGCTCCTACAGTCTTGCAGAGAACGATCATATGAACCTTGTGGTGGTTCCGTATCGTCAAATCGGGTCAAATCTGGCCCGAAATCGAAGAAAGAAGGCTGGGAAAATCATTTTTTAGAGAGAGAAAGAGTGAATCCCCAAATTTTCCTCGCTGAGAATGAGAATAATTCAATTTATAGACAGAGCTTTGTCGACAAGACATGTGGGTTCGTCGACAAGCCACTATAGATACTTCATCGACGAGTAGATACTTTCGTTGACGAAATTCAGAGTTTCGAATATACTTTCTCGGGATTCCTTCGTCGATGAGGGACTAGAGTTTATTGATGATCTCTAGAAGGAAACTCGTCGACGAAGACAGGACATTCGTCGACGAGGCCTACTATTCCTTATAAAATCCTTCCTTCTCTTTTTCCTTATTATCCATTAATCCATTTCATATTTATACTCCCTAATTATTTTAATAATTTTAATTCTGCGGGTCATTACAATTTTCTTGTTGTCTGTGTCATCTGTGGGATCTATAAACTCAGATTATTTGATTGTATCCTAGTTGATCCGTGAGTCCCATGTTGGATTTTTTGGACATGGGGTTGTGAGTGCAGTGGTAGATTGAAGTTTGAGATTGAGATCTGCGAGATGTCTACCAATGACGACGGTGATTTTGTTATTGTTTGTTTTGATTATGGAATGGATTGTTCAGCTGATTGGGCTCCAGGTGTTCGATAGAATGTCACTAAGGAGCTCAATTTTGCTGTTTGGGATTTTGCCGATTGCAGTTGCTACAATTGTGCAATTTCATTGTGCGTTGCAATTTCAACTCAAATTTCCAATTGCAATTTCAAATTCTTGTTCAGAGCACTGTTCAGTGCACATGAATGTGCAATAGTCATTATTGCCGACCCCATGGTGCATTCGGCCAACCTATTGGAATTTCAAATTTTGGTTTTGTTTATTTGACTGATAGTGTAGTTGTCATAACTTCACTATGCATTTGGTGCATAGGTCATTGTTCAATCAATTAAATAACTTGAACATCCTATTAATTATTATTAGTCATTAAGGCGGAGCTCTTCAAGCGTTGAAATTATGGCATCTATTTGTTTTTTTTTTAAATAATTATTATTGTATGATGGAGAAAAAATCATATCTTGAGAATAGGTACGTTGGCTATATAAATCTTGCGCATAGAAACATCAATTGCAGTCGGATTCGCATTAGATCCGGAATTTCCTAATATAGCAAGTTGGGTCCTGGTTATTCGTCCGTCAATTTTCTTACTTGGCTTCTTCAATGCGAGCAAAGTGTAATTGATGTGCTTGAACATAATAAATTCGTACCCTTTACTTTTCCCAATGACCTTTCCAAGGATCACGACGGCTTCTTTGAGGTCACCGTAGGTGGAGAAGAGATTGCAGAGGTTCTTGATGGTAGTGTCTCATCCAAGGCCGTGAATGAAGAGTTTCACTGGGTAGGGTCTCGATCTGCGATGGATCAGACGGCATCGAGTACGTCTAGATGTCGGATGGCGGCATTTCGAATGATCTCAATCGAGCCAATGCATCAACCTTCAATTATTTGATGTAGTCATGATCAAGGATTGAAAGATAAAACCTCTCAATAAGTTCCCACAGACAATACCAACTGTTGCGTCCAAAAATTGAACGACCTTCACGATCCCTGATCACGACCACCTGAAAAGAGATAAATAAGTAAGGCTTGGAGGACCCGGGGTGTACTCTAAGGGATCTTTCTGATGCTTAAGTCAGGGATTGACTTGAGAGATTTATTATGCAACAGTAAAGTCGAGTTTAGAATGAGATACCTTAGCATCTTCTCTAAATCCCTATTTATAGTGACGGAGGTTGACCCAAGGGTGTAATGTCATTTATTGGCGAGTTATGGTACGGGCATGAATCGCTCCGGTTCTTACCTCGTTGGCATGAATAGCTTTGCTTATTATAAGGCGGGCGTCAATTGCTCTGGTCAGGCGATTGACTTGGGCGATAACTGCCCTCATAATGCTGCACTTCGGTTTTTTCTAGGTAGGTGATATATTTGGGGTATGTCAATAGTAATTTTATTTAATCTAATTAAAAAAATAAGAAAATTTACATATGTTACATACATGAAAGAATATAATTAGTCGGATATCACCTGAAAAAACGGATAAAAATTCGTTAGTTCAAATTTTATGTAATATGCTTGAATCGACTCATAAATGATCCACATATTAAATGAATCGAATATAGTTTTATTTTTAATTACCTCTAAATGAGTAGGTTGACAGATTTTGAATTTTATTTGACGAATATCCCTATCCATTAATAATTAATATCTATATAATCTCATATGTCTATACTTATTATGTATCAGTCAAACTAGCATAAGTCCAATTGGTCAAGACTTAACCCCACACTTTGAACTCTTACATTAGCATATGAGGCTTTAGGTTTGTCTCATGTCCACATTCAAACCGAAGTCTAAGTACTTAATTCTCATTATCAAAATAACAACTCTAAATTTATAAACTGAAAAATTTTAAAAATATATGTAATTTTGTGATTGATTACTAAGTGTTTAACAATTTGTTAAATTATAATTTTTAAAAATTACTTCATTATTAAAAAAAAATGATGAATTATTTATTATTTAATTTGAATTATCATAAATTTACTACTTAATTGACCCAAATTTTTGTTATAGCTTTTTTGATTTTTTTTGATTTTTTTATTACATAGTTTTTTTATTTGATAGTCTGCTTTGGTGTACCAAATGTTATGGAAGAGGATGAGGCATAAATGGGAGAGGGAGGGTTTCGTGGACTGGGCCCCGCGAATCTACAGGGACGCGTGTCAGGCGATGGGAACACACAGCCATTGTCCATGGGACCCACTGCCAAGCGGACAAATAATGTGGGGAGAGAGAGGAGGCACAGATGGGCCAGAGAGCCCAGTGGGCTTCTGAGGCGAAAGCTCGCGTCGTATCGCTTTTTGGGGGACCAAGCCTCGACCCGTGCGAAGGAGTGGGCCAGGGAGCGCGGGCTCATAGGAATGGACCGGCAGTAGGGTTCACGTGTAATGAGGCCCAATAAGAAGAGCGAATCATGGGAGCAGTTGAGCCCATGATATTGTGCAGAGGGGTCCCACCACGTGTCAACAACCTACCCCCTCTGGTGGTGGGCCTGATGCACACCCAGTCCGACATCACTGATAGGCCCAATAACCCGAATATACTCAGTTACACTAAATTATACCGAATTAAAATATTATATAAATATAGTGGACATGGGGCACTTATTTTATTGGACAGCATAGGAGAATCGCCTTTTTTTTTTTTAATTAAATAAAAAAAGGGAGGAAGAGAAAGGGTGGGACTGACACGTGTCGGTGAGCATGGAAACAGTGACTTTTTAATTATTTATATTTTTTTTGTTCTAAATAATTTCTAGGTATATTTGGTAGGGGTAAGTTGGCTTTGTAGGGGTTTATTGTGGTTTTATTAAACGCTTTTTTTTTACTTTGATATAGTGGGTTGGCAATGTCCGCGGATAATTGCAATCATTGACATACCCATAGTTTTGCTATATATATATATATATATATATATATATATATATATATATATATATATATATAATATTATTATTTATATTTTATATTATTATATAATAATATATATAATATATCTTAAAATTATAAAATAGTGTGTATCAAATATTTTTTGAGTGAGTAATTTATATCAATAAAGTGTGAATGCATACACCAAACTAAAACCCAAGTAAAAAATCTCATTTTTCCTTAAAAAAATTACAATGGTTTGAAAATCGGTTCGGATCAAATAATCAAATCGAAACATTAGTTAACTGGACCATTGGCGAACCGAAAGATTTGGATTGGTTTCAGCACCAAAACAATGAGCCAAAACCTTCAATTCGATTCGGTTTCTAAATATTTAGTTTGAGCATCCAAAACATGAACACTCCTAGTGCTAAGCATGCAAATGAGCTCACTCAAACCTTGCTCATGAGTTGTTTGGTTTATTGAATAAAATTGAAGGGGGGAAAGTTGTGATGGTTCAAAGAATAAAATAAAATATGAGAAAATACGAAAAATAAATAAATAAAACAGATTGTCATATTTGTTAAAAAAAATGAGAAATGAAATTATATTTATATTAAATTTATAATTATATCCTTGTGAAACATCACCTATGCAAACTAAACTAGATGACACACTTTATTTGAATAAAAAATAAGATATATAATTAGTATTATATTTTCAATATTTTTGTAGTTAAATACATGATTATAGACGACGTCCAACATATATATATATATATATATATAATAACATGACTAAGTGTGTATATATAATTGGTTTCGTCTAGTTATTTTATCTGAATTAATTGATTTGTTTGTTTGTAGTTACTAAATGTTCCCTTCAAATATGTATATGATTATATAATGTACAAAGTTATAGTATTTTATACCTCTCATTTGAATTATGATTATATAGTTAATACTATAGTTTGAATATTTATGTACATAATTATAAAATTATGAATAATTTTGATCAAATATGTGCGCAATTTGTTTAGTTTGATTATCCAAACTAATTAAATATTTATAGTTACGGAATTGGTTCGATTTATATATGTATATAATTACGTTATTAATTAAAAATCTCATTTGAGATTAAATAAATAATAGTTATATAAATATTAATACTATGATTAGTATATATGCATATATTTATGTGATTTTTATGTACATCTCTAATTAACTTAAATCGTTTTACGAATAACATATTTGTGAAAGGATTTTTTTGAAAAAAAAAATTATTTTTAAAGGAAGGAATCAAATACTCATTCCCACAAAATCCAGGAATGTTCATTTATTTAATAAGGAAAATGCCTATTTCAAAGGGATCAATATTGTAGTCATATATCATATAACCAAACATCCAATCAAAATTTGAATTACGAATTTCATGGGCTTATATAACCTATACTAGAAATTCAATTTAAAGCGAATTTCAGACTTTTTAGAGCATTAAAATGAAAGCTCATGATGCTATATGATCACCATAGTTTGTCTTGGGCCTTTTATGCATCACGAGATTAAGCTAATGTAGATCTTGTATGTGTTTGTAACCCATGATTAGAGAAATCAAAAGGGGCATTTGGTATCATTGTTAAAAGCTAGAGAAATCAAAATAAAAACCCAGAAATAGAAACTAAAAACTAGAAACCAACAATCAATTTGATTGACATTTATAAAACTAATATAAATTAAAAACTTAATTAAAAAAGCTCAGTTTCATCTTTAAATCAAAATATTCAATAATAAAATTACAAATAATACACATTAAAAAAATTAATATAATTAAAATAAAATTTATTATAATTATTTTATTTAATCGTTTTACTTTACAATAAAAAATTTTATTAGATATGACAATTGAAAAATAGTAAAATTATTTCGTAATTGACTTTATTATTTATGATATATATATATATATATATATATATTAATTATTGATAACATCTATAAGAAACATTTTGAGTGGACATAAAATTATCTAACTTATATATCTTTAGTTTGTCAAGTAAAGTTAAACTAACAAATAATTATCTTTACCCATTCAATTTTATTTTCAGCAGAAAGTTCAACTAGCTCGAGTTCAAAGCCAAGTTTTCTCATTGCCTCACGTTGCTCAAGCATATTATTGAGACCATTTGCAATAACTTCAAATACGTCACTTCTCTTTTGATGAAGCATCCCCAACTCATTATACAATTATTTTTTTTTGGCATTTTTCTTCTCCTAAGAACATGTTTAGAGTTTCAACATCCTTGGCAAGGGAATAATTGTTAGGACCGAATGAGTTCATGGGTGAACTTGATACACATGGATGAACACCAACTTGACCCAAAAGTTTAAATCTATTAGGTCTTAGGCCCAACCATGTATGCACCTATCATCCACTCAAATTTTCTAAAGTTCACAAGTGGAATTCTCAACAATTCCCCTCTCACTTGTGAGTTCCAACCGTCCTCCTTTGAACGAAAACCGTCTCTCTTATGGGAGTAAGCTCAATTCCCCAACAGTTGCTCAAGTGGGCCTTACCACTGACGCCTTACGTGTCTCAGATTGCATTCCACGTGTCTCCGAACCAATCCTACCTCCCACATCTTGACCCTATTTGGATCCACCCCCATGCTAGATGATCCTTATTGACCTCAGTCACACACTTGGTCCTCCAACTGTTAGCACGTCAGGAGAATTAGTTTCACGTCTCGACTTTTACGATGTCGCTGACCCAGAGTTACAAACCGTTGACTATAATACCACTTGTTAGGACTGGAGGACCCCATGGGTGGGCTTGATACACATAGGTAAATACCAACTTGACCCAAAAGTTTAAGTCTATTGGGTCTTGGGCCCAACCATGTATATAAGCACCTATCATCCACTCAAATTTTTCAATATGGGACAAACTCACAAGTGGAATTCTCAACAAATATCTCACAATCTTATGCCTGAAAAGAAAAATATAATAACATCAAAGGTTAACTTCAAAATAAGGTATTCCCAATTGGGCTTGGAAAGGGATTCAAATAGCAAAGGAAAGGAGAAAGGTTTTATCTCTCATTCCTCTTGTAATTTTCTGTAGGTTTGGAAAAAAAAAAAAAAAATGAACAGGAGAATATTGCTTAACAAATACTCTTGTTTAGTCGAATATGGATTATAATATTTTCATCTGATAATCGGTCTAATCTACCATGAATTATCCAACCCAATTTGCTTTACCAGGTCTATCACATGCTTAACCACTCCAATTGACATCTTGTTTGTAAATGCAATTATGGCCACCTATAGGTTTGGAAGATGTTTCCAAACTATTACGATGATTGAAAAGAGTAAAAATTCAAATCACAATTCCCATTGCATTGCATTTGATTGTAAAATGGAACTAGGATGGGAAACAATGAAACATTTTGGAATTGGAAACGATAAGCACCACGATACTGTTAGGAACTTGTGAGCATCCATAAAAATGCGACACCAAAATTTTAACGTGGTTCGGTTAATATCAACCTAAGTCCACAGAGCACACACCAAATATTCACTATTTCGCCGAAAAATTACAATTCTCACTCTCTCTCTCTCCCTCTCTTCTTCCTCTTTCTCCTCTCTGCTCTCTGACTCTCTGAGCTTCTCACTTGTACATCTATTACATTTCTCAGCCCTCTATTTATAGAGCTAGAATTTAAGACGCAATTAATACATAATCAATCAAAACATGGGAAGTTACAATGGAGAGATAAAATGGAGATAAATCCACCACGTTTTCCAACTCAGCTCCACGAATGGACTGCGTCTCCAACTCAGCTCCAGCTATAACAATCTCCCACTTGGAGACGAAGACGCCTCCTCAACCAGTATCATGAATAAATGATGTGCTTAAAATATGTCTTCAGGCATAAAGACCAATTGAAGTTGAATACAACTTCAGTTTCTCTATAGTCACCACCTTCCTGTATGCTCGATTCCTGTGGACTAATCTGATGGCTGTCAGCTTCACAACTGGTGTAAAGATGCTGGTGTTGTCAATCCCTTCTTTCTACTCGAAGCCTTTGACTACCAACCGAGGCTTGTACCTATTGGACCCGTCATGCTCCTCTTCGATTTTGTAAACCCACTTGTTGTGAAGGCCTTTGGGCAACTTCCACATTCTATTGGAGGTGAGGGACTTCATCTCATCCTTCATTGCAAGCTCTGGAGCTGGAGTAGGAGACGGTGGTGCGACGATATGTTCCACTGGTTCCTCCACCTAAGGATTATCGACATTCTTCTGTTGTGTCTCGACACATTCTGAGTGGACTAGTTCTAGTCTCTTCTTCTTTGGGGCATGAGTGTTTATCTAGAAACTAACCCTCTTTTGTTTCCCGGCTATACAATCCTCACACATGTCAATCTACACTGACTGTAGACCACTCAATTTTTCCTTTGAGTGCATCCCTGAGTTCCTTCTCGCTCATGTGACCAAGTCGTTGGTGCTAGATGTTGCTATCGTCATTTCTTGCAGCAACTGAAATAGACATGGAGGCATTGGAGGTTAGAAAAAATGTTTCGTTTTTCTTACCTCACGCAATCGTTAGTACACCCTTTGAAACTTTCAATTCATCGCCAATGAATTTTTTCGTGTGTCCCTCATTTGCCACCTGACCAACTGAGATCAAATTCTTTCTCAGGTCTGGAATATACCCGACATCCTTCAGCTTCCATACTGACCCGTTTATATTGATCTTCACAACTCCCTTGCCGGTTATGTCGCAAGATTGATTGTTGCCAAGGTACACGTTACCAAAATTACCTGACGTGTACTCCTCTAGGCAATCTCTGCAGCATGTGGCATGAAATGAGGCTCCGGAGTCTAAGACCCAAGACTCCTGCTTGCTCTCCCAAGAGCAGATCAACATCTCATCATTTTTGGAAGCAATATTTGCTTCTTTCTTTGCCCTCGTCTCATATTCTTTCTTCTGACTCCTGCACTAGTTCTTGTAATGACCAGTTTTTCCACAGTTCCAACACTCAATAACTTTTATGCTTTGAGAACCTGTGTCTTGAGTACCTCTGGGATTTCCGAATTTAGACCGTCTGGGCCTAGATCTGTCGCGGTTGTTTAATCGTCCATGCCTGTTTCTTCTGCCTTGACTCTCCATATTCAAGGCTAAACTCGAAATGGAGCCATGGTTTGACTGCATTCTGATTTCTTCCGTCAAAATCATGCTGATGACCTCATCGTATACAAGCTTCGATTTTCCTGCGGAGCTACTGATGGCAGTAATGACACCATTCCAACTTTCAGGCAACTGGCTGAGAATCGGTAAGACCCAAATCTCATTATCAAATGTTATCCCGACTGAGGCGAGTTGATTAGACAACTCATTGAAATTATTCAAATGCCTGCTGAAATTTTTACCTGCAAATATGCTCATCGTAAATAGACTTTTCATGAGATGTACCTTGTTTGCTGCTGAAGGCTGCTTATACATATTAGAGAGCACATCCATCAGAGACTTGGCGGATGTTGTATACTTGATACTGCATGCCACAGATATCTACAACGTCATTATAATGGCTCGGAGGGCTTTTCAATCAAGCAACTCCCACTCGTCCTCGTTCATGGATGTTGGCTTACCCTTCAATGGTAAGTGTAATTCCTTACCAAACAAATAATCTTCTATCTGCATCTTCCAAAAACTAAAATTATTGTCATTGAACATTTCGATTTTTGAGCTCTTTTCATTTGACATCTTGATTTTCTAATTTAGATATGGAATTAGCTCAAATGGATAGCGCGGTTGGATCTGAAATGATCGAAAACCCTAGAAATGGTTCAAGTCGCTCAAAAAATGGACCCAAAACGACTCCGAAAAGCTCAGTCAAAGTTTGGTCAACTCTACTGACGTGATGGATGCTGACATGGCACTCGCTGACGTGGCTATGGGGCCCACCTACTGACGTGGCAATGTGGAACCCACTGATAACGTGGCAGTGGTGGGGCCCATCGATTGTCGTGGCACCCCTGCTGAAGTGGTGCTGAGTTGGCAGGTCAGACCTAGGTCGTGGACAGGTTCTCTGGTTAACTTGGTCTAACTCTGTATTCGGATCGGGTCGGGTTCCCTCCGAGTCGGGTCGAGGCTATCAGGGCAAAGAAGATGTGTGCAAACGCCTACAGTGCATAAGGGAGTTGGTCACCGACGCGCGACCAGCGCGTGTTGAAGCGTCTTGCTCCACCATGGTGCGTGAGGGCGCGTGAGGCTTCCTTTGGACTCCGTTCGAGCTCAGGTCTACACGGTTCTCTTCGTCTCGGCGAGCTAAATGCGATGGTGGCCTCAAAACGTAGTTTTGATTCATTGAACAGAGCTCTGATTTCAGGATCACTTCCGATCTGGGTTTTCTTCTCCAACCGGGCTCTGATACTACTTGTCAGGATCGGAGGAGCCCATAGGTGAACTTGATACATATGGGTGAACACCAATTTGACCCAAAAGCTCAAGCCAATTGGGGCTTGGGTCCATCCATGTATATAAGCACCCATCATCCACTTTAATTTTCGAATGTGTCACAAACTCACAAGTGGAATTCTCAACAATTTCCCTCTCACTTGTGAGTTCTAGCTGCTCCCTCTTGAACAAAAATTGTCTCCCTTCTCGGACAATTATCCAATAGTTGCTCAAGTGAGTCTTACCACTGGCGCCTTACGTGCATTAGATTGCATTCCACGTGCCTCCGAACCAATCCTACCGCTCGCGTCTTGACCCTATTCGGATCCATGCACAGCCTAGATGATCCTTATTGGCCTCAGCCACACACTTGGTTTTCCAACTGTTAGCACTTTAAGAGAATTAGCTTCCCGTCTCGACTTTTACGATGTCGCTCGCCCAAAGTTACTAACCGTCGGCTCTGATACCACTTGTTAGGATCGGAGGAGTCCATGGGTGGGCTTGATACACATGGGTGAACACTAACTTGACCTAAAAGCTCAAGCTATTTGGGTCTTGGGTCTATCCATGTATATAAGCACCCATCATCTACTTTAATTTTCTAATGTGGGACAAGCTCACAAGTGGAATTCTTAACAGATGCTCATTGTTTAGTACAATAATGAAATGATCATTTTTTATTTTTTTTACATGTTTATACGACTTTTATACCATTCCATTTGAGCATAAATGCCAAACACTATGTCACAAGAAATGCCACACCATTCCCATTAACATCCCATTGCTCAATTAATGGTAGTCAATATGCCATATTAACACTTTTTCACCCTCACACATAATTTCAAATAATATTACACTATGTTTGGGAGCATGAATTTCGAATCTTAAATTTAAATTTAGATTTATTTGAACAAATTTTAATATAATTTTATATTACATTTTATTCAAATTCAACACTGCTTCCAATTCAAAACCTGTCCAAATATTTGATTTAGAAAATATAACATGCTAATTGACTCATGACCAGTAATACCAAAATTGATTTTACTTGTAACTTAGCTGAGAAGGACAAAATGGCAAACAAAAAAATACCCAAAATTACATTTCTCATTTCACTTTTGACAAAATTATATTGTTTAAAATCTAATGTGACCATTCAGTCTAATCAAATACTTGAATCGAAGGTTTTAGAAATATAATTGTAAAATCAGAAATTCTTCCATCTCAGCATTATCCAAAAATCAGTGCCCCAACATCAACTATACTTACCTTTTCTTATGACATTCCATTTTTAATTGAAAGAGATTGAGAGTATCATATCAATCATATTCTTTACCAAGGCAATAATTGTATACACTAATTTGACTAAATTGGTTTTCATCAAATGTATGGAGTTCTCTCCATCAAGTCTTCCATTATAATCTTTATAATAGAAGATGCTTGTAATAATCAAAAGGGACCGTTTTGGCCTAATTTCAAAAGGTTAAATATTTTTTTATCATAAAATAATTTACGATGTCCATAGTTTTATATATAATATATATTTTGTTCAAATTTTATTATATTTTTGAAAATATTTTATCCTAATTTTAAAAGATAAGACTACTGTATACTATCCATACTTTTACATATAACATAGATTTAACAGAGTTTTATTGTTATTGTTGACCTTATGAGTCATACCCTGTTTTGATTATGACAAATACTCAGGTATTTAATGATTGCTAAGTTGATGTGCAGGTTTATCTTGGCAGTATCCTATGATGGCACTTGGAGACCCGGAGGAAAATGAAGACTCTGAAGACCCTTGATATAATTGATTTGTTGTAATTTATATTCAGGTCTGTAATATTTAAGTAGGAAAGGTCTGTAATAGTAAATAAGTCTTTGGTTTGTAATAAACTCACATACATCACATGCATGATAATACGTAAGCTCAAACAAACTAACTCACTCGAAAAATGAGCAGCTCGGAAGCTATCCCAAGTGTAGGAGTTATGTCGTGTAATATTTAGCCCAAGGACTAGATCGTCTCCTCAGGGAATGCGTTTTAATCTCAAATGTTACGTTCGTCCAATCGAAAATAAAAATGTACTGAACTCAGTTCAGATTCGAGATTTTCAAAATTGTTTGATTTTACTTTTAACAAATTAAATAGCATGTAAATTAAAATCCTAAAACCAACATGTATTGAACTAAAGAATAAAAACGGGAAACCCTAACCTACTCAAGGAAACATCAAAGCACGCATTAATTAAGGATGGTAACCTAGAACATGGAATTAAAACACACAGGAATGGAAACTCAACCAAACACACGCACGCAATAAAAACCAAATCTTTAACATGGACCAAAAATTACGAATCAACATCACAATTTAAGATACGCAAACAATAATGGAACACAATAAAAATGAGAACTTTGGTAAGAATAACCCTAAACTAATCGAGCTGCAATCAAAAATTAAACTTTAAAAGGGTAACTAATTTAATTTCTAAGATAAAGACAAATAGGTAAATAAATAAACATTGTAGCAAAAATGAAGACCTAACTAAACATTCCCATAAAAATTCTTACTTTAATAAAGATCTCAAAAGTAATCAAGTCTAAAAGAAACTTTAACAATTTAAAAATACTATCCAAGCAAATAACAATAATAATAATAATAAAACAAAAGAAAAACTGAAAGAAAATAAAAGAGAAGAAAAGAAATTAATTAAAAAGATTTTCTAGAGAAAGAGAGAGAGAGAGAGGGAGAGAAGAAAACAAAATCCTAGAAGGGTGCTTGGGTCTATGGCTACAGTGCATGGGATCTGTTGGATGGAATTGCTGCCGTGGCTTACTTTTTCTGTTTAGTGAAGATGCTGCGGCTGTAACTGAAGCAAAGGGTGGAGGAGGCTTGACTAGTGGTTGCTCTGTTACCTGCTGGAGTTGCAGAGGGGCTGGGCAGGGGCTGTGCTCGGCTGGTGCAGAGGGACGCCGCGATTGCTGCTGTGTTGTGAAGTCGCTGGATGTGCAGAGCTGCTGCAATAGATGAAGGGGCTGGGCAGGGGTTGTGCTTAGGGAAAGAGAAAGAAAAATAGAAACAGAGAGAAAGAAAAGACGAGAATAAAGCAAGGTAAAGAGAAAGGGAAAGAGAGGGGAAGGAGCAAGACAAAGGGAAGGATGAAGAAGAAGAAGGAGAAGAAGAAGAAGAGCAAGGTGGTTCTCGGCTGGGGGCAGCACCCAACCGGCAAGAGAAAGGGAAAAAAGAGAGAATAAAAAGGGGAGAGGGGAAAACACAGCCCTAAGACCCGGATAGGAGACCCGACCCGGCAACTTGACCCAATTGGAGTTGACCCGAATTGCTATATTTTTTTTCATTTTTTCATTCTCTGTTCATCGCAAATCTGACTCTTTTGGAGCCTGTATCTCATAAAACTCAAAAAACCAAAGTTGTAGATAATCCTTTTCTCTTTCTCCAAATATTTGAATCGTCTCGATTGAAACTCGGACGAAAAAGTTATGCATGAAATACGAACAGGTATCGGTTTTGGTTCCCGGGAATTTTCCTGCGACAAAAAATTACCAAAACTTCATAAATAGTGTAATAAAGTTCAAGAATGATGATTTTGGAACTTTATTAAAATATTGGACAATTTTGGACATTTAATTAAAAATATAAACCGTAAAACCCGGGTTAAACGTCCAATTACACAATTTCGGCGCGTAATCACACCCCCCAACTAACGTTTTGCTAATTTCTAGCAAATGACGTGAATGAATCTCAGGGTGGTGCCTACAACTACAAACTCCGGTGATCATGAAATCAATGCACATGTGATATAACTATACCACTTCACATACAAGAACATAACTGAATTTCACATAAGCTCGTTCATATTCAATGCACACGACATCCAAAGCACGTCACTTATTCAAGTTTCATCGTTTATATGTGATTTGAGAGCAGTATACTTACATGAAGTTAATTAGTGGCACATTCAGAGTTAATGTAATCATATAAGTTCGAGTATAAACAGGTAAACTCTCGAGGTGTGTGTGATGTGTGTGACTCAGTACACCTAGGACACCAATGGACACCTACAGAACGATCGCTTTGACTCGGCCTAACTGGTATACCCTCAAAAACACTCAAAAGGAATGGGTTCACTCATTATATGTGAGGAGGAGTGTCGCGATCAAACATCCCACAACGCTAAGTATATGGAGTGGACTAGTCTGGAAAGGATCTAGCCTATCTATGAGGTTTCGGGTCCTTTACCCTAGCATCTTCTCACCTACTCGTCATATCCAACTGAGACCACCCTAGATCAACTCATTCACAAACTTGTCGTGAATACATCTGAGGCATTAATCGGTCGAAGCATCTTCATACGTAGAAAATATGTGTCGTCCTTGACTTTTTGTGATATGTATTTGGGTTGGCATTGACATTTCATTTCATGCGCATGTGTATTGCTTATTCTTTATTTTGCTCATTCTTCATTTTCTATCTTTTCTTGATCAATTAGGACAATCATAACACTTCTTTTGTAATCTTCATACCATCAATGGGAATTGAGCTCGAATAGTGGTCTATGAACTAAGTCTATCTCTAGGGGTGACTTAGCCTTCATATTTTGAGTAGGCTACAAGACCTAGGTTTTTATCTCCCCACTAGGTGTCACCTCTAGGCTAGCAAATCAAAACATAGACTAGTGTATAAAGGAATCATCTAGAAAAAGAGAATTGAGTTCCATGAACTCTGATTTGATATTAACGCTCAAAAGGACGATAATAGCTCAAGAATATCTCACAAAGGTGTCATAGTCGCCACGGGTGCTCTCTCAGTGCTCACAGGAAACCCTAAGTGTAATGAATCATGTGAATGTGTTTATTTAGCCTTGTGAGATGTCGTGTAAATACAGGAAATTATATAGCCAAATTAACACGAGTGTACTACCAATCAATTCTTCATGGAGTCATAACATCATATAAAGAGAAACTAGGCATGATTGACTCAAGTGTGTAATTCGTAAGTTATACGCAAGTATGTGAAGGGTATACACAGTGTTAAGCATGACATAATGCAATGTAATTCCTCAGTGCTCCTCTTTCTTTCTCTCTTTCTTTTTGATTTTTTTTTTGTATTTTTTTTTAAAACCCAGTACGTGTACATGCACAGTGTCACATGCGAATGCTCATCCCCCCCCCCAACTAAAATGGAACATTGTCCTCAATGTGAAAGCATAAGGGAAATAGAAAATATTGTGCACGCGAAAAGTAAGGCGTACCTGAGTGGCGAAGTAATGGAAAAGAAAAACCGAACTACGAGATAGACCTGAAAACTAACTAAAAATAAAATAAGATAAAATAAAAGGAAAAGAAGGAAAAGAAAAATATCACAATTGTTTGGCGAAGGCTCAGGAGAAATTTCTTCTGGTGGCCGTAGATCTATAAATTGCACCGGCGATTCTCCAAATTTGAGCCGCCATAATGGATCAGTCGTCAAACCTGCACGAAAATCAACCTCAGATAAATTAATGCGTGTCAAAATACCAAACAATTTGAGTGCAGGTCGACTCTCTTGTGTTGACAAGAAAGGGTCTTTATTCAACATCGTTTCCAAGAAATTTGCTTCTTACGAACTAATGTGTGATAGGAAGTTATCGTAATAATTACCTGCAATTCTTCAGAAGCATTAACATTAAAGGTTTTACCAGGTTCTTTGAAAATTATATGCTCACTAGACTGGTCACCCTCTTTATCGGGTGTACATATCATCATACCACTGCAAGAGTCTGCCTCCACATTAGGCCCCTTAACATCTGATTTAGGTAGGAGTGACGATTTCACGATTTCTGAGCTCGGAGTAGGAGGTACCACAGATTGGTACTCCGTATGAGTATCAGTCTCCTCATCAACTAACTATTCCGCTTGTGGCCCCGTTTCCTCTGATTTTTCTTTGACCTCTTCTAGTTCAGCCATGACTTCTAGTGCTAGGACAACTGGTTGTTTGACGATGAGCATCTCAGGTTGGGGAAATTCTTTCTTGCTTCTGGAAGTAGTGGTGGCCTCTGCTGTCTCAAGAGAAACATCGTGTATTTGTTGGTGTGGCTTCTGGTACTCTTGAGGACTAGGATGAGGTTCCACGGGCAATTCTTCGTTTTCTAAGATGTCCAACTGCGTACTTATCGCATTAATGGTATCCCGCAATTCATTATTATGATCGACTTGAGTTTGCATGAATTGTTGAAACATGTTTGCCATCTGTGTTATGCTACCCTCGAAAAGGTCCGACGGCATACTGCTCTGAGGTATCTGTTGTGGCTGATATTGAGGTGGAGGGTTGTTTTGAAAGTTTTGTGGCTCATATACATCTCCACCACTAATTGTGCTGGTAGGGTGTGCAGTCATGGGTGCCTGAGTGTATCGTGTATTGCACTGTGGAACATTGTCAGCTAAATAATCAAAGAATGATAATACCTGATCTGGATCCTCGCTGACGGGCTCTCCATTAAACATAGTCTGGACAAAACACTTACAATCAGGGGTAAGAGCAGTATAAAAACAATCAGCTAACCTCCATGAGTCGAACCCGTGATGTGGACAAGTGCTTAGTAGATCCTTAAAATCGCTCCCAGCAAGCCCGAAATGTCTCGTCATCCTGCTGCACAAAATTAAGAATCTGTTCCTGCAAAAATTGAGTTACCTGTGAGAGACAAAATGCATGCAGGAATTCACGCTCCATATCAGTCCAATTAGTGATAGAATAAGGTCTCATAGAATGAAACCAAATCAGTGCCCTATCCTGCAAAGTAGCAAGAAATAAATTCAGTCTAGTAGATTTGTCAGCTCTAGCATGAGAGAAAAACATGTTGCAGGTTAATTCAAACTCTACTAGGTGCTGATAAGGGCACTCAGATTTCGACCCGTAGAACTCAGGTAGCAATGACGTCCTCCCGCGTTGTATCATGAAATTAAGCTCGTCATAAGGCAAAATAGTGGAAGAGGATGCAGTGGCGATATTCAAGTTGCAAAAAATCCATTATCGTGCGCGGTGCAGATGCAGCCATTTTTCAAAACTCAAAAATTTTGTTTTTGTTTTTGTTTTCTATTTTTTTTCTTTTTTCATAAAACTAATAAAAATGATGGGAAAAACGCAAAATTGAGACTAAGAACGACATTCCACGGCAACAGAGTCAAAAACTTGACTCACTCGAAAAATGAGCAGCTCGGAAGCTATCCCAAGTATAGGAGTTACGTCGTGTAATATTTAGCCCAAGGGCTAGATCGTCTCCTCAGGGAATGCGTTTTAATCTCAAATGTTACGTTCGTCCAATCGAAAATAAAAATGTACTGAACTCAGTTCAGATTCGAGATTTTCAAAATTGTTTGATTTTACTTTTAACAAATTAAATAGCACGCAAATTAAAATCCTAAAACCAACATATATTGAACTAAAGAATAAAAACGGGAAACCCTAACCTACTCAAGGAAACATCAAAGCACGCATTAATTAAGGATGGTAACCTAGAACATGGAATTAAAACACACAGGAATGGAAACTCAACCAAACACACGCACGCAATAAAAACCAAATCTTTAACATGGACCAAAAATTACGAATCAACATCACAATTTAAGATACGCAAATAATAACGGAACACAATAAAAATGAGAACTTTGGTAAGAATAACCCTAAACTAATCGAGCTGCAATCAAAAATTAAACTTTAAAAGGGTAACTAATTTAATTTCTAAGATAAAGACAAATAGGTAAATAAATAAACATTGTAGCAAAAATGAAGACCTAACTAAACATTCCCATAAAAATTCTTACTTTAATAAAGATCTCAAAAGTAATCAAGTCTAAAAGAAACTTTAATAATTTAAAAATACTATCCAAGCAAATAACAATAATAATAATAATAAAACAAAAGAAAAACTGAAAGAAAATAAAAGAGAAGAAAAGAAATTAATTAAAAAGATTTTCTAGAGAAAGAGAGAGAGAGAGAGAGGGAGAGAAGAAAACAAAATCCTAGAAGGGTGCTTGGGTCTATGGCTACAGTGCATGGGATCTGTTGGATGGAATTGCTGCCGTGGCTTACTTTTTCTGTTTAGTGAAGATGCTGCGGCTGTAACTGAAGCAAAGGGTGGAGGAGGCTTGACTAGTGGTTGCTCTGTTACCTGCTGGAGTTGCAGAGGGGCTGTGCTCGGCTGGTGCAGAGGGACGCCGCGGCTGTTGTTGTGTTGTGGAGTCGTTGGATGTGCAGAGCTGCTGCAATAGATGAAGGGGCTGGGCAGGGGCTGTGCTTAGGGAAAGAGAAAGAAAAATAGAAACAGAGAGAAAGAAAAGACGAGAATAAAGCAAGGTAAAGAGAAAGGGAAAGAGAGGGGAAGGAGCAAGATAAAGGGAAGGATGAAGAAGAAGAAGGAGAAGAAGAAGAAGAGCAAGGGGGTTCTCAGCTGGGGGCAGCGCCCAACCGGCAAGAGAAAGGGAAAAAAGAGAGAATAAAAAGGGGAGAGGGGAAAACACAGCCCTAAGACCCGGATAGGAGACCCGACCCGGCAACTTGACCCAATTGGAGTTGACCCGAATTGCTATATTTTTTTTCATTTTTTTCATTCTCTGTTCATCGCAAATCTGACTCTTTTGGAGTCTGTATCTCATAAAACTCAAAACACCAAAGTTGTAGATAATCCTTTCCACTTTCTCTAGAAATTTGAATCATCTTGATCAGAGTTCGTACAAAAAAGTTATTCATGAAATAAGAACAGGTATCAGTTTTGGTTCCTGGGAATTTTTCTGCGACAAAAAAAATACCAAAACTTCATAAATAGTGTAAAAAAGTTCAAGAATGATGATTTTGGCACTTTATGAAAATATTGGACAATTTTGGACATTTAATTAAAAATATAAACCGTAAAACCTGGATTAAACGTCCAATTACGCAGTTTCGGCGCGTAATCACAAACCATGAATGAGAATGAACTTTAGAAAGACCTTAAGATTTTCCCTTCGGTCGACCGACATCGGACTTTTTCGGTGTCTCTATTTTGGACCCAAGTGACCCTAAGACACACACATGTTCACATATATTTGTTAGGCACTTGAATAGGGTTTATATGTTTCGAAACTAGACCGAAATGCACACTGGATGCACTTTCGGTCGACCGGCCAAGGCAGTTTACTTTGCCTTGGTCGACCGAAACAGGCCTGGGTCAACTGTTGACCAAGGTCCTGGTCAACCAAACCATTTCAATTCAAAACTCCTAGTCAACTGAAACCCTTTCTAGGTCAAAGTTTGACCATATAGTCGACCGAACCAGGTAGTTCAAAAGGTCCTGGTCGACCGAAACCCCTTGGGGTCAAAATTTTGACCATCTGGTCTACCGACCACTTTTGTACTACAACTACCTGGTCGACCAGAAGGTCCTCGGGAGAATTCCCAGCGGTCTGGTCAACCGAGCCTTTTAGTTCAAAAGTCCCCTGGTCGACCGAACCTCGGAAGTTTGGAAAATTTCCCTCTCCGGTCGACAGAGCCTTTCAGTTTAAAAGTCCCCTGGTCGACCGAGCCAGTTGAGTCCTGGTTGACCGAACCATTTCTGGTTGACCGGACCTCTCGGGTTGCTCCTATTTTTTTACCGCGATTAAATGGTTTAAGTAGGGTTAAAATATTTGAAAGGTCATTAAACTTTCCTAATTATTCCAAATAGGTCCCCAACGGTTATATTTCAAGGGTTGTCTATAAATACCCCCTCATTTGGGATAATTAGCATGGGATTAAAAATATTGATTAAGAGAAATTCTCTAAAAATCCCAAATCCTATAATACTCATATCCAATCCCCATTCACTCATGCTTACCTTCTTCGATCTCTTAAATCCTCTGTAAGTCGATTGAGTGTTTATATTTAATTGGTTTGCTCTCCCATTTATTTGATTGATTTATTTTCATTGAGAGCTAAACCTAAGTATTCTTAGGAGACTTTGTTAATAAGTCTATCCTAAGAAGACTTTGATAGATCTTCTAAGATTTGCACCTTTATTGCAACATCTTAAGAAGATTGTATTTGTTTTTGGTTGTAAAACATTTTCAAAATACTTTCAAATATCTAGTGTGCTTTGTCTTGATAAATCCTTAAAGAGATATTTGTTTGTGTGAGAAAAATATTTGTTGCAATATTCATTGATTTATATCTATAGTTGAATACAAAGATTAAACTCTTTTTGCAAACCAAACTTATACATTGCTAGAGCTTCATATACATATATATATATTGAGAAAACTTGTTGATTGAAATATATGAAGTTTGGATAATATCTTTGTTTGAGCACTTAGATTGAATATCCTGTGATACAAAGATCATTTAGGTTTGCACTCTTATGCACTCATTACAACGATAGTAAATCTATTTGAGAGTTGACATCTTCGACCACATTGAGCTTACATATTGAATCATACTGTGGTGTTTGTAATTGCGCGTATATGGGTGTACATCTGCTTTACTTGAAAGCTTATTCAATGTACCATTTTATTGTATTTCAAATACTGTTGTATTTCCAAGCACGGGCCTGAAGAGGGAGACTAGCCCTGGAATAGTCCCGAATTGGCTTAGACCCAGTTAGGAAAGTTAGGTGTGTCGTCCTATTAAAACGTGTAGGTTGAGGTCAGCCCCGCTAATTGACCTGGTTAAGGTTGAGGTCAGCCCTGTGTTAATTTGACCTGGTTGTAAATGGTGCCGCTCCACCCTTAAGTGAGCTATTAGTGAAATCCTCCTACTTGCGAGCTAGAGGCGGGGACGTAGGCATAATTGGCCGAACCCCGATAACATATCGTGTGTTCATTTACATTTCTGCACTTTATATTTACCGCACATGTATGTTATGGGTGAATGATGCGTATGACTTAAATTCCACATTATATTTATCTACGCATTCTGAAATTGAATAGACTGACCCTAAGTTGTGTATATACTGTTGTAGGATAGATTGACTTAGGAGAAAAAGTTTTAAATTCCAATTCACCCCTCTCTTGGGAATACACCAATTCTAATAGTTATTAAGAATGTCTATCTGCTCCTAAAAGATTAAAAATATTTTCACTCGTATTAATTTACTATTTCACTATTGTAGACACCCCATTTGGCCAGACCAATATATAGCAAAATCTAAGCCATTTTTTTTTTTTTTATAAAATTTTCAGCATATTTAGGTCATTTTTCTTGTTCAATTATGTAATTTAGGTTTTTTGAAAAATCGCAAATGAGTGTCGTATACCATCCTCGAAGCTTCATGGGCCAGCCTTCCAAGTACTTGCATCCACAAGATCAGAGCCCAGGTTAGTAAGAGTCCATATGGGCTTATTTCATAATTTAAGGCCCATAGCGGGCTTGTGCTAGCTTTAGAGCTCAATTGGGCTTAATTTAGAAATTCAGGCCCTCTATGGGCCAGTACTTAACCTGAGGCCCATTCCCTTAAAGCACCAATCCCTCTTAGGCCCATCCGTAGGGTTCCCTGCTCCACTATCCTGAATCCCTGTAAGCGGCCTTGCTTCGCCACCTTGCCCCATTTGCAGGCAACCCTATACTCATCAAACGCCAATTAAAAATTAATATGAATTATTAGCTCCTATTTTTTGATCTTTTATTTGTGTTTATGTATACTAAAATTATCAAATTAATTCAAATTTAAATTATTAAAAAATATAAATATATATATATATATATATATATATATATATATATATACCATGTTACTTTTATGCTCACATTCATTAAAAAAAATTATAGAATTCATTCAAATAATTTTTAAAAGTATAAAATTAATTATAATTCAAATTATTAAAAATATATAGAATTATTGCATACCATGCTACATTTATGTTTACATACATTAATTATAAAAGTGATTGAAATTATTTTCAAAACATACAATACAATACCAAATAAAATTTTCACATACATTAAAATTTACGTTATTACTAAAAAAATTGTTTACCAAATACAAATAGTCTTTAATTAGATATACATTTGATCATAATACATCTCATTGATATATTATAATTATTTAAAAATATTTCAATCAATTGTGTAAAATTAATTTTTTATCTCAAATTTTATCTTTGAAATTTTCATTGAATATTAGTATGATATACATCTACATTTTATTTATTAAAATTAATTTCATATTTGAATTGTCAAGCCACGAAGCGTGCTATTTACTAGTTTCTAATTAAAAGCAAACAAGGGTCAATCGATGAGTTGAATATTCTGATTGATTCAACCAAAACCTACAATTGATTTAATATTTATATTTACTTGATTTACAATTATATTGATATTTATGTAAAACTGAATAGATAAATTGTTATATTATTATTAACTATAAAATACACATATAATGTTTGATATACCTCAAAATATCTTCATTTAAAAGGAGGGACGATTTTAATTCCACCATTAAACCTCCTTACGTAACCGACAAGTGAATTTTATCATACACATTAGTGAAAGGGATGGTTACAAAATCACATTCAAAACCTTCACATAAATGCCCATTAAATTTATGTAACTCCCTTAAGCACAATAATTTCCATTAATGCCGGATTGATGGAGGATCGACCTCCACCACTATAAAAAGGGACTTGGAGAAGAGGTAAGCATCTCATTCATATTCACTTCTTTTTACTGTTACAATTCATAGCCTCTCATAATTCTTTACTTAGGCATTAGAGTGATCCCTCGGAGTACACCCTTCTAAGTCATTTTTGCTTTGTCTCTTTTAGGAAGTCGTGATCAAGGAGTAATTCCCGAACATCATTTGATTTTTAGGTAGTAACAGTTGGCACTGTCTGTGAGAAATTCTTGAGAGACTTTCTTTTCCAATCCTTGATCATGACTACATCACACAAGGAGTAATTTGTTCTAATGATTCATCTTTTCACCTTTTTTCTTTTTTGATTATTGTTTTGTTTTGTTTTGTTTTGCCTTGTATCGTAGCTGCCCCCATTGTCTTTCTCTTCCTTATTAACTACAATCCTATTGTTGATCACATTTGGTGACTGTTAATGTTTGGAATGTTTAATTTGATATGCTCCTGGGCTACCAAAAGCTCCTTGGTCAGTTAGATGCACGTCCATGTCGTCCTCTGATGAATCCCATACATACATATAATAACAGTCGCTGCCCAGCTGCTCTCACCGTTCTTCCCTCCGATGAAGATGAATAAAGCCATAAATCTTGAGCCCATGCATTATGCATTATGCTATCTATATATATATATATATATATATATATATATAGAGAGAGAGAGAGAGAGAGAGAGAGAGATTTTTCCCTGCAGAAAGGAATAAAGCCATAAATCTTGGGCCCATGCATTATGCTATCTTCCTTTTTGCAGCCAAACCAAACACCAAAAACAAAATATCAACTTTCGTTACAACCCAGCCCACCCACCTTTCTCATTGTGCTTCTTTTAATTAATGAAGTTGGGTATCTCAAATCAATGCCTTCATATGCAATAACATAGCTCCCAACATCCATGGCTTGACACTCATTATCTTAATACAAATTTTGATGATTTGCCATTCTATTATTTGTCTTGCGCATGACACGCGTATCCTCTGAGTACTGCCCCTCATTCCCAACTGGGTGCCACTCCCATTCACTACAATTTTCCCAATTCATGCTGCGACGCTTGTCAACTCATTACCCCCTAAAGCAACCAAGATCTACACTGCTTGCTGCAAGTCTATGGAGCATTCAAAGAAAAAATATAAATGTTCAATTATTTTGGGGGTTGAGCTTCCTTCTTGACGTCCACAAAAGCTGCATACATACGTACTCAATCTTCAGCTTCTTCTTGCTGACCTTTGGTTTGCTTAATCTGTGCAATGGTGAAACAGGTGGTACATGCACCTTGCTATACACATATATGGAGCGGCAGGCAGTATTCATTTTTTTTTTTAACCCAGATCTCAGTGTTAAATCAACCAAGAAAGTCCTCCATTTACCACGCCAAAACCCATTTAAAAATGATTACTTTGCTCCGGTCCTCCAAGCCATCCTTACTTTGTCTCTTTCAGGTGGTCGTGATGAAGGAGCAATTCCTGAAGAGTGTTCGATTTTTAGGTAGTAAGAGTTGGCGCCATCTGTGGGAAATTTTTGAGAAGTTTTCTTTTCTAATTCTCGATCATGACTACATCACACAATTCAAAATCAGAACCTGTTGTGGGTAACCAATCACCCCAATCCATATATTACGCACCATTTTACAATTTTGGCGTGACAACATGTGAGTTTTTTTGCATTCCAGAAAAGGATGGAGGGCATGTTCAGTATGATCTTGAAGCAAAAAAAGGATCATTAGGAACTTGTCCCTCGGAAAGGTTGCAGTCCCACCAAAGATCGTTGATAAGGCTTTGAGTCTAGCGAAGAAGGTTGAAGATGTGAATAATGTGGGAATCTGTGAACAACGATCACACGAACTAGAAGAAAAGCTTAAAAGAATTGATCAATTGGAGAAAATGATGAAGGAAGCTTGCAGTAACCTATCCTTCGGGGATTCTCAGTCAAATCTTTAGATCCACCTTTTACTAAAGAGGTAATGGATGTTCTCTTACCTAACAAGTTTAAAATGCCAAGTGTGGAAGGGTACAATGGCTTGTCTGATCCTGTTGATCACCTAGACACCTATAAAGTGCTAGCAATTAGATGTAATCATGTGTTGAGCATTTGCAGCCACTTTAAAAGAGAATGTTAGGGTGTGGTATCGAACCTTGAAGCCTTGTTCTATCGAAACTTTTTTCGAAATAAAGCAGTAGTTCACCGAACACTTCATTAGCAACTGGTGGATAGCAAAAATTTCGGCTCATTTGATGAGCCTTGTTCAAGGAGAAAAGAAAACATTAAAGAAACTCATGCACCGATTCGTCAATGCAACCCTAGAGATTTGAAACTTGGATCACAGAGTATGTTAATTTAGGTGTAATCCCAAGAGGTGGGATAAATTGGGTGTTTTAAAATATAGGTCACTCAAGTCCTAATTTTGAAAACTTACAACCCTACATGTACAACCTAGATGACAAACAATTCAGTATTTCTCAACTTATCAATTTAATGTGTGACTTAATTAAACAAGTTGAATTTCCCAATTACTTAACATACACCTCACACAGATAAATAAGTGCAGCAGAAATTAAAAGAGTTAAGGGAAAGAGAGATGCAAACTCAGATTTTTATGATGTTCGGCCTACCCTAGCCAACGTCCTCGCCTTGACTAAAACACTCAAGGATTCCACTAAACCCGCTCCTTTAACTGAAACAGAACTTCCCTTTACACTCTGCTACTTACAAGAGGCGTAACTTACTCCTCACCCCGGTTCACAACCTGAATCATCAAAACAATAAGATGATTACAATTTTCTGCAAACTTAAATGCTTCTTGACAAGCTAATGAGTACAATTGAAATCCTAGTACATACTCAGATGATATAACTTGAAGCTCGGTTAAGTGTATGTAATATGTTCAATGAAATATTTTGCAACAAATGATGAATGATCATTGTATAAAGATACGTATGACAGATATGCTCCAAAGATCTAATCAAATGTATGATCTTTATAAAATTATTTGAACGAAAAGTTTGCTTCAACGATCTAATCAAATATCTGGTCTTTATTAGAATATTTTAACGAGTTTGCTTCAAATATTTAAATCAAATATATTTTACAATAATAAACCTTAGATGAAATCTTTGAATAAATAATAGAAGTGGTAGCTTTCAAAGATTCAAAGCTTTAGCAAACCCTTTTCTCAAAGAAAATCTTCAAGCAATATGTATATATAAAAAACTTAAGTTCTTGCTCTCAAAGTATATTTAACAATAAATTTGTGAGAAGATAAATGCTTCGAGAATAAAGATTAAATATCAAAATACGATACTTTGTTTACCAAACCTCAAAGACATGATTTTGCTTGCAAAATTATGAGTGAATGCCCTTTCACCATGAGAGTAATGAATGCCTAAAAATCTGAATGCAATAGCGCGAAGGCAAGAAGTTCAAATGTTGCTAAAGTACTTTTCTTCTTTGTTCTCTTCTTGTTCAGCAATCTAAAACTAGGGTTTTAGGTTAAAATATATAAGCATGGTTAGCGGATGGGCGCATCTTGACCGTTGGATCAATCAAGATATATTTTAGTTAAGAAAATTCTGCCTGTTGCGTGCTAGAGCGTCAGTCTGCCCAACAGACTTGTCAACGAGTGCACATGTTCGTTGACGAGTGTTTAACACTCATTCGCCAACAAGAACATGGGTTCATTGATGGGTGGTCTGTCCGAAAATTTTGAACTCTCGGTATTTTCTCGTCGATGAGAGCAAAGCATTCGTCGCCGAGTGGCCTTTATGAATTCGTCGACAAGACCAGTAGGTTTACCGACAAGTCCTCTATTTTTCAGAAATATTTGCCTCTAAAATGTCCATCCAAGCTATAACTGATGTAAATAGATTTTTCATGAAATGCATGAGTCCTAAGGTCAGTCTAGGTTCTTTTGAGCTTCCAACTACATCATATGAGATATGTAAATACAAGTAATACTAAATACACATTACAATTGAAAACTTGAAACTTCTTCATCCTTTTGCATTTCTAATTCCATGGAGTGTGCCAGGTTGTATACACTTTAAGTTTCTCATGGCTTCCATGACATCCTTATCTTCCATGCATGCTAAGTAATGATCTTATTCACAATCTCAATGCACAGGTAAGATACTATGTGATTTGTCATTATCAAAATGGGATTAGACTCACAGAGTCAACAGAGTAGCAATAACAGCCTTGACAACGACTCTCCAGCTAGGGGATTTCTTGAATTTATTAAGAAAGAAGCCGCCAACCAATATGGGAGAGCTGATGGCACGAACTTAGAAGTACATAAACTTAGAAGAGGTGATGGACACGAGGAGGAGCCGAACCAACCTAAAAAGGAAAGGCTTGAAAGATACAGAAAAAACGACTAGAGCAGGGAAAAGACAATAGAGTAGAAAACTGCTAAGCAGCTCAAGGGAGTTAGGACCTGCACTTAAGTTCTAGTCCTATACTCCCCTGAATGTCTCCGGAGCAAATGTCCTAATGCACATCAAGGAAAGAGGTTATTTTTTGTGACCAGAGCCTATGTGCGCACCATTATATAAATGAAAAACATCCAAATTATGCAAGTTCCATAAGGATCATGAGCATGATGTGGAAGAATGTATCCACCTACAAAACGAAATTGAGGCCTTAATAAGAAGAGGGTATTTATTGAGGTTCATGAAAAGAGGCAACCGCCAAGCAAAAGCTCGTGATCATAAAAAACTAGAGGATGAGCAGAAGGAAGATTAGATTGTAGGAGAGATCGCTATGGTCTTTGGAAGACCAGCTAGCAGAGAAGATAATGGAGGTCCTCATAAGAGGTATGCAAAATATGTGCTTCTGATGGAAGAACATAAGCATAATCATAAAAGCATAACCAAGAGGAGACCATTACCTTCACCAAATAAGATGAAGAAGGCATGCAACACCCCCATGATGACGCCTTGGTGGTGTCGTTACTCTTTGCCAATTATCGGGTAATGAGGGTGCTGATTGATAACGAAATTTTAGCCGACATAATCTTTTGGTTGGTACTATAGGAGATGAAAATTGGAAGGGAGCGTTTGAAACCTATTTCTACACTCTTGGTGGGATTCAGGGGAAACGTAGTCCATCTTTTAGGCACGATTACACTCTTGTTGGCCATGGGGACACCTCCACAATAGGTTACCTTTATGACAAACTTTCTGGTGGTTGACCGCCCTTCAATCTACAACATAATATTGGGCCAACGAACAGTTAATGTAGCCCAAGTTGTGACCTCCACTTATCATCTAAACGTCAAGTTTCCTACCCCAAACGAGGTCGGAGTAGTAAAAGGAGATTAGACAGCGACATGCAACTGTTATGTGATGGCACTGAAAGGAAAGACAGATGAACGGGAGACCTTAGCAATTGAAGATCTGAACGGGAGACCTTAACTACGAAGTTTTGATGGCATTTGGTGCATTAATGTTGGTATGATTGCACCCTTGATCTAAGCTTGATCCTGTTTCTCTTCCAGAAAATCTAATTATGCTCTCAACTCCTCATTGTTCCCATCTTCATTGAAATGTTGTCTTCGCCAAAAAGGGATTCCTATCTTTGCGGGGATGACCGCTTCTATTTTGAAGGCAAGTAGGAAGGGAGTTTCTCCCATAGCCGTTCGCCGGGTTGTGTGGTATGCCCATATGATTGAAGGGAGTTCCTTTACCAACCTACCTTGCGCTGACTCCAGGCGTGTCTTTAGGCCATGCATAATTGTTCTGTTCTTATACCACACAACCTTGTGAATGGCTACGGGAACAACTCCTTTCCTGCTTGCCTTAAGAGCAGAAGTGGTTATCCCTGCAAAGATATGAATCCTTTCTTGGCGGAGACAATATTTGAATGAAGAGGGGAAAAATGAGGAGTTGAGAGCATAATTAGATATGTTGGAAGAGAAATGAGATCAAGCCTAGATCAAGGTTGCTGTATACCAGCAAAGGCTGGCCAGATATTACAATGCTCGGGTCAAAGCACGGATTTTCAAGGCCGGGAATTTAGTGTTAAAGAAGGTGCGAAACAATCTTGATGAACCAGGGCCAAAAAACTAAAGCCCAACTGGGAAGGGCCATATCAGATAGACACGAAAATCAAACTGGCGACATACACAATGAAATACTTAGAGGGGAAGGAGATTAAGAACACGTGGAATTAAGATTTATTGAAAAAAATATTATTCATAATTGTATGCTTTTAAAGCAAATTACATAATAATAAATTCCCCCACAAAAGTTTGAATCCCCATTTTTGCTATCTTCATCATCATCTCCCTCATCCCTTTCTCCTGATGGAGGGCTTTAATTGCATAGCTAGCTGAGCAGATATCGATAGAGTTAATGTCAAGATACTTTGTCTTGAACTGTTCTCGAAATCTCTGAAATCCTCCTCAGTACGATTGGAGGAAGAATTTCCCTTTGTTTTACAAAAATTGGTCAGAGTTGTGGTAGTTAGAAATAGTGGAGTTGACAGTAGCCGAGATCTCTACTCCGAAACTGAATGATCTTTTCTTGGAGAGCTTTCTCCCGGGTGGCATTGGCATTTAGATGCTCTTGTAAGGCTAGGGCTTGCTGCCACGATTTCGTAGAAACCCTATACATCTCATTTACCTTGTCCTCCAAGGTAAGATTCATGGCCACTAGCTGAAAAATAACAAAGAAACAATAAGCACATAGAAGAGAACAGCTAAGTAAGCCCATAAACACACCAAAAACATACCTAGCAAGTGGCATGTTGGGCAACTAAAGTGAGAGCTTCTGGGAGCATGATCAACAGCTAGTAAGAATCCTTCGGTAGTAAAGAGCATCGAAGGACTGTGCCAAAAACCATAGGGTCGTGCAAACTTGACCCCTCAGGTGCAACTAATGGAGGTGGTGGAGTAGGGGCTCCATCAATAGTCCCAGGAACATCTTCTATCTGGGAAGATCCACCCGGTGAAGTCTTCTTCTTAGCTTTCTTTCTCTTGTTTTTGGCGAGCAGATCCTCAAAGCAATTCTAGTCCATGCCTTTAAAAAAAAAACAAACATGAAAAATGATGAAAGCATAGATATAATACTGCAGAGTCTACTAGAATAAGAGATGAGGACCAGAGGGAACATGACTAAAATTGCATTGCACAAGGTTTCGCTCTTTGAGCAGCTCGGAATTGTGAATGATTCCCCAGTGAGCCCTGGCTCAGAGCTCCTCAAGAATGGCTTGCTCCAAGGGAGACAGAGTATGAAGTATGTGACGCTGCCAGGCTAAAAAGATAGGTATAGTTAGATGAGAAGCATGATGAATACGAAGACAAAAGAGGAGATAGGATAAAAGAAATCACCATCAAAAGGGGTTAACCAAGTATGGGGCCCGTGGAAGTTTAGCTCGCAAGAAGTAAAGAAGAACCTATGCTTCCAGTCATGGATAGACGAAGCACCAGGGGTAAACAACTTCAAATCTGGGAGGTAGTTGAAATAAAATACCTCCTTCTATATAGAGTGCTTCCTCATCTAATGGTAGGACCAAAATAAAGTAACTGAAGGTTGCTAGCTGTTAGCTTTACCGTGATCCCAAGAGGGGAGGGGGTTGAATTGGTATTTTTAAAATTTAACCCCTAGGTGTTCCTCCTAACAACAATTTGTTCACAACCCTATGGTCAATCTAATGCGAATAATGTAAATATATCAGAAATTAAATGAAGCAGTTTAATTAATCGCACAAGCACCAGAAAGCAGTAAATAAAGGGTGACACGCAGATATGTTATCGATGTTCAGCCAACTGCCTACGTCCCCTCCTTGGCTAACCAGCACAAGGATTATCACACTAACTTGCTCACTTGAACTAGTGGAGCGGCACCTATACAAACTAGGTCAAATTATCCCAGGGCTGACTTCAACCTTTACATCAATCCTTATCGGGCTGGATTACCGCCCCCCTCAGGCCACGCCTGAAATCTCTCAGATATACAATCAAAAGGTACAATATATAGGTGCTTTCATGTAAAGCAGATTTGTACCATAAATGCGCACAAACACAAACACCACAGATGATTTAAAATGTAAGCTCTGTGTGGTTTAGATATTTCAACTCTCAAATATGTTTTTTATCAGTGTAGTAAGTACGTGAGAGTGTCAAACAAGCAATCTGTGTATCTCAAAGTATTTCAATCAAATGTGATCACACAGAATATCAAATAAGCCTCAAGAATATCAATCAATAGAATATCTCAATCATGGGAGTATGTATATGCTTGGATTGCAAAATATATAAGATCTTTGTTTTCAGCAAAAATATTTGAGTGAATAAATATTGCAACAAAGATGTTTCACCTCAAACACAAATATCTCCTCAAATGGTTTTCAAAATAAATAGTAATAGATATTTGTAAATGGTTTTGAAAATATTTCGCAACCAAAAGCAAAAATTAGCTTCTTAAGATATTGCAACAAATATGCAATCTCAAAAGACCTAGTAAAGTCTTCTTAGTATGAACTTATTGGCTAAGTCCCCTAAGAATCCTTTTGGTTCAGCTCTCAATAAAAATAGATCAATCTTACAACCAAGAGAGAGCAAACCTTCCTATCTAAACACTTAAGAATAATTACAAATGATTTTACGAGTATTGAATGTAAACTAGAGTGTATTTGGAAGAGTATGAGCAAATGGGAATCAAAAGAGAGTATTTTTGCTTGAGAGAGATTTTCTTAATCTTTTTGCTAATCGATGCTTAATCCACCAAATGAAAGAGTATATATAGACATACCAAAATATTTGATCGTTAGGGATCTATTAGGGATTGTTGAAAAAGTTTAATGACATTTTAACCACATTAACCCTGTTTAAAAATGTTTAACCTGCGGTAAAAATAATGGCAACCCGAGAGGTCCGGTCGACCAAAAATGTTTCGGTCGACGAGGACTCATATGGTATGGTCGACCAGGGAAATATTGAACTAAGGGCTCGGTCGACCAGGAGAGGGCGATTTTCCAATTTTTCGAGGTTTGGTCGACCAGGACATTTTGAACTACCTGGCTCGGTCGACCAGACCGCTGAGATTTCTCCCGAGGACCCTCCGGTTGACCAAGTTGTTGGAGAACAAAAGTTTTCGGTTGACCAGATGGTCAAATTTTGACTCAGGAAGGTTTCAGTCGTCCAGGGCATTTTGAACTACATGTTTCGGTCGACCAGGTGGTCAAAATATTGACCAAAAAGGGTTTTGGTCGACCAGGATTTTTGAACTATCTCTTTTGGTCGACCAGATGGTCAAACTTTGACCCAGGGAGGTTTCGGTCGACTAGGCCAAAATGAACTGGCTGTGCTGGTCGACCGAAAGTGCACCAAGTGTGCATTTCAGTCCAATTTTGAAGCATACAGGCCCTAATGAAGTGCCTAACAGACATATGTGTAAATGTGTGTGTTAGGAGGGTCATTTATGATTGTGGGTATACCGAAAAAGTCCGGTGTCGGTCGACCGAAGGGTACACCCTAAGGTCATGCTAAGGTCATTTTGCATCATGATTTTGTTTGAGTTTACAAAATAAACCATACATGTGATGTGTGTGCTTATTACAAATCGAATACCCTAATTACTATTACAGACAAATTTCACTACAAAAATATTACAACTGAAAATAAGAACTGGTTTTCAAGCTTTAAGCTTTTCACAAGCCATTACTGATCTTCTAATATGGACCTGCACATGAACTAGATATTTATTAAATACCAGAGTATTTGTCATTACCAAAACCGGGCGTGACCTGTAAGGTCAACACTAGCCCTTTTGGATGAGGAGAGTTGCAAAGCATACCATGGTAAGGTATGAGTTGGGGGCCAGTTGGTAAGGATATAGGTTGTAAAATTGTAGTACATCAGATATAAATGGATGAAAGGGTAGCCTAAGCCTAGTATTGAAATAGTCTGCATATAAGTAAACCTCGTTTGAATTGGGCTGAAAGGCGGATTCTGAGTTACTGGGCAACCTGAGATGAATAACGTCTAGAATAAAAAATAAATAGTCCAGAAGAAAGATCTGGAATGACAAAGGGTAATAATATTAAAGGTTCAATGGAGTCGCCACCAACCTATTATTTCTTAGGTACGGTTAGTTCACCTTATTACTACTTGTTGATTGCCCTCTAGACTAATCTTAGGCCAAAGAACTAGTAGTCTCAGCCTGTATTTACCAGAGTTGGGATCGGGAGTTCAGTTATGCAATGGGAAGGTACTAGCAGCCCTTACACACCCGTTCTATAAACGGTACTTAGTTAACTATGAATTATCCCTAAATTGAATCTAATAGTCATAATTAAATCTTTAAAACGAAAAAAAAATATTAAAATTTTAATATAAAATGTGAAATAAGTGTGATTTAGGAATGTTTAATAAGTCTTCCAGAGGAGGGGATCTTATTAGATAAACCACGTTAGAACAAATATAGGTGAGGTCTGAAGTACCTCTTTACCCTTTGTTTAATCATTGAGAAGCACACACACAAAATAGAATATATATATATATATGAATATATATATATATATATATAAATAATAATCAAACAAATTCATCAAATTTGAGTAGAAAAGCTTTTAAAACATTCTCAGGTTTTTCAAAAACTTTTCAAGAATTTTTTTGAAAAATTTTCAATATTTTTCTACATTTCTCTGAGATTTTTAAAGATTTTTTCTCCATTTTATTTATTTTTGATATTTGTATTTTTCCATTTTTTGTAACCTGAGTAAAAAATAACTCGAATAATTTTTATTTATTTTTTCTAATTTTTAAATATTTTATTCTAATTTTTACTAGTTTTTCTAATTTTTAAAAATTATAAATCAATTAAAATAAAATTTTAATTTAAAGAAATGAATTAACGATTTGGGACAGGTCAGATCGATTCAACATGTCAACTCGGGTTGACTTAGATGAAACTGGGTTGATCTGGTTGAAAAAGAGCTGTCATGCGTCAACTAATGGTGACAACATGTGACAATAATATTTTATATTTTATTTATTTATTTATTTAATTTAAATTTATTACAGCAAAGTCAGCATGGCGTCAATATCTTTTCTCAACCTGAGTATGCATTCTCAACTTCCAAAAATTTCTTTTTATAGGCAAAAATAAAATTAAACTAACATATTGATTTGTTACCATTTCTTTTATTGCATTAAATAATGGCAAATATATTGATTAATATATTTTGCCATGTCAAATGAAAAAAAAAATTTAAACTGATATAAAACTAAATCAACTATTAGACATAATCATAGAAAGTTAAGCTCGTATATAAAATAAAAAATAAAACTCAACCAATGGTAGAAATTTCTTCAACATACATGCACACATGATATTTTAAGTTAGAGTTGAATTCAAAAATAAAAAAAAAAATTAAATATTAAATACATACAAATCTAAACTTCCTCTTTTCAGTAAATGAAAAAGATGTCAATATCTTTTCTCAATTTAAGTGTGCATTCTTAACTTCCAAAAAAATCTTTTCATAAGTAAAAATAAAATTGAAAGTTAATGCACCATTGTGAATGTTTGAGGTTTCATGAAAGATGATTAAACTGAAATTTAAAGACTTAGGAGTTCAACACGTAGCAAGAGGGTTAGGGTCCCACTAGGAATTTAAAAATTTATATTTGAGGCATATGTGATATTTTTGATTTAACATAAAAATAAAATTAATATTATATATCTTGCCACTTTGAATACAATAAAAAGTTTTCCTCGTTCAGAAAGATAAATTATATAAGGAACCTCTCCATCTATTGTACTTATATTTTAGATATTAAATATGTGACAAATTGGACCTATATTTATTAATATCTTACATAAAAAAGTAGGACTCGTTTATTTTGAATGTTTAGAATTTAGGAAAAGTCCCTATATAATTTTCGGTTCAAAAGGAGTTTAAATTTGGGTGCGGTAATTGATTATCATTGATTAGGTGTAAGATCATAATTATTGAGATAGACTACTTTACCGGCCCATTAAAAGCCCATCAAACCTGCGCTAGAGGAGCCCAAGTGGCGCATTCTAAGTGGGCATAAGTGGCCCTTCGTTAAGGCCCATTACATATCGAGGTTCTTTCTTTGCAGACAGGATAATTCCCAATGGGCGGGCCCAGGCCCATTTGTGGCCAAGCGAATGGGGCATTCCAATGGATAAATTAGGGATTTTATTATTAGCTGAAATTTTATTAGAGTTTTAAATTCTGTTTGGAACATAAAAAAAAAATATTTAAAAAAGGAAGAAAATGTAAAAAAATTAATTTTTCATTTTGGTTATTGATGAAAATAAGAAAGAAAATAAAATATATAAGGAATTAATGAACATAATTTTAATTTTACATAAAACTTGAATTTTTCTTATTTTTTGGTAACATTGGAATAATTTTTTTTTATATATAAAAAATACAATAAAAAATAATTTTTTATTTTTTTATTTTCTTGTAAAATGAAATTCTTCATCTAAAGTCGAATGTCTTAAGCTTTTAAGTCTTTAACATTGAAAAGTGAAAAAGGGCTTGAAATAGAAAATGGACTACTTCCCTCCCCAACAAAAGGCATAAAAGGAAAATTTACATTCATAGTTTTGAGTTAAAAGTAAAATATTTCATAGATATTGTTGCCTCTAGAATTTTTTAAGGAGTTTTTCACTTAAAATAAAACAGATTATAGCATAAACTAATCTTATAGTTGGAGAAGTTTTGGTTTGGAGTTATATTGGATTTGGAAAAGATATAATATAAAATTATATTAAAATTTGTCCAAATTCGCACAAATTCAAATCTTATGTTCGAAAATTCTACTCCCAAAATGTCGCAACGTACTAGAGAAGAGTTTGAAATGATAAGAAATAATAATGTTATAAGTTTAATGGAGTCGCCACTAACTTGTTATTTTCTTAGGTGTGGTTAGTTCACTTAATTACTACTTGTTGATTGGTCTATAGACTAATCTTAAGGCCAATGAACTAGTAGTTTTAGTCTGCGTTTTCCAGAATTGGGATTGAGAGTTCAGTTATACGAGGGAACGTACTAGCACCCCCTACACACTCGTTTTACAAATAATACCTAATTAACTATAAATTATCCCTAAATTAATCTAATGGTTTTTAACTAATTCCTTAAAAAAATAAATAAATATTAAGATTTTAAAATAAAATATAAAATAAGGTGCAATTTAAGAATGTCTAATAAGATCTCTAAAGGAAGTGATCTTATTATTAGATAAACCCTCATTAGAACTAAGTTAGGCGAGGTCAGAAATACCTCTTCATCCATTGTTTAATCATTGGGCCGCACACACACAAAAATAAAAATATGTATAGATAATAAATTCATCAAATTTGAAAAAAAAAAAAGTCTTCAAAACACTTTTAGATTTTTTCTAATTTTTTTTTTAAATTTTCTAAAAATATTTCAAATTTTTGGTTAATTGTATGTTAGATTGTTTGAATATGAATGATAGAGTGAAGGTGAATAAAATTTTAAAAATAAAATAAAATGATTGCATATGGTCTAAATTATTAATTTGCTTATCTTCATGAATTTATCATTTTTTTTTAATGTAAATAGTTGATTAACTAGAGAAGAGGACACATTTTTAACTACTTATACCAGAAAATTATTATTTATTTATTTATAGATGATTGAGATTATGTACAATTTTTAATTCATGTAATTGGTTTTCATGTGATAAAAATTCATACACTCATTAGATATAAAATATATTACAACAAGTAGACAAATAAAATCAAATAATTTCATCAAATTTGAATGCCATCTAATTGTAAATAGAGTTAGGACAACACTATTTGTTCTAAAAATTTAGATCAATTTTAGGAACTCTAATTTTGACAAATATTTTTAGTATTTTTCACATGGTTCCAAGTGATTTTCAAATTTAAATTAGACCAATAAGTAAGTGAAAAGATACCCTCAGGGTATGGTTCAGATGGTAGTGCGGGCTGCGGGAGTGTCTCTCATGATATCAGGTGTTCAAACCCTCCCGAGTTCGTTTCTGCTCCTGAATTTCTGAAATTTATCTCCCTTTGGAGTTGTAAGGTAGGCTTCAAGGGGCGCGGGATTAGTCACGTGGACCGTAAAACGGACACGTGAAAACCTAGTGTGTAATCCAAAAAAAAAAAAAAAGTGAAAAGATGCTTCGTCGTTTTTATACTCCAAATAGTACACCATTCTTTTAGAAAGATGCTTGTCGTGAAACCCCCATTCTGTAGGAAGCACGCATCCTTCAACGATGGAGAGCAGAAAAGCTCATCATCATCCATACCACACTCCAATTTCTCCTTCCTTCTTTTTGTACTCACACTTTCTCTTACAGTTTATTCTTCCATGCCTTTTCGAATATGCTTTACTTTGTTTTTGTTTTTTGTTTTAATTTTGTCCCATGGAATCTATTTGATCTGTTGTTTTAGAATATGAACAGAAAATGTTTGAAGAAGGATCAGTGCCTCCTCGTACCTTGTCCCAAATGCAAATGTATGGATCCATGCACGCAAATATATTAATTTTTATATACTCAAACTCTATTTTCTAAATTTTTGCCACATTTCAGAGCATAAATTTTAGATTTTGAAGTTAAATTTGGATGAATTTAGATTATCACAACATCTTAGAGAAATGTCTAGAATGACAACGAATAATAATATTGAAGATCTCGGAGAAAGGTCCGGAATGATGACGAATAATAATATTGAAAGTTCGATGAAGTTGTCATCAACCTGTAGTTTACTTGTATGCGGTTAGTTTACTTAATTACCATTTATTGATTGGTCTCTCTAGACACACAAAAATAGAATATGTAAAGATAATAATAAAAAATCATCAAATTTGAGTGAAAAGAATCTTTAAAATATTCCCAAATTTATTCAAATTTTGTAGAATTTCTCTAAAATTATTTAAACATTTTTTTTTTCAAAATTTTTTAGTATTTTTAAAAACTTTTATTCATTTTTTGGTATTTTTATTTTTCCATTTTTTGTTATCCGAATCAAAATAACTCAAATATTTTATTTATTTTTTGAATTTTTCTTGATTTTTAATAATTTTTTAAAATAGAAAATCAATTGAAAAAATTAAACTGAATCGGTGGCTAAAAAATTAGACCGCTTCAACTAGTTTGAATCGGGTATGATCCGTTGGGATAAGTGGTTTGAATTTGGCTATGCTTGAATTGGGCCAGAAGCATGGGTTTATGGACTTGGATTTAAGATTGGGTTAGAGGATAATTGGACATTGAGCTTGGATTTAATTAAATGGGCTGCAGTAGAATTGGATTAGGCTTGGATTTAATTAAACGGACTGCAAGACAATTGGGCTAGGCTTGGATTTAATTAAATTGGGCTCAACCAATTGGGCTGAGTCTAATAGGCTCAAACTGGAAACAAACTTATTAGTTTTATTTCAATTGGGCTTGGGATTGGATTAAAGGTCAATGGTCAATGGATGTAGGTCCAAGTTGTACCTAGGTCTTGGGTCTTTGGATCAACTGATCCGGGTCAAGTTGACCCATATTTGGGTTGGATCTCGAGTAATCGAGTATGACAATTTGGATTTAGGTTACTAAATTCAGATATGGGTAATCAATCTGGATTAAAATTCCTACTTGCACTCAAACAAAAAAAATTTGAATTTAAAATTTGCAATTTTAATTATCCAACAAACGATATAGAACTAAATAAAATTAAAGGAACAAACATTTGTTTTCTAACTCTTTAAATATTTAAATATGATGCGTTGAATCTCCACTGCCAATTTTTCTACTATTTCTGCAATTCAAGCTTCTTAATCTTTTATTTTACTTCACCTCCTCAAATTCAAGCACTCAAACTCTTAGCAATTCTTCTCTATGTTCATTTTTGTCTCTCACCCTCAAAGCCCACTATTTATAGGCTTGGAGGATCAATTCAACCAATTATGATTTGAACAATTAGTACCCAATTTGATCAATCAAAGTTAAATTGAATTGAATTGAATTGATTAATTTATACCTGAATTAAATCATAATTTCACCACATGTTTTTAATGTAAATTCTCCATGCCTAATTTGTTTTTTTTTTTTTTTTTTCCTTTTGTGCTTCCAATATTAAAGATGAAGACGCTGACATACTTAACTTCATTTCCTATTTTAAATTTTTTTTTAATGTATTCAAAATTTTTTTTCATGTATTGAATTTTTTTCTTGTATTTTTATTTTATTTTATTGCATTAATAAATTCTGCCCATTTATATTATATAAGTTCTAGACAAAATAAGATGTCAACATAGATAAATTTCAATACAATTTTATATTATATCTTATTCAAATCTAATACAAATTCAAATTCAATATCTTTTCAAATATAGAATTAGCTTGTTCAAATCTATATAACTTCAAATAAAAAACTTGAAACAGTCGTGGGATTTTTAGATATCCCCCCACTTTGTTTTCAGCAATTGAGACCTTCCGTTCTATCATTTTTATGATCATCTAAAAACCCAGCTTTTCAGTTCAAATAATGCTTCTTTAATCAATTAATTAATTAATCATTTTTATTGAGGCCATCTAATCTTCCTTTCTTATCTTCTGATTTCTGTGGGGTTACTACATATCTTGTCTTCCACCAAATAAAGAGTGTATGCTTTCAGTTTGGCTTCTAGGGTTTTAATATTCATCTCCCTTCTCACTGTGTGTGTGTGTGTGTGTTTTAATGGTAAGCAGAAGAAATATGTTGAATCATTAGTTGAAGCAAAAATCCAAGTTACTGCATATGGTTGGCCTATTATAAAAAAAAAAAAAAAACTACAACGGGGACAAATTGAATACAGGTAATACTAAATCTCTGTCGAAACAGTACCTACTTAAAAGATTGAAAAGGGTGAAAATTAAAATGCACGAGGTTGGAGGGAGATGCCCTAGTTTTCTTTAGATGGTCGATCGATGGATGCCCACCAATAAATCATAAATAAGGTAAAATCATGTGTGGCCAATCTTCTTATATCTTTTGTTTGCTATGCTGCTTTTCTAGCTACTTTGCAGCCAGCTTTTTTGTTTTTTTTACTTTGTTATTGTTTTGCTAGGTTAGAGGAAGTAGAGCATGAGGCCTGTTAATGTTAATGGATCATGGGGTGGGTTAAATAAATCATTTTTCGTCAATTTATGCAATCATGGACAGTTTCTTTTGACAATTCTTACTCATCATCTTATTTCAAGTTAGTTTACGTCTATCCTTATCCCTTCTATTGTTTCTCATAATAATTAACTCACTCTTTCTCACTAGCGCACTATGTGACCTACATTGCAAATGTCCAAACCATCTAAGTCGTCATTCTCTCATCTTATTTTCTATAAGAGTTATACCTAACTTACCATGAATGTTTCATTCCTTAATTTATCTTCAAGTGTTATACGACTCATATATCTAAACATTTTCATTTCGACAACTTTTACTTTTTAGATATTATCTTTCTTTGTCGCTGATTCATATAGCATAATTGGTCTTATAGCCACCTTATAAAACTTCCCTTTTAATTTTAAGAGTATTCTATTATCACAAAATATATTTGAAACATTTCTCCATTTTACCCAACCTACTTTAATTATATGCATTACATTATCTTCAATTTATCCTTTAGCTTGCATAATAGATCCAAGGTGTCGAAATATTTGGTTAATATTTATAAAGTTAAAATAAATTAAAAACTGTTCATTTTCTTCTTTAAAATAAAATAATATTTTAATAATATGATTAAAATAATAAGTGACAAAATAATACAAATTAAGAATATTATAATAAATAATTTAAATTATTATAATTAACTATTATATTATCAAAATTCACTTTACATTTGTACATGAAAATTGAAAAATATTAAAAATATTTTGTAATTGACTTTTATTATTTTTATTTTTTTAAAAATTATGTACATTTTTATTTTAATTATATTTGGATTCATATGATTATTTTACTTTAATTTTAATAAAAATTGTGCACAAAATAAATGATTTAATAAAAAAAATGTTACAAACATCTCTTGAGATTTGCCAAGAAGACACTGACCTTCCATAAAAAAAAAAAAACTAATTTTTTAAAAAAAATACAAGAGGAGGTTTGTGTCTTTTTGACAAATTTTAGAAAAGGTTCTTAAAATTCTTAAAATTTCAGGGAAGATCTCTAAAATTAGTGAAATCACAGGAGAGGTAATTATCTTTTTTTGAAACCCCCAAAGAGGTCAATATTTTTGTCCTTTAAAAAATAATTTTCACAATTGAACATAGATAATTTGCTATGATATACATGAGGTTTCAAGCTGGCAACTTTTGAGCTTTTGCTTCAACATCCCTCTGTGACTTGAGGTGTAATAACCCGAACCTAGAAAATAAAAATAGATAAAGGAAAGGAAGAAAAATTTCAAGGCAGCATAGCAGGGCCTCGTCGACGAGTGTCCTGTGCTCGTCGACGAGGAGATCTCGAGAGCAGGGAAAATTTAGGTTTTTAAACGATTCGTCGACGAACTCGATGTTCTTGTCGACGAGTGTCCTTCTTTGGTTCGTTGACAAACCTTTTAGACTCGTCGACGAATGCCAGCCTATAAATAGGTCCTGGATCATTTTTTTCTGTGAAATTTTCTCTCCATCACTTTCTCTCTCTAGGGCTTCGGCCTCCCTGCCTTCTCTTTTCAATTCTGGCCCGGATTCAGCCCAATTCAAAGATCGGAAATCACTACGAGGTTCCTGGGGCGATTATCTTCAAGTTAATCGGAGCAGAATTGTGATTTAGAGTTCTTGGGTACCACTCCAAAACTAGGGTAAGTAAGATATTTTTAATATTAAATTAATTATTGGGAGTGTGTGGGCCTAGGAAATGTTAAATGATAAATATTCTGGGGTTGAACTGATTAAGTTAGAATTTGTAGGATACATGGTTCCGTTTCCCGTTCGTTTTAGGCAGAACTTTGAGGATCAAGTAAGAAGAATAAGTTATAACAGTTTTTAATAATTTTGAACCGATTAAATTTGAGTATGTAAATTTATATATATGAGTATGATTTTTGAATGGTTTAGGCATTTGAAAAATGATGGTTTTGAGTATAATTTATAATTGGGAAAAAACCGTGTGGCATGTGAATAACCCTTTGTTGACTTTTGAGTCTGATCTCGTTTTGATAAAGACAAAACACAATTATCTCATCTGTACATTGAGCTTTTTAACAGGATCATTATTTAACACGCGTAGATGATACGAATGCTATGGAAGCCATGGGGAACTTGAAGCGCATACAACCTGACATATTTCATGAAATTAAAACAGCAAAAGGATGAGGACACCTCGGATTTTTAGTGTAATGTGTGTTTAGTCTCACTTGTATTTACATATTTTATAAGATACAGTTGGAAGCTCAAATATACCCTAGATTGATCTTAGGACTCATGCATTTCATGAAATATTCATTTACATCAGTTTTACGTTAAATGAATGTTTATAGGCAAATTTTAGAGGCCTCGTCAATGAACCCCATGGCCTTGTCAATGAACGCATAAAGGCCACTTGGCGATGAACAGTTTTCTCTCGTCGACGAAAAAATACCGAGAGCTCAAAAATTTCAAATAGTGCTCTCATCGACGAACTCACGTTCTTGTTGACAAACGAGTGTTGATCACTCGTCAACGAATGCGTTTCTCTCGTCGACGAGCTCCTGGCACAGCACGAATGTTTAGCGCAGACACTGACGTAAATAGTTTATTTTTAAGTGATCCAATAGCCGAGATTTGATCCAATGCCTAGAATACATATTTAAACACTCCCAAAACCCTAGGAGAACATAACAAGACAAGAAGAGAGCAATTTTTGCATACCTTGCCTACACTTTATCAAGTTCAAACATGTTTTGGGCATTCTCTCAGTCGCACAAATGGGCATTCAAGCATACATTTTGCTAGCACGTTTGATATTGAGGTTTGGTATACAAGGTTTTATATTTGGACATTTGATCTTCATTGTAAAAATTTTTCTTCTCTCATATTTTTATTTAATATTTTATTAAGAGAGCAAGAACCCTAAGTTTCATATTTTTGTTTGAAAAATCTTGTGGGAGAAGTTCATTCCAGGATTTTAAATCTTTGAAGCATTCTTGATATTATTTTTATTCAAAGATTTAATATTTTTTTATTTGTGCCAAAAGTTATTTGAGAAAACCCTAGATCTTTAACACTTATTATTTGAAAAATCAATTTTTGGAGATATATTGTATTGGGTGTCAATCTTTGAGAAAACTCATCATACATATTTTTATATACAAAGATCATATATTTGATTATTATTGAAATCATCACATACATTCATTAAGTTTCAAGTTATATCCTATAAATGTGTTTTAGGAATTTTGTTGTACTCATTAGCTTGTTGAGAAGCATCCGAGTGTTCAAAAATTTTATCAATCTATTGTATTGACGGTTCGGGTTATGAACCAGGGTAGGAGGAAGCTACGCCTCTTGTAAGTAGCAGAGTAGGAGGAAACTGTGCCTCTTGTAAGTAGTGGATTTGTAACAGGAAGCTTCGTCCTAGTTAAAGGAACGGGATTAGTGGAATCCTTGGGTGGCTTGCCCAAGGCGAGGACGTACGCCGGGTTTTTCCAAACCTCCTTAAAAATTCGGTGTCTGCGCTCTCTCTCTATTTCTTTTTATATTTCCGCACTTATATTTATATTATATCTGCTGTGCATGTTTTAAATGGTGGTATATATGAATTTCTAAAATACATGAGAATAATTGGGTAATACTGAATTAATTAAGATATCCACTGATAAAATCTATTTAGTTGTATAATACTAAAATCAGTGTATATCCAAATTTGTGGATGTATGGTTGGGTTTTTAATTAAGGATTGACATATTAAAATATTTTTAAATACCCAATTCACCCCCCTCTTGGGATTACACCTAAATTAACAATTGGTATCAGAACCTCGTTACATAACGTTTTTGTAAAATGATCACGATGACTTATTTTGGTGTATCCCCATTCGGTGTGGAACAAATCTCTGCAAGACCTCCAATATTTTATGGTGAAAATTTCACTAAGTGGAAAATAATAATGACTATTTTTTATCAAATCAATGGATTGGAAGACTTGGAGAGTAATTGCTCAAGGGAATTTTGTGCCCATGAAAATTGTCAATGATGTTGAAATTCCAAAATTAGAAAATGAGTTGAATAAAAATGACATGGAATTAATGCAAGTAAATTTCAGTGCCATGAATATTATGTTTCTTACTTTCGATACTAATGTCTTTCATGAAATCAAGTTGTCTCAAAGTGCTAAAGAGATATGTGACAAACTCGATAGGAAATTTGGAGAGACTAAAGAAAAATTGAAAGTCTACCACTTGGGAAGATTCATGCTCAAATGATCAGGTAGTGGAAAATTGTTGCTTAGTTGCATTACTCGATGAAGAGGTACATTCTACTCCTTCTACTTCTCATATTGATTCTCAAAATGATTTATGCAATGATTGTGATAAATCTTGTGATATATATTGTGATAATTCAAGTAGTGAATCCTCTGATGAATCTGATAACGATAACATGCCATTTTTGAGGAATAACAAAATGAATTTGTTAAGGCTCATAAAATTTTAACAAAGATGTCTAAAAAGAAAACAATATTGGAAAATGAAAATAAAGAGTTAGCAAAATAGTTAGAAGATTTTAAAGAGTCTCATACTTCTTGGAAAAAAGAAAAGATTGAAAAGGAATTAGAAATTAAGAGATTAGTAAACAAAAATGAGGCATCACTGAAAGAATTAGAATAAAAAATTAGTGTTGAAAAAGAAAAGGATTTGAAAATCATGAAATTAGAAAACAAGAATGATATGATGGAAAAAGAGTTGAAAGAGTTAAGATCCAAGATTTCGAGTGATGATAAAAAGAATCTTCTTATTTCAGAACTTGAGTGTAAAGCAAACACAATGTTCAAAGAATTCACAAAACTACAAGGTGTTCGTAAAGGCTTAAAGAATTTAAAAATTCAAGACCTAGAAAGAAAAATTGAGGACCAAGCTAAGATCATCCATATACTTACTAGAGGCAAAGAAAACTTAGACAAGCTTCTAGATTTACAAAAGATGACCTTAGACAAAGAAGGTATAGGTTACAATGGAATTGAAAATAGGAAAAGAAAGAACCTATACATGGGGTACTTTGTTAAAGCATCAAAATTCTATACTAGTACCTCCTTCAGTCCGTATGCTCACACCACCTGTGTACTATGTAAAAATAAAGGACACATTAAATTTGGTTGCCCATTTAAAAGGAAAAGTGTGAAACCCAAACAGGTCTGGAGAGTTAAAGAAAAATGGTTACCAAAAACAAACCCCAAAAACTCCTCCTTAGACTGTAGGATTAAGAATTTAGTGGAGTTAGCCACATAAACAAAAAGGGGTCATGATGACTAATAGGCTTTGGGGAATAGTATATGCTTAAAATGTAAAATCTTAGTATATGTATTTACTACACTACTATTATACTATGAATCCTATAAGAAAGTTAAGTCAATATGATTCCTCTAAGCAATATATCCAATTTGACTACCTAATGCTTTTATATCATAATGATTGGGTAAAATGTTAAAATATTGGATAGCATGCAAACTTTGATTTATTCAAAATGAAGGTTGAGAGATTAACTGTCTAGAATATCAGAAACCTTACTCCATAAAATGAAAAACATAAATCACATCTTCAGGAAAATCTTAGAAACATGCTCTATGAAATTCACTTCCAAATGGACAAGGTAACTATGCCTGGTAAATAATTCTTAATGCTTAATCCATGATTAAAATTCTAAGCATAGTTGTCTATTGCACAAATTCGAGTTTTAGGATATTCCTCTTATTATATTTCATTTATCCCTAAACTCATCTCTGAATATAAAAAGCCTTGATAAAAAAAAGTCATCACTCTAGGATTAAGCACTAATAATCATAAATTCCATATCTATCAAGCGCTTATTAAAAGACATCCTATTATAATCAAATTAGAGTCATTCTCTAAGGGATCCAAACTGTGTATGAAAATATTTTAATAAATATTCCCTTTTGTGCTCAAAACGTAAAATTCCCTAATTTTGATTTGTGATTAAGTCATTTCCTCCACAAGAAATCTTTACCGTTCCACAATCATATCAGGTAAAGATTTATCTATTCTTGGCCCATTCCCTTACCTAAAATTGAGATCATACTTGTGGGATACCGTCCAATGGTGGGATAATCAGAAATACCCAAAGAGCAGTACTCAAAAATTAATATTCTCCCAAATTGCTCTTTGCCTAAGTAGTTGGATATATTCACTTCCAAGAAATATTTTGAATAGTGTCCACTCATAATGAATACTCTTCTAAACTTAATAGAAATTTAATTGATAAGAGTATTAATCAAATCTCACTTCACAAGCTCTCAAACCTCAAATCAAATCTCTTAGAAGCTTTTGAACATGTCAAATGGCTAAGTTATTTGCAATTGGTTTCAATCTATATGAAAATGCAAATGTGACGCCCCGAACCCGCCAATTGGGGCCCGAGTGCTACGTGTTCTAATCACCTGTATCTGATACCATAATTAACAGGCACACAGTGGAACATAAATAAATAACCTGAAATAAATACCAGAGTTCTATATGACAACCCAAAAACGAACACTACAACATCCAGATATCCGTATCCATAACCAGTATTTAAAACATAACCCAGTACAAATATATCTGTATATATATATACCAGTATCTCACAATGCCCAAAAAAAAAACCACCAAAAATAGTCCCATCCTAGCCCTTCAAACCCAATTTCTAGAAAAACCTGAAAAGTTGTTAATCCACTAGGGTGAGACACTTCTCAGTAAGGGTGGAATAAATTATGACAGATAAGTTTTAATATTTATATATCAAAATAAACTGCTTCTCATATAATATCAACAACAACTGAGTAAACATATCATTAATAACATCATTGACATCTGATATCATAATTTTTATGCAGGCGAAAGTCCCTGAGGATAGGAAAGATTACCCGCTCATACAAGTAACTTCCCTCTACTCTGGTACCAAAAATTACCTACCAGAGCACTCACCTTACTCAGTAAGCCCTCAGGTGGAGAATTACCTCGCCGTCAGTATACACATCTTTATTATTTTAAAAGCGAAGTTTTTCGGGAATCGGGATGTCTACCTGCTCATACAAGTAGTATCCCTGTGCACTGATACCAAGAAACTACCTAACAGAGCACTCGCCTTTCTTAACAAGCCCCCGACAGTATGTTTACCTCACCGCATGCACACTCATGCATTCACAATATGCTATACCATTATTATTATATTTTATTAAATTCACATACACAACACATCTACACAGGAATCGTGCAACTTATACTTCATGTAACAACCCGACCCTATATGCGGACCCAAGTGTCACTCACTCATACTAAATACATGTACTTGTTCAAGATACGTAAACAACCTGCCCTAACCAGAGACATACGGGTATAAATCATACATAATTTCGATGTAAATGTCGCGGAAAAACATAAACATCAATTGGGATTTCTATTAGTCTTATACCAGAGCTTACTAATACATCCACAATTACATAAATCCAGACATATAATAAATTCTGTTATTACAATCCTCCAGAAAAGAACTTCATCTAAGTTCAATACAGGATTAAAATGCTTACGTAAGTTAAACCAAAAATAGTCTCCCTAGGCCCTTTAGCTACTAGGACTGACATACTGATGGACATGAAAACAAAGGTTGTATAATCGGGTGAGACACCTCTCCGTAAGGAAGAAAGTGCTACAACAGTGTGTGACTGCCTATATACACATTTTCATACAACTCATACGTTTGAAACATTTATTTATAATACTGTAATATATAACATATATCTGCACATCAAGTATTGAAATTATGCATATGATTATTAGAACAATGACCAGCTTGTTATACATGTATTGCCTATTTACCCCGTGCCACGGGTTGTGCACTAATATCCCCAACAATGCCCTATTCGTGCAGACATTTGTCGAGTATCTAATATAGTCCGACTGCCCCCATCTGGTCTATTATTTTACCAATGGTTTCATTACACCTTCTAGCCGACTATTTATGCACCCACACTGGTTTACATGTGTGGTTGCACTGTATCCTTCCAGCTGAGGAATTCCCTGCCATTGGGAGTATCGTTCAACTCCATTAATGAAGCTTTTTCAACTTCTCACATTGGAGTATCTTTCAACCCCTATTACTGGGGTATCTTTCAACTCCTTTGGTAGCAAGCTGTGGTTCCATTTATCATAGATACAATTTATAGCAAAATATAGTAACTTGTGCAATTCCAGTATTTTCACAAATTTAGATAATCGCATTGGGTTCAAACCGGCGCCTATCCACTCGATTTACCCTTTTTACATATATACAGCCCGGTGTATAACCAGGCTCCGTTTTTACACCTTTTCAGTATAAAAATTTGGAACTCCGTTCCCATAATCTATATCAGTAGTATAGAAAATTAGTACATTTCCATTTCAACATATATCACATGAGTTTAGTTCAAAAATCCGCTAAATGATATAAATCCAGTAACCATCACTTAAAAAGAAAAGTAAAGGATTCAAGCATCTCCTATTACAATATAAGTGCAAATAAGTAATTTTCATAAGATTTGGAGATCATATGCCAAAATCCTTCTTTCTACCAAAAATCGTAAAATCATAAAATTGGCATTTCTACTTGGTAGAATTTAGCAAATAAGCAGTTAAATCATACATATAAATATAAACTAGCTTTTTAGTGGTTTTAGTTTTCCAAAAGTATTGTTGTAATCAATTTCCCCTTACCTTAAACTCGAAACGAAACTTCATATGAAAACAATCCAAACCGACAACTCGGGATCCTGAAAACCTAAAACCACAGAATATAGCCTTACTATAATCTCGACTACTATCCAAATATCCAATTAAAATTAAGATCAAATCCTTACCTCAATTTTTTGGAAAACCCAAAAATCCTCAAAATAACGATCCGCTCCGCTAAAGTTGTAGAGTTTCCTCTTCCGATCCACACAGTACCCTCCGTTTTTGGAAACGGACGACAAATAGCGAAGAATCTTAGAGAGAGAGAGAGAGAGAGAGAGAGAGAGAGAGAGAGCTTTTGGAAGCAAACTTAGCCCTTAAGCAACAAACATGGATATTTATAGGGCCTTTGATCGAGTCCAACTCGTCAATGAGGTGGCGTCTTCGTCGACGAATTCACCACACAGCTTGTCGACGAGGCCATCCCTTCGTCGCCGAGTTCAAGTTCCGAATATTTCTCTGATCCGCTTGGTATTTGCTCGTCAACGAGGTTCTGAATTTCATCAACGAGGATCTAAAGGACTTCATTGATGAACGTGACCCTTCGTCGACGAACCTAACTTTTATAGGTTTGGGTCTCTACAATCTCCCCTCCTTACTAACCATTGCTCACATAATCTTTTCTTATAACATCGCTTTACAAAAGAGTCGATCGTTACCTACAGAGTAACTTTGGCCCAAATTTCATTACATACCCTCACATATGGCGGAGGAATACCGTGGTTACACAAAGGATACATCGGGAGCTCACATATATAAACAAGACTCTCCCGAAGATCATATTATTCAATCCATACTATCTATACTACTATGTAACTATGTACTATCAAATAACTGCGGGTACTTCTGGTGTATTTCAGATTCTAATTCCCATGAAACTTATTCTACTGTATGGTTACGCTATAATACCTTTACGAGAGGTATTTCCTTAGTTAGTAACTGCTGCACTTTCTGATCCAATATCTGCACTGGTACTTCCTCATATGATAAGGTATCACTGATCTCTAGAGGTTCGTAACTCAGTACGTGGGATGGATTTGGTACGTACTTCCTTAATACTGACACGTGGAATACATCATGGACTCTGGATAATTTTGGAGGTAAAGCCACTCGATCAGCAACCGAACCTACCTTTCAAGGATCTCAAAAGGCCTGATATACCGAGGACTTAGCTTCCCCCTCTTCCCGAACCTTATCACCCCTTTCATCGGAGTGATTCTCAGGAATACCATATCTCCTACCTCGAATTCCAACTCTCGTCAACAAGTATTAGCATAACTCTGCTGTCGACTCTGAGCTACTTTAATTCTTTCCTTAATAAACTCGACCTTTGCAGAGGTCTGCTGAATTAATTCTGGACCTAGTATCTGATGCTCACCTACCTGATCCCAGTACAACGGAGATCGACACTGACGACCATACAAAGCCTCATAAGGCGCCATCTCTATGCTCGCCTGGTAACTGTTGTTATATGCAAATTCAACAAGCGGTAGATATCGTATCCAACTATCACCGAAATCTAGTACACAAGCCTACAACATATCCTCTAATGTCTGAATAGTCCTCTCTGACAGTTCATTCGTCTGCGGGTAAAAAGACGTACTAAACTTCTGTCGCGATCCCAAGGCATCCTGTAAACTTTTTCAGAAACGATATGTAAAATGCGAATCCCGATATGAAACAATAGATATAGGGATACCATGGAGTCGTACATCCTCCTGCACATAAAGTTCTGCCAGCCTATTCAGAGAGTAACTGACTCTGATTGGAATGAAATGTGCAGTCTTCGTTAGTTGATCCACTATAACCTGTATGACATTCTGCCCATGCACCGTCGCAGGTAAACTCGTCACAAAATCCATCAAGACATGTTCCCACTTCCTCTTAAGGACGTCAAGTGGCTGAAGTGGTCCTGTCGACCTCTGATGTTCTGCTTTGATCCGATGACATGTCAAGCACTGTTCTACAAATTGGGGGATCTCTTTTTTCATATTAGACCACCAGAAAGATTCCCTCACATCCCGGTACATTTTCGTACCACCAGGATGTATAGTGTAAAGTGAACGATGTGTCTCCTCTAGAATGACCCGTTTAATCACAGCATCATTCGTTACACAAACCCTGCAGTGAAATCTCAATACCCCATCACCAGCGATACTGAAATCCGGCTTGAACCCCTTCTGAACTCCTTCCATAACCTCAACCAACTCAAGATCCTCCTTCTGCACCACACAAATCCTCTCCTATAAAGTCGGCTGTACCACCAAGCTAGCAAGAACAACCTAATGATTTCCTTCCACTACCTCCAAACTCCACCTTTCAAGGTCCATACAGATTTGATGCTAAACCTCCACTATCGAAAAAGATGCATCCACAGACTTCCAATTTAGAGCATCAGCTACCACATTAGCTTTTCCAGGGTGATAGCTAATAGTACAGTTGTAGTCTTTAATCAACTCAAGCCACCTGCGTTGTCTCATGTTGAGCTCTTTCTTGGTGAAAAAGTATTTAAAAATTTTATGGTCGATAAAAATCTCACACCTTTCACCGTACAAATAGTGCCTCCCAATTTTCAGTGCAAACACTACGATTGCTAACTCCATATCATGCATCGGGTAGTTCTTCTCGTATTCTTTGAGTTGACGAGAAGCATAAGCAACTACTGTGACGACCTGCTTAATTTTCACATTTTTTTTAACATAAATACCATATCACAAAGCTCAGCAGATCATAGTCTACCTAGACCCATGGGTACCGGGGATATATCAGAACATATAGAAGAAGCCTAAGCAGCAGGAAACATATAATCATATACATATCATTATACCATACATCACAATACCAGAGTTACTACAATCACTGTATATATATATATACACAATATAAAACCCAAAAGATATCTAGGGTCATCCCACAAAATACATCCGACCCTATCAAAACACTTACCCTTCTGGAAAGGCAGACCAACTGTACTAGATCAGCAGGGCTTTACCCGCTCTCCTATCAGGGGCTCTTGAAATGTTTATAAAATTCGGGGTGAGACACCTCTCAATAAGGGAAATAAACTAATACTAGTGTGTGGCAACATGAGTATTTCCGTGTTCTATATAAAAATCATACATAAACATATTAGTATAACTGTCCGTATTATATCTGGGAAACATATATTTTCAAATCATTACAGAACATACATGATTTTCATAAATATAATTCATCTTGTATAACATAATAAGAAAACAATCTTGGTAGGTTAGCTTGCTGTTGTCATGTATTACCCCCACATGACTGGGTTGTGTGGCCCGAAGGCGGGACTTGACAATGGTTGGCTGACCACTGCCAAGCCAAAAGTATAGTTTGTAAGTTTGATGGGTCTGCCAGACCTGGTCCGTACACCAGGGGCGCTCACACACTTCTTAAAAATCACATCGACCATCCAATCTCACACCACTCCGTATAGCAGCATTAACACAAATATCATGATCATGATGACCATGGACACATAGCAACGGTACCGTACAAGTGCTAGCCTAAACCAAGCCAACCAGATTCTGATATCATATAACATATACTGAAACTGTGATACATGGATATTTCATATCATTAATTATCAAATCACTCATGTCATTTTGCATATATACGTATATCATGAAAATCATCGGCCTGTACGCCAGTATTTCATATTTTACCATAGCTCGGATCGTACGCTGGCAAATCATATCCATAGCCTAGCACGTACCTTGGCAAATCATATCCATAGCACGACTTGTACGCCGGCGAATCACATACATAGCTCGGCCCATACGTCAGCGAATCACATACATAGCTCGGCCCGTACGCCGGTTTTCCATTATAAAAATTCATATCATTAACACATTCCAGAAAACAATATTTCAAAACAATTTCTACTCATGCCACACTAAACAAGTTTTTCGTATATTTAACATACCATCATTTTCAACAGTATTTTCCCAAATATAAATCATATATAAATATATTTATTTCCCTGAAATCAAATGCTATAATATTATACATACTTTTCATAAAATACTAACTTAGTTTATCCCCTTACCATATTCTTGAAAAACCCCTAAAACAAACACTCTTGCACCCGTAGGGTTTCCTGTTCAACACCCTGAAAATAAAATTCCTTAGAACTAAAGTTCAGTATTTCTACGCATACAACACTTTCTACAACTGTCAAATAGACAAATATTGAGTAGAAAGCCTTACCCTGAATTTGGGATGGTTTTCACCTCAGCCCCACCGACGATCCGCTTCGGCAGATGTGCAGAAAACTTTTCCACGAGCATCGTGGTGGTTTTAGATCCTCGAACCGGCGGAAATTCGGCCCAAAATCGAAGAGAGAAGGGGGAAGAACTGAAGGATGAGTGAGAGAGAGGTTTTGTGCAGGAAATGAGCTAAAAAATCACGTTTAACCCTATTTATCTTGCAGGATTCGTTGACGAGTCACGTCACCTTGTCGACAAGTCCTTTAGAAAGTTCATTGACGAATCTCAACCCTCATCGATGAATTTCAGGCTTCCAAAAATCCTCTTTCAGTATCTTCTCGTCGATGAGATCATGAAGAACCCTCATCAATGAAATCCCTGTATTCGCCGACGAGACAGGACTTCGTCGATGAGATCCTGAAGAACCCTCATTGACGAAACCCCTGTGTTCGTCAACGAGGCCTGAAAATTTTTTAGGGATTATCCCATCCAAAATGCAACGTCGTCGATGAAGTCGGCCGCCTCCTTCTGTCTCTGTTTCCAATTCCTTTTCTTTTTTATTATTTAAATACCATTATTCTTTGGGTCATTACAACTACTTTGCCCTGCTACATTTGAACACATCCAATACCCTTTTTTGAAGCATCACTATAGATAACAAAACCACCATCACTGGGATGGAAGAGTTAGAACTGAAGCCGTGACCAGTCGCCGTTTCAGCTCCTGTAAACTCAGCTCGCACTCATATGTCAAATCATACCTCACGTTCTTCTGTGCGAGTTTCATTAAAGGACCTGCTAAACTAGAGAACCCTTCCACAAACCGACGGTAGTAACCTGCAAGACCCAGAAAACTTTTGACCTCCTGAACACTCTTCGGTCTTGTTTAGTCCACTACTGCTTCTATCTTACTCGGGTCCACTGACATACCTTCTTTAGACACCACATGCCCTAGAAATGCAATCTGTTTGAGCCAGAACTCTCACTTCTTCAGTTTAGCATCCAACCTCTTATCCCTAAGCACTTGCAAAACTAGCCTCAAATGAACTTCATGCTCTGCAGCACTCCTAAAATACATAAGGATATCATCAATAAATACCACAACGAACCGGTCTAAATATTCGGGGAAGACCCTGTTCATCAAATCCATAAATGTTGTAGGTGTATTAGTCAAACCAAAAGGCATAACCATAAATTCAAAATGGTCATACCGAGTTCGTGATGCAGTTTTCGAGACGTCCTCCGCTTTCACCTTCAGTTGGTGATACCCAGACCATAGGTCAATTTTGGAGAAGACCTACGTACCCTGGAGTTGGTCAAACAAATCATCGATCCCGGGTAGTGGATATTTATTCTTTACTATCACTTTATTCAGTTCTCGGTAGTCGATGCACATCCTCATCGACCCATCCTTTTTCTTCACAAATAACACCGGTGCTCCCTAAGGAGAAACACTTGGTCGAATATATCCCTTGTCTAGCAGTTCCTGAAGTTGTTCTTTCAACTCCCTCAATTCAGCTGGAGTCATACGATACAAAGCTTTCGATATCGGTGCCGTACCTGGAACTAACTTAATAGCAAATTCCACTTCACGGTCTGGAGGTAAACCTGGCAAGTCCTTCGGAAATACATCAGGGAACTCACGCACTACAGCAATCATCTCCAATTCCCATTCCTCTACTGGCATGTCTTTCAAAAATTCCAGATACACTTGGCACCCCCTAAGAAGTAGCCTCCTAATTTGCATAGCAGAAAGGATTCGTGGTGCAGAACGCACACACGATCCGAGGAACTAGAATTCCTGCTTTCCTGGCAGTCTGAACAACACCTCCCTCCTGTGGCAATCAATACTGGCATAACTGGCAAACAACCAGTCCATTCCTAAGATGATGTCAAAGCCATACATGTAGTATACCACAAGATCGACTGGTAGCACTCTTCCCCGAATTTCAACCGAGAAGTCACGAACTACCTTGCTACACCCAACCACAGATCTAGACGGTGTAGCCACCATCGGTTCATAATCTAACAATTGCACCTCTAATCCACACAATTTAAAAAAACCTTAGGAAATAAAAGAATACGTTGCCCCATAATCAAATAATCCTATAGCTTTACGAGAAAGCATGTAAATAATACCTGTGACAACATCTCTTGCGTTCTCAGCATCAGTTGGAGTTAGAGAATACACCCTTGCCTGGGCCGTACTCCCTTGCGAACCACCACGCTGTGCCTGAGTATTACCCCTATATGGCTGCTAGGAGGTTCCACTATTTCCCTGCATCAGACAGTCTCTCATCTGGTGCCCTTGCCTACCACACCACATACATGCCCCCGTAGACAACCAACACTTTCCCGAGTGTCTCTTTCCACACAAAGGGCAACATTGAAAACGTGTGGTGTTCTGAGACATACCACCACTATTCTTCTTCCACTTATCCTGTCCTGCCCCAGACAAAGAATTAGGAGGAGCTGGCCTCTTCTTCGTGACCTGAACCTCTATGTCCTCCAGCAAACACTCTTCTACTACAGTGACTTTATCAACCAACGTAGCAAAGTCCTGCAATTGCAAGATCGCTGTCTGCTTATGGATCTCGCTCCTCAGACCCCTCTGAAACTTCCAGGACTTCTTCACTTCATCTGGTATCATGAATGGAGCAAATCGAGACAACTCCTGAAATTTGGCAGCGCACTACTGCACTATCAGCGATTGTTGTGTCAAATTCATGAATTCTTCCATCTTTGTGTTCCCGACCGTGGCCGAAAAATACCGTTCAAAGAAGAGCTCTTTGAACTGGGCCCACGTCAACGCTATTGGTATTGGTCGGTGCTCTTCCATCTGTTTTACAGACACCCACCATCTCTCAGCCTCCCCTGCCAACTTGAATGTGGCGAAGGTGACTGTTTGCCTTTCAGTGCAGTTCAACACATCTAGGATCTTCTCGATTTTCTGGATCCAATTCTCAGCACGAACTAGATTTGTACTACCCACAAAAGCCGAGGGTTTCAACCTAGTGAACTGCTCAATGGAGCAACCCAACTCAGTCGTAAGACGATCCTGCCCCCTATTCGTTCGCACTACCTTAGCCATAAGCTGCTGTGCGAAGTCATGCAACACACTAGTAGAGTCATTACCAGCCTCAGGGCCGGCACCCTCACTACTACTGCCTCCCACATTGGCAGTGATATCCCTAGATTCTATCCTGAAAATAATAACGAGAATCCATTAGAAAGGTAATAGCTTAAGAATTGATTGTTCTATCAAGTTATAAACTCAATCCTTTAAATTCATATTCCTAATATTGACGTACTCCATTAATTTGACATCCTCATTCTAACTCAAGTTCCACCCTTCCACTTGGAAATAAAACCGTTAATGGATTGCCGTGATTTTCTTGAACCTTTCGATTGATCCAGAAAAACATAGAAGTCTATTAATGGATTTACGTCTCCAGGTATACAAAGCAAAACTCAAGGTCTTATCCATGTCCTATACTCTGGTATGTTCTAGACTATCAAACTAGAAAATCCTAAGTTCTGCATATATCCCTAATCAAGCAGCATGAATCAAATCATACTTCTGAGTGACTATGGCACTGATACCAACTGTAACGACCCGACCCTTTATGTGGACCCAGGTGTCACTCACTCATACTAAATACATGTACCTGTTCAAGATACGTAAACAACCCACCCTAACCAGGGACATACATGTATAAATCATACATAATTTTGATGTAAATGTTGCAGAAAAATATAAACATCCATTGGGATTTCTATTAGTCTTATACCAGAGCTTACTAATACATCCACAATTACATAAATCCAGACATATAATAAATCCTGTTATTATAATCCTCCAGAAAAGAACTTCATCTAAGTTTAATACATGATTTAAATGCTTACGTAAGCTAAGCCAAAAATAGCCTCCCTAGGCCCTTTAGCTACTAAAACCGACGTACTGATAGACATGAAAACAAAGGTTGTCTAATAGGGTGAGACACCTCTCAGTAAGGAAGAAAGTGTTACAACAGTGTGTGACTGCCTACATGCACATTTTCATACAACTTATACGTTTGAAACATTTATTTATAATACTGTAATATATAACATATATCTGCACATCAAGTATTTAAATCATGCATATGATTATTAGAACAACGACCAGCTTGTCATACATGTATTGCCTATTTACCCCATGGCACGAGTTGTGCACTGATATCTCCAACAATGCATTATTTGTGCAGACATTTTTCGAGTATCTAATAGAGTCCGACTGCCCCCATCTGGTCTATATTATTTCACCAGTGGTTTCATTACACCTGCTAGCCGACTATTTATGTACCCACACTAGTTTACATGTGTGGTTGCACTGTACCCTTCCAACTGAGGAATTCCCTGCCATTGGGAGTATCTTTCAACTCCATTAATGAAGCTTTTTCAACTTCTCACATTGGAGTATCTTTCAACCCCTATTACTAGAGTATCTTTAAACTCCTTTGGTGGCAAGCTGTGGTTCCATTTATCATATATACAATTTATAGCAAAATATAGTAACCTGTGCAATTCTAGTATTTTCAAAAATTTAGATAATCACATCGGGTTCAAATCGGTGCCTATCCACTCGGTTTACCCTTTATACATATATACAGCTCGGTGTATAATCGGCCTCTGTTTTCCACATTTTCAGTATAACAAATTGGAACTCCGTTCCCATAATCTATATCAGTAGTATAGAAAATTCGTACATTTCCATTTCAACATATATCACACGAGTTTAGTTCAAAAATCCGCTAAATGATATAAATCTAGTAACCATCACTTAAAAAGAAAAGTAAAGGATTCAAGCATCTCCTATTACAATATAAGTGCAAATAAGTAATGTTAATAAGATTTGGAGTTCATATGCCAAAATCCTTCTTGTAGACACCCTATTTTTGCCCTAGCCAAATATATATATATATATGTATATATTTATTTACTTATTTATTTTTTACATGTATTTATAAATTCATAAAAAGGAGTAATTTAAAAACTTGTTAGATTAACTTAGGGATAATTTCAAATTAATTAGGTACCGTTCGTAAGAACGGGCGCGTAGGGGGTGCTTATACCTTCCCCTCGCTTAACCGAACTCCCGAGCCTAACTCTGGTAACGTAGACCCATTCTACCCCTAATGGGGTAGTAATCGCATGTTCTAACCGCACTAAAGGTTAGTGGCGACTCCGATATCCATGTTTTTTAATGAAAATATTAAATTGATTGATTTTTAATTTCGCCGCCCGGGGCACACGCGCTCGCCGGGACGTCGCGACAGCTTGGCGACTCCGCTGGGGACATTAGAGAGTCGAACCATTAATTAATTAGAAATTATCCCAAGTTCAAATTTAATAAATCTTTTAATTACTCCATATTTTGTGAATATTGTAATTTGTAAATAACTTTGATTAATTGTAAATGTTTTACTTCCATAATGTGTAAATAACCTTAATTAATTAAAAAAAATTTTGTTTCCTAAATTTTTTTGAATATTAATTGTAGATATTTTGTTTCCAAATATTCTGAATAAACATATTAATTATAGATATTTTGAATAAGCATATTAATTACCGATATTTTGTATACTGATCGTAAATATTTTGTTTCCTTATTTTTTGTTTCCAAATTTTTTGTGAATAAACATATTAATTGCATATATTGTATTTCCTTATCTTTTGAATATATATATTAATAGTAGATATCTTGTTTCCATATTGTTTATAGCATGTGAATAAATGTGGGGATAGCGGGATTAGGTTAAATTTAAATTCACACACTCTCACGCTCTATACCCGGGCTTTACCTGCTAAGATTAGATAGGGGTGTAATAGCGTTTGTCCCCACGTGGCAGGGCTTGTGGGGACCCGCGAACCACTCTGATCAATTTAAACTTCATCCAAACCCCTTTTGGGTGAGGATGGAGGTTAGATTGGGAACCTTTGTATATAGGAATTAGAGCCTACCCACACATACTTGTCTATAGTCTTCCTTAACTAGGATAAAGCCATGAAGAACCATGTATATATATACCTACCCTGGGTTGGGACAGGAGCCACATCCTACTCCACGTATAGTATATTGTATATATATTGTGAGATACCTTGTATTATACCATGCATTCTGCATCCATTTTAGACTTACATACTACTTAGCTGGTATTCTGAAAAAGCCCAATAATGAGACCATGGCCCATCCTTTCAAAAATGAAGCACTTGGCCCAAGTATTTTGAAATATGGGTCGACCCAATCCTTTTCAAATAAATCGGGCCCAATTCTTTAAAAACAAACTTAGGCCTGACATTTTCCTAAGTAAAAACTTGGCCCAGACATGATTTCCAAAGAGGGTCAAACCCAGATTTCCAAAAATGGGCTTCAGCCCTATCACCTAAAAATTCGGGTCAACATTTTTTCAAGTAATCCAAGCCCAATTCCTTTTCAACTAGGACCTTAACCCATCATGAAATAGTTCGAAGCCCATATTTTAAAATACTTGAGGCTCAAGTGCACACTAAAGTCCATAAGTCCACATTGAATGAATCCGATGGGTTGACTAGCCTGGGTCAACCCCAACCTCAAAACATAATTTGACCCTTTATAGAATCTGAGGTACATGGACCATCATCAAGGAAATGAATGGGTAAGGGAGAAATTGAATTGAAATCGTGGCCCATCAATGGTCATGTTAATCTTGACCCGTTTTATTAGTGGGATTTTTCTAAAATTCTAGCTAAGTAGTAATTTAGGACATCATATTCATGCATTTCATTTCATACATAGTCATGCACGATAGGCTGCATGCATGTTTATATCTTTGTTTGTATATATAAGTGCACTAGTTGCATCCATGCATAAACACCTATTGCATACCCTAATCATGCATCAAAACATATTCAGTACATAATTGTGCATTCATGATTCTAAAGAGGAAATTGTTGGTTTTCAGTTCAAAGAGGTCGTTTGAGTAATATAAAGCAATAATTGAGACCACCACGCATCAGTACAATACCAGGCGAAGAGCGAGAGAAATGAGTGAACAATTGGAAAATAGAGTCTTGGGTCTAGAACAAGGACAAGAAGAGATAAATGACAAGATAAGTAAGGTTCTGGAGTTACTGATGAACAAGGGAAAGGCAGTGCATGTTGATCCCGAAGTAGATGTGGACCCCGCTCATCCCCCTGGGTTCACCCCAGATCATGGACAAACATCAATTCCGCCACCTGGCGTTATGGGGGGTCCACCGCCAAATATGCCTCCTTTCATCCCTGCTATGCCAGCACAGGGGTTTCCAGTGGTAGGAACTCCTCCATTAGTACCTTCTGATATGGGGATCAGCAAATTTGAGGTTGAGCGTCGCTGTGACGTATTAGAAGAGCGCTTAAAAGCAATGGAAGGTTCTAATACTTTCGATTCAGTTAATCCAAATGACCTTTGTTTGGTGCCTAAAGTCACCCTGCCGCCAAAGTTCAAAATGCCGGACTTTGAAAAGTTTGACGGGACCCGATGCCCTCGAACACATTTAGTGATGTACTGCCAAGCAATGGCCGCATACTCAGACGATGAAAAACTAATGATGCATTGCTTTCAAAGCAGTTTGACCGGGTCCACCATCCGTTGGTACATTCAGCAAGATAAGGCTCGGGTTTGCACTTGGAAGGACTTGGCCAACGCCTTTGTTACTCACTATCGCCATGTGACGGAAATGGCGCCTGATCGAATGACTCTACAAGAGATGGAGAAGAAGTCCACCGAAACATTCAGAGAATATGCTTATACGTGGAGGGATATGTCGATCCAAGTGGACCCCCCGGTGAGTGACCGAGAGGCCATCTCCTTGTTCGTGAGCACATTAAAAGACCCCTACCGTACGCACCTTCGGGGAGCAACTCCCCATGATTTTATGGATATTGTGGCTGCGGGAGGAAGAATTGAAGGCGATATCAAGGTGGGCCTAGTCAAGGATAGTGGCTCGGAAAATGGTTTAGGCAAAAGGTGGACTAATAGGAAGAAGGAAGAAGAGGCACAAATGATACAGGGGCAATTTAATTGGAAGAATCAGTACACCAGAGGTGGGAACCAATGGCCCAAGAGAAACTTTGGTTTTGAGCCCATGGTAAATCAAACAGCGCATACAGGCACAAGGCCCCAGATTGTTCACTCTGATCCACCGAATCAGCAAACACAAGACAGGTTTGTGACCAGAAACTTCCGAAGGGTGGACCCCATTCCCATGACATATGCCGAATTATTTCCTCAGCTGCGGGAAAAGGGGATGGTATCTGCAATCCCTGGGACGCCCGTTGCGAACCCTCCTCCACAGTGGTATGATCCTGGGGTTCGTTGTGAGTACCATGCTAACTCTCCCGGCCATACTATTGACCGATGTTGGGCCTTCAAGCATAAAGTGCAATCATTAAGAGATGCTGGATGGTTAGCATTCGACGACAAGCAATCGGGAATCCAGGGGAATCCTTTGCCCAAACACGAGGAAGGAAGTAGTTGACATATCCAGAAGGTTCCCAAATCAATGGTTTCAGTCATTATCTGCCGAGGCTAAAGTGATGGAGTACTGAACTTTTGGCTATCTAATCCTTTTCAGTTGATGTTCTTTTGTTTTCCATTGTTATTTGCTTTTCGTAATCCGTGGATGCCTATGTCTCGGAATAGTTTCTATACTCAATAAAATGAATTATGCATTTCGTTATCTCACTTGCATCATGAGTCCCATTGCCAAATTATGTTTGCTTATGTTTCATGCCGGAATAGGGAAAGTAATATTACCAGTGTTCATGAGCTAGAAAGAGATGTTAAAGGATGAAACAATCATTGAATTCAGACATTATGAAGAAGTTTTTTTTTACTTTCCAAGGAATTCAACGAGGTGGCCGCACTGTTTTGATAAATTAATCACTCATGTTTTGATCAAATGATGGATGACCCTCTTTGGCTGACCAGTTATCCCTAAAAGAACCCAAACAATGATTTACCATTTGTTAACCAAATTGAGCCTGAATGTTAAACCAGCTTTTTCTTAAAAGTTAGATCATCAAAAATCCAACCTGGGTTTGGGTCCCTTAGCGTTTGACAAATCATTTGAGACAATAGTCATTACCAAAAGGTTGGCAGGCCATTGTTCTGCTACCCAAAAGAAAGTCAAAGAAGAAAATCCCTTGCAACCCCTTTTGAGTCTGGAAGATTCATTTCTTGATTAACCCGTCAAAGGATCACACTCCACACTGGGGCAGTTTTAAAAAAAAAGATTGGTCCCAATTGAAGTTCAAATGAAAATGAAGTCAAGATTCCTTTATAAAAGAAAAAGTGAAAGTTGTAGTAAAAGAAGGAAAAGAAGATGAAAAGGGAGAAGAAAGAAAAATATGGGACATACTACATATGTGATCTTTGACCAAATTACCCTCGATGAAATTGATAAATTTTGAGCCTTATTTAAATCTTTCTTTCTTCAACCCATACCCTTAGCCTACATTACAGTCCAAATGAAAGTCCTGACCAGATTGGTATACATTGTTGTCTTAAATGATTTGTCAGACTCAATGTTGAGTCTGAACTACGTAATGACCTGATCCTGAAAAGGTACGTAGGCAGCTTGTTTAAATAACAAGTTCGGTCAACATCTTGCAAAAGCGCCTTAACTCGAATTGGGGGCATAAAACATTATTTGGGGTGGTATTATTGAGCCTTAGTTTTCCTTTTATTCTGAAATCCTACATCCCTAAGCCTACGTTTCGTCCCGAGTCTTAAAGACCATCTTGGGATCAAAGCATGGGTTGATGAAACTGGGGCAGTTGACGAGAAGGACAGTCATTTAGGTTGGGAAATTAACGTTACATGACTTTTGAATACTGGTATGAATTTTTCCCTATGATAGCATTGAAATATGGTAAAACATTTATTTTGTGCGGATGGCCTTTTGATTTAGCAAGTTGATGTCATAGTTGCATAATCATGTCTCGTTCCTTAAAATAATAAAAAAAAAGGAACCCTTCTTATTCTTTAGAGCATTAAAAGAGGATGGATAGTCAAAGGGTTTCAGAACCACCAGAAATTTCTATAAAGAAGATCCTTGTGGAGAAAGAGCAGTCAAACTAGGGCAAATGTTATGTCAAGTTCAAAAGGAATCCAATAATAGAGTCAAAATCGGTGGCAGATGAATTTAACTGGGGCAAATTCTGAGTTGAGTCTCAGTAGGTCCCATTCAAGCACTTTCTTATCGGATTGGAATAGGAAATCGGAGTCAAGATCAGCTGTAGGTCCATTCAACTGGGGTAGATTTTGTGATTTTTGAGCTGAGTCAATCACTTTCATGACTGGATGAATAAAGAAGATTAAGCCAGGATCAGTTACAGATCCATTCAAATAGGGCGAGTTTCATGTGGAGACCAAAGATGAGGGCATTGATCACGAGTGCATTGAGAGAAAAGATTCATGCATTGTCATGCATTACCCTAAATTTCATGCATTGTCATACATTTCATGCATTACCTAGATTTCATATATTGCCATGCATTTCATGTATTACCATACATTTTATGCATTACCTTGCATTTCATGCATTGCCATACATCTTATGCATTACCATACATCTTATGCATTGCCATGCATTTCATGCATTACCATACATCTTATGCATCGTCATGCATTTCATGCATTACCCTATATTTCACACATTACCACACATCTCATGCATTGTCATGCATTTCATGTATTACCATGCATCTTATGCATTGTCCTGCATTTTACGCATTACCATACATTTTATGCATCGCCATGCATTGCATGCATTACCTACATTCTATGTATTACCAATACATCTCATGCATCACCATTGTGCATTTCGTACATTACCCAAAAAATAAAAACATAAAAAATAAAAAATGCATACATATGATCACAAGTTAGCAACATGCATACATATAGCAACATATCATTGCATTTTAGCATCACAAGCAGCAATAGAGCACCCTTCATGCTTTTCTTGAGCTTTTGAATGATTATTTGACATCCTTGATGGAGAGATTCCTGTTGTGTTTAATTATGAGCTGGGGTAACTGACCCTAAGCGCACATTGATTTACTTGAAAAATTGGGGCAAGTTGACCCCAGACACACATTGATTTATTTTGAACTAGGGCAATAGATCCCAAAGACAAGGGGATTCATTCATTGACATTCGGCCTTTACCCCAAGTGCATTTTCCAAATAGAGTAACAACTTTCCAAGCTTTGCTTTCACACCTTGTTACTCGTTGAGGTGGCTCGGATCATCGTATCCGCTACGGCTCGGATTCTTACATTCGAAGCAAGCCATCATTATGTCCCATGGCTGGATCATCATGTCCCTACGGCTCGGATTCTTACATTCGAAGCAAGCCATCATTGTGTCCCATGGCTGGATCATCGTGTCCCTACGGCTCGGATTCTTACATTCGAAGCAAGCCATCATTTTGTCCCATGGCTGGATCATCGTGTCCCTACGGCTCGGATTCTTACATTCGAAGCAAGCCATCATTGTGTCCCATGGCTGGATCATCGTGTCCCTACGGCTCGGATTCTTACATTCGAAGCAAGCCATCATTGTGTCCCATGGCTGGATCATCGTGTCCCTACGGCTCGAATTCTTACATTCGAAGCAAGCCATCATTGTGTCCCATGGCTGGATCGTCGTGTCCCTACGGCTCGGATTCTTACATTCGAAGCAAGCCATCATTGTGTCCCATGACTGGATCATCATATCCCTACGGCTCGGATTCTTACATTCGAAGCAAGCCATCATTGTACTTTGGCGCTCGGGTTCTCAAACCCAGTGCAAGTCATTCTCATATACTTTGGCGCTCGGGTTCTCAAACCTAGTGTAAGTTAGTTTCATGTACTTTGGCGCTCGGGTTCTCGAACCTAGTGCAAGTCATTCTCATATACTTTGGCGCTCGGGTTCTCAAACCTAGTGCAAGTTAGTCTCATGTACTTTGGCGCTCGGGTTCTTAGACCCAGTGCAAGTCATTCTCATATACTTTGGCGCTCGGGTTCTCAAACCTAGTGCAAGTTAGTCTCATGTACTTTGGCGGGTTCTTAGACCCAGTGCAAGTCATTCTCATATACTTTGGCGCTCGGGTTCTCAAACCTAGTGCAAGTTAGTCTCATGTGCTTTGGCGCTCGGGTTCTCAAACCCAGTGCAAGTCATTCTCCTGTACTTTGGCGCTCGCGTTCGCAAACCCAGTGCAAGTCATTCTCATGTACTTTGGCGCTTGGGTTCTCAAACCCAGTGCAAGTCATTCTCATGTGCTTTGGCGCTCGGCTTCTCAAACCCAGTGCAAGTCATTCTCATGTGCTTTGGTGCTCGGGTTCTCAAACCCAGTGCAAGTCATTCTCATGTGCTTTGGCGCTCGGGTTCTCAAACCCAGTGCAAGTCATTCTCATGTACTTTGGCGCTCGGGTTCTCAAACCCAGTGCAAGTCATTCTCACATACTTTAGCGTTTGGATTCTTACAATCAGTGCAAATTATCCCTGATTGGCAAAAGCAAACAATACCTGATTGAAAAGCCCAGACAGTTGTATGGCTTGGCTAAAATAGGTGTCTTTTATCTTTGCAAGCTTGTTGCTACAAAAACGTAGGAGAGTTCCTACCGTTACATTGAAGCAACTAAGCCTACAAAGAGGGACAGCTGTAGACACCCTATTTTTGCCCTAGCCAAATAGAACAAGGGGTCTCCTCTTATTATTTTATTATTATTATTATTATTATTATTATTATTATTATTTTATTATTATTATTATTTTCCTATATTATTAGTACTTTACTATTATTTTGCTTGTGTTTTTATTATCATTATTATCATTATTTTTCATTTTTTATTATTATTACTAGTACGTTTATTATCTTTATTTTATTTTTACTTTACTATAATTACTTTTATTTTTCATTTATTTTATTATTTTTGATATATTATTTATTATTTATTATTATTATTATTATTTATTATTATTATTATTTTTATTTTTATTATTTTTAGTAATGTTATCATTATTATTATTATTATTTATTACTTTTAATAATAGTATTATTACTTTATTTATTAATATTAATATTATTATGATTATTATTATTTTTTTGTCTTCATTTTTATTTTTACTATAATTATTTATTATTATTTACTATTAGTAGTATTATTATTATTATTATTATTTATTACTATTATTACCTTATGAATGTTATTACTATAATAATTATTATTATTATTAATATTATTTCCTTTTTCATTATTACCAAAAGCATAAAAAATCAAATAAAATAAAATCAAGAAAGGAATTTTTTCTTTAGGGTTTTCAAAAAACTTTTTATATAAGGAGACAACTCTTATTCTCTCCTACGAGCGGTGCACAACACACAGCCAGGGCCAAAGGAACCAAAAGAAAAAAATTCTTTCTTCTTGCTTCTTCTTCCCGGAGACACACATAGTAGGGATATCTCCTGCCATCTCCCTCATCCTCTCCAGGCCACAGCCTTCTCTGATTCCTCCATAGCCCCATAGCATCACAGTTCCATCCCAGCATCACTCCGCTGTTCCGGCCACAGCAGCAGCCAAATCACTCGAGAGCCCCCAGCCCTGCAGCTCTCGGCCATTTATCTCCGGCAGCTGTGAACACCCACTGCAACTCCACGAACCCTCACCGTCGGACCTCATCAAAACCATACTAAAGCCACTTTGCTACTGCTGCTGTTTTCCCCGAATCACTCGCAGCAACAGCTGCTGCCGCCGCCCTCGCTTGCAACTCCTCTGCTCCAGCCAGCCGCACAACTCCGGTGTCACCACCGAGCGGCCATTCCCTCACGACAGACCAGCAGATTCCATCCCCCAATCTCTGCTGCAACTTTGCATCACCGTTGTTTCCTGCAGCCACCGTGGAGGACCAGAACACCCGAGACTCTCCAGGACCTCCAGCAATAGCCGAGCACCATCCCAGACTTTCCACCAACAGCTGTCCTCGCCTGCAACTCCTCTGCGGCCAGCCAACTCCAGCTCCACCCCACGATAGCCACCTGCACACATCCACACACACTGTACAAAGACAGAGCACACACGCACTCACACTGTCACACACGTGCCTGTATACATATTTTTTTTTTTAGATTTGTTTGGGTTTTGACATATAAAGTTTAAATTTTTTTGTACATTTAATTGGTGTTTTATATATGTGTATATCTAACATTAATCTATTTCTTTGCAGGATTTTTTTTTTCTTTTTTTTTTTCTTCTACCTTTTGCAGTAATTTTAATTCAGGTTTCATATAAGTATATATATATATTTGACGTCGATTTATTTCATAATTTTTTTTTTATTTTGCAGGTTTTGTTTTTGTCATAGTATTAATTTAGGTTTAAATTTTTATTGTTTATATTGATGTATGTTAAATAATGAATATGGTTGTATTTTATTGTAATATTTTCATTAGTGTGTGATGTTTTGGTATGCTACTCGTTATCATGTTTATATTGTTTCTATGATATATATTGTGGTATTTATAGGTATTATTATGTTTCCATATTATTATGTGTTTCTCTATGTATAGTTCATTAAGTTTGGCTTTATGTTTATATTATTCTTATGATGGTATGTATATCTTAGTTTGTAATTATTAGTTTATTACCATGTTATTTTAGTTCATTATTAGTTTATCTTTATTATGGTGTTTTGGTACTAATATTAGGTTATCATCCTGGTTATTGTTATTATTATTATTGTTAGTATTATTAGTTTATTATTATGGTGTTATATTGCTTTAGTTTATTATTAGTTTATCTTTATTATATTATGTTATTATTTCATTAGTTTCTCTTTATTATGATATCTTTAGTATATTAGTATGTATAACTTATTGAGAATTTTTAGTATTTTAATATATATATATAGTATAAACTTACTACAGTGTGTATTTATTATTACGTGTTATAGTACTTATTGTTATTATTTTAGTATTATTATATTGTTTTTCTATTATTAAATATTTTCAATTTTTTATTTATTTATTTATTTATTTTTTTTATCCCTATGATTTTATTGCGGGGGTATGAGCCTTCGGGCATCACGTACCCTAAGCTCTGAGGGAATATATATATATATGTATATATTTATTTACTTATTTATTTTTCACATGTATTTATAAATTCATAAAAAGGAGTAATTTAAAAACTTGTTAGATTAACTTAGGGATAATTTCAAATTAATTAGGTACCGTTCGTAAGAACGGGCGCGTAGGGGGTGCTTATACCTTCCCCTCGCGTAACCGAACTCCCGAGCCTAACTCTGGTAACGTAGACCCATTCTACCCCTAACGGGGTAGTAATCACGTGTTCTAACCGCACTAAAGGTTAGTGGCGACTCCGATATACATGTTTTTCCATGAAAATATTAAATTGATTGATTTTTAATTTCGCCGCCAAGGGCACACGCGCTCGCTGGGACGTCGCGACACTTCTTTTTACCAAAAATTGTAAAATCCTAAATTCGGCATTTCTACTAAGTAGAATTTAGCAAATAAGCAGCTAAATCATACATATAAATATAAACTAGCCATTTAGCTATTTTAATTTTCCAAAAATGCTGTTGTAATCAATTTCCTGTTAACTTAAACTCGAAATGAAGCTTCCTATGAAAACAATCCAAACCGACAACTCGAGATCCTGAAAACCTAAAACTACAAAATATAACCTTACTATAATTTTGACTACTATCCAAATATCCAATCAAAATTAAGATCAGATCCTTACCTCAATTTTTGAGAAAACCCGAAAATCCTCGAAATAACGATCCGATGCTCTAAAGTTGTAGAGTTTCCTCTTCTGATCTACGCAGTACCCTCCGTTTTTAGAAACAGATGATGAATAGTGAAGAATCTTAGAGAGAGAGAGAGAGAGAAAAATTTTGTGGGTAGAGAGAGAGAGAGAGAGCTTTTGGGAACAAACTTAGCCCTTAAGCAACAAACATGGATATTTAAAGGGCCTTTGACCAAGTCCAACTCGTCGACGAAGTGGCGTCTTTGTCGACGAATCCGCCACACAGCTCGTCGACGAGGCCATCCCTTCGTCGCTGAGTTCAAGTTCTAGATATTTCTCTGATCCGCTCGGTATTTGCTCATCGATGAGGCTCTGAATTTCGTCGACGAGGATTTGAAAAACTTTGTCGACAAATGTGAGCCTTCATCGACGAACCCAACTTATACAAGTTTGGGTCTCTACACTTCATCTTCCAATGTCCTCAGTACGTGGCCCACACAGAGCAACTGCGTACATGTCAGTACGTGGCCCACACAGGCACCTACGTACTTTTTATTTACACGTAGCCCATATAGGCACTACTACCCATATAGGGTACTTAATATAGCCCACACAGGCACCACTATCCACACATGATACATAACATGATCCACACATGCGCCATTATCCACATAGGATATAACGTGGTCCACACAGGCACCACTCCAGCTTCCGCAACACGTGGCCCACACAAGCACTACTATTCACTAGTATCCAATTCCCATAACCTATCCATCGTACATTAGTAGAACAAGCTCCTCGACCTGCCAAAGTCCTATCCTATATAAATGACAATATGACGAGCTCCTCAACCTACCAATGTCATATCATGATTTATATCTAAGCAATATAACAATCTCCTCATGCCAACGTTATATTGAGATGCATACGAATAACCACACTAGTTAGTTCACACAAACGCATCAATGCATTACCTCACAAGTATCCAACATATCCACATTCCCACACAGTAATTCAACAGATCAATACATTTCCACACATGAGCTAAACACAGCAATTCATTCATCATGTCATAATCATTCTAAACATCCCCACATGCAAACCCAAATACCACAGTAATTCATATTCAATTTATTAGGAAAACTTATTCTCATGTCACACGAATTTAATATCATATGCAATTCTTCCAAATATAAATCTTAAACAAAATCATCATTTTCTAGTACTCACACAGTTCTAAAAATCATATAGATACTGATATAATTTTATTTCTCCTTATCTGATTTCCTGAACCACGCCTGTAGGGTTCCCAAAATTATACCCGCAGCGCTTACCGAACCCTAATTCAATTAAATCATCCCCAATAAAATATTATTTTTACCTTTCCTAATTTACAATAATTAAATAACAATTAATTTCTAAATAATTCATTTATCCTAATTTTGGGGCTATTTTCACAATGATCCCACGAGAAATCTGCTCCGCTAGACTTGTAGAGAATCATCCCTAGATTCTTGTAGTGGTATCTGATTGCCCATTTCACTTAAAATTTTAGAAAAATTGAGGTAAGAATGAGAGTTTGTCTTACCCTAAGAGATATGCCTACATTACTTCTATGACAAATCCACTTCCGTAGAAATGTTGATGGCGGAGAATGAAGTCTAGTGGTATTTTTAGATTTTTAATTGGGCAAGAATCTGCCGCAAAATCGTAGAGAGAGGAATGGAGAGCGTGAGGAGTACTGGCGTGAGTTTTTTTTCCCTTCCTTCCTTTCTACGTAAGAAGCTTTTTTTTTTTCTTTTCCACTTCCTGTTTGCTCCAGGAAGCTTAAGCACTAAGTTCTTTTTTTTTTTTTTTCTTTCCTTTATCCTTACTTTATACTTTTTTATATATACTTATATATATATATACCCACAATCCTCAAATTTCTTAGTTTAATTAATTTCCTTAATAATAATTAATTAATTAATAAAAATAAATTAATTTTTTTTTCTTTCCTTTATCCTTACTTTATACTTTTTTATATATACTTATATATATATATATATATATATATATATATATATATATATATATATATATATATATACCCACAATCCTCAAATTTCTTAGTTTAATTAATTTCCTTAATAATAATTAATTAATTAATAAAAATAAATTTTTTTTTTTGGGTCGTTACAGCAAATGACTAGGAAACCTATGCATTGAGATCCATAAGAAAAGAAGTAATATAGGCTTATGACCCTGAAGAAAAATTGTTTATAACTTTTTGGTCTTTTAAGTCAAAGCAGGTAAAGTCAAGTATAAATCATTGAAAATCTTAGAACACTTGGCTAAACTGGTGAGGAATGATTAAAAGAAAAAAACATAAGACGATGATAAGTGCATAATTGAGGGGGAGCAAATTAACTTGAAAATACTATGACTCTGAAAATAAGCATAATCACATTTGGTATCATATTTTGTATTTACATTTGGTATCAAATAATGAATGGTATGTGTAAATTCTTTTATACAAATTTAATGCAACTTGTTAATCACATGAATTTTTTAACCATACTGAACTAAACTTGTTGCATGCTTGAAAATATTTTGGGGAGCTGAGCTCCATCCCTATAGAAAGAGCATAAAGAACTCATGTGCATCGTGGTATTGCTATAGTTGGTCTAAGTTATTCTAAAATGATTGCTTATGGCTTTGAATTAGTAGTGAAATTAATCCTTGATAAGTATAAGTATTTCATTTCATTTACGCAAGTATTCAAATTCGTATGGGGAGCATCTGGAAATTATTTCCTATCTTATTATGCTCACCAATATTTTTTTTGCTTAGATGTGCATTGAACTTTCTGTGGCATGAACTCAATTATGATGATCTTATTGAATACTTTAAATGAAAAATATATTGCCTAACCACAAGTTCCTTGAGTTAATCATATCATCTTGTTTTAAAAAGCATTGATATAATTATGATCTATATGGTTAGTCTTTCTAGTTATAATTCTTTTCAGAATGTACTTAAAGCAAAAAAAATTAGTGCAAATTTTTTTTTTCCAAAAGGTGAGAGATATGTATTAGAGCAAAATTTTTTGAGATCTAAAGGGAGAGAGAAATTTTTTTTAGATAAAAAAGGGGAGAGATATTTTTTTAAAATTGCATAGTCTACAATGTGCATAAGCTTAAATAAAATAAAAAAAAATGGGGGGGGGGGAAGTTTGGGAAGTTTTTTTTAAAAGGGGGGAGAGGTTTTTTTTTTTTTTTTCTGAGCTAAAACAAAAATTATTTCAAAAAGGGGGAGTCATCCTTTTTAAAGCTAAGAATTTGTTTTTTTTTTGTTTTTACACTTAATTTAACCCTTTTGCTGATGCCAAAAGAGGGAGAGGATTAATGAGCAAAATGACATACTCTTTATGTTTAGGGAGAGAGGATTTTTAAAGGGGAGAGGATTAATGTGCATATGCTTTATTGTTATATCTAGATGCATATTGAATTGAACTTAAAATTCTTAATTTGAAATATCTCAGTGTCTTCTCTCTAGATATATTCGAATTTCAATATCTATTTTGAAATTTCTACATTTTGTTCTTGTATTTGTTATCATAAAAAAAGAGGAGATTGTTGACTTTTGAGTTTGATCTCATTTTGATAATGAAAAAACACAATTATTTCATCTGTGCATTGAGCTTTCTAGCAAGATCATTATTTAGCACACACGGATGATACAAATTCTATAGAAGCCATGAGGAACTTGAAGCGCATACAACTTGACATATTCCATGAAAGTAAAAGAGCAAAAGGATGAGGTCACCTCAGATTTTTAGTTGTAATGTGTGTTTAGTCTCACTTGTATTTACATATTTCATAGTTGGAAGCTCAAATATACCCTAGACTGACCTTAGGACTCTTGTATTTTATGAAAGATTCATTTACATTAGTTATAGGTTGAATGAGTGTTTAGAGACAAATTTTAGAGGCCTTGTCGATGAACCCCATGACCTCGTCGACGAACGCATGAAGGCCACTTGGCGATGAATAGTTTTCTCTCGTCGACGAAAAAATATCGAGAGCTAAAAAATCTCAGATAATGCTCTCGCCGATAAACTCACGTTCTCGTTGATGAACGAGTGTTGATCACTCATCGACGAGCTCCTGGCGCAGAACGGCAGTTCAACGCGGACACAAACGTAAATAGTTTATTTTTAAATGATCTAATGGCCAAATTTGATCCAATGTCGAGAATACATGTTTAAACACTCCCAAAACCCTAGGAGAACATAACAAGATAAGAAGAGAGCAATTTTTGCATACCTTGCCTACACTCTATCAAGTTCAAACATCTTTTGGGCATTCTCTCAGCCTCACAAAAGGGCATTCACATACACATCTTACTAGCACGTTTGATATACAAGGTTTTATATTTGGGCTTTTAATCTTCATTGTAAAAATTTTTCTTCTCTCATATTTTTATTTAATATTTTATTAAGAGTGCAAGAACCCTAGGTTTCATATTTTTGTTTGAAAAATCTTGTGGGAGAAGTTCATTCTAGGACTTTAAAAATCTTTGACGCATTCTTGATATTTTTTTTTATTCAAAGACTTAATATTACTTTATTCATGCCAAAAGTTATTTGAGAAAACCCTATATCTCCAACACTTATTTTATGAAAAATTAATTTTTGGAGATATATTGCATTGGATGTCAATCTTTGAGAAAACTCATCATACATATCTTTTATATACAAAGATCATATATTTGATTATTATTGAAATCATCACATACATTCATTGAGCTTCAAGTTATATCCTATGAATTGTTTTAAGAATTTTATCGTACTCATTAGCTTGTTGAGAAGCATCTGAGTGTTCAGGAATTTTATCAATCTATTGTATTGATGGTTCAGGTTGTGAATCGGGGAAGGAGGAGCTACACCTCTTGTAAGTAGCGGAGTAGGAGGAAGCTGTGCCTCTTGCAAGTAGCAGGTTTGTAACGAGAAACTCCATCCCAATTAAAAGAGTGGGATTAGTGGAATCTTTGGGTGGTTTGCCCAAGGCAAGGACGTAGGCCGGGTTTGACCGAACCCCATTAAAAATTCGGTGTCTGCTCTGTCTCTCTCTCTCTCTCTCTCTTTCTCTCTCTCTCTCTATCCTTTTTTATATTTTCACACTTATATTCATATTATATTTGCTGTGCATGTTTTAAATGGTGGTATATATGAATATCTAAAATACGTGAGAATAATTGGGTAATACTGAATTAATTGATATATCCACTGATAAAATCTATTTAGTTGTATAATACTAAAATCTGTGTATATCCAAATTTGTGGATGTATGGTTGGGTTTTCAATTAAGGATTGACATACTAAAATATTTTTAAATACCGAATTCACCCCCCCCTTGGGATTACACCTAAATTAACACCCTTTATAATAATTAACTGATTGTAAATACTGTTAGATTGTGAATAATGTTTGATTATGAATATTGTCTACTTATGAATACTGCGTGGTATTGAATATTGGGGTGAATTCATGGATGTGTTTGGATGTTGTGAACACTGTTGAAAATATAGTGATGTGTTTGGATGTGTTATTTTGTGTGGTTATTTGCGTATTTCACAATATAACGTTGGTAGGCCCAAGGAGTTTTTTATATTGCCCTGAGTATAAATAATGATATAACGTTGACAAGCCTGAGGAGTTCATTATATTTCCATTTATATAAGTAGGGGTAAAACGTTGGCAGGCCTGAGGAGTTCATTTTATTGATATACCGTGGATAGGTCATGGTGAATGTGTAACGGTGGATGGTGGTTGGGAATGACTTCTGTATTATTTTGTATGGAAGTGAATCTTGTGTGGATATGAATCCTTTGTGGATGTAAATGAAATGTACTGTATCTTGTGTGGATGTGCTGTGATGTATGTGAATACGTGGATCTCTAAAATATGATTAATGTTGGATGTGCATGGGACATGTGTGTGAATTTAATTGCACGAATATTTATGACAAAGTAAAACTCTCTGCCCGAGGGCTTATTGAGTAAGGTGAGTGCTCTGATTAGTATCAGTTATAGCCACACCCAAATTAAAGGATAAGGTTACAAACGGTATCAAAGCAAAGGGGCGTTACATGTATGTGCGTGTAATCTCTCCAATCCTCGAGAACTTTCGTTATAAATATTGATTATTTATGTACGAGTACAGTGTGCTTGTGATTTGTTAGTTGCTATTGATTAATAAATGATTGTATTATATATTTACTAAAAACTCTTCTGGCACACAATGTTATAATTTATTCCATCTTTACTGAGAAGTGTCTCACCCCAGAGAATTATTAATTTTTTCAGGTCCTTCAGGTGATCGAACTTAGAAAGCTCCGGGGCAAGGTTTAGAATTTTTGGTAATTTTGGATGGTCATAAAAACAGTTATATGTACAGTTTATGTTTTTATAGTTCTATGGGGATGTAATATGAAGAATTTGTTATACTTCTTTTTTGGTTGTATATAATGCTTTAGTATTTTATTGGAGAATGTTTAATTATTTCTGCTGCATGAATGGTATCAGAGACATGTAAATGGTCTCATCACACCCCGTGCCCCACCTAGCAAGTTCGAGACATGACATGGGGCATTTCCTTTCATTGATGCTAAAATTTGTACTAGGCTCACTGTTGACTCGGTTGGTTGATGTCCATCAGTATTGTAGACACCCAATTTTAATTGGACCTTAATATAAATTTGTTTTATTAAATGGAAATACATTAGGATATACGGAAAATATATCAAATATAGGGAAATACACCACAATACAAGGAAATATCAAAAAATAAAGAGAAATACAGGAGAAATATAGAAATACACAGAAAATTAGGGGGGTAAACAAAAAAAAGTAAGAAGCTACAGAGAATATCCTAGGGATTTTCGTGGGTACTTGAACACAAATTTAACAAGAAATCAAGCAGTCACAGGAGAATATATGAATGATTGCATAAATTAATGAGAGAATTTGTAGGATTGATATGTTTCGTAGTCCTAATATTCGGCCAAGACCCATATGGAAAGAAAATTAGTTGATTGCAATGGGAATTTTGCACGCACATGCGAGGTTCAATACAAGGAAAAGGTTGAAAAGAGAAGGTTGACTTGTTACCTATGATAACTGAGGCTCCAACCCTACAAATAGGGGGCATTTGAAGAGAGTAAGGGCATACAACATTCACACAATAGAGGAGATAGATATAGTGTGTGAGAAATTCATAGTGTGAGAGTTATAGTGAGAATTACAGAAGAAATTTGCATACAAACAGTATGGGAATTTTGAGAGGAGTTTAGACGGAGAAGCATTTCAGAGAGAAATTCAAACACATAGAAGTAGGTAAGCTGAAGCATTCAGATAGTGAATCACCCATAGTGGGCAATTCTTGTACACAGAAACATTCACACAGAAGTTTGGACAAATTGCAGCCGAAATTAAAAAAAAAAAAAAAAAAGGGGCCCAAAGTTGGTGGAGTTTGAAGACCAGAGGTAAGATTCAAATTTAATTGGGCTTTTTTTGTTTAATTGCATAAAATAGGCTATATGAAAAACTAGACTCGATTGGTGGATTCGACGCATTTGGCTAAACCTAGTGACCCAAACCATTTGGTTGACTCGACCCACTTTGAGGACTTGTGGACCCGAGACCCAGATCCAATGTGGATCGACCCCAGACCCAAAGTTTGAGGCCCAACTCTGTTTTTGAGAATTTAGTAGGCTTAAGCCCAAAATCTTGTTTTAAAAATCCACAATGGGCCCGATCCTTGTTCTGTTTTAAAAAAAAAAACCCTAGAGCCCAAATCCTGTTTTAAAATTTACCTTGGGCTTGAGCCCAAACTTGTTTAAAAATCAGTGGTGGGTCGAAGCCCAAAATCCCAATTAAAACTTAATAGTGGATTAAAGCCCAAAATTCAATCCAAACCCAATCTTAGACCGGCCCAAGATCCCAGTTCAATATCAGTTTAAACAGTGAGCTAGCCAAACACAGGCCCAAATTCATCCTCCAAAACCAAACAAAGGCCCAAATTAAACTTGGAGCCAAACAGAGGCTCAGGTCGGTTTTGGAACCAAACATAATCTAGGAGGAGTCTATTTGGTTCATGAGAAAATAAAGGAAAATGAGGAAATTAAATAGAGAGAGAAAAAAACTTATTTAGGAACTAGGAGCCTTCCTCCATCTGATATAGATTTATGCAGTCAAATTGGGACCTTAGACAGATCTGCAAAAAAAAAAAAACACAATTGATGATGAGATGAATAAATAAAAGAAAAGAAGAAGAGATAACCCAAGAGAAGAAAAGAAGAAAATAAAAGAAAAAAAATACGGAGAGGGAGGAGAGCGAGAGAGAAGAAAAATAAAGAAAAGGAAGCTAAGAGGAAAAAAAGAGAGAAAGAAGCCGAGAGAGAAGTAGAAGAGGAAGAAGGGTGAGAGGGAGAGAAACCAGAAGAGAGAGAGAGAGAGAGAGTGAGAGAGAGAGAGAGAGAGAGAGAGAGAGAGAGAGAGAGAGAGAGAGAACGTGCGTAGTGTGAGGAAGAAGAAGAGAGAGAGACAAAGGAAAATCAGAGAGGAGAGAGAGAGAGGAGAAGTGGTAAAATGAGAGAGAAAAAAAATATTCTTACATTAGGGAATAGTGGGGCACATGTCACCATCGCGTGGTGACACACGACGCATTCTGGGCCTAGTATTTCTTGAGCGACGTGGCTCAAATCTCCATTGTCCGATCTACGTTTTCTTTGGACGGTCAATTTTTGCCACATTAGCAATTCGTGTTTTAGCATTTGAGTTAACCAACCGTTAACACGTGTCAAGGTGACGTATTTTCAAAAATTCAAAAAAAGAAAAGAGGTACCACGTGTCACCATGATGGGTGGACATGTGGCACCCACGAGGTTTGACCCAGTTCAAATCCGAACAATTTTTATTTATTTATTTTATCTTATTTATTATTTTATTTATTTTTAATTTTAAAAATTACAGAAAATGGTAGAAAATCAGAAAGAAATAGGAAAAAATTTTTAAAAAATATTTTTGAAGTTAGGAAAAATATTTTGAATTATTTTAACTCAAAATTAAAAAAAATGGAAAATAGAATACCAAAAAATGAGGAAATTTTATTTGAAAAATTCCAGAAATTTTTGAAAAAATGTTAAAAATGTTTAGAACAATTCTACAAAAATTTTGAAAAATATAGAAATATTTTTACAAATACTTTTTGATAATTTTCTTGATTTTTGTATGAGTGTATCCCTATGATTTAAAAAAGGGCAATGATGTATTTTATACCTCTCCTGTATTAGCTTTTGGAGGGGGGAGAGGTTTGTCTAACAAGATTATCCCTTTTGGACGTCTTATTAGACATTCCTAAATTATACACAGATTTTTAATCTTTTATTAATCTTTTAAAAAATAATTAAATATTATTAAATTTAATTTGAGGATAATACATAATCAATTTTTTCTAAAGGTTTTTACTCATGATCAGGGTGTCCCTAAAAGCACTTCCACCTGACATTCCCTCAACTCTTACCTTTATATAATATCAACTTTAGGAATTGCACTGAGGAAGCAAAAGCAGATGATCCAGAGAGCCCCAATTAGGGGTCTGCTTGTTCATTTGTTTATTTGGTTTATTTGCCTTTTTTTCCTTTTAAAGAATCCCACTAAGCTTTCATTAATAAAGGCAAGGGGTGACTTGCCTAATGCATCCTAATTTTAATTCTTTGCAGTGGGACCATGTATTGGTATACATATATTTTAAAGGGAAATTAATGGCCTTTTGAAGGCACCATCTCTCTTAAATATGGAGTTTTGTAAGATTAAAAAAGAAGGAAAAAGACCAGCCAGAGTGGTTTTGACTTCTGATTTATGTTTTATGTGTAACTTCCGTGGTTCAATGAATGTCATGATTAATGTCATGATTACTGTTATTAATTATTCTGAACTCCCCAGTGTAATCATTCTATTAGTATTCGAAGTGGAGACCTTATGTGGGAATTTATTAAAACTATTGTTCTCGTTTTTCTATTTTCTGCTGAAGAGCAAATGCTTTATGCTCTGGCTATTGGCTGCTGTCAAGCTGGAAAAAATTCAATTTTAAATAGGACCCAACAGGAGAAGTTTAATGAACTGGGTTCTAGAAGTGCACCCTCTTGATTTTGTTAGGAGCTCACGGGTGGACTTGATATAGATGAGTAAATATTAATTTGACCTAAAAGCTCAAGCTAATTGGGTCTTAGATTCATCCATGTATATAAGCACCCATTATTCACTTTAATTTTTCAATGTGAGACAAACTCACAAGTGGAATTCTCAACAATCTCTCCCTCACTTGTGAGTTCCTGCTCCTCCTTGAACGGAAACCATCTCTCTTTTGGGATAATTCTCCAACAGTTGCTCAAGTGGGTCTTACCACTGGTGTCTTAAGTGCCTTAGATTGCATTGCATGTACCTCCAAACCAATCCTACCTCCCACGTCTTGACCCTATTCGGACCCATCCGCAACCTAGATGATCCTTATTAGCCTCAGCCACACACTTGGTCCTCCAACTGTTAGCACATTAGGAGAATTAGCTTCCCATTTCGACTTTTACGATATCGCTCACCCAGAGTTACGAACCGTCGGCTCTGATACCACTTATTAGGACCAGAGGAGCTTATGGGTGGACTTGATACACATGGGTGAACACCAATTTGACCTGAGAGCTCAAGTTAATTGGGTCTTGAGTCCATCCATGTATATAAGCACCCATTATCCACTTTAATTTTTCAATGTGAGACAAGCTCACAAGTGGAATTCTCAACAAATTTGTTGTCTTTTGGTACTTCTGTAACTCTCAATTCATGTTTATAATTTTACAGATTCTCCATACGATTTTCTATTTTATTTTATTCTTAATCATTTCATTATAAGTTTCTAACATATATATTAAGTATTGGGGTTCCAGGCTTTTAAAGTACATATAATTTTAAAATAGTTAGAAAATACTTTTGACGATAAATTTTCGATGTTTGAGCTAGTAATTATGAAGTGACAGAAGAGCAATCCATGCTTTAATTACAGTTTGTACGGAAAAGATAGATTCAGGACGTGTTCTGTAAAATGTAAACAAGCTTCAAAAACAGAGAAATATGACAGAAAAGCAAGAAACTCTTCACAAAAATTGTTTATTGAATGGTATATAATCAGTTTTTTTTATATAGATACAATAACAACCATCTAGACAACTAAACTAGCTTTCCATAACAGCCATAACAACCTATTGTGTTTATTTTGTTTCTTGATCTTATAACTTTAGGTCATCTTGTAAGCTCCAACACCCCCCCTCAAGATGAGAATGGATATTAATCATTTCCATCTTGTGAATAAGATGATGGAAATGGATTGAACCAAGAGGCTTGGTTAATATATTAGCTATTTGGTGTTTAAAAGGAATGTGAATGATGTTAATGAGGTCTGCTTGTAGTTTTTATCAAACCAAGTGGCAATCCAGTTGAATGTGCTTAGTCCTGTCATGGCGCACAAGATTAGAAGCAATTTCAAAGGCTAGTTTGCTGTCAATATATAATAAGGCAGCTTGAGAGTGAGAAATATGTAAATCAGCTAATAAATAAAGAAGCCATTGAATTTCACATGTAGTTGTAGCGAAGGCCCTATACTCAGACTCGGCAGATGATTAGCTGACACAGTAGGCTGCTTCTTTGATTTTCATGAGATAAGAGAATCCCCAATAAACACTGTGAACCTAGTTACACTTCCGCGAGTGTCCAAGCAACCACCACAGTCACTATCTAAGTATGCTTTTAGATGAAGAGATGAGTTTGCAAACAGAAAAAGTTCCTGACCTGGTGTAGCTTTAATGTACCTGAGTACCCTTTTAGAAACCCGAAGATGTAGTGTACTTGGATTGGCCATAAATTGGCTCAGTGCTTAAACAGAGTAAGCGATGTTAGACCGAGTTATAGTTAAGTATAACAATCGACCTATGAGCCTTCAATATGATGCAGGATCAGTGAGAAAAGGTGAAAGATCTGTTATGTTTAATTTCAGATTAGATTCCATAGGAAAAGTTGCTGGTTTATAGCCAGAAAAACCACTATCTTGGAGAATATTCAGGGCATATTTTCACTAAGATATAGTAATGCCTTTAGCTGATCTAGCTATTTCCAAACCCAAGTTGTATTTTAGCTCACCAAGATCCTTGATGGTAAAAGAATTGTGAAGAAATTTCTTTACTTCATTAATCTGAGCAATACTATGAGAAGCAAGAATAACATCATCAACATAAATGAGTAAGGTTATAAAAGCTAAGGGGGTTTGCTTGATAAACATAGAAGAATCTGATTTTCCTTGAGTGAATCCAAGTTGCAGCAAAGAATTAGATAGTTTGAAGAACCATTGTCGTGATGCTTGTTTCAGTCCATAGAGGCTCTTTTTGAGCTTACATACACGAGGGTCATTTGCTAAAGAGTAGCCTGGTGGTAGTTGCATATACACTTCTTCATTAAGATCTCCATGCAAGAAGGCATTATTTACATATAATTGATGTAAATGCCATTGTTTTATAGCAGCAACAGCAAGTAAGACTCGCACATTTGTCATCTTAGCAACAGGAGAGTATGTAGTAAAAAAATCTAACCCCTCCTATTGAGTGTAGCCATTGACCACTAGTTTTGCCTTATACCTTGCAATTATGCCATCAACATTGAACTTGACACGATAAACCCATTTACAACCTATTGCAGTCTTACTTGGAGGTAAAATAGCAAGATCCCAAGTATTGTTTAATTCACGAGTTTTTATTTCTTCTGCCATGGCATTTTCCATTGAGGATGAGTGTTGTGTAATGGATCGTATAATGAAGATGCAAAGTGGAATAAACAAAAACAAGTAAATGTAAATAACACACACAAAACCAGAATAAGATTAACACAAAGATTTACGTGGTTTGGCAAAGCCTAGATCCACGGAAGTAATGACATACAAATTTCACTAAGGAAATCAAAATGTACACAATACACTTCTTTTAATGATCATCCCCCTTCTCAAAATATGCCCAAATGACATATATAGAAGTTCTTCGGAGGTTTCCCCCCATTTTTCCAACCACTCAACGTTCAAAAATTCAAAATTCAGAAAAACTGCCGCAGCCCAGGTGCCTCTCGTTGACGAACACAGTGCCTCGTCGATGAGACAGAGAAGACCCTTTGTTGATGAATACAGGGCTCTTGTCAACGATGCCAAAAATCTAAAAATTTCCTACTCTCGGTAATTATTCGTAAATGAGCTTCAGAGCCTTCGTCAACGAACCTCTGCTGTTCCCTCATTGACGAGCATAGGCCCCTCGTCGACGAGTCCTGCTGTGCTACCCCTTTCATGTTTTTCCTCATTCCTTCTTTGCTTATAAAAATAGAAGTATAAGACTCATAAATAACAATGAGAAATAGCTTGTTTGAAGGTTTGGGATTCAAAAGTGGAAGTAACAGCAGCAACAAATGCTTTATATCTAGGGGATAACTGAGAAGTGGAAAGATAATGAAGAATAGAATGAGGCTTACCTTCATTAGAAGTTGAACTGCGGTTGGGAGATGATTAAGAAACTGAAAGTGTTTGAGCCATATTACCACAATAGAAATTCTGTAAGTATGCAGGAGGATTTCCGATCCTTTGAGACCTTCTAAGGGTTTCAATTTGAGTGTTTGCAATTTGAGTATGTTCAATTGGAGTGTTCTCAGCTCAGGGAGGAGGTGTAATAGAAATTAAGTAAGTATTAGGTTATGAAGAATCAAAATATTGAGGGAAATTAGGAAAAACAAAGGGTGTATGAATTGTGTTTGGTATGGAAGGAAATATGGATTCATGGAAAACTACATTTCTGGAAATAAATGTTTTAAGAGTAATAAGATCCAAAAGTTTATACCCTTTGACATTTGGTGGATAACCTAAAAAAAATACATTTTAAAGCTCTTGGTTGGAATTTTCCTCTATGAGTTGTGAGTGTGCTAGCAAAACACAAACACCTAAAAACTTTAAGCTAGTTATAATCTAGATGTTTTTGAAATAAAATAAAGTATGATGTTTGATTTTGGAGAATAGAAGAAGGAGTTCTATTGATGAGATGTGTTGTTGTTAGCACACAATCTGTCTAATAAGAAAGTGGCAATTTTGACTGGAAAAGCAAAGCTCTAGCAATATTAAGTAGGTGTTGATGTTTTCTTTCAACTCTACCATTTTGTTGGAGTGTTTTAACACAAGATAATTGGTGTATTATGCCATGACCATTGTAGTAATCAGGCATGTTAAACTCTTGGCCATTATTAGTTCTAAGAGTTTGAATAGTTGTGTTGAATTGAGTATGAACGTAAGAAACAAAATTTGTGAGAATGGTGTGAGTTTTTTTTTTTGGTTTTCATGAGAAAAAGCCAAGTAAATCTTGCATAATCATCTACAATTGTTAGAAAATAATGAAAACTAGAATATGAAACAGGTGAGAAAGGACCCCAAATATCACAATGGACTAACTGAAAGGCTTTATTTGAATAGCTATTTGATACAAGGAATACAAACCTAGTCTGTTTGGCTAAAGGACAGACTTCATAAATATGAATTTTATTTGCTGATACATTGGAATTTATCTCACTAATGAATTTTAATCTGGTAGATGGAATATGTCATAGTCGAAGATGCCAAATATCATCATTGGTAGTACTATTATTTACTAAAGAAACAGAGGATATGCAATTGAGATCAGATTTATTCATTGTTGGAACAAAAGTTTGTTGTAGGAGATATAGGCCAAACTTCACTTTAGCAAGACCAATCATCTTCCAGCTGATTAGGTTCTGCAAAATACATTTGGAGTGAAGGAAAAACAAACTAGTGGAATTATCTTTAGTAAGTTTTGAAGCAGATATGAGATTAACACTGAATGAAGGAATGTAATGAGCATTATGTAAGATGATATCAGCTGAAAAATGTACAGTTCCTGTGAAAACAATAGGAGCAGATTGACCTTTTGGTAAATGGACCAAAGATGATTGTTTTGGTAGATGAATTGAATTGAAAAAAATGGGGAGAACAGATCATATGGTCTGTAGCTCCTGTATCAAGAATCCATGGAGAATTACTTTTGTCAGTTGAAACAACATAACATGATATGATAGTTGATGTAGAAACAATATTTGCTATGGAGTTGGAGTTTGTGTGTATTAGAAAGGCTATTTGCAAGTGACAACAAGTTTTGAATTTGCTCTTGAGAAAATATATTTGAGATGCTTGAATTTAACTCTAAAGAAGAGGCAACATTTGCATTGGACAAATAGGTATTTGTATTTCCATGTTGAGCAGGAATAATTTTCTTGCCTCGTAAACCTTTCCATCCAGGTGGATATCCAATTAAGTGGAATCACTTGTCTGCAAGATGGCCATTCATAATAACAGGCTTCTGTGTTTGAGCAGCAATCATAGCATGAGAATCTATAGAAAAACCAACAACATTAGATAATGATCTTTGACTTTCTTGTTGCAGTAGTAAAGAAAATACTTTGCTCATAGAAGGCAAAGGTGATTGGAGAAGTAATTGACTTCACATCATAGAATAAGAATCATGCAAATTAATGAGAAATTCCATCACATAATCTGATTGCTGCATGTCTGTAAAATTCTTTAAAAGGTTGCAAGAACACCTATCAGGAATTCCACATCTGCAGCTTGGAATTGGTTTGTAGTTGATATATTCATCCCAGAGGGTCTTGAATTCATTGAAGTATTCAGTAATTGATCTTGATCCTTGAGAAATTGAACTTAGGGATTTTTCTAGAGTAAAGACTCTTGGACCATCACTTCGAAGGTATCTTGTCTTGAGTTCTTCCTAAACATCATATGCAGCTATGAAGTATAACAGACACCCACGAATTTCTTTGGCTATAGAATTCATTAGCCAAGATAGAACAAGATTATTTGCTCTCAACCAAGCAATTCGAGTTCGAGAATCACCAAGATTGGATTGAGGCAGAGTGCCACCTATGAATGCGATCTTTTTCTTAACTATAAGGGCAATGGAGATAGATCTACTCCATGCAACATAATTTTCACCAGTTAAGATTTTGGAGAGTAGAAGAGCTTCAGGATTATCCGATGGATGCAAGTAATAAACACTTGAAGAATCATCCGATGGATTTCTTGAAGAATCATCAGCATTTGCCATAGAAGCAGAATGCATACAAGATTCAGGTTCCACTATAGAAATGAAAAAAAAAAAAAAAAAAGATAGAAGAAAATTTTAAGAGGGCAACAGAAATTAAATTAATCAATTTCTGAAATTCGAAACTCCCTTGGCCAACCACAGCTCTGTCTGTAGTTGTTTTTCTTCTCTCTGGTTTAGTGCGAGAGATAGAAATTTGGTGAAGATGACTATGCTTCCTCTACAATAAGCATCTCCTGCGGAACTTAGTGCACTATCAAACACACTGCGAAATTATGCTCTGATACCATGTAAAATGTAAACAAGCTTCAAAAACAAAGAGATATGAGAGAAGAGCAAGAAACTATTATTTCTTATCTTAACAAAAATTGTATATTGAATGGTATACAATCAGTCTTCTTATATAGATACAGCAACAACCATCTAGACAACTAAACTAACTTCCCGTAACAGCCATAACAGCCCATTGTGTTTATTTTGTTACTTGATCTTGTAACTCCAGATCATCTTGTAAGCTCCAACATGTTCATTGGTTCAGTAATTAGTTTGATTAGTATCTATAATGATGATTAGTACCTTAACACATGCAATATTGTGATAGTTAGGAAGTTCTTTTCATCATTTGTAATGTTGCTTGTGCTATAGTGTCTTGTTCACTTGTGATTGTACTCAGCTCACTGTGCCACAGGTGTGGTTGCTTTTCGAATTAACAAATTTCCATTACTTTCAGATTTTCTTGAATAGCTCAATAAAGTCAATCAACCATGCAAAGGGCAACCTACAAAGCAAATTGAATTAGATAGTACTTTGGTAATAGCTCTCCAATGTTTCAGTTGCACATTACAATGGAAGAATGGACAAAAGTATAAGAACCACTCATACTTAAACTTTTTTGAGTATATGTACAATTAGATCCTCAATGCCAATCTTTAATCTATCTTCATTATTATTAATTAAAAATTTTAAAGATTCTGCATATTACACTATGGATCATTATGAACTTTCCATATTTTATACTTGAGCAAAGAATCTAGCTCCTTTTGTTGTCTTACTACAATAATAGGGATATTATATTATATAATATCTTCACAAGCCGACGGTTTCTTGAACAAAAGTATTAAATAGCCATTCCCCAAAGCAATTTAAAACACAAAATATGTTCTCAATATTAAAATATAGAATACATTCCAAGTACCATGCTTATCTTCCAAGCCAAAGGGCCAAAAAAGAAGCATATGCCATTTTAGGTTTTTCAATACGTGACTCTCTTTAAAGTGTTAATTAAACTAATTTAAGTTTACCACCTAATTTATGCCTAATTGTTTGACTCCACATAATAATAGTAATAACAAGAAGAAGAAGAAGAAGAAGAAGAAGAAGATGATGCATACAAATTGACTTGGAAATTTCTCAATTTATCATAAATAAAATTTTAGGAATTTCTCTCTCTCTCTCTCTCTCTCTCTTATAAATTTTTTTTTTTATTAAAGACTTTTTCCTTTTTAACTACTATTGTAGTTCAGAAAATTCATTTTCTTGTTAGATGTGAGTGCCGCAGCTTTGTCATCTTTGATAGTTTCTTTTTTGTCCTTTCAAATTTTACTTCTTTTTGCTTTTGTAAGAGCTTCACTTAAATTATTTGTTTTTGTACTATTTGTATTTCCTCATGTTTTTAATATATAATATCTCAACTTTCATTTTTTTTTTAAAAATTATTAATATATCCCATCTTAATATACCAAAGCCAACAAAGCATTTCTTAATGTAAAAACAAATTGTCAAGACTTCTAAAAAAAAGTTCTTAACTTATATTTCAAAACGCTAAAGGCATTTGGGTAGTATATTGATTTTCTATTTCCAAGGCTATATTTGATCATTCCATAAGCTTTATTTCTAGATTTCGATATAATTTGTACTCCATATCCATGTATTTTGTATGGATGTCTTGAGAGTAGACTTTTTGTTGAGTTGTGGTTCATATTCAGAGGGTATACACTTGAAGGGTATAACAAATTGGAGGGCTCAAGGATCTGTACATATTGACTTAAATTAGTTAAGTGGGGATGTAGAGACTCGGAAAAACATCTGAAAATTCCACTACAAAAAAACTGATTTTTAGTGATGAAACTATTAGTGACGGATTGTCCTCGTTGACGAGGCTCTATAGTCTTCTCGTCGACGAGATAGTGGATTCGTCGACGATTACTGATATCACAGGTTTCCCGAAATCTCTCAGCTTCTCCTCGTCGACGAGACTTTGAACTTCGTCGACCTGAGATACAAGGCTTTCGTCAACGAACTATGGCTTCGTCAACGAAGCCTGTTCAAATTCTAATTTTATTCCTTCTCTTATTTATTTAAATCCATATATCACGGTTCGGGTTCTTACAGCTTCTCTGCCGATGAAGGAGATCATAGTGTATTGCGGAATCGTTGACTTGGTGCTAAGATGTGGATGTAGGCTTGGTGCCGAATCACGTAAAAATACCAATGTTGATATTTCTCTCCCTATACTTTTTATTATTTTGTTTTGTGTATGATTTAAATTTTATATATTGAGATATAATTTCTTGAATCTTGTCAAGAGATTTTATTTTGTAGAAAAATACGTACTTCGCGAAAAGAGTCGATTTGCCCCCCCTTTAGACTATATACTCTTGGCTAGGACGACTAGCAAGTAGCATCAGAGCCAGACGCTTAAGTTTAATGGAGTAAAATCCAGAACGTAAAGATCATGGAGTATACGTTTGAAGCACCCATCACTCAAGGACAATCCGTCGATCGTCCACCACAGTTCAACGGAGGCAACTACCTGGCGTGGAAAAATCGTTTGACAATCTTCATTCAATCTTACGATTTCAAAATGTGGAGAGTGATCACCAAGGGAAACTATGAATTCAAAAATAAAGAAGGTGAACTGAAACAAATGGAGGAATTGAAAAATGTCTAATCAAGGTTAGCACAACTCAATTTCAAAACAAAAAATTTCCTTTAATGTTTTGTTTGTGATGAGGAGTACAACTGCATTTGCGGATGCAACACCGCAAAGGAAATCTAAGACAAACTCCAAGTAATGTATAAAGGTACGTCACAAGTCAAAAAGTCTAAAATTTATATGTTAGTTGAATAATATGAAATGTTCAAAATGGAAGAGGATGAATTAATTGCCTCCATGTTTACACAATTCACACATATAACAAATGGCTTGAAAGCCCTCGGTAGAACATTCTCTATGGAGGATAATGTTCAAAAAGTTCTCCGATCTTTACCCAAGTCATGGCATGCAAAATCCACTGCCATTGAAGAGGCAAAGGATTTAACTAGAGTCACACTTTATGGGCTTATTGGGTTACCTATGACTTATGAAACTTAAGAAAAATATGACTTTGGATGCTAAAAAGCCTCGGAAGGATAAATGCCTTGCTTTTAAATCATCTAGTCTAAATTCCAAAGAAATTCTAGAAAATGATGAAAATGGTAAGGTTGACATGGAATCACTCTTAAGTGACATAAGAAAATTCCTTGTAGGTAAACAAAACTTTAGGAATGAAGAAATAAGAAAAAATGAGAAAGAAGCACATCAATACTTCATGGCTAACGAACAAGAAGAAGAAGGAACAAGCTCGGAAGATGATGATGATACTCCTTCTTATGATGAACTTGTAGATGGTTGTGCAAAATTGTGTGATGAATTAGTCTTGGCAAAAAGAAAGAACAAAAATGTTGAGAAAGAGATTGCTATGATTAAACTTAAAGAATCCTAATTAAAAGAAGAAAATGAAACATTAAATGTCAAAAGGTATATCAATCCTCCTTCTACTTTATTGGATGTTTCATGAAATAATTCATATGATGTATATTATGTTAAATCTTTTTATATGAATCATATTATGATTGCGTGTTATCTTATGAGGAGTTTTCAAGAGAAATTTTATTAATGCTCATAAGATGTTTGAATTTAAAAAAAAAAAAAGGGATTATAATGCTTTAAATGCGTAAATAGTGTTTTGTGCTCAAAATTTTAAATTTTAGTATACACTATTGTTATACTAAGATTGTTAGAAAAGCAAGCCAATATGAAAATTAAAATAATATTTCCAATCCTATGTCTTAATACATATATGTTATTATGATTGGTTATAAAAATATTGGCTATAACATGCTTAGGTAAAATCCACTCCCAATAGACATACGCGCTTTTATGCCTTAAAACTATATATATATATATATATATATATATTTAGAAAAGCAAGCCAATATGAAAATTAAAGTAATATTTCCAATCCTATGTCTTAATACATATATGTTATTATGACTGGTTTAAAAATATTGGCTATAACATGCTTAGGTAAAATCCACTCCCAATGGACATATGCATTTTTATGCCTTAAAACTATATATATAAAGTTTAAATATTTTACAAATAGCATATTTTTATCCATCACATAAGAATTGAGCTTTAGGGAATTTATCATCATACTACATGCCATTTGACCCTAAACTCATTATGAAGCTTAAATATTTAAATATTTTCAAATGCAATTTGAAGCTCATCCCCTTAGTTGAAAATATTAGATTAAATCTAAGAATAAAATGACAAATAATATTTATTGAAAATATAATTTGAGGGGGAGCGGCAAATTTAAAAATTCATCAAATATGCAATTAATTGTCATGTGCTTATTTTAATGATACTTTATCATTTCATTTATATTGGATGGTTTGTATGAGTTGAATGTTAATATCCATCTTCGCTAAATGTTTATAGTATCTAGTGGATGGATGATTCTTGGCATGAATTCTTATTTGAGCTGCATTGAACTCTAAATATCCATTCTTTGCTTAAAGTTTAATTATATTTGATGGATGATTTATTTGTGCATGATCTGTTATTTGTGTCGAATGCTGCTATCCATTACTCGCAATGTTGACTTTGGTGTATTTCCAAGAGGAGGGGTGAATTAGATATTTAAAAAATTTATTCCTAGGTTCAATTCAAATCCACAATCATTATTACCCAACTTAGGGTTTGTATAAGCAAATACCAATTTCCCAATAATGTAAAATTGAGCAGATAAATAAACAGATACAACAGGCTTAGTATTTTCCAATAATTCTTAATAATGAAAACATTAACATTCAAGTGCAGAAATTAAACTGCGAAAATTAAAATCAGCCACAAGAAATGTTATCGGGGTTCGACCAATACTGCGTACATCCCCGCGTCAAGCTAACAAGTAAGAGGATTCCACTATGGATTGCTTAACGGATGGATCAGCACCTAATACAACACCTTACCAGGATGATGCACCTAATTCTCTTAACCAAGTCTGAACCAGTCTGGTGCTCTCCTAACTGGGTTTGAGCAAGTCTGGGACTATTCACAGGGCTACTCTCCCTCTTCCAACCATATGTCGGAAATACAATAGACAATCAAATAAAATATTTTGTACAACAATATATGCTTCTAATACGAGCAAATGTGTACTACAATATACTCAATACACTCACGTATGATATGAATATAAGCTCAATGTGAGAATATGTTTTCACGAAAATAATATTTGAATAAAGACGTGTATAATGAGAGCTCAAAGATTTTATGCCCAAATAAAATTTTTTCTCCAAAAATATTTTTCCAAATGAAGTGCTGGAGAGTCTAGGGTTATGGCACAAATTATTTTTGCAAGCACAAGCACGTGAGCCTTTGAATCTTGCAAAAGATGTGCAAGATTCACAAGAAAAGAATGATTTAGTCCCAAGGATATTTATCAAATAAAATGTGTGGGAGAAACTATGGATTTACTCTCAAAAGATATGATTTGAAAAATGAATGCAAGATGAGAGTAAAACAAAATGCCCAAGATAAATAAAACACTCTCTTTGAAAATGATTTTCCAAATAAACAACTAAGAGAGGATAAAAATCTAGCTTGAAGGGATAAAAATAAGGTATACAAATTTATTATGAGTTATGAGGGGGTATATATAGACTTTGGGAAATTTTTGACTGTTGGGGAAACGCTGGGTATTTTTAAAAATGTTTAATTTGGTTTAATAAAAAATAACCTCGTTTAACCTCGGTAAAATTATGGCAACTCGAGAGTTTCGGTCGCCCGAATAGAAATAATGAGAAAAGTAAGTTTCTTGGGTTCGGTTGACCGCGGGCAACGGTCGGTCGGTTGAGTTAGGCAGTTTTCCAATTGTTCGAGGTTTGGTCGCCCGGTGAGTTGTTCGGCTTGCCAAACCTCACAATTTGGTCGCCAGAGCCTATTTTGAACTAAACGTTCGATCTCTCGTAGACAGTGAAAAAGTAGCTTTTAAACATTCTGTTGACTTGGGATAGTTAGTTCAATTTAAGTTCAGTCGGCCGAGCAAAGTCAAAGTTTGTCTTCCTAGCCGTTCGATCGCCAGAGGCGTTTATAGCTCTGATGGTTCTATTGATTTAATCCCTATTTGTATGTGTTTGCAATTTTGGCTTAAGGGACTTTGTCATGATGTGTCCTATGGACAATCATGGCCTTGAGAGTTAACTCCAAAAATACGATGTTGAGGTGATCCCTAAGGTCAATCTATGGTCTTGAGCTTATCATTCACATCATGCATGTCATGAATTATTACAGACCAAAGTATAAAACAAATATCTTCTTCTTCTTCTTTTGCTCCTTCGATTTGTCATGGAATACGTTGGATGATATGGTCTTTGTGTTCCTCCTAGCTTCCAACTCTTCCTTATGTGCGCGCTAAAATATTAAGTTTGCTCAAGCACTGAATACACACATAATTTTGACCTTATAGGTCATATCCCGTTTTTATTATGACAAATACCTTGGTATTTAATGTTTTTCGAGTTTGTGTGCAGGATCAACTTTGCATGAATTAACAAAGGCATATGGTGACTCGAAGAATTTGAAGACAAATTGTTTACATTTGTAATTTATATTTAATTCATTCGGGTCTATAATTTTAATCAAAAGGTCTGTAATAATTTATGCATGTCATGAATGGTTGGAACTACATGCTTAAAGGCCTTAGAACGACCCTAGGTCCCTACACATCACCTGGAAATCAAGAGACCTTAGACAAGACTTCAATCGACCTTCGGTCGACTGACACCGAATTTTTGGGCTTAATTTAAAATCTTAGACCATAGACTGACCTTAGGTCCCCAAGAATCTCACAACAAAGTCCCCTATAACTTAGGAGTTATAAGTATATGAATAGGGGTGACTATTTATCAAAATCAGGACCTAAATTGAACTTTAAAAGGGTTTTGGTCGACCAAACTAGTCTAGTTATACTATGCTGGTCGACCGAACCATTGTTGATAAAGGAACTTAAGCCTCGGTCGACCGAACATATATAGTATAAATGATTTGGTCGACCGAACCGTACGGAAGTCAACAATTTGACTTCGTATGGTCGACCGACCACTTTTGAATAGACCATCCACGATCAATTGAATTGGTATGTGGCTAATTCCCAATTTCCTGGTTGACCGAACTTCTAGTTGAAAAAGGGTCTGGTCGACCGAACTCTGAATTTGATCAATTGAACATATCCTGGTCGACCGAACCTTAAATCACTCAAAATCGCTTGCATTATGGTCAACCATATTCGTAGTTGAAAAAGGCCACAGTCGACTGAACCTCCTAAAGTGGTCAACCAAACCCTCAGTACAGTTAACCAAACCTCTTGGGTTGTCTAATTTTTACCGAGATAAACAGGGGTTATTTTTAATTAAACTTCTTTAAACATTTTCCAAAATTCCTCTTATGTCCTCAACGGTCATTTTTTGAGTGTATCTATATATGTGGGTTCATTTGCAAAGATTAATAAGAGATTAGGGTTTTTGATTAAAAATTTTCCTCTGAAAATTTTAAAGCTTCACTTCCACATATAAACTCATATACTCTACCCTTTTTCATTTCTTTTGCTAAAACCAATTTGGTAAGAGTATTGTGAGATATCTCATAGTGTTTACACAAGCTTATACTCTCATTGCGTTGATTGTTTGTTGATTTTCATTGAGAGTTAAGTTCAAAATTCTTCCCCCTTAATTTAATCAACAAATTCTTGTGTGGGGAATCTTTTTACTAGCTTGTGAGTCTTTGCATTTTTATTGCAAAACTCTTAAGCTTGTCTTGTGATTGTGAAGCAAAAATCTTTTTGACAAGCTTGTGCTACAAATATCTCTTGTGCTAATTATTTTTGAAAATCATTTTGATATGTTTGATCATATTATTTGAAATCTTTGAAACCCTATTTGTGATTGATATATATTGGTATATATTGTTTCAAAGATAGATTGAGAATACACTCTTGCACTTGATTGCTTAGTGACATTACATTAAACTTTATTACACATATCTGCACTGAACTTATAATTCTTATCATTTGGAAGTGCATTAATTATTGCTTGTGCGTATCGGTACAAATCTACTTAGCATAGAAGCACTTGTATTGTACACGAAATTTGTATTGCTTAACTGTTGTATTCTAGGAGTGGCCTAAGGGGGTGTTGATCTAGCCCATAAGGATTGGTAGGGCCTTCTCCACCCTATAAGGAGAGTTTGTAAAGGTTGAGGTCAGCCCTGGGAATTTAAACTAGTTGTAACCGGTGCCGCTCCACCTGTTAAGTGAGCAATAATTGTAATCCTTGTGCTTGCAAGCTGAGGCGGGGGTGTAGGCAGTATTGGCCGAACCTCAATAACATTTCTAGTGCTTGCTTTTAATTTCTGCATTTTACATTTCAGCACTTGAATGTTTGTGTATTATTATTTTGAATGATTGGGTTTATAATTATATAGAAAGACCCTAGGTTTGTGTAATACTGTTTGTGGAATTTGGACCAAACTTAGGAGAAATTTTTACACCCCCCTCTTAGGAATACATCAATTCCAACACATAAGCAACTTGCGATTTGCCATTATCAAAACGAGGGGTCAGACTCAAAAAGTCAACATGCTAGATGTTATATCATTTTATGGATAGTTTATATTGATTAGCTATATTGAAATGCATGCTTATCCTGAATGGCATCTGCATGATTTAGATTTTTTGAAATGCATACTAGTAGTTGACTAGGCCTCTGCATGTTGAAATCAAATAATTATCTTTAGTCATACATACTGGCTAGTTAACCAAAATCATTACTCCATGGGACTTTTTTTTTTTTTTTTTAAATTCTAAATTCTTATATAAGTCTTATGTAGTATTAGTATAGTTACCATGCATGCCCAACCTAGTATTTTAAATCTTAAGGGGTGACTTAAATTGTTGCATGCTGATTCAACTTCATGAATAATTTTAAAATGCATGCATATTATTTGAATAAGTAGGTGCATGTTAAATCCTTAATGCTATATTCCAAATTGAAAAACATGCACAATTTTAAATAATCCCTTGAATTTTCCTAGAGTGCCCTAAATTATGCACATTCTCTAAGTTTAGGAAATTCTAGTTCATGGACACCATTTGGACCTAATCCTTGGGTTATGAACTTCATGTAGGACCCAAATGGTTAATTATCATGGTATAAAATTCAAGTCCATGTAACTGTGAAAAATTGCATGACATAGGGGGTAGTTTTTTCATCTCACACACTCATTGGAGTTGTGTCTTTTCATGATAAACCCCTACTACACAATTATTGCATAATTTTTAGTATAGCCTTGATTGGCTATCGAGTGCTGATTAAAATGTAATATGTCATGCATGTGTGCTAAACGATTAATATTTGCTACATGCTGAAATCTTTTGAAGAATGAACATATGATGAATGCTTGTTGAATGAACATCATACTTAAACTTAAAATGCATTCATGTGTGCATGCAAATATACAGGGTAGTTGAGCCCCATCATTAGAAAATGAGATCTTTAACATAACATTCTTGAAGAATCATGTGCATCAGATCATCATTGTTTTTGTTTTTAAGTCCTCGGGCTCTAAAGAAAACCATGAATATCATATCCTATTTTTATAGAAGTATAAGATGATATGGATTGTTCTTGGGGTTTATGAACATAAAAATGATATGATATTGTCTTCTAATGCATATGTGCCCTATAGGAATGATTCTACTAGCTGAATGAAAATAGTTTAATCAATATCCAGTATAAATATTTAAATCAACTGCTTACACTGATTAGTACTCTTCTCGAAATTCAACTTTTGAAAAGTGTAAGTAATTTATTGCATCTAAGCACGTACTCAAATTGAAAGAGGGAGCTCTTAATATTAAATTTCTATCTTGTTATGCTCACCAACATTGTAGCTTAGATTAGAAATATTTTGTGGTATGTGCATTAAAGTATGATGATTATATTGGAAATCTTAAATTGAAATATGTTGTTTTTCCACAACCTTCTTTTCAGCTATATGATTTGGGATTAAATTGTTTGAATTACCTTTTTGGATATATATGTGTTGACCTTATATGTAACGACCCCTAAATGACACCATTTTTTATAATATAAATTACTTTGATACCCTTGTAATACCTGCTATAACATCTCAGCCCCCAGGCACCGAGGTATCCCTACACACAAATTGACACACCTATGCAGCGGAAACATAAATTGATACACCCATATTTACAATACCAGAATTTAGTATTTCCAAACCATATATACATATTTATACATCACCCCAGTATCATCTGATCAAAAATATAATTCCACTGAATACACTTATCCTATAAATAGGGCAGTACAAAAATCTCTTTATATGTGAGCCTGATTTGCTCGCCTAGCCGGATCACCTGAAAATGTTAAACCATTGGGATGCGGCAATGCTCAGTTAGAGGAAATATGGTATTACTAGTGTGTGGCAACTAAGTTTCATAAATATTATATTGACAATATTTGAAACTGTAAAAGCTGGTAAATCAATATACAATATAACTTGCATTTATCATAGTTTAAAGTATAACTGTAATATTTAAGTTTTTTACTTTTTCGTACTTCTAGTATTATACTATATTTGCTGATATTCTATAAATATGTATACATATACATAACTGAGATGTTTATCCTGGAAAACTGTATGTCATGATTTAACCCCTCATGACAAGGTTGCGCGACCCGTAGGCGGGACTTAATCCTAATTGGCCTTCCAAGTAAGTCAAGTGTACTATACCAATCCTCAGTCCAGCTAAACTTCAACCTCTCATAGGCCCAGAATTGGTAACTAACTCGTCAAACCGGCCACCTCAACCCAGTCTTCTAGGGAGTCTGCAATCCCTCCAAGCATGGTTGATGGAAACCATCCACACACTATCTAAGATGTGTGGTTACACTCTAATCTATACTAGCTATGGTAGTGTGCTCTGCTAACCGAACATAACTTGATTCATCAGGGTCTGATACTGTATATACTATTTCTATAGATATCCTACTGTTTTCATCATGATTCCAAAATAACCATAACACTATAAATCTGATTTGAAAATACTATAATATCTTACTATAATATCTAGAAGAATAATTTGTAATGTCCGAGTGTTATGGTTTTGGAAAGTATGGCATTTTGTAGCTACTGTAAAATACTATTGTGTATAATATCTATAAAATATCTATTTGGTAAATATATCTCTCTATATGTATACACTGTAAATTATGATATTATGAAAAACTATACAAATTCTGTACTAATCAAATATCTACTCAGGCCACACAATTAATAAATTCATGTTCTAAAATCTGTAAAACTGTATAATTTATATCTCATATATTAATAAAAAAAATACCATAACTTACTAATAATATTTCTGAATTTCCTAACATAGCATATTTCCCTTACCTAACTAGTTGGGAGGCTCGCCTCCAACTTTATCCTCATGCTCATGGCGTACTATCCCCAAAATACTGAAATAATACATATATACATATTTCCAATAAATCAACTATATTTTCCAGAACCTACATACTCATAAATTTTCTGAATTATAATTTACCTGGGCTCTTGAAAATATTCACTGGGTCCTCAACCCATGCCTACAAGGTCCCAAAAACACCCTAGTCCTGAAATCATAAAATCCTAATTTTATTCCACAAAACTCTAGTACTAAACTCATATAAGCTTGATAAAACTAAAAATACTCAAATATTCAACTTACCCAAAATTTGGGATGGTACCCAAGTTGGCCTAACCAATGATTTACTCCAGCAGACTTGAATAGAATCTTCCCAGGAGTAGCGTGGCGGCTTCCGATCGTCAAATTGGCGAAAACGAATCTTGAATCATAGAGAGAAGGGGAGAGGGTCGGTTTTTAGAGAGAGAAGGGGTTTTCTGCTCGATTTCTCGCTGAAAACCCCAGATTAGGTATATTTATAATCCTTGATTCGTTGACGAGACACGTTATCTCGTTGACGAGTCCCTGAAGGGAGTTCGTCGCCAAACCCGAATTCCTCATCGACGAATTTCAGGCTCTACTAAACCCCCTCTCGGTAAATTCTCATCGATGAGACATGTGTCCACATCAACGAGCCCAGAAAGGATGCTCGTCGTTGAGAACCTTGTGTTCATCGATGAGACCCTATGAGTCCCTTTTTTGGAATTTTCCTTTTCTTCCCGTTTTCTTTTACTATTTAATTACTATAATTCTTCGGGTCTCTACATTATCCCCTCCTTATAAAATTTCATCTTCGAAATTTGCTATCTATATTGAACACCATCCATTAAGGAAAATAGGCTACTTATTTTATTACTTACCCTCACTTATGGCGGAGGAATATCGTGGTTACATTCAGGGTTCTGGGAGATTACAAATATATTCATAAAAGAAAATTCTCCCAAAACCAAAACACTACCTATCATATAATCTAAAATACAACTATACATTCATTACCCTGTACTAAAAAAAATAAAACTATCATTATTTAAACTTACCAATCACTACTGTACCCCACTAAACAGGTGTGGGTATATCTGTCTGATTTCCTCTTCAAGCTCCCACGAAGCTTCTTCTATGACATAATTCTTCTGCGGGACTTTTACTAACTGAATTTTCTTAGTATGCAATTCCTATTCCTTTATGTCTAAGATCTGCTCTGGTGCTTCCTCATATGTCAATGAATCTCTGAGCTCTACCCTTGCATAGTTGATCAAGTGGGAAGGGTCTGGGACGTATTTCTTCAACATGGAAACATGAAATGTGTCGTGAATTCTAAATAGGGTTGGTGGTAGAGCTAGTCTGTAAGAAACTGACCCCACTCTCTCAAGTATTTCAAATGGGCTAGTGTACCTAGGGCTCAGCTTACCCTTCTTTTCAAATCTCATAACTCCTCTCAGTGGAGCTACCCTAAAAAATACCCGATCACCCACGTCAAACTCTAACTCTCGGCAGTGAGTATGTGCGTAGATTTTCTAGAAACTTTGAGTTGCACTGATTCTGTCTTTAATTAGTCGGACTTTATCGTACGCCTGCTGCACTATTTATGGCCCCAAAACTCGCCTCTCGCCTAGCTCATCCCAGTATAAAGGAGAATGACACCTCCTACCATAAAGTGCCTCGTAAGGTGCCATGTCGATGCTGGTTTGATAGTTGTTATTGTAGGCAAATTCAACCAACAGAAAATATTGGGTCTAGCTACCCCCAAAGTCCAATACGCACGCTCACAGCATATCCTCAAGCACTTGAATCGTTCTCTTTGTCCGATCATCTGTCTGAGGATGAAGAGCTGTGCTGAATGCTAACTAAGACCCCAAAGTCTCCTACAAGTTCTTCTAAAATCATGATGTAAAGCGTGGATCACGGTCCGAGACTATAGACACTAGTAGTCCATGGGGTCAAACAATCTCCTGAATGTAAATCTCTTCCAATCTGTTCATAGGGTAGCTAACCTTAATAGGTATAAAATGAGCTATCTTCGTTAACCGATCAACAACTACCCAGATGGCATTCTGACCATGTAGTGCTGGCGGTAGCCCAGTGACGAAGTCCATGGACATGTGGTCCTACTTCCACTTAGGGATGAAAAGTGGTTGTAACTGCCTTGCCGGCTTATGGTGCTCAGCCTTAACCTGCTGGCACGTCAAGCATTGTTGCAAAAATTCGGCAATCTCCCTCTTCATGCCACTCCACCAAATATACTCTTGCAGATCCCTATACATTTTAGTATTGGCAGGATTAACTATGTATAGAGATCTGTGAACCTCCTTTAGAATCTTTTTTTTTTTAAAAAAAAGGGTGGCACCTCCATTTATTTATTGATAAACCCTCACTTTTGGCGAAGGAATACCATGGTTACAAAACAAGTAATGAGGGATAAGAATAAATTTAAAGGCCTCCTAAAAAAAAAAAAACACCAACATCTAGCCAAAACAAGGCTACAAGTCCAAACAAAACAAAACAAGGACCTACAAAACAAACCTCACGCAACAAAACAAACAAAATAAAAAGAAAAAACCTCATACAAGCATAAACCAATACCAACAGAAAATCAGTTAAACATACCTCATATAAGTCGTACCCATCATCTCCAGTTTATACAACCCATTGATAACTCTAGGAAGTTGACTACTATTTGTAAACAAACTATTCCTCCCCATAGCACTTTGTAAAGCTAAAGCATCTGCCACTTTGTTCCCTTCTTTATACCAATGATTTATCGAAAAGTCTACTCCCTCCAATAAACCAATAAGCTGCTCCCAAAAATCCCACAAATACCACAAGGAGCCTCCTCTAGAGTCATTCTTCTACTATCATCATCTGCAAGCACACACAATATGGTGTGAAACCTCAGAGCTCCATCATTAGAGATACTGAACTCCTCTCCCTAACCATCTTGTACTCTGACTATTACCTCTGCTAATTTTGCGTCATCTCCTTGAGCATCTTTAATCTTTTCATATAGCGTAGTCTGTACAACCAGGATGACAATAAATTCCTGAGGACTATTCTCTACCAACTCTACACCAAGTCTCTCCAAATCCATTAGGATCTGATGTTGAACCTCCATAGCTGCTAGTGTTGATCCCACTAATTTCCTGCTCAGAGCATTTGCTACCATATTCGCTTTCCCTGGGTGGTAACTAATAGTGCAATCATAATCTTTAATGAGTTCTAGCCACCTTCTTTGCCTCATATTCAGCTCGTTCTGGGTAAAGAAATACTTTAAACTTTTGTGGTTTGTGAAGATTTCGCATTTCCCACCATATACATAATGCCTCTATATTTTCAAAGCATAAACTACTACAGCTAATTCTAAATCATGTACAGATAGTCCTTCTCATTTCTTTAAGCTATCTAGATGCGTAAGCAATTACTCTTCAATGCTACATTAACACACATCCAAGACCCTTCAAAGATGCATCACTATATATTACAAATTCATCCTCCTCTGATGGAATAGTCAGTGCCGGTGCTGAAAGCAACCGCCGCTTTAACTCCTAGAAGCTCTGCTCACAATCATCAATCCAATCAAACTTCACATTTTTCCTCGTGAGTCATCTTAGCGGACCTGATAATATGTAGAAACCATCTACGAAGCGTCGGTAGTAGCCTGCCAAATCCAAAAAACTCCTGACCTCCTAGACATTTCCTTGCCTGACCTAATTCATCACTACCTCTATCTTACTCGAGTCAATCGATATACCATCCTCAGAGATCACATGCCTGAGGAAAGTAACTTGCCTTAACCAAAATTTACTTTTCTTTCTCTTAGTATCTGCAACACCAGCCTTAGATGATGCTCGTGCTCCTCAAAACTTCTCGAGTATACTAGTATATCATTAATGAAAACCACAACAAACTGGTCTAGGTAATATTGGAACACCAGATTCATTAAATCCATAAATACTGCTGGTACATTAGTCAACCCAAACGGTATCACCAAAAATTTGTAATGCCCATATCTGGTTCGGAATGCTGTTTTCAAAATATATTTTGCATTAACTTTCACTTGATGATAACCAAACCGTAGGTCAATTTTAGAGTAGACTTGGGTCCTTGGAGCTAATAAAATAAGTCATCAATCCACAATCCATAGAAGAGGATATCTATTTTTGACCATCAATTTGTTTATCTCCCTATAATCTATACACATCCTCATGGTCTCATCTTTCTTTTTCATGAATAGGACTGGGGCCCCCCAAGGCGACACACTGGGCCTAATAAATCCTTTCTCTAGCAACTCCTGCAACTAATCTTTCAATTCCTTCAATTCAACTATAGTCATAAGGTATGGTGCTTTAGATACCGATGCCGACCTTGGTAGTAGATCCACGGTGAATTCAATCTCTCGGTCTGGTGGTAAGCCAGACAAAATTCTTCCAGAAAAACATTTGGAAATTCTCTAACTACTAAAATATAAGTCTATTTTAGTTCTTCTTTTGGCAATTCCTTTATATAGGCAACATACCCCTGACAACCACCCTGTAGCAGTCTCCTCACCTAAATAGCTGACACTAGCTGTGCCAAGGCACACACACATGAACCCACAAATATGTATTCTTGCTCACCCGGAGGTCTGAAAATCACTTATTTTTTATGGCAATCTATGCTGGCATGATTAGCAGCAAGCCAATCTATACTCAGTGTTACATCAAACCCTGGCATATCTAGTACCATGAGATCAGCTCGTAGTACTTTCTCTTGAGTGCTTACTAGAAAGTTCCGAAGTACCTTCCTACACCTCACCATATATCCCATCGGCATGACTACAGATAGCTCAACATCTAATAATTGTGCCTCTACCCCTTGTTACTTTAACATACCCCACTAATATAAAGAAATGGGCGGCACCTATGTCAAAAAAAACAATAACTTTATATGATAATGCAGTGAGTGTACTTGTGACAATGTCTCTAGCAGTCTCGGCTTCTCCCGGCGTCAATGCCTAGACCCTTTCTAGTGTCGTATTCCTACACTGGCCTTCACAGGGCACTTGATGACCACCCCAATTTGGTTTGGGACCTGGTGCATAAATCACCTATTCCTAATGTGATTGAGCCATATGGCCAGGTCTCCCACAACGATAACAAACATTCTCACCCAACCGGTACTCGCCCTAATGTCTCTGACCACACCTGAGGCAAGTGGGATAAGTTTACCCACCTTGAAATCCACTGTGCTCTATCGTTTGCCTCTGACCGCCACCTGATCTACCTCCTCTCCAAGGGCCTTGTCTAAAACCCACCTAAAAACTCAAAGGTGCAACCCTCTTCTTCTGGCTCTGTATCTCAATCTCTCTCGACAAACCCTCCTCTATTATTATGACCCTGTCAACCAGCTCTGAGAAATCCTATATCCTCAGTACTGCCACCTATTTATAAATGTCTCGCTTCAAATTCCTCTCAAACATCTTGGCCTTCTTAGCTTCATTTGGAACAATATAACGGAAAAAACATGACAACTCAGTGAATTTCTCCGCGTACTACTAGACTGTCATCGATCCTTGGGACAAGCTCAGAAACTCCTGTACTCTAGCCTCTCTAACTAAGGAAGGATAGTAAATATCAAAGAATATGTCCCTGAATCGGGCCTAGGTCATCGGCATTGGAATTGATCTCTGCTCCTCCAGTAATCTAGTGGTTGTCCACCATCTCTCGGCCTCCCCTGTCAGCTTATACGTGGCATAAAGGACCCTCTGCTCATCGGTGCAGTGAAGCACCGTTAGAATTTTCTATATCTCCTACATCCAATTCTCCGCAACTACAGGATCAGCCACTTTTCAAAATGCTGTTGGGTTCATCTTCGTAAATTTTTCTATCATACACCCCTGAGTTATAGATGGACCTCCCTGCTCCCTAGAGCTCCGGGTAATCTTAGTTCTGACCTGCTGAGCCACACTACGTAACATAGCATCTGAATCCCCGCCTCCTGCACCAGAAGGCCCTGCTTCGTTGTCGCCACTAGCGTGAGTGTTACTACCTCCTGGGTCCATCCTGTAATATTATCAAATTATTTTGAGCATCTGAACCTTACAATACAATACTAATTAAAATACCCCTTACCTCTTATTCCTAATTTAAGGTTTGGCCCTACCATATGGAATTAGAAGTCGTCGATAGTTTACTATGGTTTCCCTGAAATCGTTACCTCAGGAAAAACACAGAGACCGCCCTAAAATTCTACCTCCAAACCGAAGAACAGAACCCTAAATTCTCATCCTAATTCCCCAACGTTAACTCACTATTATCTTGTTCCACTCTTCTTATAATTCCATTCCAATATTCTAGTATTGTTTCCTGCTGTACTCTAGAGTCTATAGAACCTAGGAACCTAGGCTCTGATACCAAACTGTAACGACCCAAAAATTATGCCATTTTTTTATAATATAAGTTACTCTGATACCCCTGTAGTACCTGCTATAACATCTCATACCCCAGATGGGCACCAAGGTATCCTTGAACACAAATTGACACACCTATGCAGCGAAAAACATAAAGTTATACACCTATATTGACAATACCAGAATTCAGTGTTTCCAAACCATATGTACATATTTACACATCACCCTAGTATCATCTGATCAAAAATATAATTCCCTTGAATACACTTACCCTATAAACAGGGTAGTACAAAAGATCTCTCTATCTGCAAGTCTGATCTGCTTGCCTAGCCGGATCACCTAAAAGTGTTAAACCACTGGGATGAGACAAGGCTCTGCAAGAGGAAATATGCTATTACTAGTGTGTGGCGACTGAGTTTCGTAAATATTATATTGACAATATCTAAAACTGTAAAAGCTGGTAAATCAATATACAATATAACTTGCATTTATCATAGTTTAAAGTATAACTGCAATATATGAGTTTTCTACTTTTTTATACTTCTAGTATCATATTATATTTGCTGATATTCTGTAAATCTATATACATATACATAACTGAGATGTTTACCCTCGAAAACTGTACGTCATGATTTAACCCCTCATGACAAGGTTGTGTGGCCCGTAGGTGGGATTTAATCCCGCTTTGTCTGTCAGGTAAGTCAATTGTACACTACCAATCCTTAGTCCAGCCAAACTGGAACATCTCCTAGGCTCGAAACTGGTAACTACTTCGTCAAACTGGCCACCTCAACCCGGTCTTTTGGGGAGTCTACAATCCCTCCAAGCACAGTTGACGGAAACCATCCACACACTATCTAAGATGTGTGGTTGCACTCTGATCTATACTAGCTGCGGTATCGTGCTCTACTAACTGAACATAACTTGATTCATCAGGGCCTCATACTATATATAATATTTCTATAGATATCCTACTGTTTTCATCATGATTCCAAAATAACCATAACACTATAAATCTAATATGAAAATACTATAATATCTGACTGTAATATCTAACTGTTATATCTGACTGAATAATTTGTAATGTCTGAGTATTATGGTTTTGGAAGGCATAACATTCTGTAACTGTTGTAAAATACTGGTCTATATAATATTTGTAAAAAATCTGTCTGGTAAATATATTTATCTATATGTATACACTGTAAATCATGATATTATGAAAAACTATAAAAATTCTGTACTAATCAAATATCTACTTAGGCTACACAATTAATAAAACTCATGTTCTAAAATCTGTAAAACTTTATAATTTATATCTCATATATTAATAAAAAAATACCATAAATTACTAATAATATTTATGAATGTCCTAGCATAGCATATTTCCTTTACCTAACTCGATGGGAGGCTCGCTTCCAACTTTATCCTCACGCTCACGACGTACTATCCCCAAAATCTTGAAATAATACATATATACATATTTCCAATAAATCAACTATATTTCCCCGAACCTACATACTTGTAAATTTTCTGAATTATAATTTACTTGGGCTCCTGAAAATATTCACTGGGTCCTTAACTCATGCCTGTAGGGTCCCAAAATCACCCTAGTCCTGAAATTATAACATCCTAATTTTAGTCCATAAAACTCTAGTATATTCCCATATAACTTAAAATTTAAACTTAAATAAGCCTGATAAAACTGAAAATACCCAAATATTCAACTTTCCCAAATTTTGGGATGGTGTCCAAGTTGGCCTAACCAACGATCTACTCCAGCAGACTTGAAGAGAATCTTCCCAAGAGTAGCATGGCGGCTTCCGATCGTCAAACCGGTGAAAAACGAAACCAAAATCATAGAGAGAAGGGGAGAGGGTTGGTTTTTAGAGAGAGAAGGGGTTTGTTGCTCGATTTCTCATTGAAAACCCGGTTAGGCATATTTATAATCCTGGATTCATCGACGAGACATGTCACCTCGTCAATGAGTCCCTAATGGGAGTTCATCGCTGAACCCGAATTCCTCATCGACAAACTTCAGGCTTTGCTAAACCCTCTCTTGGTAAATTCTCATCGACGAGACACGTGTCCACGTTGACAAGCCCAGGAAGGATGCTCGTCGACAAGAACACTGTGTTCGTCGATGAGACCCTGTGAGTCCCTTTTTGGAATTTTCCTTTTCTTCCCTTTTTATTTTACTATTTAATTACTATAATTCTTCGGGTATTTACATTATAGGTCATTCCCAATTTTGATAATGACAAATACTCTTTGTATTTGATGGCTTTCAAGTTTATGTGTAGGATCATACTAACTGGATCATATTGATGGCATGCGGTGACTTGAAGAAAAGCGAACACCCGACATATTTATTCATTGTATTTTCTATTTCGGTCTGTAATTTTAATTAAGAAAAGGTCTGTAATAATCTACATATCACGCATGTAGGATCTATAAGCTCAAGACCTTAGAGAGACCTTAGCGATCACCCTTCGATCGACTGAGGCTAGGTTTTTTGGCATACTTAAAAAGGCCTTAAAAAAGACATTAGGTCCCTAAACAAATGCACAAACAGTCTCCATATCACTTACATAATCAAGGGAATCAGTTCGTTTAAAATTGGACTTAAAGGAGCAAAATATATGAGAGGTCGGGCGATCGAACCCCAAGTGTTCAAAACACCTCGGGTGCCCGAACCGCTCGGAAGTCAGTGGGTTGACTTGGTTTCGAGCAACCGAACCTAGACTCGGGTGACCAAACGTTTTAAAATGCTTTTTAGAGCTGAGTCTATTCGGGCGACCGAACTAAAGTTCAGCCACCCGAAACCTCTCGGGTTGCTTAATATTTTACCATGGTTAAATTTAATTAAACAGGGTTAATTTTCCTAAACTATTTTAAAACAATTTAAAGAATACCCTACATGTCCCCAACGATCATAATTTTGTCATTCTCTATATATAGGGGTTCATTTGTCAAGATTAGTGGTGATTAGCAAATAGGATTAGCCAAAAACTCTCTCAAATTTCCTAAACCCTATTTGTTCATTCCAACCCCATAACACTCAAATACCTTCATTCCTTTGAGAAATCTTGCCTTGTGAGTGTTTATTGTTTATTATATTGTCCTAAAAACCCTCACTTGTATATTACAAATTTAATTTTCATATTGAGGGTTGAGCTAGATCTTTCCCCCGATTTCATTTGATAAATCTTTGGTTGGGAAAAATCATATAGTTAAGTGAGTTTGCATTGTCATTGCAATACTCATTTGGGCTTATACTTTTGAGTGCAAAAATATTTTACAAAGTTAGATTTCAAACAACTCTTGTGCTAGATACATTTGAGAAAATATTTTTGAGTTCGTTTGAATATTATTTCTAGTATCTTTGAAACACTAATCTGATATTAAGATTTGATATACTTTGCTTTCAAAGATTAGCTTTTTGAACCACTTTGCGCATATTTGAGATTATACATCTTAATGAGTGTTGATTGCACACGTAGAGCATCGAGCTTATAGTTCATACATATTGATGTGCATTGATTATATTCTACGTAGTGGTACATATCAGCTTGTGTACGAAGCATTTATTTGTACGCAAAATTTGTATTACATTTGTTGTATTCCAGGCGTAGGCCTGAAGAGGGAGACTAGCCATGTTGAATAGTCCCGGACTGGCTTAGAACTGATTAGGAAAGTTAGGTGCACCATCCTAGTAAGGTGTAGGTTGAGGTTAGCCCCACTAATTGATTTAATTGTAACCGGTGCCGCTCCACCCGTTAAGTGAGTATTAGTAGAATCATCGGGCTTGCGAGTTAGAGGCGGGGACGTAGGCAGTATTGGCCGAACTCCGGTAACATATCGTGTGTCTGTTTATATTTTCGCATTTTATATTTACCACACGTGTATGTTTTATTGTGAATGCTACGCATGATTTAATTTTCGCATATCATTATCTGTGCAATTGGTGTATGATTAAAAAGACCCTAAGTCGTGTTATACAACTATCTCGTTTAACCTAGGAGATAAATTTTAAAATTCTAATTCACTCCCCTCTTGGGAATATACCAAAACTAACAATATGGTTGAGTTTTCTAGTTAATTTATGAAATGTCTGTTCTTAAACGACTACTAGAAAAATTTTGCTTGCTTGAACTTTAGTGATTAAAATTATTATATTGCAAGCATTGTCCCCAGCCTTTATTGTTAATATTAAGGGGGGATTTTTTTTTTTTAATTTTTTATGGGAAGAACCAATTTTATAAAAGATATATCTTATCTTTTTCCTTGAGCTTAAAAGCATTTATGACACATGTTTTGTAATTTCTTTCAATTCATTTTGTCATGATATTTCTAAAATTCAAGGGCAAAGTGGGAGAAAGTTTACATGTTCTCTTTTTCAAAGAAATTTTTTAACCTTTTTGCTGATGACAAAAGGGGGAGAATATTTATGAGCAAAATTAAAATTTATTTATTCTCTTGCTTTCATTTTACAAAAATGGAAAATGATAGATGTACTTAATTGAATATATTTTTTTTAAAGTAAGCTTCAAAATTATACTACACATTGAACCACTGAACTTAAATGTATAACTTGAAAATTTCTGAAGTCTTCATGTTTATAATTGGACTACATTGAATATCATTTTTTTTATTTATACATATTGTGAGGGGGAGCCTTGACAAGCATATCCAATTTTGCTTATGTGTTTGTCATCATAAAAAAGGGAGAGATTGTTGACTTTTTGAGTCTAATCTCTATTTTGATTATGACAAACCATAGCATCTCATTTGTGCAATAAGTGTGAACAAGTTTATGTTTCTCGAAACACGAATGATAGATGCCATATGGAAGCCATAAGAGCACCTAGACAAACAGATCCCGGCATATTCCATGGTGTATGAAGGAGTAAAGCGTGAAGATTTTTGTTTATTTTTTATGTTGTAATAGTAATTAGGTTTGAATGTGCTTGCATATCATATGATTTTATTTGAAACTCAAATAATGACCTTAGATTGACCATAGGACCTCCAAGTAACATGAAAATCTTTTTTCATAAAATGCCTTACATATACAAAGCTTTTGTTAGCTTTGGTGCAATCCCAAGAGTGGGGTGAACTGGTATTTAAAAAATTTATCCCCCAGGTCAATATACTAACAACAGTATTACACAAGACTAAGGTCAATCTAGTGCATATAAAATAAATCAATGTAAATATACATCAAAATTTAAACTGCAATAGAAATTTAACCAAGCATGCACAATCAAACAGTAAAGGAGACGACACCAAAAATGTTATCGAGGTTTGGAAAACTACCTACGTCCCCGCCTTGGCTAACAAGCACAAGGATTACCACTATAAGGCTCACTTAACGGGTGGAGCGGCACCTAAACAACTAGGTCAATTAGCACATGACTGACCTCAACCTTTACAACCAGGTCACTTAACACAGGGCTGACTTCAATTTTCACAACCAATCCTTACCGAACTGGATTACCGCCCCCTTAGGCCATGCCTGGAATACAACAGATTTCTCAATATAATAGGGTACAGTGATTATGCTTCTCAATCAAGCAGATATGTACCGAATGTAATCAATTAAATGCACATCAACAGTATAGGTAAATGTAAGCTCAGTGATGTGAATTTTTATGCAAACAACACTCAACAAGATACGATAACAAGGGTGCTCAAGAGTGTTCTAATCAAACTATATCTTTGAAACAAGTTATATCAAATTTCAATAACAAATTAGAGTTTCAAAGATGCTAATAAAATATTCAAACTAATTCAAAATATTTTCCTTCAATGAAATAAGCACAAGAGTAGTTTGAAAAATACTATAGCTTGTAAAAAATATTTGCACAACAAAATCAAAGCTATAGGAATCTTGCAATGACAATGCAAAGATCCTTAAACTTGTTAGTTTATCCCAACACAAGATTTATAATATTCAAATCTGTGGGATAAACTTAACTAAACTCCCCAAAATAAATATCAAATGCTTAACCGAAACAATGGGAGTATTAGCTACCTCTACTAATCAATAACACAATATGACACTCACAAAACTAAGATGTATCAAGGGAATGAAGATTTGAGAGTGTATTGAAGTAAAATGGGCAATATGAGTTTTTGGAAATAGAGAGGATTTTTTCTAATGATTTTCTTAATCTTCTTGCTAATTCACACAAATGAACCCATATATATAGACCAATGCCTAATTATGACCATTTAGGACATGTAGGGTATTATTAAGAAAGTTTTAAATCAATTTAGAAAAATTAACCTTGTTTAACCCTTTCAACCTCCGTAAAATATTAAGTAACCCAAGATGATTCAGGTGGCTGAACTTCAGTTCGGCCGCCTAAATAGACACGACTCAAGAAGGCATTTTAAAAAGTTTGAGTCCCCGAGTTAAAACTCGATTGGTTGAACAAAAGTCATAAAGTTTTGGTGCGTGGTTCGGGTGCCTGAAAATACATTCGGTTAATCGAACTGAGGAATTCAGTCGCCCGGGGCCTGTTTTGAACTAAAAAGTTTGGTAGCCCAAGTTGGTGAAAAGTAACCTTCTAAGGGTTCGGTCGCCCAAAGGAGATAGGGTCATTTTAGGTTTGGTCACTTGAAGCCTGGTCAAACTGTTGACTTTCTAGCAGTTCGGGTGCTCGAGGTGTTTTGAACACCTAGGGTTCAAACGCCCGACCTCTCACAAATATTCCAATTATGTTCAATTTCATTTCAAGTTGATCCCCTGATTGAGCAAGTTATTATGGGGGCTATTTGTGCATATGTGTAGGGACCTAAGGTATTTTCTAAGGTCATTTGAGGACACCGAAAAAATTTGGTGTTGGTCAACTGAAGGGTGCCCTAAGGTCATTCGGTCCCTATGGTCAATCTACAGTCATGTTAAGCTTAAAATTACCTACATGCATGACATGTAGAGATTATTACAGACTGATATAAATTATTACAGACCAATATAAAAATGAATTCAAATACAATAGAAAATAGGTTTTCATTCTTTCGATTCTTTAAACACCATAAATGAAGCTTGATCTTCATAGTTCGTATGGCTTGCTTGAGTTCCTACCAATGGTGCTTGCTAAGGATAAACCTGTTCAAGAAGCTCAGTGCACAAGTGAGAACCATTGGTTTTTTGATAATCAAAATGGGATCAGACTCAGAGTTAATAGTTTTAAAATGGTTTTGAAATTAAAAGAAGGCAAAAACTAATTTTTACAAAGGGGTCGGTTGACCGGTCAATCGACTGGATAGTAGAAATGAGCATTTGTTCTCAATCCATAACTTCTTATTTTAACACGTTTTCAACATGAAAATTGTGAGATTTTCTCTTAACTTTCTATTGATACTAAGAACATCTAATTTTGAGTTGTATAGAAAAAGGTATGGCCAAAATACTGAAAGGTGTCCGTAGCAAAAAAATTTCCCTTATGTTTCTTTTGTCTCATTGATGGGCATTTTTCGCAATCCATAACTTCTTATATTAAAAAGTGTTCAACATAAAAGTTGTTGGATTTTCTTTTAGGTTTTTGTTGATACTAAGAACGTCCAATTTTGAGTTTATAGTAAACTTTATATCCAAAACACTTCAGGATGTTTGCGTAGAAAGCGCACCAACGGGCCAAAACGACTATTTTTTCAAAATATAATATTATATCTTCCTCCAACGGCCATAAAATGGTTAGTTTTGGTTTTAGCCTATAAATATCAACCTCAAGCACTTGTAAAAGGTGAGAAAACCCCTTGGGAGTACGCTTGCTTATTATTTGTTTCTTCCTCACTTTTTATACCCCTTTATGCTTTAAATTTCATATTTCTCCTACTCTTTCACTTTGAAAATTCTTCTTGGGAGAAAATCTTGTGGGTCATTGAAGAATGCTTAGAGCACACATCCACTCATATATTTTTGCTTCAAAGGCTTTTTTTTTTTCTTGAGGTAATTTTTGTTTTAAAAGGCTTAAGCATGTATTATCTTTCATATATATATATATATATATATATATATCGTGCTTAATAGCCTTTTTATTTTCATGTTTTCCAAAGACCAAAGTTTCTCCTCTACTCTTCTTGAAAATATTTTTGGAGAATATCTCTTTGGGGTTTTATTTTGAATGGGCTCAAGTATGTATCATCCTTCATATGTATTTTGCCTCAATGCCTTGGTTTTCAAATGGGTTTCAAAGTCTAAATTTCTCCTACTCCTCTTTTATTGAAAATCATTATTGGAGAAATTATATTTATTTTGAAAAGGGGCTTGAGCATATATATTCATTCATATATATATTGCTTGTTGACCATGTTACTCCTATATTTTGAATGTCAAAATTTCTCTTACACTTCTAGTTGAAAAATAATTTTTGGAGAAAATTATTTTTTGAGTAAATGTTTGAGACTCTTGAGCAACATATTTAATTCATATATTCTTATTTGGAAGATGTCTCTTATTTGAAGGTCAATCATTTTAGAGAAAACATTGTTTCTCCTATTCCTTGATTTGAAAATATTTTTTGGAGAAAACATTGGGTTATACAAGGTAGCTTTGAGCATATATCTCGCTCATATATATTGGCTTGAGAAGCTCCTTAAGAAAGGCTAGGGTATGTATTTAATTTCATATGCTTTGCTTGGAAGCCTTTTAGTAATATTTTTAAAAGGTCATTTTGAAAAGAGAAATCATTTTCCATACTCTCTTAGTTTTTATTGAAAAATATTTTTGAGAAAAAAATCATAACTCTATTGAGCTTCATTTTTAAATCATTTGAGAGTGCATATTAGAACTTTTATTGTATACATCTCTACTTATATGAGAAGTATTCTTTTTGTACGCAGATTTTATTATTGTTGTATTCCCTGCGTGTGGTCAGAAGGGGATTGCACTGGTTTGTAACGTGCACCGGATTGCTTCAAATCTGGTTAGGAGAACTAGGAGCACCGTCCTGTAAGGTGTAGTGTTAGGTTGTGGCTTAGCCTCGAAATTTGGGTTGGGGTTTACCTCGTCCTATAAGGAGAGGATGTAATGGTGTCGCTCCAACCAATAAGTGAGCAAAGGTAGTGGAATCCTCTAAACTGACTTGGCTTGAGGTAGGGACGTAGACAGGATTGGCCGAATATCGATAACAAATCTTTTCTCTCTCTCTCTCTCTCTCTCTCTCTCTCTCTCTCTCCCTCTTATTTAAATTCCGCATGTGTATGAATGTTTATTTATTGTCATTCTTATTTTTCATACAAGCTTTAATTTTTAAATGATATTTAATGTGGTGAATCGGTGAACTTTAAATTAGCAAAATATTTTTAAATCCCAAATCACTCCCTCTTGGGATCACACCATAACTCTCAAGAGAGAAAGTGCACGGGTAAAATGGGAAGAAAAGAAAAGAAAAATGAGGCTTTTATACCTAGGGCTTATTGGGACACATGTCACCACCCGAGTGGTGACATGTGGCACAGTATGATTCAATTATTTTTCTGGCATTGTAGAGCAATCTTGGTCGTCGGATATGTGTTTTCTCTAGACGACCAAATGACTACCACGTTAGTGATCCTAGTTAGACGTTCAAGACCACCCGGATGCTGACACGTGGCAGGTGACATCATGCATGTCACCCGGTCAAAATAAAAAAAAAAAAAAGGGAATCACCGAGTGCTGACATGTGGCAGGTGACTTCATTTTGTTACAATAATTTTTTTTTTAAAAAAAATGCTGCCACATGTCCCCATTGTAGGTGGACACGTGGTCCATCCAAATCCAACCAGGCCAGACTTGACCCAGAGTGGGTGAACCGGCACGGTTTTTTCGAAATTTATTTATTATATTTTATTTTGCTTTTTCTTTGTAAAATTTAATTTTAATTGGATTTTTAATTTAAAAAATGGGAAAAATTAAAGAAAAATTATGAAAAATCAGGGAAATTTTTGAAAGTGAAAAAAACAAGAAAAAATACTTTTGAGTTATTTAGAGGCAAAATAAATGATAAAATGCCTTCAAAAATCTTGAAAAATTCTAGAAAAAAAAAAAAAGGAAAAATGTCACTTTTGTTTTTTTGTTTTTTGTTTTTTTTTTGTTTTAGAATTTTGAAAAAATTAGGGGATATTTCTAAAGACTTTTTGGGTCCTAAATTTCTAGATTTTTTTTCGATTTTTGCTCGGGTGTCTCCCTATGATTTTGAGAAGGACAATGAGGTATTTCAAATTTCAGGTATATTCAGAGGGGGTTTATCTAACAAGATCTCCTCGTTTGGAAGTCTTATTAGACATTCATAAATTACACCTTAATTTTTATTTCTTTTAAAAACTTTCATCTATGTATTTGTTTCATTTTTAAAGGAGTTAATTAAAGACTTTCAAATTCTATTTAGGGTTAATTCATAATTAATTAGCCATCGTTCGACGAACGGGTTTGTAGGGTGTGTTGATACCTTCCTTTCGCATAACTAAATTTTCGATTCCAATTTTTTTAAAATTTGCCAAGACTACTAGTTTCTTGGCCTAAGATTAATTTGGAGACCAATCAAATGAGTAGTAATTAGATATTCTAATCGCACTTAAATTGTTGTGTGAATAACTTGATTGCTTATTCTAATTTTCAAATTTTAATCAAATATAAACAAACCACGATAAGAATATGATTTTATCTAAGCAGCAACCACAACCACACCTAAACTAAAACCTGCTTATTTCTACGTGTGCGTGTGTGCCAAGTCTGATCAAGAAAAATATTTATTCACCAAATAATATTCAGTAAAGCCACAATAATTTCAGCAAAACATAAACGTGCACAATCACATACCACAAGAATGCATTTACGTGGTTCGACCCAAAAATTGGCCTACATTTACGGCAGGAACTCACCTTCGGAGACGCTTTATTAAAGATGGTGGAAATAAATACATGAACACAGATTTACCTCTCTTGGCTTACCTATCTCCTCTGAAAATTAGCTCAAGAACGACCCAAGAAAGCCCCTCTTCACACCTGCGAAGAACCCTAGGCTTCTTCCTATCTTTCTCCCTGATTTCCCTGAAACAAAACCCTCCCAAAAACCTAGATCTGTGTTTACCTTCCCCTTATCCGTGCATGAACCTCCACTGGAGGCTAGAAAACCCCAACACCGAACCCCCTTCCTACCATCTCCCTCTCTTGTGCGCTGCAGCTGAAGGATCTCTCTCGGCTGGCGATGACTCTCTCGGGTTGCAGGTCCTCTCTCGTAGGTGAAGGCACTCCTCTCGGTTATGAAATGGAAGGGAAGTCTCGGCTGCGCTGCAATCTATTCTGAAGCTGCCAAAACAAAATTAAAAACCCTCCGCCCCTGCTTTTTCTCTATTTACAATTAATTATAGGTAAATTACATCAATGCCCCCCATAACAAAAGTGAAAAACAACCATTGGATCTCCAATAGAATGGATGACCAAGATTCCTTCGAGCTTGACACTCTAACAATTCTCCACCTTGGCAAGCTTGTGACTCTTTCACCTCCTTAGCATCTCCTATGGCAGTTCCTGCAAAACAAATACTGGCAACTTCCAAGGTTAACCAAGTTTGAACAATGTTCAAACTTGGATTTAGGAACTGCTTTAGTCATCATATCAGAAGGATTATCCTCTGTTGGAATTTTCCTTACTTCTATTTCACCACTAGAAATAATATCCCTCACAAAATGCAGCCTAACATCTATATGGTTGGACCTATCATGATAAACATGATTCCTAGCAAAATGAATAGTGCTTTGATTGTCACAATAAATTATAACGGTTCCACTATACATTCCTAACTCTAGACACAATCCTTTTATCCATATATTCTTCTTAAAGGCTTTAGTCATGGCAATATATTCAACCTCCGTGATAGACAAGGCTACCACCGACTGCATGTGTGATTTCCAACTAATAGCACTACCTAAAAAAGAAAAGACCATACCAAACAAAGACTTCCTGGTATCTAAATTTCCAACATAGTTAGAATCTACATATCCTTTTAACCCTATTTCACAATGCATATCACTTTTTCCAAATATTAATCCTTGTTGTTTTGTTCCAGAAAAGTATTGAAAATTTTGTTTCAAAGCATGTCAATGTGATTTTCCAAGTATGCTCATAAATCTACTCACTTGACTTATAGCATAAGATAGATCAGGTCTAGAACATACCATAACATACATTACACTACCAACCACACTAGCATAAAGTATTCTATTCATAAATAGTGACTCATTTTCAGTTTCAGGACATTGTTTTCCAGACAATTTAACATGTTGTGCAATAGGAACAAAAGTAGATTTAACATAACTCATTCCAAATCTTTTTAACACCTTTGAAATATAAGACTTTTGAGACAAGTAGAGAAACTTTTTATTCATTTCTCTAGTTATTTCCATACCAAGTATTCTTTTAACAGGTCCTAAGTCTTTTATTTCAAATTCAGATTTAAGTATGCATTTAACTTGATTTAACATATCCAAGTCTCCACAAGCAACCAAAAATGTTATCAACATATAATAGCAAATATATATATGACATTTATCACATAATTTATAATAAACACAACCATCATAATTGCTTCTACAGAAATTATTTTGAATAATGTAAGAATTAAATCGTTTATACCATTGTCTAGGTGATTGTTTCAGCCCATATAAATATTTCTGTAATAAACATACATGATTTTTTATTCATTTATGTATCAAAACCCTCAGAAGGTTGCATTTAAAATGTCTCTTCTAAAGTACCATGCAAGAAAGTAGTTTTAACATCAAGTTGTTTCAAATGCAAGTCATATATAGCAACAAAAGATAACAGAATTCTAATTGAACTATGCCTCATAACAGGGAAAAATATTTCATTATAATCTACCCCTTCCCTTTGTGTAAATTTGTTAGAATTGGTGTATTCCCAAGAGGGGGGGTGAATTGGAATTTTAAACTTTTTCTCCTAGGTTAATGTATTCAATAATAGTATATGCATAACCTAGGGCCTGTCTATGCGATTTCCAAATGCGTAGATGAATATGATATGGAAATTAAGTCATACGCATCATTCACCCATAACATACAAGTGCGGTAAATGTAAAGTACGAAAATGTAAATGAACACAAGATATGTTATCGAGGTTCGGCCAACTGTGCCTACGTCCCCGCCTTGAGCTCGCAAGCTAGAGGATTCCACTAATAGCTCACTTAAGGGTGGAGCGGCACCGTTTACAACCAGGTCAAATTAACACAGGGCTGACCTCAACCTTAACCAGGTCAATTAGCGGGGCTGACCTTAACCTACACGCCTTAACAGGACGACGCACCTAGCTTTCCTAACCGGGTCTAAGCCAATCAGGGACTATTCCAGGGCTAGTCTCCCTCTTCAGGCCCGTGCCTGGAAATACAACCAATGTGTATTATACTGAAATGGTACAGTGATTGTGCTTTCAAGTAAAGCAGATATATACCCAAATTTGCGCAATAATATACACCACAGTATGATTCAATATGTAAGCTCAATGTGGTCTAAAATGTCAACTCTCAAATAAATTTACTATCGTTGTAATGAGTGCGTGAGAGTGCAAACCTAAACGATCTTTGTATCACAGGATATTCAATCTAAGTGCTCAAACAAAGATATTAATCAAACTTCATATATTTCAATCAACGAGTTTTCTCAATACATATATGTATATGAAGCTCTAGCAACGTACAGGTTTGGTTTGCAAAAGGATATTCAATCTTTGTATTCAGCAAGGGATATATGAGTTAACGAACATTGCAACAAAGATTTTATCACACTAGCAAATATCTCATCAAATATTTTCAAGATAAAAACACAGTAGATATTTGAAAATGTTTTTGCAACCAAAATGCAAATACTAACTTCTTAAGAAATTGCAATGACTATGCAATACTCAGAAGTTTTATATAAGTCTTCTTAGGAGAGACTTACTAACAAAGTCCCCTAAGAATACTTAAGGTTTGGCTCTCAAAAATAAATCCGACAATCCAGAGATGGGAGAACAAACCAATTACAACAAGCACTCAAAATCAACTTACAAATGATGTAGGCAATATGAGAAGGTAAGATTGAGTGTGTGGAGCTTGGAAATGAGTATTATAGGGTTTTGGATTTTTAAAGAATTTTCCCTAATCAAAGTGGCTAATCACTCCTTAATCTTTGCAAATGTACCCATATATATAGCCATGGAAGGAAATATGATCGTTGGGGACCTATAGGGTATTATTAGAAAATTTTAATGACGTTTAAGGCATTTTAACCCTGTTTAGAAAAATATTAACCACGGTAAAAATTTGACCAACCCGAGAGGTCCGGTCGACCAAAAGTGGTTCGGTCGACCAGGACTCAAGTGGCTCGGTCGACCAGGGGCAATTTGAACTGAGTGGTCGGTCGACCGGGCAACGACGATTTCCAAAAACACCGAGGTTCGGTCGACCGGGGCCTTTTTGAACTACAGGGCTCGGTCGACCATACCGCTGGGAATTCTCCCAAGACCCCTCGGTCGACCAGGTCGTTGGAGTACAAATCTGGTCGGTCGACCGGGAGGTCAAACTGTTGACTCTCAGGTGGTTCGGTCGACCAAGGTCAAATGACCTATAAGGGCTCGGTCGACCGGGCCTGGGTCAAATAGTTGACCCGGACCAGTTTCGGTCGACCGGGCCAAATTGAACTGAATTGGCCGGTCGATCGAAAGTGCACCAAGTGTGCATTTCGGTCCCGTATCTACCCAAACAATTCCTATTCAAGTGCCTAACAAATATATGTGAATATGTGTGTGTCCTAAGGTCACTTTGGGGTCCAATTTGAGATCACCGAAAAAGTTTGGTATCGGTCGACCCCCTAAGGTCTTTCTACGGTTCGGTTTGAGCTTGCAAATTAAATCATGTTTGTGATGTGTGTGCTTATTACAAACCGAAGAACCCTAATTACTATTACAGACAATTTTACTGAAAATTATTACAATTAAGAGTTATGAAATTGTCTTCAAGCCTTTCTTGCTTTGTGCACATCTTGATCTTATCATTCTTGATTGCTGCACAAAACTCAACCACTCATTAGATACAATGAGTATTTGTCATAATCAAAACCGGGCGTGACCAATAAGGTCAACAAAATCCCTTAGCCACTAACCTAACTTTATACCTAGGTGGTTCAACTCCAGGGATTCCCTTTTTCCTCTTAAAGATCCACTTGGATCCTATGAGTTTCTGTTTTTCCGGTCTAGGTACCATCACCTATGTCTTATTCTTCTTTAGAGACTCCATTTCTTCTTGCATTGAAAGAATCCATTTTTCAGCCTCTTTACAATCCATGGCCTCTCTAAATTTCTTAGGCTCCACCTCAATCTCTGTTTCAGCAACAGAAAGAGTAAAAGCTGTCATATCAGCTTCCCCATACCTTTGAGGAGGTCTTATGACCCTTCTCTCCCTGTCCCGTGCTAGAAGTAGGTTTTACTTAATTCAGAGATTTCTGGTTCTGAGTTTTGCTCCTTAAAATCTGTAGCATCTGTTTCTAAATGGCTATGAGAAGTGGAAGGTTGCTCCACTTCAAGTTGTAGGTCACTAGTATCAGAGTGCCTAACAATTTCATCTGAATTTTTTGATTTTCCTCCCATTTTAGTTTCATTAAAAATTACATACGTGCTAATAATACATTTTTGTTTTCTAGGTTCTATATCCCAGAGCTTATCGCCTTTAACCTCCTCTGGGTATCCCACAAAAATGCATTTAATAGCCCTAGGCTCTAATTTATCAGTTCTAATGTGGGCATAGACTACACACCTAAAAACTTTTAAACCTTGATAATTAGCAGGCTCACTTGACCAGATTTCTTAAGGGGTTTTAAAGTTTAGAGTTGAGGAAGGACACCTATTAATAAGGTATGCAACAGTGGTCATAGCCTCTGCCCAAAAGGTTTTGGGCAAACCTGAAGTGGCTAACATGCATCTTACCATTTCCAGAATAATCATATTCATCCTTTTAGCTAATCCATTCTGTTGGAGAGTATCCCTAACAGTCCTATGTCTAGCAATGCCCTCAGCTTTACAAAATTTCGAAAATTCATTTGACAAGTATTCCAATCCATTGTCCGTTCTCAGTGCTTTAACTTTTCTACCAACTTGAGTTTTAACTAAGGTTTTCCATTCTTTAAACTTTTCAAAAGTATCACTTTTATGTTTTAGAATATAAACCCATACTTTCCTAGAAAAGTCATCTATAATTAACTAGAAAATACCTAGAACCACCATAAGAACTAACCGTAGCAGGCCCCCACAAGTATGAATGTATGTAATCAAGAGTCTGTTTTGTGGTGTGAATGGACTTCTTAAAACTAACCCTAGTAGACTTACCCAAGACACACTCCTCACAGAATAACAATTCCTCAAGTTTCCTATCCCCAAGTAGTCCCTGTTTCTCTAGCTCCATTAGGCCCTATTGGCTAACATGTCCTAACCTCTTATGCCACAAGGAAACCTGATTTTCTACCTTGTGATTGATAGGTGAAGCCTCACCAATCACTGTCTTTCCTACCAAGGTGTACAATCTATTCTTTAGCACCCCTTTTATCACTACTAGTGAACCTTTACATACTCTTAGGCTACCTCCTTCAGACTTAAATGTGTCCTGTCTTATCTAAGCTACCAAGAGAAATAAAGTTTCTCTTCAACTCAGGTATGTACCTTACATCTCTTAGCACTTTTTCAATCCCATCATGCATTAGAAGCCTCACTGTCCCAATACCTTTTATTTTACATGACTTATTGTTTCCTAGGACAACATGACCTCCTTCTAAGCATGTAAAGGACTCAAACCAGTTTTTCAATGGACACATGTGGAAGGAACATCTTGAATCTAATATCCATTATTTTCCCAAATCTTTCTCAGAGACGTTCAACACTTTTTCACTATCATACCCATCTAAAACTACAGCTGCCTTACCCTTTGATTTAGAGGTGGTGGCACTGACAACCTTTTTCCTTTCTGGGTATTCCTTCTTAAAATGCCCTTCCTTGTGACAGAAAAAACAACACTTTAGTGCTTTGCTTTAGACTTTGATCTAGACCTTTTGCCTTTTCTTTTCTTGTCCCTCTTTTCAAACATATCTCTCACATTTAACCCTTCCCCTGACCCTGATTTAGACTCAAACTTAGTGTGCAATTCCCTAGAGTGCAAAACTGCTTGCACATCTTCTAAAGTCAACCTCTCTCTCCCATACATCATAGTTTCTTTAAGATTTTCATATATGGAATCAAGAGAACTCAATAAAAGATTTGCCTGGTCTTCTTCATCTATACTAATATCAATATTAGCAAGATCCAAATTTTTTTTATTAAATTCATCTAAATGTTCATCAATAGATGTTCCAGGGGTCATTCTAAAGGTATGAAGTCTAGTCTTCTTATGGAGTCTATTTGCTAGGGATTTTTGTCATGTACAAACTTTATAGTTTTGACCAAACTCTAGCTACCGTATCCTCATTGGCAACTTCCCTAAGCACTTTGTCTCCTAGGGACAAAATAATGACACTATGTGCCTTCTGGAAGATTTCGGGCTTCACTTTGTCGGTGGAGGGTAAACTTAGTTTCCCCTCTTGTGAAGTGGAACCCCCCTTCTTTTCTCTAAGAAGAGCTTCCTCAAACCCTTGCTATACCAAGATGACACGCATCTTAATCCTCCATAAACCAAATTCATTTTTTTTCGGTGAATTTTTTAATTTCAAACTTAGCGGTCCCCATCACGTAACCAGGCTCTGATACCACTTGTTGTGTGAATAACCTGATTGCTTATTCTAATTTTCAGACTTTAATCAATTATAAACAATCCACAATAAGAATATGATTTTATCTAAGCAGCAACCACAACCACACCTAAACTAAAACCTGCTTATTTCAACGTGTGCGTGTGTGTCAAGCCTGATCAAGAAAAATATTTATTCACCAAATAATATTCAGCAAAGCCACAATAGTTTCAGCAAAACATAAACAAGCACAATCACAAACCACAAGAATGCATTTACGTGGTCCGACCAAAAATTGACCTACATCCACGATAGGAACTCACTTTCGGAGACTCTTTATTAAAACGGTGGAAATAAATACATGAACACAAATTTGCCTCTCTTGGCTTACCGATCTCCTCTAAAAATCAGTTCAAGAACGACCCAAGAAAGCCCCTCTTCGCACTTGCGAAGAACCCTAGACTTCTTTCTATCTTTCTCCCTGATTTCCCTGAAAGAAACCTTCCCAAAAACCTAGATCCGTGTTTACATTCCCCTTATCCATGCGTGAACCTCCGCTGGAGGCTAGAAAACCCCAACGCCGAACCCTCCCCCTGCAGTCTCCCTCTCTCGTGTGCTGCGACTGAAGGATCTCTCTCGGCTGACGACGACTCTCTCGGGTTGCAGGTCCTCTCTCGTAGGTGAAAACACTCCTCTCGGTTCTGAAATGGAAGGGAAGTCTTGCTGCAATCTATTCTGAAGCTGCCAAAACAAAATTTAAAACCCCCTGCCCCTACTATTTTTCTATTTACAATTAATTACTGGTAAATTATATCAATGCCCCCCAATAACAAAAGTGAAAAATAGCTGCTGGATCTCCAATAGAATGGACGGCGGAATTCCTTGACACTTCAATATAAATAAATAATAGACTATTGATGACTCCATTTCAATTTTTAATATTTACAATCCCCCGTCGGTCCCAATACACTCCGCGTGCCGGAGGCACTTTGGGACACCCTCTTTGCATTGAGTCTCCCTTTTGCGGTCACGCCCAACGCTGCACAATTGTCTCAAGCAGTTAGCCATTTCTCTCTGTTTAGCTATCTAGTCACTCTCTGTTCATCTGACATTGCATTGATCAACAGTTGACTTTAGCAATTAGGTGACTCGAGACATCTCTCTCAGGACTTCACTTGCATATGCTAATGGTTGGTCCCGCATTCATCCTCTCTGCAAACTTCAAATATCATTTCATCATTTTAATCTCTCAAGTTTCAAGGTAATGTTATTTTCTTTAAATACATACAACTATTTCATAAGATTCTAAGAGCCTTGAGCACTAGAGTTATTTTATTAAGAGTCCTAATTTAAAGTGAATCTCAAATTATAATTATGTCATATTACTTTGATATTTTTATGAGTAAATTGTTTGTTTGAAACTAGATAAATAGATTTTTTCAAAATTTTTTGAAAATTTCATAAATTTGTAGAGCCTTATGTTATTCCATACAAAACCCTAATTTCAAAATTGCCAAAGCTTTATTTGTAGAATAATTTAGTTTGAACTTGCCTCTTCAAAATATTATTATCATTTTTACAACTTTTAAATTATAATCTTGTTGTAGAACAATTCTTGTTTAACATAAGAAAAATGCATTTGAATCTTAAAAGAATAAGCAAGATATACCTTTCCTTTTAATACTAGTATGAATTTTCTCGTACCTCTTTTTCATTGATATTTGTTGCTATTACGATAATGTTGTTAAGATATGAACTTTCAAGAAATTGCAATAATGTATTACAGTAATTTCAATGAATTCAACTATGAAAGATATTATAAATGATGGCATGGATTATATGTCATAATTTTTAATTGTTTTGTCGTATTGATAATGTTACTAAGATATGAACTATAAGGAGTTCGCGATAGTATGATGTATTAACTAAATAAGATATTCAACGTGGCATGAGTTATATGTGATTGCTTTTATTGTTTTATTGTTTTAGGTAATGTTCCTAAATATAATTGTTAGGAACTTAGGATATTGTGGTATAAAGTAAAAATTTAAATCTTTAATTCAAGGTTATTTTTGGCTCACAAGTGTCTTATTCTAAAATTTTGTGAATGAAATGTAAATTTAAATTTAATGTACAGTTTGCTGTCCATTCAAGTTTCAGCCATCATCTTCAACAACCTGACATGTTACCTTCCAAATCATATAAGAGAGATAATATTGTTTATTGTAATTAATATAGTTCAGATGTGATTTTATGATCAATCATATATGATTTCTGTGAATGCCGAGAAAATGATGGTCCAACCGAAAGCAGCCCTTTATGCATAGGTATATTATGGTCCTGCAGGAAAGGAAAAGAAAGAAAAGGGAGAAAAAGTATTGGAGGCAAAGTAATGAACAGTTGGAACTGGGGACTGGGGAGGGACCAGGAGCATTTAAGGGAGTAAACTGCTGAATTAGGGAATATGGTCCAAATGCATAAGGGAGGCAGCTACCCTGAGCACTATGTGTAGTGTATATAGTACCCCCTACAGTCTACAGTCTACAGTCTAGACTGACTGCAGAAGGAATGGATGATGCCCTTTCTATTCTTGTCAGGTGAGTCTGGACCATTGTGCGCTGTCTGATGCAGCACCTACAATCTGTTTATCGACCTTTGTTACGCGAGTCTATAGTGATTACAGTGCTCGTCATGGTTAGTTGAAAGGATATCGAGTTTGCCAGCTGCTCAAATTTCCTTTTATTCTTATTCTTTCTTTCTTCTTTTTTTTAAGAAAAAAAAAAATTAAGGCCAATCAAATAATCGAAGCATGCCACAACAAAGACCCTCACAAGAGCAGCATCTGAACCATATATCAGGAACTCCACTCAGCCTTTTATCAAAGGTCTCCTTGATCATTTTAATGCTGTTGGAAGGGCACTCAAACTCTCATTCAGAGGCAAGAAAGAAAACAATTGGATCCAAGGCCTAGTTGAGTTTCCTTTTTCTTTGTATCTACTATTCCGATCATAAGATCTGGGTCTCTAGAGCTCCAAAATAGATCCACACTTGTTGTGATTGATTCCCATCAACAAGCACCCGATTCAGATACTAATGGCTGTGACAAGACAATTAGAGTTGGTTTTCGCGGATGTGCAGGTTTTTTAATTTTTCGTCTTGGTTTTTGAGAAACAATTGATTTTTATTATTGTAAAGATTTTCGAATTGAAATCTCATCTACTTATACACTATTCCCCACCGTAACTGGAGAGTTACCTTGTGTAGTCTCATTTCTCATTAGGTTTCCCAAAATTGTCTCAATCTCCACCTGTTGTTGAGTACCACTGGTCTTCTCTTCAACTCATGACTCCTTATGTATTGTTTTTTTCATCATCGCAAGTTCATCAAAAGTCACATTCCTACTTAAAATTATTTTTTTCGTCTATAGACACCAAAGACGATATCCTTTGACTCCTACACTTATCCTCAAGAATATTGCTTTCTTGACTCTTGGATCCAATTTAGATTTTTTAATATGATAATAAGTCATAGTACCTAATACATGTAAAGAATCATAATCACTAGCAGACTTCCTAGACCATACCTCATAGAGTGTTTTTCCCCCCTATTGCAGATGATGTTAGACAGTTGATGAGATAACACGTATATCTAAAAATCTCAGCCCAAAACCTTTGGTCTAATCCAGCATTAGACAACATACATAAAACTTTCTCCAACAAAGTTCGTATCATGCGCTCTACCATCACATTCTGCTATGGTGTATTTCTAATTGTGAAGTGTCGAGCAAAACCTTCATCCTGACATACCTTCATAAACGGGTCACTCTTGTATTCACCACCATTATCTAATCTGAGCCATTTAATCTATTTGTCAGTTTGAGTTTCAACTAATTTTTCCCACTTAAGGAAAAATATCACACACTTCATTTTTATTCTTCATAGAATACACCCAAACTCTTCTGGAAAAATCAACAAAAGTGACAAAATAATGTATACCACCCAATGAAGCCGTTTTTGTGGGGGCCCATACATCTGTATGGATGTAGTCAAAAATACATTCAGTCTAGTGGATTACAATGCCAAATTTCACTCTATTCTGTTTTCCCAGAATACATTGCTCACAAAATTTAAGATTGCATACCTTTGCACTCTTCAACAAACCTTGCTTAACTAATTGTTGCAAGGATTTTTCTCCTGCATGTGCGAATCACATATGTCATAACTTGATTGTATCTGAACCTAAATTTTTCTCAGAAACAATAGCTGCTGAGCCAATAACTGTACTACCTTGTAAATAATACAAGTTATTTTTCCTTATTCCTTTCATCTCCACCAGCGCACCTGATTTAATCTTTAAGGTTCCATCTTTCAAAGTGATAGTGAAACCCTTTAGATTCAAAGGCACCTAATGAAATTAGATTTTTCTATAAGCTTAGAACATACCTAACATCAGTCAAGGTTTTAATAGTTCCATCTTGACATTTCAACTATATTGATCCTATTCCAGTTGTTTTACAGATATTATCATTTTCCATAAAAACAACTCTACAATCTAATTCTTCTAAATTAGAAAACCATTCCCTATTGGGATACATGTGATAAGAACAACTAGAATCCAAAATCCACTCACCAAAAAAAATGTGATGGAGATGTTCCAACAATAGAAAAATCAAACTCACTTCCATCATCATTGGCTATATTGACATTAGAATGTGTTTTGCCCTTAATCTTTTGCTGCAATTTAAGGCAATCTTTCTTCCAATGTCCTTTCTCATGACAAAAGGCACATTCATCTTTAGCAGGTCTCCCACGAGATTTACTCCTTCTTCCATGCTTATGACTCTAAGAACGTCCCCTTATTGTTAATGCTTCTGCTATTTCCTTATGAACCCTCTAATCCTTCTTTCTGCATTCAGTACCAATCAATGCAGTACAAACAACATCAAAAGTAACTTTATCTTTCCCATACAATAAAGTGGTGGTCAAATGTTCATAATCATCAGGGAGAGAGTTTAGTAACAATATGACTTTATCCTCATCTTTCACCTTTTCATCCAAATTTAACAAATCAGCCAAAATTTTATTAAAAGCATTTATGTGGTCATTAATCGAAATACCTGATTGATACTTGAAGCGAAACAATTTCTTTTTCAAATAGAGCTGATTTTTCAAACTCTTGGTCATAAATGTATCTTCAAATGTCTTCCACAATTTCTTTGTAGACATCTCCCTCATAACACAATATTTCTGATTTTTAGCGTGACACAGGAGAATCGTACCACATGCCTGATGATTGATCTATTCCAAATCTCTATCACCCATATCCACTAGTTTATCATCCAAAGCAATATCCAATTCTTGTTGATACAAAATGTCCATCACCTCACATTGCCACATACCAAAATTATTGGTACCATCAAATTTCTCCACCTCAAACTGGGCATTAGCTTTCGTCTTCAATGTTGAAGCCGAAGGGGTTGGAGTTCGTGTGGACAGGGTTTCTTCTACTGCTGCACTAGTTTATGTCATCTTCTATATATTCAATAGCAACTAACAAAGCAAAAGGTCTAGGATGAATAGTACATACCAACTGTGTCTACTCTGTTTTATCTTATGAAATTCCATTTTGACCAGGCCGACCTTCAGGGAGCGACTGAGCCACAATGGTCTCTGAGCACTCGCTTAGATAAGGTCTTTTTTAGGCATCAAACGTAGAATCAAGGATCTCAATAGGGGAACACCTCCGTATCAACACTATTCAACCTAACTCTAATACCAATTGTTGTGTTGGGCAGCCAACTTGTGCCAAACACCAATACTACAACTAGTGCTATTGAATATACAAGAAACTAAAGTAATGCATAAACTAATAATAAAAAAAGTAAGAAGAACAAGAAAAGAAATTAACGAGATTCGGTATAGAATTACCTATGTCCTCGGGCACCGACGATCAATCAACTACTTCTTGACAAAGTACAACTTTGAGGTGTGTTTTACAAATGGAGAGTTGAGATCTTTATATAGTTTCAACCTTAAGTCTAAAAAACACTTCTCACCAATGTGGGACAAACAAAGAAAAAAATTCAAAACAACTTTTTCTACAAATGTGGAACTATTCTACCAATATGGGACAAGAAATAACAAAGCAAACTCTGACTCACTAACGAATCAAACAAACAACTAATGCAAGCACTCGATGATAAACTATACGAACCTAGCAATCACTCAACGATGAGAATCAATGAAAGCAACAATCAAAACACAAGAATTTGTGTGGTTCAGTAATTTGCCTACGTCCATGGGAGCAGCAGCTATTTTCATTGTGAAAAATGAAGCTTACAAGCCTAATCCCTTATAGGGGGTACATAATAATGATTATATAATGATCTAATGCATATAGAAGATCTATAGTTGATCTAAAACACTTCTGTAGCGGTCCTCCGGAGGAAATCCCTCTGATTAGCCAAATCTGCTGATCTCAGATTCGAAAGTCCGTAATGTCCACGAGTGAAACAGTTGACGGTTTAGGGAAAATTGTTGATGGTTTGAAGTTGAGAAGATCACCTTGCAACACTACCTGAAACCATCAACAATTACACCCTATACCGTCGACAGTTTGCCCTCATGGCTATACCCTGCATCTCTCTTTTGGTCCCTTGCTTCACAATACTTTCTGTCGGTACATGCGTTCCACTTAGAATATGAGCCGTATCCCTAACAACACCTTTCAGATTGAACGTCAATTTGTCTTGAATGTGCTGTTAAGATTTCAGCAAAATTGGACCACAAATGACTCTCCGATCGACTGTTTGATCAAAACTGCTATGAAATTCTACAACTTAATCAAAGCTGCTCTTTGAAATATGTAGCTCCTCTTTATTTTAAGGCACTATTTTGCCTCTCCTCAAATTCTCTCCAGTAGTACATCATTCTTATAAATGGTCAGCCCTAGTGGAGTTCCAGAAATGAGCTTTAAAAAAAATAAATAAAATTTGGCCCTTATTTAAAAAAAAAAAAAAATTGGATTGGACCGAACTTATTTTTTTGGTTTTGTTGTTCTTTTCCAAGATTTTGGGTTGTTAGTTAGGTTTGATGGGTTCGTACTAATATTGGTAATTATCTTATCATATGTTATTTATAAGAAATGAAATAAAATTATGAGAGATATTTTTCTAAGAAAAATTTTGATTTTATTACCTAGTTTAAGTTGATGAATAAGGGGAAGGGGGGAATCGATAGACTCCTACTAATGTGCATAGACCAAGGTAACCCTTTTAGAATTTGTTTGAATATTGTGATTGCAGTTAATGTTTATTACTATGACTATGGAGATTTTTGTTGTAGTTGGCTTTTTTTGTTGTAGTTCACAATTGTTGCTGTTAATGTCACTAGCTAGTGTTGTTGGAGGCTAGGGTTGATAAAAACTAAAATTTGGAGCTTTTGTTGACAATTAGTTTTGTATTTCATCAATTCTTTGTAATTGCCATAAAAGGTTGACTATTACCATACACTTTAAGAAATATACAATTTAGAACTTGGAAACTGCTAAGGATAGTTAAACATTCGAATCTCGCATGAAAGTCAATCTCTAATTTATCAAGAGGGAGTTATTGTTGGAATTGGTGTGATCCCAAGAGAGGGGGGGGGGGGGTTGAATTGGGTTTTAAAGCATTTTCGCTAATTTAAACAATTACATCGATTCATCATAGTTCATATCTCATTCAATATTGAAAACATGTACGTACAACGATTAAGCTATCAATGTGTGCATACATACATGTGTGTTGCATATCTCATTTAAATTAGTTTTGTGTACATGCAAGATGGTTATAACAAAACATGTACAAGCATACACATACTGAAATTTAAGTGCAGGAATTTAAATAAGATAGAGAGAGAATGACACCAGATTTGTTATCGAGGTTCGGCCAAATCAGCCTACGTCCCCGCCTTGGTCATACCCCTAAGGATTCCACTATATCTGCTCACTTAACCAGACAGAGCAGAAGCCTTTTACATCCTCTCTTTACAGGGCAAGGAAAACCTACCTCAATTACTAGGCTGAACCGAACTAGTCTCACTTACGGGGTTGAGACTCCCCAGTTAAATTCCGGGTTGAACTGAATCAGGCTCATTTACGGGACTGAGACTTCTCAGTTCAATTAATGGGTTGAACCCAACTAGTATATTAAAATCATTTTTGTATATGAAAATGCTTCTGAAAAATACAAACAGAAATGTACACAATAAGCTCAATAAAAATATGCACTCCAATGATATGAAATAATGCTCAGGGGAGTAAGGACACTTAACTATATTTAAACCCTAATAAAATATTTTCTTCAAAAATATATTTCAATAATAATATAGGAGAACTTAGGGTTTTGCTCTTTCAATGATTTTTGCACAAATAAAATGTGTATGAAAAATGAGTACTATGTTCTAGGAGTTAAACTCAAGAAAATATTTGTGTTGTAAAATAATTTCTCCTAAAATATTTATCAAATAAATAACTAGGAGAAATGCAAACAATACTTTCAAAGATTGATTTTCAAAAAATAGATAACAAGTTAGCGTATATGCAAGTAAATACAAGTAAAATGGCCAAAATAAAATTCTCTCTTTAAAAATGATTTTGAGATAAAACATGTGAAAGAGAGTTGGAGAGATTTGTTTAAAATATTGAAAAGAATGATTTAAACAATAAAAAATATTTTGGGGGAACTTTGATTAACAATGGGTTAAAGAGAAGATTTGAGTTCATCAAAGTTATTAATTTGACTTATAGAGGGGATATTTATAGATTTTCAACAAATCTAACCATTGAGGGACATGTTCGGTATTTTGGAAAAGTTTAATTGAATTTTAATGACGTTTTAAAGCTTTTAAAAAATTCCAACCCGAGAGCACTGGTCGACCGAGGCAAGTTCGGTTGACTGAAATTCTGAGGTTCAATCGATTGGGCATTAAATGAACTGTGAGCTTCACTCGACTAGACTTGTAAGTCCAAGGCAATTTTTCCATTTTTGCGAGGTTTGGTTGACTGAGACCATTTTGAACTTAGCCGGTCAGTCGACTAGACCGCTGAGTTCTCGCACGTGGGAAGTTGGTCGACTAGGGTGTTGCAATGTAATTTATTCTTGCTTGACCAGGAAGTCAGTAAAGTTGACCCCTGAGAGTTTGGTCAACCGGGGTAAAATGAACTACGTGAGTTCGGTCGACCGGGCTATTGTCAACTTGTTGACCTAACTCTGGTTCGGTCGACTGAGAGGATTTTGTACTTGGGAGTACGGTTGACCGAACATGCATTTTAAGTGTATTTCGGTTCCAAATCCCTTATATATTCACCATATTCATATGATGTTTATGTTTAATGCAATAGGGGACCTTTTCATGCAGATTTGTGGGTCCTAAGGTCAAGTTTTTGTAAATTTCGTTTAGCCTCGATTTTAACCCTAAAGCTATTCCAAAAACTTTGTATGATTTTAGTCTATTTAGAAAAAAGTTTTTGGTGAGATGTGCTGGTCCCTAAGGTCTATCTACGGTCGTTCTGAGCACTCATACATATCATACTAATGCATGTATTACTGCAGACCAAAGATATAAAAATCAAATGCATATACATAAAACACAAATGTCTTTTTCTTTCTTCTTTGCTCTTTAACTCTGTGGAAAATGCCAAATGTGAGCTTTGAGTTCTGTCATGGCTTCCATGTCCTCTTGATCTTGTATGTGACCTGAAATATACTTGTTCACGCACTTACAAGCACACATAAGAACCGCTTGTGTTTGTCTTCATCAAAATAGAGATCGGACTCAAAAAGCCAACAATAAGGCTGATCATTTATTTTCTCTGTTTGTTACCTTTCATAGAAGTTCAAAGGATTGTCTCATGTTAGAGCTCTAGGATCTAAAAAAGATACGATAATTATAATCTTCAAGATCATCTCAAAACGTCAAAGCAAACATACATTTAGTTTGTCCACTTTTCTCTCTTCACTTGTGAATAAATAGACTAATTATACAACGCAATCTTCAAAGAAGAAATGGGAAAGATTGGGCTCTACCTTGAAAAAAGTACACTTAATTTGTCCACTATTCTCTCTTAACTTGTGAATAAATAGATTCTCACTATATCAAGCAATATTCAAAGAAGAAACGGGAAAATTGGGTCCTACCTTGAAAAACATACACTTAGTTTGTCCACTATTCTCTCTTAACTTGTAAATAAATAGACCCTAGATATATTAAGCAATCTTTAAAGAAGAAATGGAAAAGATTGGGGCTCTACCGTGATATAGAGATAATGAATGATCTGTATTAAAATTCAATGACAAAAAAAAGTTGAGACTAAGATTTAAAATTTAATTTAGTTAACAAATTAATAAATACGAGTTCAAAAGCTTTACCTTCACGCTTGAAAAGACTTTGGATTTAGACTTATATTGGATTTGATCATGTGAATAAGATAAAGTATAAAATTAAATTAGAATTTATTTAAATTCGCCCAAATCTAAATTGAAGGTCCGAAATTTATGTTTCTAAACACTACCTAAAATCAAAAAATTATTATCGATTATTTGTACATGAAATTAAGTAGAAAAGAAAAAAACTATTGTCAAAATCAAAATCCCAATTAATGGAAGCTTGCATCATGGTGCAGGTGGCAAACGAAAATGAAAAGCATAAAGAAAAAGGCCGTGGGGGAAAACTGGGGATGCAATTTGGGGATATAATGGGCCAGGCAATAATGAGCAGGCCCACGGGCCGTGGGCCAAGGCTGGCCCATAGCAGGATATTTAGAAGGAGGAGGGGAAGACTTGTCCTTAACTTCGATGTTGATAGCCTCACCCTTAATTCCCAACCCCTAAAGATTCGATTTGTATGCTGACGTTTAAATAAAAGTCGGTCGGAATAAACCCCACCATCTCTCCCATATGGCTAAAACCCTAACAACGCCCCAACTTCCTCACATGATTAATGTCCCTTTCCATATCTTTGCAAGCTACTTATTTATTTCAAGAAAATGAGTAAGACAAAGTTTCATTTCATTAGATTGAAAAGATAATGGTGTAAAATTACTGCATTATATTTTCATAAATAGGGTATCATTAGTGAAAAAATAAGATAAAATGATATAGTGTACTGGTAGTCCAATTTTATTCTATAAAAAATTTTTAATAAGCTTTATTTTTCAATTGTCATTTTTAAACTAGTTAATTTTTTAGTATAAATAATTCTCAGTAGAAATTTTTTTTTTTTTTTTTTCAGTGTGTAAGTGATGCTATTGGAACTCAAAAACGTCCCTAAAAAATGGAGGATATCTTATTAAAAAAAACAATGTTTTATAAGTTAGGAGCAAACAAGATATAAAAATCTTAGAAATTATAGAAAGGTATGATAGGGAAGAAAGAAGGTGGCGGGAAATAGTTTAGAAGAGGTAAGGAGAGAGAGAGGGAGAGGGAGAGAGAAAGAGTGAAAGTGACAGAGAGAGATAGAAACAAGGAGAGTGGGAGAGGAAAAGAAGAGGATAAGTTGGCCTTAGTGTATTTGATCATATTATGGGAATTTTTTAAGAGGCGCCCCTTGCAAGACAAGCAAAATAACTATTTATACATCTTTCTTCTTTAATTCAAATCTAGGGTAGCAAGTAGTTTTCTACTTAATACTTATTTGGATTAAAGTTATCCTTTAACTATCTTTGCTTGATAAACTTTTACTACAAATGTAAATCCTTTGTCTTTAACATGAACATTCGTTGCAGTTACCTTCCTTTTTGGAGTTAGATTTCCTTGAGATGTGTCATATAACTAATAATTTGACCACATTTACATCTTTGGGGGTGCACAAAAATTGCACAAACACTTAGCTAGGTGTGTTTCTTTCTATTGCAACTACAAAAGGGTTCTTTCATAGGTATCAAACATTTTCAATTCGTAGGTATGCATTCTTCCTTTTATCAAAGATTTCTTGCTTTTATTGCCTACAATTTTTTTGATATCATTTTTTTTTTCTACTTGGTTTTTCTAATCGATCACAATGTCCCATAAGGCCAACCCCAAGAAATGGGCGAGGTCAAAACTGTGAACCGCTTTGACTGTGTGGCAAAGTCAATATGATATGTGATATGAAGTCTGGTGTAATATATGGACTAAGAAATGAGTTACTTTAAAAAAAACAATAGAGTCGCCACTAGCCTATTTATTCTAGGTGCGGTAAGAATATCTATTTAACATATTACTAGTTCATGGGTCACCTACATCCAAGAAAGCCAACAACCAATGGTCAGCATCATCAGGTTTGGATTCAGTAGTATGGTTATGTAAAGGGAATATATTAGTACGCTTCACACCCGTCTAGCGGACAATATCTGATTATCTTAATATTACTTTTAAAATTGACTAATCAAGACCTTAATTCTCTTGTATATTTAATTATCTGTCCTTTAAATATTGGATAGCCCTGTGAAGGACAAAGACTTTTCTTACCTTAGGACTCTAAAAAACATGCTAAGAACACAAGTTTCACTTATCCTTTCGAGGAATATTTTCCTAAAATTTTCCTTTATTTTTATAGTGCTTATTACCTAACCTTTAGCTGCTAGGAGGACTTACATAAGACAAAAACCTCTTGCCTCCAAACCTCAAAGACATGCAAAGACAACCTTTGAGGTTTAAAGGAGATTCTCATTTAATATCAAACAAACATAAACAAGAAAATGAAACAATTAAACATGTACATAACATGCAGTTAATATCACAATTCATGCAAAATTACATGCAATGTGTGTATCATAATTCAAGGATTCTAATAAAACCAACATTGTAAGAAACTGAGGTGATTTTGTTAGAATCTCCACCCCTCAGGAGAAAATTAAGGATCGAAGAACCCTAATTTTTTTTAGTAATCCTCATGTGGGTGGTGCACACACACACAAGCACGCGTACGTATGCACTGTAAAGACAAAACATGCATTCATGCGGCAATCAGGGGCACACAATCAACAAATCACATGAAGGAAACCACTAAAAATGATCAAAATTGAGCAAAAATGATCCCAAAAGTTTCCTCTATTTTTTTTTAATTATTTTTTTTGCAATTTTTCAAAATTTCTGAAGATTTTTCTCAAATTTTTTTTATTTTTATAATTTTCAAATTTTTAAAATTTGTGGTTTCTTGAGTCAAAAAATGGCTCGCAGAATTTCCACATCTTTTTTAAAATTTTTATTTTCCTTTTTTTTTTTTTGAACTTTTCTAATATTTCTTCTATTTTCCCCAATATTCTAAATTAAAAATGAATAAAAAAGTAATTTATTATTTTTTTTTTAAAAAGGTGGTTTAGGTGGGCTGAACAAGGTTGAACCAAATTAATGGGTTAGCCTTGAGTTGACTTAGGTTAAACCGGGTTGACCTGGTTCAAAGGGGGAGAATAGGGGGGAAAACACATGGAGCTACCACGTTTTAGCCATTAGTGGTTAAACTGGGTTGACCAGGTTCAAAGGGGGAGAATAGGCCGGAAAATATATAAGGTCGTCACATGTCAGCAATCAGTGGTGACACGGCCGAAAATGGGTGACTCCAAATTTTATTTTATTTTTTGAAAAAAAACAAGGAGTGACACATGGTAGAGTGACGTCATCATGATGTCACTTGCCACAAGGTCGTAGGCCATTAGGTCGGGGAATTCGACATATGTCTCTAACGTGGCAGGAATCCAATCACTCAGAGGAAACAAAAAATGGACGACTAGGATCACTCCACATTAACTGGTGACATCACCCAGGAATGCGTGAATGCGATTGTGCCACATGTCACCATAGAAATGGTGACACGTGTGTCGCTACAATATTTTTAAAAATTTATATATATATATATATATATGTATGTATGTATATATAATGTTTTTGTTCTCTTCTTTCCTTTTCTTTCTTTGTATCTTCTCTCCAAAACTCTCGAATTTTCCCTCCTCTTTGCCTCTCTCTCAAGTCACTCACTCTTTCTTTTCATGGCCACCATTGTGACCACCACCTTCTCTGGCGACCTCAACCACCTAAGGTGGAGTTAGGGTAAGCCATCCCCTTCTTTTTGTATTTCTCTTTTCGATTCTTCAAATCTCTCTCTCTCTCTCTCTCTCTCTCTCTCTCTCTCTCTCTCTCTCTCTCTCTCTCAGTGTTCTTACTCTTAACTCTTTCTCTCAATTTCATCTCTTTCTTTCATCCTCTCTGGCTCAGATCTCTCTAATCTTTGTCTCTTGAATCTCTTCTTTATGTAGGTCTCAAATAAAAGCTTAAATGGTAGAGAGCTACAACCTCTTTGCTCCACTTCTTTAGATCCAAGCTTGAATACTCCCTAAGGTAAGGAACCCCCTCCTCTCTTTATTTTCTATTTTATTTGGATATTTCCTAGTTTTCCTTAGGCTCTCTCGCATTTTCTCATGAGCCAAAATGGTATTTGGAGGCTCGTTGAGTTAGGGCTTTGAGTTGGTTAGGTTAATTTTAGGTTTGGATTTGGGGTTAGAATTTTGGTTAGGGTATTTGGATTGGGTCTGGGTTTAGCTTAGGTGGGCCTACAATTGGGTCAGCTAGGATTATATTAGGCTTAAGTTGGCTAGGTTGGGCTTGAGTGGCTTTGGGCTAGTTTAGTTGGGCTTTAGGTTTAATTTTGATTAGGTGGGTTTGGGGCCTACATAGTTTTGGGCCTGGAAATATGGGGTTGGTTTTTTTTATTTTTTTATATTTTTTATTTTTATAGGATTGGGTAGGTTCAGTTTAAGTTTTTGAGTTGTGTTGGGGCATGAGTCTATTGGGTTATAGGCACTACAAAAAAACTAGTTTTTAGTGACGAAAGTATTAGTGACGGTTTGAATTTCGTCACTGAAAGTGCAATATTAGTGATGGTTTTAACAACTGTGACTAATAGGCCACTTTTAGTGATGAAATTAAAATCGTCACTAATACTTTTGTCACTAAAAACCAGTTTTCCCACTCAAACTATCGCGGGAAATCACTTTTTGTGCTCAAACTATCCCGATAAAATATTAGCAACGTTTTTGAGGTATTAGCTAGTGACGTTTTGAAATTGTCACTAATATGTCCGTATTAGTAACAGTTCATGGGCCATCACTAATAGTGTATAATTAGTAATGGTTCCCATAAACCATCACTAATAGTCTTGTATTAGTCACGGTTTGTAGAACTGTCACTAATAATGCCCTTGTTGACTAGGAAAAAGGTCAACAATATTAGTAACAGTTCTTAGATACCGTCACTAATAGTCTATTATTAGTAACAATTCTGAAAAACCGTCACTAATAGTCTTGTGTTAGTCATGGTTTGTAGAACCGTCACTAATAATGTGTTTGTTGACTCAGAAAAGGTCAAAAACATTAGTGACGATTTATAGAAATCGTCACTAATAGTCTATTATTAACAACGGTTCTGAAAAATTGTCACTAATAGTCTTGTATTAGTCACGGTTTGTAGAACTGTGACTAATAATGCGTTTGTTTTCTGGGAAAAGGTTAACAATATTAGTGATGGATCTTAGAAACTGTCACTAATAGTCTATTATTAGTAACGGCTCTGAAAAATCATCACTACTAGTCTTGTATTAGTCACGATTCTTAGAATTGTCATTAATAATACATTTGTTGACTAGGAAAAAGGTCAAAAATATTAGTGACGGTTTTCAAGAACCGTTACTAATAGCCTATTATTAGTGACGATTTTTCTAAACAGTCACTAATAGTCTACAATTAGCGAAAATATTTCTAAACAGTAACTAGTAGTCTTGTATAAATCATGTATTTGTATTGAAGTTTTGTAATGATTGGATTGATCTTTTAAATGCAATAGAGTTTGAAAGATCTTTTGAATATGTTCATCACAGTAAAAAGGAATGGGATATGCACAAAAAAGAAATAGTGCGCTTGTTTCAAATATCTATGGGTGGGTTGCTCGTGAAGATGATTACAATTTGGAAGGGTCGGCCAGTGAGAGACTGGCTTCATAGTAGTGGACAGATAAAAATAGTTGCTGATATTGTCTAGGAAGCAAAATAAGATAGAAGTAATGTGTTGTACGTGGCCGCTAACCTATCTTGTTTTACTGACACCAGTACTACAAAACCATCACTAATAATTAATGCATTTGTACATTGACAGGTTGAGAAACTGACCTAACTGATGAGTCAGACCAAACATGTCGCCATGGTTTGCGATTGTTCTTAACATAGTGGATGAAAAAGATAGAAGCGCTATCATTGATAGTGAATATTTGTTGAAAATATTCTCTAAAATTAAACCTCTTCATCAAGTTCATACCTTTTGGAATGACCGTTTACAAACCAGGGAAGGTGTGGTGAAGTTTTGCAATGATTGGACTGATTTTTTAAATGCAATAGAGTTTGAGAAATCTTTTGAAGCTATTCATTATGTACAGTTAAAAGGAATGGGATGCATGAAAGAGAAACAACATGCTTTGTTCAAATATCTATGCATGGTTGGGTTACTCGTGAAGATGATTACAATTTAGTAGAGCTAGTAAGCTAAGAGGCTATCTTCATAGTAGTGGACAGATAAAAACAGTTGTTGAGTAAGCAACTTGATACAACAAATGAGAATCTGGATTAGTTAAAGATAAAATACAACGAGAAGAGCATGTCCTTAAGTAGAATGCTTGAAGAGAAAAAATGTCACTAATAGTCTTATATTGACCGTGAAGATGATTACAATTTGGAAAGGTCGACCAGTTGGAGACTACCTTTGAAGTAGTGGACATAGAAAAAAAGTTGCTTATATTGTTTAGGAAGCAAGATGTACATGATAGAAATAATGTTGTGGCACACCAAGCTAGTCTGCCTGACACCACAAACGAGAATCTGGATGAGTTAAAGATGAAATACAACGAGAAGAGTATGTCCTTAAGTAGAATGTAGGAAAAAGAAACAGTGCGAGTGCTTTGTTCAAATCTTGAAGTTGCTCATAATGTTTCTTGTGAAGATGATTACAATTTGGAAGGGCTAGCCGGTTGGAGACTATCTTCAAAGCAGTGGACAGAGGAAAATAGTTACTTATATAGTCTAGGAAGCAATACATACATAATAGAAATAATGTTGTGGCACACCTAACCAATACTCTGATTGACACCACAACCAATAATTTGGATGAGTTGAAGATAAAATACAACGAGAAGAACATGTCCTTAAGTAGAATGTAGGAAAAAGAAACAGCATGCACGCTTTGTTCAAACATTAGTCGTGGACAAGCACGATGCGCATACTCCGCAGCTTTTGAGTAATAATTTTTTATTATCTATAACTACAATGTCATAAAATAAATTAATAAACAAATAATTTTATAAAATAAAATATTTTTATATGAATATATGAAATTAATAAAAAGAACTATGAATTTTTTTAGAAAGTAATATAGTTTTATATGAAAATAATAAAAAAAACTATTAATTTAAAGGAGAAATATCATTTTAGAGTACTCGTTGACGGTTATGAGATAAAATGGCATGCTAACATAAAAATGATGTTATCATTTATTTCTTATTGAAATAAAGTGGATAAATATTAAAAAGAAAAATTGGGGTAGAATATTAGTGACGGTTTTGAAAAACCGTCACTAGTAGTCTATTATTAAAAATGGTTTCTCAAACACCGTCACTAATAGTCTACTATCAGTAATGATTTTTCAAAGTCGTCACTAATAGTCTTGTATTGGTAACGGTTTATAGAACCGTTACTAATAGTGTTTTTTTTATTAAAAAAAAAATATATAAACAAGTATTAGTGACACTTTAAACTGTCACTAATACCCTAAAATCTTAAAACCCTAGCCCACGCTGATTTCCGCCAATTTTGCCCCAAATCCAACACCCATATCCTCTCCCTCCTTTCCTCCTCCTCCTCCTCCCTGTGCCCGTCCTCTCCAACCACCCCCACCGTTCTTTCCTCCTCTCACTGCCACTGTGAGCTGCTCCCTCTGCCGCTGTCGAGCCTCCCTCCTCCCCTGCAGGTTCTTCTTCTTCTTCTTCTGCAATTCGCTGTGTGTGTGTGTGTGTGTGAGTGAGTGTGTGTGTGTGTGTGTGTGTGTGTGTGTGAGAGAGAGAGAGAGAGAGAGAGAGAGAGAGAGAGAGAGAGTGTGTGTGTGTGTGTGTGTGTGTGAGTGTGCGTGCATGCGTGCGTGTATCAATTGCATGCTGATTGTGTATATCAATTACAATGTATATATATAGCCCTATTTGAAACATTTTTAGTGCAATCTATTTAATGGGTTTGTTTGTTTATTATTTCATGTTGTGTTTTTGCCCTAGTTAGATTTAATTTACATAGGTTTACTTATTTGTTAACTGCTTAAAGGGCCACTTACAACTAGAACTAGAACCAAAAGGGGCTAATAAACGTAGGAAGATCTGGAATTAATTCATACAAATATTTGTGTTCCTCTCACTCTTGTTGCTATTCGTGGTTTCAAATATTTTATCTACTCTATTTGATGAAAATTTTCCACTATAGCTATGTTGAGCTCAATCATGGAAAAATTGATCTGCTTGATGCATTTAAGGCATTTAAGGCCTCAATACAACTCATGATAGGGAAGTGATAAAAAAAACTATAAGATTAAATAAAGGATCAGTGGAAGGTACATTTGATAAAATTACGTAGAATCATAAACCCTTATATTGACTAAATTTTTTCATGATTGTGGTGCAGAAACATAACTAAAGAAACTTTCATTTTAGGGTGTAGAGATGAAGTTTGTTCGTAAAATTCACAGTTAAGAAAGCTTCACTTCAAACATTATCATCAAGTTTAGGATTTGTGGAGTTGCCTAGTAGATGCAAGGTAGTTTAACAAAAAGGTTTATATTTATTTATTTATTATTTTTTAAACAAAGTGTGATTCTAGAAGTGAGGTTGAAATATATAAGGTTAGATTGGTAGCCAAAGGTTATAACATCAACATTTTTAATTTACTACCCATTCAAGAATAAAAAATAAATTAACTTTGACAACGAATGCCTTAATAAGTAACAATGCCCAACCCAAATATACAATTATTTCAAATTACCAATGATTTACATATTAAAGATAAAATGGTTGAAATTAGGTATAAAATAAAGGCTAAAATGCGTAGAACCCTCTTACATACGTTCATCTAGTTCAATCAAGACTTCTACTTCATTGTCATATAATTATTTCCATCACCCTAATTAAATATAAAAAGTTAGTGAATTTCACTTACATAGGTATAGATTGTTGCCCTCACGATTGTCAAGGTAAATTTGAATTTCATCTAGCCAATAATAACTCATTTGAACCTAACCTACAGTTGCTTCGCATAAATGTAAATTACTTGACACCCACCATTGAAGAGTACACTTTCTTGCTAAACTTGAAGCTAGAACAACTATACAATATGTATTGTGTCAATGAAAGTTCAAGGTTCAATGATCAATTTGGCATTAGAAACCTTAGTGTTAGCCTTCCAAAGCTTAGAATCTTATTTTGATGATAACAAACCAAAGGAACTTAACATATTTGATTAAGTGAATTTTCAGGACTCAAGAGTGTTGATAATAGACCAAGGTCAAGTGCTTGAAAAGTCCATTACTTATACCTAGAAGAACTTGATGAAGTATGTACTTAAGTCAATGAGCTATGAAGGAAGTCAAAGCAAATACATGAAGATATTGAAAGCAAAGCAAATACATGAAGATACTAAGAGCAAAGAAATTACATGAAGACTTAGTGCTTAGAAAGTTATAGTCTTTTAAGAAGCCTCAGGTAAGTAGTCCAAATGATTTCAATATGGATGCATGAAACTCTTAGGTTAATTACTTGGACCTAGATACCTTTTGAAATACTTGGAAAATAATTTTATAAGGTCAAAAGTTATTTCAAAAAGGTTAAAACTATTTTTTGAATGAAAAGCACCAAAACAGGAATCTCTAAATTCCCTTCTTTTTTTCTACATATGAATTAATGAGCACATTTCTCTATCAAAAACTTCTTATCTTAAAAAGTGTTCAACAATAAGGTTGTGGTATTTTCTCTTAGCTTTCTGTTGATACCAAAAACGTTCAATTTGGAGTTGTATAAAAAAAGTTATGACCAAAATACTGAAAGGTTCGGGCAACTAACTAAGTATTCTTAGGCGACTAACTAAACACAATGAGGCGACTAACGCAACACTGACTTTTGAAATACGCTAGATTTTTAAGTGATAGGAGCCTCACACTTTTTGACAGGTGACTAACCTTCGTAAAATTCAAATTTTAATAGCTAGGAAACTTTTCGAAAGTGTTTTCTTGGCCACCAAACTTTGTGAAAACTTGGGGAATACTTCAACCAACTTAGGCAACACGAAAAATACTTTTTAAACTCCATAAATACATTCTAAACTCAAGTATTACATACACCAACAAAGATAAAAAAATCTGCTATTGATCAAATTCTTTCACATTCAAAGAGTTCTTGTTGAATATTTTCTCAGAAGCTATTTTCTAAGTATTTGCGGAATTAAAACTCGAGGTTCTTCTGCTCTAACTGAGATTTCTTCAAATATAAAGAACTCCGGTGATAAATTCTTGAGCTTCATATATCTATATTTAATTTTGATTGAAGTATATTGTGCTAATCAATTGTACTAATCTACTCTTATTAAAAGTTGTTCTTGTACACAAGGCTCTTGTTTTTGTTATTGTTTTTGACGGTTCAGGTTGTTGAATTGTTGTACCGACCGTGGGGTATCAATTGGAGAGGAGGGCTCTATTCTACTTCAAGGAGTGTGTAAAAGGTTTGCTCCGCCTGGTCAAGGAGCAGTATAGTGAAATCCTTGGGTGGTTTGCCTAAGGCGAGGACGTAGGCAGGTATAGCCGAAACTCATAAAAATATCGGTGTCTCTCTCTTCCATACTCTCTTTAATTTTCTACATATATAAACTGTGTGGTTGTTGTTAGCCTTGGTGTAATCCCAAGAGGGGGGTGAATTTGTATTTTTAAAAATTTGTTCCCTAGGTCAATCCACTATGGCTAGCAACAGTATTACGCAACCTAGGGGTAATCTAAGTATGTATGAAATTGCAGATATGATATATTAACCAAATTTAGTACATGCACTACAATTTCAGTATTTTTTTTTTAACAAAATACAATACCGTGTCAATCAGATACATAGTATATTCAGCAGGGAAATTAAATCAAGCACAAGGCAGAATATAATGCAGGAAATAATAAAGTGACACCGAATAGGATATCGAGGTTCGACCAATTCTTCCCACGTCCCCGCCTTGGCACACCCGCACAAGGATCACACTATAAGCTCACTTAACGGGTGGAGCGGCACCTAATACAACTAGGTCAATTAGCACAGGGCTAACCTCAACCTTTACAAATTATCCTTGTGGGGGCGGAGAAGGCTCTAACAATCCTTACGGGTTGGATTACCGCCCCCTCAGGCCACGCCTGTAATACAACGGAACTACAATACAAATTGTGTGCAATGTAATGTTTCTCCGATAAGCATATATGTACTAATACAAATCAATCAATGCATATCAATAATATAGGTTATGTAAGTTCAGTGATGTGTATCTTTGTGCAAGCAACAGTCAACAATATGTGATAATAAGTATGCTCAAGAGTGTTCTAATCAACCTATATCTTTGAAACAAGTTATATCAAATCTCAATAACAAATCAGAGTTTCAAAGATGCTAATCAAATATTCAAACTAACTCAAAATATTTTCCTTCAATGAAATAAGCACAAGAGTAGTTTGAAAATACTATAACTTGGAAAAATATTTGCACAACAAAATCAAAGCTATAGGAATCTTGCAATGACAATGCAAAGATCCTAAAGCTTGTTAGTTTATCCCAACACAAGATTTACAATATTCAAATCTATGGGATAAACTTAACTAAACTCCCCAAAATCAATATTAATAATCAACCAAAGCAAAGAGAGTATTAGTAATATCTAATAAGCACTAGTACAATCAATAAGCTCTCACAATACTAAGATGTATCAAGGGAATGAAGATATGAGAGTATTTGGGTAAAATAGGATTTTGAAATAGAGAGGATTTTTGCTAATGATTTTCATAATCCTGTTGCTAATCCACCCAAATGAGGTACTATATATAGACAAAGGCCAAAATATAACCATTTAGGATATGTAGGATATTATTAGGAATGTTTTAAAACACATTAGAAAAATTAACTCTGTTTAAAGCATTTTAACCTTGGTAAATAATTTGCAACCCGAGAGGTTTGGGTGGCTGAACTTTAGTTCAGTCGCTAGAATAAACTCAGCTCAAAAATCAATTTTTAATGGTTCAAGTGACCAAGTTCAAGCTCGGTTGGTTGAATAAAAGTTATAATCTTTCTGTTCACAGTTCGGGTGCCCAGGTCTATGTTCGGTTACCCGAATACAGGTATTCGGTCACTCGAGGCCTATTCTGAACTAAAATGTTCGGTAGCCTAATTATGCGTGAAAAGTGCATAATTGGGCATTTTAACTCGGTCCTTTACGGTTTATATTTTTAATTAAATGTCCAAAAGTGTCCAATATTTTAATAAAGTGCCAAAATCATCATTCTTGAACTTTATTGCACTATTTATGAAGTTTGGGTAATTTTTTGTTGCAGGAAAAATCTTGGAAACCAAAATCTACACCTGTTCGTATTTTGTGCATAACCTTTCCATCTGAACTCCGATCGAGACGATTAAAATTTTTGGAGAAAGAGGAAAGGATTATCTACAACTTTTGTGTTTTGATTTTTGCAAGAAACAGGCTCTAGAAGAGTCATATTTGTGATAAACAGAGAATGAAAAAAATGAAAAAAAATATAACAATTCGGGCTGGGTCAAGTTGCCGGGTTAGCTCCAACTGGGTCGGGTTAGCTCCAGCGGGTCATAGGGTTTCTTTCCCCCTATCCTATTTATTATTTCTTTTTTCTCCTGTTCTGGGTGTGCCCTACGCACCACTCTTCTCCTCTCTTCTTCTCCTTCTTCTTCTTCTTCTTCTTCTTCTTCTTCTTCTTCTTCTTCTTCTTCTTCTCTTCTCCTTATTATTCTTCTTCTTCTTTAGTTTGCTTTGCTTCATTCCATCTTGCTCTACTCCTCTTCCCTATATTCCTCTCTTTATTCTTAGTCCAGCCTCAACTCCTCTGCAATAGCTCTATCTTCTCATCTGCTGTAACAGCTGCTGCACAAGCCTTCCACACAGCAGTCCTCACGGCCCCCCTGCTCAACCTGCAGCAGACCACCATGAGCACCAGCTCCTACTAGTAGCCCCCAGACCCGCACATAGTAGTCTCCATGCACCAGACCTCCACAATTCTCCCTCAGCAATCAGCAGAGTAGCAGTTCACGAACTAGACCACTCCACCCGTCGCATCATCCTCAACTCCATAGCCTTCACCGCGAGTCTTCCTCTCTGCCAGCACCAGCAACTAACCCGAGACTCCCATCCTCCAACACCAGCAGTCACATTCTCTTTCTCTTTCTCTCTCACTTTTATTTATTTTTGTTTAGTCTTTAAATACTGAATAAAGTTTAGTTTTTTTTAATGTTAGTTGAAATTTCTTTTTAAGTTGGGACATTGTCAAGAGTTTAATTCTTGTTGAAATTATTTATTTGTTTATCTAATTAGTGAGAGTTTTAATTTAGTCTTTTAATTTAAGTCTGGTTTGATTTCTTGTGTTTTTAATATTTTTTTTGTTATCGCTTATGTGTTAATTTTTTGTTTGTTTTGTGTTTAAATTGTGATTGTGGTTTGAGCAATTGCTTTGGTTAAAGATTCAATTTTTAGTGCGTGTGTGTGTTAAATCCAATTAAATTTCCATTGCGTATTTTTAATTCCATGTTTAAAGTTTCATTTTTAGTTAATGTGTTCAGGTGTTTCCTTGAGTAGCCTAGGGATTCCATTATTGTTATTTAATTCCGTGTATGCTAGTGTTGGGACTTTAATTTGTATTTTCATTTAAGTCTCCACAATCTTGAAAATCCCGAATCTGAACTAAGTTCAGTACATTTTTATTTCGATTGGGAGAACGTGAAATTGAGATTAAAACGCATTCCCTGAGGAGACGATCTAGCCCTTGGGCTAAATATTACATGACGTAACTCCTATACTTGGGATAACTTCTGAACTGCTCATTTTTCGAGTGAGTCACAGCCTGAGTTGGTGAAAGAGTGTCCTTTTAAAGGGTTCGGTCACTTGAGGGAGATAAGATCATTTCTAGTTCAGAGTCGCCCGGGAACTAGGTCAACCCTCTGACTTTCCAGCAGTTCGGGCGCCCAAAGTGTTTTGAACACAACAGGTTTGGCCATCCGACCTCCCACAAATTTTCCTATTAAGTTCATTTTCACTTCAATTAATTTCCCTTATATGTTAATTGATTTTGGGGACATCAAATGTGCTTGTGCATGGTCAATCTATGGTCATTTTGAGCTTACAATTACCTATATGCCATGACATGGAGAGATTATTATAGACCAATATAAATTATTACAGACCCAAATATAATAAATGTATTTACAAATGAAGCATAAGCAGGTATTCTTCTTTTGCCCTTCATTTTCTCATTGAATATGCCAAGGGTATGATCTTTAAGACTTTCAGACTTCATCACTCCTTTCTCATTGTGTGCACTGAATTAATGACATTGTTCAAGTATTAGGTACCACCATTAGTAATATGCAGTTTTGTTATAATCAAACCAGAGAGATCGGACTCAAAAAAGTCAACAGTTGTGTACTTAATTATATTGAAATTAATTTGCTTTTGGGAATTGCAGAAATCGTAAAGGAGTACATTGATTGATCAATATTATATTGCGAAAACTGCAAGGGAGTACGCTGATTGATTAATCCAAAGCTCATTAAGGTATATTGTTGGTTTCATACTTGAATTTCAAGATACTTATTTGATATCAATATTTGAATTTTGGCTTGGTTGAATTTTTCTATTTTATTTCATATTGCAATACAAGTTCACCTATTGATTGGATTGATATTAAAAAGCTAGAATTGAATATTGAAGTTTTAATCATCATTATCATTCCTCAACAAATCTAAATCTTGAATTGCAGTGGGTGGTATTACAATCCATTATACCGTGATGTTGTTGGGTGTTGTTAGAGTGTAATTGCAAATTAAATAAATTGAAAAGGGAGGTTAATACTTAAACTAAAAGAATTTGTAAAGTAAGATTTTACAAAAGAAATTTTTTAAAAAACCCAATTCACCCACCTCTTGGAGTACACCTTCTTTTCACTTAGTCAAAGGGTAGATTATGTTTGAAGAACGGTTTGTTTAAACCTTGGATCAGAGGCAACTAGAATAGCTAATTAGGGTAGCATGATAGTAGGAGCGAAGGATTAGGGGCCTTGTGTCACGGCCCACACATCATGTGTTGTAGTATGAAAAATTTTGTCTTTGTATAAGGATCGTTAGAGTTCCAAATAAATGAGGCGTCTTTTAGAACACTAATTAATTACTATCATTTCATTGTTCTCTTATATAATTCATAATGCATGTGTTCATTCATTGAAGTTTAGACTCGTTCAAGATGATGCGTATTACTATACATTCATGTTCATCGAAATGGCAGACAAATCTTTTAACTTTTGAGTCTGATACCTTGTTTTGATTTTGCTTTTTTTGGGGGGACCCAAGCACATGGTCTTATGTGGTGCCTTAGTGTTTGAATAGGTAACAAATTCAGAAGCACACACAGAAGAGGAGATGAGAGCTAGAAAGTCGCATCAATTGGAGTTCCACGAAAGACAAGAAGAGCAAAGAAGAAGACATGTGTTTTGTCTTAGTCTGAATAATGCATACATTTGCATTGATATGGATAAATGCTCCGATCGACGACGTAGATAGAACCGCTACAGGTATGTCCTTAGAACATTCATCATTAAGAAGTCCCTCCCTTTATCAATTCAGACACTGATGTATTTATTATGACAGTAAGTTAAACTTCGTAAAGTCTCAATTGTATATGCCATTTGATTTCATTTTTTGTCTGTTCTGCAATATTGTGAGATGTCGTTGCGACTTAAATGCCTTTAGGGTCAAAACTCGTTCGGTGCAATATAGACTATATTGCCATTCGAGGTCATTCAGTGATTATAGGGAATCTTATTATGTACCATAGAAAGAGATGGCGAAGCTACTAGATTTTTTGGAAGAACTATATCAGGTTAATCGGCATGGTGTCATGGGTCACAAAATCGCAAGGCCAAACAAGACGCTAGGTCAGGTTACATTAAGGCCTAAGACTTGTATATAAGCTACTGAGTAGTAGCCATGGTTTACGACCAAGCCAGTATTTAGAGTGACACCCAAAGTATGAACTCTGCAACATAGATCGAGACTAGAATCCCAACAATACTTATAAGGACCCAATAACGCTTATGTGAGGCAGACACATTACCATAGACCTTTCCAACGCTTAGACTTTCTGTGTAGAAGGCCCGCTTACGTTTTTCTTCTAGATATTTCATTCCGCCAAAAGTAAGCGCCTGTTTGATTCTTTGACGATGGTCTTCCGTCTAGCTGTTTTTCTGTATTATACTGAACATTTATCATTCTTTTTTTTCTTTTTCTGCTGCTGATTTTCCGATTCTGTAAGCGTCGGTCTGCACTCCATTCTTACTTTTGGTGTGTGCAATTTTTCATGATTAACTCTTCGTGGTAGTTCATATGTTTGCCGTCTAACCCTTGGACTCATGAGATTTTTTTTCTTTTTTCTCTTTTTTTTTTTAGTAACACTTTTGGGCTGAATTGCTACCCGCAACTGGTCTAGACCTAAGAGATTTGTGTAATATAGTGGCCTGATCCATCAGAGGTGCAGTCTCCATATATGTGTGAAGATGTGCACAAATTCAAGTGCTTGCAGACGACCTTCCTAGTACTTGTTGTCGTAAACTAACTAAACCTACATTGAACTGATCTGTCACCAACGGTCTCCGATCTCTTCCTTAATTTTCCTAAACGCTCAGTCACTATAATTTTTTCCACAATGCTCCTTTCGCAGAGCAACTGACTTATAGTTTCCAACATAGGCACAGATGTACTGAATTTGTGCGTGGTCTGTCCACCTGAATCATGGACCCCAAGGGACCAGCAAAAAATACGACTTTTCCCATCGATCCTTGAAAAATCACAAGCTTCTCAGCCGTTTTGACCAATCGTTGGCCCTCCACACTGGTCAATTGAACCCGACGAAAACTTTAAAACTTTTCCTTGTGTCTTGCTTTTTCTGGACGATCCTGTCTCTACATCCTAAGGCTCCTTTTCTTTTTCCTCCGTTGTTTGCGGATGAAAACTCTCAGGCCTTTGCCATATATTTAATCGCGGTAATTAGCTGGTTTGTAAAAATGTTTATTGTAAACTTTCTAAAAAGTCCCTTTGAGT